>NC_065582.1:54014344-54639344 GCF_024542745.1 Macaca thibetana thibetana | reverse complement strand
GATTTATATGTAAAGCCAGGATTTCAAATGCCTATACACTCCAGCAATGAGATGGCTAGAAGAAATCTTTTCATCAGCAAAAGAGAAAGAAAAAAAATCACTGTCTTTATTTGGGCTTTAGGGAGAAAAATCAAAGCCTCCTCTTAAATATGAATTTTGATCATTCAAAATTCATGTTTTGTTCTCTGCTAGGTTTTGGTTTCAAATGGATACTGCTAACTGATCCAGAAAAGGTGAAGGTGAGAAAAAGATTTAATTGGTCTTGGATTGATAGAGAATCAGGGCAGCTATGAGAAGCAAAATGTGATCTCCTTCGTGGAGCATTTTTTCAAATCAGGCCTGGCAGCAAGAGCATCACATAGACCTCAAGTGAACATGAGCATAGTATAAGGCACTATAGCATGTAGGTCCTCAGGACCAAGAGACAGTGGAAACAATAAGGAGCAGAACTCAATCTCTAAGGACCTTTCTTATATACTATAATTGTCAAACGTTGAACATAAAATTAAGTGTGACTGAAACTTGTACAAAATTTTCAAAGGGAGATTTGAAACTTGATCAGATAAAATGATACTATAAAAATGACAAGATTGATTTTTAAAAAGAGAGAACAAAACTCAACAATATTAGATTAAAATTAAACCTACATAAATTGATTAACAATAGATTATGCATGGTTTATGAGAGAACTAAAAGACAAATGAAGAAATTAGAGAGGACAAACTTAAAAAGGCAAAGAGATAGAAAATATTAATATTTCTGAATCATTAATGGAGAGGATGAGGATGATTATTTCTGTCCTAAATATTCCCAAAGTTGTAAAGAGACTAGATTAAGGAAAGGGACATGCATAAAACAAAAGCTTAAGCTGGTTCATAATTTATAAGAGATAATAATCTCAAATATAGGAAAGTATAAGAAAATCTATTAAGTGTAATTTTAAAAAACTAATCTAGACACACAATAATGAAACTTTAGATCATCAATGACAGTAGAAGGAATTCAAGAACATCCAGAGGGAACAGATTTTAATGGACAAATCTTAATTTAAATGACAGCAAACTTATCAGGAGCAAAACTGAAACAGAAAACAACAAATTAATAGCTTCAACATTCTGATAGATAACAGTATTAATATAGAATACTATACTATGTTTAACCATTCTTTAAGAACAAGTTGAAAAGGCATTGTTCTTTAAAATAATGAAACACATTTCTCATTATCTTAAATAAATTAGTGAGAAGTGCTCAATAATTTATTTCAAGGAGAAGAAAACTAAGATTCAAAAAAGACTCAAAAAAGATAAAAAATAAATTAATAAACATTTTGGTAAATATAAGTGAAATTTGACATAAGTTAGTAATTATAAAAATGACAACTTTTGGGATTTGAAGTTAAATATAAAAATATGTTATAGAAAAATGGAGGTAATTGGAATTAAAATTCTAAATTCATATAGTTCAGATGAAGAAGAAATATATTTATTTTCACCTCCTCAGTAGATCAGGTAATGTTATGACCTGAATTGTACACTTCCCAAAATGTATATGCTGAAGCCCTAGCCCCGAGTACCTTAGAATGTGACTGTTTTAGGAAATATTGCTTTAAAGATAAAATTAAGGTTAAGTGAAGTCATAAAAGTTGGGCCCCTAATCCAACATGACCTTATAAGAAGAGAAAGAAACACCAGGGATATGGATGTGAGCCGATATGAGAATACAGCTAGAAGGCAGCCTCAGAAGAAATCTACCCTACTGTCCCCTTGGTCCTGGCCTTCCAGCCTCCCAGAGTGTGAAAAAATAATTTTCTGTCATTTAAGTCACCCAGTCTGTGGTATTTTGTAATGGCAGTCCTAGAAAACTAACACAGGTAGCTTGTAAAATAAAGCATACAATTAAAGGATATACATACTAAGAATGTTTTAAAAAAGAGATAAAGAAAAAAAATCAATCCAAAGAAGGGAGAAATAAAGAAGAATACATACAAAGACCAAAAAGACATGATACAAAGAATTAAAACTATATTGTTCACTCCATCCAGAAGATCTAAATTGTATAGTTAAATGAGAGCTAAATATCATTTACAAGTAGCACAGATAACACACAAAGACACTGAAATGTTAAAAATAAAGTATCAGTAACCTGTGTCACACAAAGAATCTTATCACATATCAAGTTAAAAATTTAGATATGAATGCCAAGATAACTGAAGCTTTCATCCATTTAAAAATTTAAATCACACTTATAAATAATTCGTTACTCAGCAAAATAACAATGAAACTTTAAATACATCCTAGATTTTAATGTAAACAAACAAAAAAACACATATAACGTTTTATTAAGCCAATAAGCTGACTGATCTTTGAAATAATTTTATAGTCTTCAATAATTATACTAGAAAATGAAAGAATGAGATAAATATGTAACTTACAATTTTAAAAAGTAACAAAAAACAAAGATAAAGAAAGGAATTAAGACAAAGTCAGGCATTAATACAAGGAAAATATATGTATACTTGACACAATCAACAAAGTCTAAAACTGCTCTCTAACTGGAGAAAGATAAATTTAGCAAAACTGATTAAAAAAAGAAAACTTGCCTATTTTATAACAATTAAACAACATGCATCAATAATATGTATTTATGCCAAAACTATCTGATAATATTGAGGAAGTAGTTATACCTAGCATACCTAAAATATGGAGAAAACAACATTAGACATTTAAACTCTATGTTTTAAAACTCTCAGGTGATTTTGGTTACTGGTTCTCTGTTGAAAAATGTGTGTGTATGTGTGTGTGCCCATGTACATGGGAATGTGTAGGTGTGCTTGTTTAAACATTGACAGCCTAACCAGATGAAGGAAGATTTATGCCATTTTGAATACCTTGGTGGAATTCGAGTATTTATTTATTGGGCAGTTTTATTTATAAGAATTTCTTTATTGACCTATTTATTTATTTATAGAAATAAAAACAATACCTGAAATTGTTGATTATCTTTATTGTTCATTTTGAAATATTAATTTTGAAACAGTTTTCAATACTCTGTATTGTACAGTTGAGCTGATAACTGCTGACAAATTTTCCCAAATAGGTTGTTATTTAATTTTCTGAGCTTTATTCAATGTATGTGTTTATCATAAATTAGTTTGTTTTATTAGTTTGCACAGAAAGACACACAAGTTTACTGCTTAGAAGACAGGGAATGGAAATTTGATTTAATTACACATTTACATAAAAATATTTCAGGACTTTTAATAAGACATCTTGAAGTGACACACTTCTGTGATGGTTAATACTGAGTGTCAACTTGATTGGAATGAAGGATGCAAAGTATTGTTCCTGGATGTGTACTGTGTCTGTGAGGATGTTTCCAAAGAAGATTAACATTTGAGTCAGCGGACTGGGAAAGGCAGGCCCACCCTCAATCTTGGTGAGTACAATCTAATCAGCTGCCAGAGTGGCCAGAATAAAAGCAGGCAAAAGAATGTGGAGAGAATAGACTGGCTTAGCCTCCCAACCAGCTGCTTTCTCCCATGCTGGATGCTTCCTGCCCTCAAACATCAAACTCCAAGTTCTTCAGCTTTGGGACTTGGGTTGGCTTCCTTGCTTTTCAGCTTGCAGATGGGCTATTGTGGGACCTTGTGATCATGTGAGTCAATACTTCTTAATAAATTCTCCTTTATATAGACATCTATCCTATTAGCTCTGTCCCTCTAAAGAACCCTAAATAATACAGATTTTGGTACCAGAGTGGGGTGGTTCTAGAGGAACAGAATATTAAGGATGAAATTTTTTCATTGGTTTTGGGATTTCTGGAGTTGGCTGCTTAATAAGATTAGACCCAAAAATGTTATGTCTGTGTCTCCACCCAAATCTCATCTTGAATTCCCACATGTTGTTGGGGGAACCCAGTGAGAGGTCATTGAATTATGGGGGCAGATCTTTCCCATGCTGTTCATATGATTGTGAATAAGCCTCATGAGATCTGATGGTTTCATAAGGCGGAGTTTCCCTGCACAAGCTCTCTTCTCTTATCTGCTGCCGTGTGAGATGTGCTTTTCACCTTCTGCCAGGATTGTGAGGCCTCCCCAACCACGTGGAACTGTAAGTCCATTAAACCTCTTTCTTTTGTAAATTGCCTAGTCTCAGGTATGTCTTTATTAGCAGTGCAAAAACAGACTCATACTGTAAATTGATACCAGTAGAGAGGGCTGCTGCTGTAGATACCGAAAATGTAGAAGAGAATTTGAAACTGAGTAACAGGGAGGGGTTGGAACAGTTTGGAGGGCTCAGAAGAAGACAGGAAAATGTGGAAAGTTTGGAACTTTCTAGAGACTTGTTGAATGGCTTTGTCCAAAATGCTGATAGCAATATGAACAATAAAGTCCACGCTGAGGTGGTCTCAGATGGAAATGAGGAACTTGTTGGGAACTAGAGAAAAGGTGACTCTTGTTAATGTTTTAGCAAAGAGGCAGGCCACATTTTTTCCCTGCTCTTGAGATTTGTGGAACTTTGAACTTGAGAGAAATGATTTAGGGTATCTGGTAGAATAAATTTCTAAGCAGCAAAACATTCAGGAGGTGACTTGTGTGTTATTAAAGGCATTAAGTTTTATAAAGGAAGCAGAACATAAAAGTTTGGAAAATTTGCAGCCTGACAATGTGATAAAAAAAGGAAATCCCATTTTCCAAGGAAAAATTCAAGCTGGCTGCAGAGATTTGCATAAGTAATGAGAAGCCAAATATTAATCCCAAAGACAATGGGGAAAATGTCTCCAGGGCATGTCAGAGGTCTTAATAGCAGCCCCTCCTATGGCAGGCCCTGGGGCCTAGAAGGAAAAAATTGTTTCATGGGCTAGGCTCATGGTCCTTGTGCTGTATACAGCCTAGGGACTTGATGCCCTGAGTCCCAGCCGCTCCAGTTGTGGCTGAAAGGGGCTAACATAGAGCTCAGGACGTGGCTTCAGAGGGTGCAAGCCTCAACCTTTGGCAACTTTCATGTGATGTTGAGACTGCAAGTACACAGAAGTCAATAATTGAGATTTGGTAACCTCCACCTCAATTTCTGAGGATGTGTGGGAAAGCCTGGATGTCCAGGCAGAAGTTTGCTGCAGGAATGGGGCACTCATGGAGAACCCCTGCTATGGCAGTGTGAAAAAGAAATGTGGGGTAGAAATCCCCACACAGAGTGCTTACTGGGGCACTAGCACCCTAGTGAAGGTGTAAGAAGAACTCCACTATCCTCCAGACTCTAGAATGGTAGATCAACCAACAGCTTGCACTTTGCATCTGAAAAAGTCACAGATGCTCCTGGCTCCTGAAAGCAACCAGGAACGGGGTCGAACTTTAAAAAACCAAAGAGGCAGAGCTGCCAAAGACTATGGAAACCCACCTCTTGCATCAGGGTAACCTAGAAATGAGACATAGAGTCAAAGGAGATCATTTTGGAGCTTTAAGAACTCACTGCCCTGCTGGATTTTTGGTCTGGCATGGGACCTGTAATCCCTTTGTTTTGACCAAGTTTTCCCATTTGTAATGGCTGTATTTACCTAATGTCTCTATCCCCATTGTATCTAGAAAATAACTAACTTGCTTTTGATTTTACAGGCTCATAGGTGGAAGGGACTTACCTTATCTCAGAGGACACATTTGACTCTGGACTTTTGAGTTAATATTGAAATGAGTTAAGACTTTAGAGGACTGTTTGGAAGACAAGATTGGTTTTGAAATATGAGGACATAAGATTTGGGAGAAGCCAGTAATGGAATGATATGGTTTGGCTGTGTCGTCACCCAAATCTCATCTTGAATTGCCACATGTTGTGGGAGGGACCCAGTGGGAGATAATTGAGTCATGGGGGCAGGTCTTTCTTGTGCTGTTCTCGTGATAGTGTATAAGTCTCGTGAGATCTGATAGTTTTATAAGGCAGAGTTTCCCTGCACAAGCTCTCTTCTCTTGTCTGCTGCCATGTGAGACATGACTTTCATCTTCCACCATGATTTTGAGACCTCCGAAGCCATGTGGAATTGTAAGTCCATTAAACCTCTTTCTTTTATAAATTGCCCAGTCTCAGGTATGTCTTTATCAGCAGTGTGAAAATGGACTAATACATCTTTTTATTCACAAATGACTAAATTTGGATGTAATTGTGCATTTCTTTTAAATGTTTGCCACTTGAACACATAACAAAATACTGACATAAAACAGGTTTAATCCTATACTGAAGAGTCATGCATGAGACTAGACCAGTAGATGCAGACATTCACATCATGGGAAAATACAAGAAAAATGACAGTAACAATTTAAACTGAATAATAATGAAGAGTATGCATGATGTTACAGAACATTTTTTATATACTAAAATTAATCAAGTAATGTGTTAATCACCAGTAAGCATGAAAAAAATGGATTTCAATTTACTCATTCATTAGATTTTAAATAGCACTCATTGGCTCTTAAATTTGCAATTAACCAACATATGTGAGGGTGGGTATTGAATAGTGGAAAGAACACTAAAGAAATATTGAAAACAAATCATATTTCTATCAGTTATTAGCTATGGATAATAAAGCTAAATCAGTTTCTTAGTCATGTTGAATCTACCTACTTATCTATAAAACTTGAACGATACATTTCTTTTTCTGCTGATTAGTATTACATCTGTTTAAAAGGATAAAGGTAAGATATATTTCATAGAATACTAGGGGATTAAAATACTAGATAGACCAGAGATTGTGAACGGCTTAATATTCCATAATGAAAAGTTTGAAATTTCCGTACTAGCTTTAAAGCTCTTCGGATTTTCAGAGAAAGAAATGACAAGATAAATATTACTTGGTTATTCAAGAGAAACTATAAGTTATCAATTCAATAAAATGTTGAGAGAAAATAAACAACAGGAAGTACAGTGACTATGAGGTTATAACAGGTTTGAGAAACCCTTAGGAGATAATGAAGGTACTTTTCAACAAGGAACCAAGATCATGGAGAGAACTGGACTATTCAGTCATTCATACAGTACTCCTTCTGATGTCAATCAATTATGATTGGAGGTAAAATCACAACTGTACATAACTGTAGAAAATGAGCAGAGAACATCAGCATCACAGGTCTTTAGAGAAATTATGCCAACACCATTTTATTTCCACTTTGATTATATTAGAAGATGATGGGTTGAAAAAAATTATAATACTGTATGTTTTAGTTTCATTGCAGTGTTGTATAATTTCAGTGCAGTATAATTTTAGTGAAGTATTGTAACTAACAAAAGAACCTTTGAATAATTAAGATTGGTTTGCCTGTTGAGTACTATACATAGGGTATATTGTGGTGAAGGACAACAGATCAAATATAACTGATACATTTTTACATATCTGGTTCTGAGAGATTATGATTAAATGTGAATAGAAAAAAGTAAAATGATTTATCTTAATCCTTAGAAAATCACAAATTAAATAGCCATACTTTTTCCCTAAAGGTAATAAAAATAATGAAAAGAGCAATCTATGCATACTTTAGAAAGTTGATGATGAAACATGTACTCAAGTTTTTTAGGCATCAAAACTTTCAATTGTATAAATTAAATGTGTAAAATATATAATTTCTCTTGCATCATGCATATTTGCTACATACTAACCCCAAACCCCATATCTAAAAATCATCCAATTTTTATAGTTTATTCCAATAAGTACCACATACAAAATTATGAAAACCTTTTTATACCTAAATACCTTTAGGAATTCAAAAATTGGTAGGCTTTAAATATTAAAAGAATTAGCTTTTATTTGGTCCCAGATAATTGGGACCAAATGGAAAATCGTTGGAAGATCAGGCTTCCAAGTGCTATGTGATCCCTGAAGACCAAAAGAGAAAAAATAAAACACTGAAAAACTGCAAAGCGTAGTTACAAGAAGTGGGTAACACCTTTATTGATTTGCTTTCTTCATATGGTAGCTCAGAAAGCATGAAGCCAGATGAATGATTCCCCAGGTATTTTGATACTTCTTGGACCAATCCCAGAGGGTGCTAAGGTGAGAAGAACAGAAAAGAAGACAAAAGAACAAAATCCTTTTTGAGTTGATGGTTTCCATCCCTATACCAAATAATACAATTTTGAATCCAATTTAAACTCTTCACTCATATCTTGAAGACCTTGGAAAGGTTAGGCCATTGCCACCTTAGTAATCATATGACTGTATTCACCCCCTATAGTCTCTTATCCACTGACTCACAATGTTGTCTTTCCTAAGGTTATTCTTAAAGAAATTGAGTAAAGGATTTTTTTTTTTAATTGTAGTCAAAGGACAAAACCTGTAACAGTCTTTTCTTCTCCGTCTCCTAAAATTCTTTTGAAGTTCGTGTAAGTCTAGATCCAGTATTCTTGGTTTTTGAGAAAACACAGTCACTGTTTAGAAAGGTTTGCTTAAGATTTTTAATAACCGAGGTTTTCCCTCAGTTTAATTTAGTATTCTCAATCTCATCTACAGTCTATGCATATTTTCAAATTCACATATTAAAACATCTACCTTTAGTGTAAAATCTCTTCATGTATATTTTCTGAGCTTTGTTACATTACTCATTTGACCAACAAGCCTTTTTAGAAAATCTAAGAATCTGTCTAAGAATTCAAGACATAGAGACTAGGATAAAGAGACAAAAAAGAACCAAGTCCTGCCTCCAGTGGTGGAAGTATATTAGCATTAGTAAAATGAGCCATAATGGAATCAGTGTTTGCCAATTTATCATCTTGAAAGTAGACATTACCAGGTGATGTTAGAAGCTTTATTTTGAAACGGTATTTTGAAGCAATTATTGGAAAGTTGAAGGTCTGAAAAACATGCAGATTTTTGTTTGATGAATTTTAGTCACATTATATATTTGGTTCCTCTAAGAAGTAGGTAACAACTGTGATTAACATGCAAAAGATTTTTATGTGTTGTTTTGCTAAACTGTATTTTTATTAAATATGTATCTAGGCAGATATTTAAATAACAAGGAATTATAAAAACTTCAAGTAGGACTGGGCATGGTGGCTCATGCCTGTAATCTCAGCATTTTGTGAGGCCAAGACAAGCGGATCACGAGGTCAGGAGTTCGAGAACACCCTGGCCAACATTGTGAAACCCTGTCTCTACTATAAATATAAAAATTAGCCAGGCATGGTGGCATGTGCCTGTAGTCCCAGCTACTCAGGAGGCTGAAGCAGGAGAATCGCTTGAACCTGGGAGGCGGAGATTGCAGTGAGCTGAGATAGTGCCATTGCACCCCAGCCTGGGTGACAGAGTGAGACTCTGTCTCAAAAACAAACAAACAAACAAACAAACAAAAAATCAGGTAGATATGAAGAAAAAGTGCCTAGAGTATATATACATTAAAACAAATTCATAGTGTGATTTTTCAAAATAGCTTAAAAATGGTAAATTTAAGACTAATATGCATATGTTTATAAACAGTGCCCAAGACTGATAAAAAGACGACCTCATTGCACAACATAATTGCAGCATGCTCACGAGACGAAAAGGGTGAGAGAAAATGACAACAAAAATTGGCAAATTACTTCTGAGTCATGCTTACCATTGCTTATTTATAATTCTCTTAAGACCTCAAAAGTGTTTCACTAACTGATATTCCAAGTGTTGGTGGAATTATATGGAATGACTGTAAGATAATATGGGTATAGGTAGAAGAAAGATCAACTACTTCCAGTAACAGAAACATTTATATAAATGTTGAGAGGTATATGATGTGTGATGGCCATTAGAATCCACCTCTCCAATCAGTAATTTCAGGGAACATAATTGAACATAGGCCACAGTCACTGAGCAATGAAACCTATTAGATATTTTTCCTTAAGACTATCCTTCTCACTATTCCCAGCTAATGAGTGAATGTGACAGTGATATTAATGCACACTCATTTCTAGGAGGCACTGGAATCTTCTGTTGTTGGATGACTTTGTCTCAAGATCTCCATAAAGGCCATGCTGAATTTGTAGAACTGCAATGCAATCTAAGATGCTGCTACTCAACCTTTCTTCCTTCCATTTTTCCTTTAACATGAGTCAAAACTGTATTAAGAGCTGATGGCTCTCTTGCTCTTCTCCAACTCTTTCATGTTTCCTTACAGTCATTGTCCCTAATATATCTCTTGCAAGGTTAATCCTGTTTTGGCTTCTGCTTTTCAAGCGACTCAGGCAAACTCATGATGTGACTTAAATTAATCAAAATACAATTGTTTTAAGATGTCGAACTTTCAAATCATTGCTTTGAATTACCATTTCAGGATGAAAATGTGGAGAAATAACCACTACTTAAGGCATGGGCAAAGACTTAATGACTGAAATACCAAAAGCAATGGCAACCAAAGCCAAAATTGACAGATGGGATCTAATTAAACTAAAGAGCTTCTGCATGGCAAAAGAAACTACCATCAGAGTGAACAGGCAACCTACAGAATGGGAGAAAGTTTTTGCAATATCCATCAGACAAAGGGCTAATATCCAGAATCCACAATGAACTTAAACAAATTTACAAGAGAAAAAAAAAAAAAAAACTCATTGAAAAGTGGGCAAAGGATATGAACAGACACTTCTCAAAAGACGACATTTATGCAGCCAACAAATATATGAAAAAAAGCTCATCATCACTGGTCATTAGAGAAATTCAAATCAAAACCACAATGAGATACCATCTCATGCCAATTAGAATGGCGATTATTAAAAAGTCAGGAAACAACAGATACTAAAGAGGATGTGGAAAAATAGGAACACTTTTAACTCGTGGTGGGGGTATAAATTAGTTCAACTATTGTGGAAGACAGTGTGGTGATTCCTCAAAGATCCAGAATCAGAAATACCATTTGACCCAGCAATCCCATTACTGGGTATATACCCAAAGGATTGTAAATCGTTCTACTATAAAGACACATGCACACGTATGTTTATTGCGGCACTGTTAACAACAGCAAAGAGTTGGGACCAACCCAAATGCCCATTAACAAAAGACTGAATAAAGAAAATGTAGCACATATACACCATGTACTACAATGCAGTCACAAAAAAGGATGAGTTCACATCCTTTGCAGGGACATGGGTGAAGCTTTAAACCATCATTCTCAGTATACTAACACAAGAACAGAAAACCAAATACCACATGTTCTCACTCATAAGTGGAAGTTGAACAGTGAGAACACATGGACACAGGGAGGGGAATGTCACACATGGGAACCCGTCACGGGGTGGGGCAGTAGGGGAGGGATAGCATTCGGAGAAATACTTGATGTCGATGGCGGGTTGATGAATGCAGCAAACCACCACGGCACGTGTATACCTGTGTAGCAAACCTGCATATTCTGCACATGTACCTTATAACTTAAAGAGTAATCTAAATAAATAAATAAATAAATAAATAAATAAATAAATAAATGTAAGATTTTTTTTTTTTTCTGGATTTTATACTATCTAGAGGGATAACCATATCAGATCACTTAAAAACTGATGGATGTTCTTGATTCCTTAATACCTACTTGGTCAAAGCCTAGTTACTCATCAGCCCCATACCATGACAAAAGCACACACACACACACACAAGCACACAACTTAGAATATCCAGTATCACATTACTGCTACATTTTAAATTGCAGATTATTAAGGAACAACAAAAACTAAAAGACAATCTTTTGGAAATCATTCAATTTAGATTTAGAAAGTTAATATAAGCATGAATGGTTTCTTGCCAGAGAAGCAATCCTATTAAGTATTATTTTCAAGGCTCACAGATTCTATTGTCGCTTTATTATGAGGATGCCTGGAATGGTCCAGTGACAGGTAGGCACTGTGACTCAAATGCTTTTCTCTGCGTATGAGTAATGTTTGTATGCTTGTAGTACCTTACAATGTGGAGATCATATTTAATAAATACTTTTTATATGGCATAGAATAAAGTCGATTTGTGACAAAAACCATTTATAGATGAAGAAGTTCATTTGAGAAAGGCTAAATAGGACAGACAAATTAGGATCTAATTCAAAACCGCACCATTTGTCAACATTTGATCATGTAAATGTCCATGTCTTTCTTTGTTCAAAAATAATATCTTCACAATAAAGTGCTGGAGATTCAGACTTTGAAGAAAAATAAATAGAAATGTGTCAGTTTTTTTGACAATGTTACAAGAAAATTTGTCAACTTTGTGTTGCTATGGCTATTTTTGCCCTTTGTGGTTCTTTTGTTTATCTTTAAGTGCATCACAGAAAATGAAAATTAAGAAAATGTGTTACTATTTGATCTATAACTGTCGAGCAGGGAGAAAAAAACAAATAAATAAACAATAGAGTAAAATAAAATGGCTTTAGAAGGAGAGCAAACTAGGTTCTGCTCCTGCAGAAGAAAGAAAGGAAAGTTTAGGGAATACAGCAGCCTGAGAAGGAACCCTAGGCTTGTCATTTGAAAGGCCTGTGAAAGGTGTTCCCATCACTACCTGGGAAAACAGAATAGCATACATACACATTGTTCAAACACTGTGTACTGACCACCAAATACATATTTAAGAAAATGTTCTTACCAAAACATTAATTTCAGCAAAAGTCTGCAAGATCGAGATTCTCCTAAGAAGCTTGACATAGTAACATTTTCACAGTTTCACCTGGCAAATCATTGCATAGTAACATAAGCTAAATTTAAGCCTCTTTGTTACAGATAGAAGTTGCTATGCATAATCTTCTTATTTTCTTTGTATGCTTTTTAATATAATAATGATAATAATAAAATAATTTCTATTTATTTGTTGAGAAACAAAACATAATAATTAAAATGGTTTAAACAATTAACATGTTAGATATATAAATTATTAAAGGTAAACTAATGATGCAATTTTCAATTAACTCATTACAACTTCAGTAAAAATTTAAGCAGAAAATTCAATCAAATACAACAACAACAACAAAAAACAGAGACACACAAAATAAAAAAGAAACAATGCAATAATTTTCATTCTATATTTTCATTTCTAAAGAGAATTAGACCGTAGATATAAAAGAAATAATGTGAAAGGGAAAATTGAGATTAGTTAAAGTAGATATACACAATTTTGTTTCACTGAATATATTCCTGTGAATTTTTCTTCTAAAAGTATCATCCTTAGTTAAGTTACTTTTGTTATCACTCTGTTATTGCATGTAGCCCAGTAGAGATCCACGTTACACATTCAGACAGTAAGTCATCTGCATATGCACTTACAAACAACATAGACACATGTGCACATTTGAACCTGTTTTGTAACCCATTACTTTCTTAGACAATTTGCTCAAAGAGCTTTTGCTATACTTATTAATACACCGCATAAAAGATTACCAGTTTCCCACATTTGTGTATGTGTGCAGAGTACATATCTCTATCAATTATAATAATAAAATAGTCTGTGTTCTGTATTTAATAACAAAGTATTTAATAGTAGGTAATTTAAAGTCATTATTTTGCCATGTAATAAATATTTTGTTAAGTTGAGACATGTAAAAATCTACTAAAAATATTATGAGGCAGAATACAATGCCCTATTTCTGATAAATATATACAAGAAAGATAAGGGCACGAAAGATTTTACAGCTCTCTTTCGAAAACCTGAAGAAGGGATAATATTTGTTGATGAAATAGAACAAAAAAAGTAAATAGTTCTAAAGTTAGCAAAATGGAATATTTAAATGTGGTAGTACTTGACCAGGACAAATATGGAATATAAGACTGGTGCTGTAAAATATATGATAGTCAATAGGCCCTTAAGAGCTACTGTACCCCTCCCCATAGCTAATGGTGTCAAGTCCTGTTCCCAATCATGAAGACTTACATTTAGATATGATTACCTTGGAATGAAGAGGCATTTGGGAACCACAGTTACTCATATCACCCTTGTTTTTAATATTTTGAATTGCTCATCTACTGGTCTGATAGAAAATCAAATACAAATCTTTAAATTGAGATTTCTCTGTGTGGTAGGACCTGGCTTATATGGTGGAGTTAGCAGGGCTGGTAAGAATGTGTTTGTGAATAAGTAGAGTCAAGTATAATATCTCACCTATTATTTATAGGAGGTGACTGATGGCAACCCATACCCTCTTTTGCATTTGTACTCTGTTTCCCAGGTAAAGGGAGAGGGTTCCTATGGGGGTTAGATAACCCTACATCAGACTTGGGCTACATATATGATACCTGATGATTTGTATTAAGAAAAGCTGAGATTATTATCCTGGAAATCTCACAGACGTCCGGGTTTTAAGAAGTGGTACCAATTTTATATCTCTGTTGGAGATTAGACAGCAAATAGTAGGCCACATCCTGAATGCCTGCACCAATTGAAACTGTTGGCACACATGTCTTTAGCTGGGCATATTGCCCTCAAAGAGGCAATGGAAATCATAGGACATTAGCAGCAAGGCCTGGTTATACATATTATGACAACAGATTAAAGTGCCTGTGGTATTAGACTACTTTGATGTGGAAGTCAGCATAATGCCTCCCAGAGATGTTCACATCCTAATCCCTGTAATCTGAACATGTTAGGTTACATAGAAATGAGAATTAAGGTTGCAGACAGAATTAAAGTTGCTGATCAGCTGATTTTAGGAGACAGAGATTATCCTGGATTATCCAGATAGGCCCAATATAATCAAAGGATCCTTTAATGTGAAAAAGGGAGGGAGAAGATTCCGAGATGGGGTGATATAATGTCATGTGAGAAAGACACTACCACAGGCCACTGAGGGCTCTGAAACTGGGAAGTGCCAAGAGCCTTGCAATGTAGGTAACTTTTAGGAGCTGCAGAAAGAAGCACACCCCTGCTAACACCTTCATCTTAGCCCAGTGAGAAACACTTGAATTTCCTAACTATAGAATTGTAAGCAAATAATTTGGAGGTTTTTGAAGCCACTAAGTAGTAATTTAGTAATTTGTTACAGCAGGTATAGAAAGCTAATATTTCCCTATAGTGAAGGCTTGGATGAGTCAAACAGAGCATTGAATTCTTATGCACATGATGGGAATCTTTTGTGATTAACAGTACCTCTAACTCCATCAAAATATAAGTCTTGAAGCACTGGCTAGAACACTAGAAAATTTCAAACATAATAAAGACACTAAATGGGGGGGGGGGAATAGACATCAAACTATATATAATCTCTAAATACTTTTTTTTTTTTTTTAATTCTAAAGGTGAATATCAGAGGATCTGCTAGTTTGATCTTTTCTGTCCTGTCCACTGGAGTGATTGAATCTGAGCACACTGCAAACACTGCTGAAATTCAAATCCCTTATTCCGCCATGTATGCTTTAAATGAATCTTCTCATTTTTCAGGCTTGCCAAGTGAGAAGGGTGGCCAAGGGAAATATAATATAATCGAAATATGTAGGAGGGATATTCAGGACCTCTTCGGGCTCTTCTAAGAAAAGTTGTAATACCTTTGAGTATATATACCCCAGTTTATCAGGGGACAACCTCTGGTTTATTAAGGGTGTTTCATAGAATAAAGGGGCTTACTATGGAGTATCATTCATCATAATCCTAAATATAGCACACACTGAATTCCACTGGTAACCATATTTTCAATACAAGCAATAAGACTGAGTGAGTATGTGATGCCCACTGACTCCACCATCCTCCCTGGATATAACCTCTTTGATGCCATTGATTATGTCTTCCATTCCTTTGAATGAGTATATACTTATCCAAGACACTACACGCTGAAAATATTCAATGATAGTTTCATGATTTTCTAGCTGCTCAGTATCCAGCAGAGTTATGTAAAGAATAAGTGTTCTGAGGTCTAAATGTTTATTTGAATTTGTAACACAGGAGGGCATAACGTTAATTTTTAAAGTGTTTTTTTATACCCACATCTTAAATTTATGGATGAGAATTGTTCTACTTATAAGGAAAGACTTCTTGTTCATGGCAACATGATAGATGAGACTAAGATCTGCTGGGATTCTGAATTTTGCAGTAACTAATAATAGACGACAGATTAAGAATAATTGATAGTGTCATCTTGAAGTGTTATAATAACAGAAGAAAGGGCTTCGATAGACAGCTGGAAGAGAAGGTAAGATACTGTCAGAGGGAAGTAAGTGCTTTTGTAGGCATTAGGCTTCAAATCTAGCTGTAATAAGCTTCCAATGCTTGAGTTGAGTAGAAAATATTTTTCATATTTTTCATGTTTTCTACTCAACTCAAGGACTGGAAGCTTATTAAAGCTAGATTTGAAACCTCACCAGATTTCCAATACAAACAATTTTTGTGGCAGGCTTTTCCCATTTTCTCACATCACAAACCACATAATATGTTTTAATAAAATTCTGGAGAATGGGTAGTTTATATTTAGAAGATGGCTAAAAGAGATCAGTAACCAATTGATAAGTTATATAGCTATCACAAGCTTGTAAGTTATGCTCTTATAGTGACTTGTATATGTTAAATTTAGGCATGGACTGAGCTAGAGTCAAACACTTAATAAAGAAAGTAAAATGTCTATACCCTTCTTATTTTTACCTATTAGTGTGAAACACTTTATAAAACAATAAATGGCATTATTCTAATTAGCATCCCTTATAATGAGTTGGGAGAAGTGTTAATTAGCTTAATTCCATTAGCTTTTAAATACAAGGCAATAATGTAAAAATACATGTTACTTGAAATTTGGAGATTGAACATAATAAAATTATAGTTTATATCAAAGATAGGTATGCCAGTAAGAAAAATAATTTAGGGACTTCACAAGAATTCCACCGAATTAAGTTACATAGATAACTGTTATAGAAATATACACTGAATTGTGGGCTCTAATAACCAAAATTTAGCCCTAGCCTCACTCTTCCGTAGCTATGTGAATCTGAAATTTTATCCTCTTTTAACCTGCTTCAGTCTTACTTTAAAGATTAAATGAAACAATATATGTCAAAATATCTTACACGTTATAAACCCTATACAGTTTCTTCCACAAATGATCAGTTATCCACAAAGATTCATTTTCCTACTGGCATATATAGGATTGTTTGCCCTTAGCAAGGCATTACATCTCTTTGTCTGTTACGTATAGAGAATCTAGTTCTCAACAAAGGTGTGTGTAGGTAAATTATGTAACATTTCCAAGTCTTGGGACTTACAAAACAAGTGCCTGTTGTATGATTTCTTTGTCTCTCTACTTGCTGAAGACAGAGCATTTGGGAGATCTGAATGAGTCTGGGTCCCTGAGTAATTCAATAGAAAGATATATTCCAGCCACTAACTTCTTCATTAACTTCTTATGAACAAGAAATGAGTAATAGTGCTAAATAATTTTGATAATTAATAATGTTAAAATAGCCAAAATGTTTGTTGTTATATAATATAGTATTGTACAGAATCCAATGAATTTATCCAGGTATTTTTACTTATCCTTTTTGTAGCTACATATTAACACATTTATTTGTATCGAGCATATATACTATTTGAAGTGCTTTTGTGATAAAGAGATGTGAAGATTTTTATACATCACATAGAGAATAATATAAAACTTTTATGATACATTTTAATTTTATAATCTTTGGAATAAAGATGTTTGCAAGTATAAAGGAATATATTTCAAACGACTGAGGCTTTATAAGTGAATGAGTATAAATACGGTAACATTACTATGACTCCTTGAACTGTTGTACCTCTTTTCCCCTATCTGTTGACCCTAGATATTGGATATTTGTCAAGTTTCCTATTCCTATGTACTAGCGGGGCTACCCAAGGAAAAATTCACTTTTTTCCACACTGCTTTGCTGAATTTCCATTTCCCACTCCTGCTGCCCTTTATTTTCCACTACCATGCATCATGCATGAAATCTGCAGACATCCCTGCTAGCTCAGCTGGGACTCTACAGGAGCAAGCGGATTTGATGGTACCACAGATCTGCCACTGCAAACTAAATTTTATTTCAGGTTACAGATAAGCTGAGCTGCAGATTTCTGATGCTTTGCTTAACAACACTATTGCAAAGTGAGGAGAATAACTTCCCTTCCGTCTGTGTTGTACTCAATTAAATGGTAAAGGATGTTGTAGTCTATTCTATATGAAGAGTCATAGAAATTTTGCCTGGAACCTGCAAAAATGCATCAATCAAAATTACCTCATTTTAATCAATACTTTTTCTCGCTTTATTTTTTCTTTTTTCTTTCTTCCTTTTTTTTTTTTTTTTTTTTTTAGAAAAAAAAGAAAACATATTTTCTAAATCCACATGAATTTCCAGTATCTCTGGGCCTCTAAAGTTCCAAGTAACTGACATATGGTAAATCAATACATATTACTTCTCTTTAGACTCTTGAGCTGTATTGCTAACAAAAGCTTTTAATCCCGGACTCTTACTCATAAAATCATTGCCAATCCCTGCAATGTCTCCAATAATTTCTATTAGAAAATCTTTATATGTCTGAATCTTTTACATTAATTAGAGTTCACGTGACTTCCCTCCTCCTAACCAAGCAAGGAGACTTTATGCAAAACTTTCTTCACAGATAGATAGTCAGGGAAAGAATGCTGCATATCTTCAGTTGACAGATGAATCTAATCCTTGTCCCTGGTCCAACCTGTATAACGTGTTTCAAAAATGAGCATTGCTATCTGAATTTATTTGCCTGTTCTTTCAGAAAAATATTTAAGATTGTATTGCTTTTCTGAAAGGAAGCTTACTTTTAAGCTAATTTTCTTTAAAGTAGTTCACCCATCTCTAATGGTAGCTCTAATATTATGCAGGGTGAGGATGAAATATGCACATCTCATGTGGAAATAATCTTTTTCAGGAGTAAAACCAAATTAAAGAAAAAAATGTTTAAGTAACTACCCAGGAGAGATAATCCTTTAATGCATTAACTAGCTGACAATCATTCATGAAACACGAAATTCTGCAAGTTTTAAAAAAGAGAATTTCTATATTCTTCTTTCAAGTTTATTCTGAGTTATAATCTGTAGAAATTGATTTTAAAAGGTATGAAGTAAAACCTGAAGTCTAGAAGTAGAAGTTTTATATTAGAAATATTATATTCAAATTATTAATGTCAGTTATACTTCTAAGTACACAGATACAGAAAAAAAAACTGTAAAGAAGGAAGAAAATAAAATATATTCCATTCTTAGGAGTATTATCATTTCAAGCACAATCACATGCAAAACAAGTATTTTAGAATGTTTCAAGAAAGTTGCAGTTCATTGGAAGGACAGTTTAAATTATTCTATCTCACATTTCCAAAAATTCTTGACATTTATATATTACCATAAAGGCAGCACAGAGAACATCTCCAAAGGGAGACAGTGGATTTTCTGATGCAGTAAGTGTTATAAAGGACAGTCATTTTGCAGTTTTAGATTGAGTCAATAAGTATATTACCATGTAAGCAATTTTCATGACAGAAATTCAATAATCACTTGTTTAACCTGGATTGCACACCATGGAATTGTAAAAACCTTATAACCTATCTAGTAGGATGAGTAAGTTAGCATACATCTAGAAATATTGTTGTTTTTAAAGAGAAATGATTTCAATAGAAAATATCCAGATAACACATACAGGTATGTATTTTCACATATATGCATATACACATGTAGTTTTCATATGTATGTATGGAAGAATATGTATCTAATCACATTTTTATAAGAAAGAATTCCAAGAAGATTTATTGTGTTTACATATACACTGAAACAAGTACATGTCAATACATATTATCCAAATTAGAAGAAGCATTAGACATTAAGAAAATCAGAAATATTATAAATAAGAAGCTGCAGAGAAGTTCTCAAAGAGGAGGAGAAATTTTATCCTATTGTCCTAGGATTCAAATTAACACATAATTTGAATTATGTGTATAATTTGAAATTTCTGTACAAGGTATTATTATATTTAATAAATATACATTGGGCATCAAGTACATATATATATTTATTATTTCACTTGGTTGTTACAGAAACCCTGTGAGAATGGCAAGGCAGTTATTTTTCTACCTTCTTTATAAGAAAGATTATAGTAAAATACTCTTCCCCAAGACCATTTCTTTCTTTTGAAGGTAGAGGTTCTGCTAAAAGGATACTGCACATAATTAATATGTACCTTAAAAATGTTCTGAAAGGTATAGAAAAGGAAGGAAAAGAGTTTCTATTTTACACTAGATTAAATTTAAATTCTCTTATATTGCCAATTAACATATCAAAAGAAGGTTTTTTCGAAATAATAAACAAAACCTTTCAATCTAGACAAAGTACCCTCTAGACAAAAGAGAGGTGCTATTACTGAAACAGTATTATTTATTAATTTTTTTCAAAATAAAAAAATCATATGTTGGGAATATTAAATATATTTAATATTAAATATTTTTCCTAAGTAAGATTATTTTAAATTTTAATTAACAGTATTTGTTTAATGTAATTTCAAAATATAAGAAGAATGAGGTTATTTTGATAAAAACAAACATTTGAAATGAAATATTGTGAATATATTTTGAAACTCTGTATTAGCATCAATATCTGGTCCATTTCTGCATTTATTTTTATTGTTTAGAACCAAGACAATACTGCTTCAAGCATAATATAGAAAATTATAGGAGACTACCATTTTTAATAACTCACCTGAAACTTTTATGAAATATTCATTAAATACTAATCAAAATATCTAAAAGAGAAGTAGGAGAACATGTTTGCTTCTAAATGAGTCATTAGCAATACTTAATAACTACTTATATTCCTTACATACACATTAAAGTAAGCAACATCTTCCAAATGATAATCAACTATTAAACTGCGTGTAATGTGATATTGTCACTATAGCACATGCTGTTTACTAGACAATTAACAATCATGGGCCAAATAGGAACACCTCGAGCCTCCAACTCTCAGTGTGAGTGACACAGAAGACGGGTGATGTCTGCATTTTCAACTGAGGTACTGGGTTCATCTTACTGGGGCGTGTCAGACAGTAGGTGCTGGTCAGCGGGTGCAGCCCAACCAGTGAGAGCCGAAGCAGGGCAAGGCATCGCCTGACCTGGGAAGCACAAAGGGGAAGGGAATTCCTTTTCCTAGCCAAGGGAAACTGAGACACACAACACCTGGAAAATTGGGTAACTCCCACCCTAATACTGCGCTTTACCAAGGATCTTAGCAAATGGCACACCAGGATATTATATCCCACACCTGGTCCAGAGGGTCCCATGCCCACGGAGCCTCCCTCATTGCTAGCACAGCAGTCTGAGATCTAACTGCAAGGTGGCAGCAAGGCTGGGGGAGGGGCGTCCACCATGGCTAAGGCTTCAGTAGGTAAACAAAGCCACTGGGAAGCTAGAATTCGGTAGAGCCCACTGCAGCTCAAGGAGGCCTTCCTGCCTCTGTAGAATCCACCTCTGGGGACAGGGCATAGCTAAACAAAAAGCGGCAGAAACCTCTGCAGATGTAAATGTCCCTGTCTGACAGCTTCGAAGAGAGCAGTGGTTCTCCCAGCACAGAGGTTGAGATCTGAAAATGGATAGACTGCCTGCTCAAGTGGGTCCCTAACCCCTGAGTTGCCTAACTGGGAGACATCCCCCACTAGGTGCAGACTGACCCCTCACACCTCACACGGCTAGGTACACCTCTGTGACGAAGCTTCCAGAGTAAGAATCAGACAGCAACACTCACTGTTGAGCAATATTCTATCTTCTGCCACCTCCGCTGCTGATACCCAGGCAAACAGGGTCTGGAGTAGACCTCAGGCAAACTCCAACAGACCTACAGCTGAGGGTCCTGACTGTTAGAAGGAAAACTAAAAAACAGAAAGGACATCCACACCAAAACCCCATCAGTAGTCACCATCATCAAAGAACAAAGGCAGATAAAACCACAAAGATGGGGAAGAAGCACTGCAGAAAAGCTGGAAATTCAAAAAATAAGAGCGCATCTCCCCCTCCAAAGGAACACAGTTCATCACCAGCAAGGGAACAAAGCTGGACAGAGAATGCCTTTGACGAGTTGAGAGAAGAAGGCTTCCGTCGATCAAACTTCTCAGAGCTAAAGTAGGAACTAGGTAACCAGAGCAAAGAAACTGAAAACCTTGAAAAAAGAATGGATGAATGGATAACTAGAATAATCAATGCAGAGAAGACCATAAAAGTACTGATAGAGATGAAAACCATGACACGAGAACTACGTGACAAATGGACAAGCTTCAGTAACCGACTCCATCAATTGGAAGAAAGAGTATCAGTGAGGTACTGGGTTCATCTTACTGGGGCGTGTCAGACAGTAGGTCAAATGAATGAAATGAAGTGAGAAAAGAAGTGTAGAGAAAAAGAGTAAAAAGAAATGAACAAAGCCTCCAAGAAATATGGGATTATGTGAAAAGACCAAATCTACGTCTGATTGGCGTGCCTGAAAGTTACAGGGAAAATGGAACCAAGTTGGAAAACACTCTTCAGGATATCCAGGAGAACTTCACCAACCTACTAAGGCAGGCCAACATTCAAATTCAGGAAATACAGAGAACGCCACAAAGATACTCCACGAGAAGAGCAACTCCAAGACACATAATTGTCAGATTCACCAAAGTTTAAATGAAGGAAAAACTGTTAAGGGCAGCCAGACAGAAAGATCGGGTTACCCACAAAGGGAAGCCCATCAGACTAAGAGCAGATCTCTAGGCAGAAACTCTACAAGCCAGAAGAGAGTGGGGGCCAATATTCAACATTCTTAAAGAAAAGAATTTTAAACCCAGAATTTCATATGCAGCCAAACTAAGTTTCATAGGTGAAGGAGAAATAAAATCCTTTACAGACAAGCAAATGCTGAGAGATTTTGTCACCACCAGGCCTGTCCTACAAGAGCTTATGAAGGAAGCACTAAACATGGAAAGGAACAACTGGTACCATCCATTGCAAAAACATGCCAAAATGTAAAGACCATCGAGGCTAGGAAGAAACTGCATCAACTAATGAGCAAAATAACCAGCTAATATCATAATGACAGGATCAAGTTCACACATAACAATATTATCCTTAAATGTAAATGGATTAAATGGTCCAATTAAATGATACAGACTGGCAAATTGGATAGAGTCATGACCCATCAGTTTGCTGTATTCAGGAGACCCATCTCACATGCAGAGACACACATAGACTCAAAATAAAGGGATGGAGGAAGATCTACCAAGCAAATGGAAAACAAAACAAAACAGAACAGAAAAGCAGGGGTTGCAATACTAGTCTTTGATAAAACAGACTTTAAACCATCAAAGATCAAAAGAGACAAAGAAGGCCATTACATAATGGTAAAAGGATCAATTCATCAGGAAGAGCTAACTATACTAAATATATATGCACCCAATACAGGAACACCCAGATTCATAAAGCAAGTCGTTAGAGACTTACAAAGAGACATAGACTCCCATTATTATTGTATGTTGACACTCCACTGTCAACATTAGACAAATCAACAAGACAGAAAGTTAACAAGGATATCCAGGAATTGAACTCAACTCTGCACCAAGCAGACCTAATAGACATCTACAGAACTCTCCACCTCAAGTCAACAGAATATACATTCTTCTCAGCACCACATCACACTTATTCAAAAATTGACTACATAGTTGGAAGTAAAGCATTGCTCAACAAATGTAAAAGAACAGAAATTACAACAAACTGTCTCTCAGATCACAGTGTAATCAAACTAGAACTCAGCACTGAGATACTCAGTCAAAACCACTCAACTACATGGAAACTGGACAACCTGCTCCTGAATGACTACTGGGTACATAACGAAATGAAGGCAGAAATAAAGATGTTCTTTGAAACAAATGAGAACAAAGATACAACATACCAGAGTCTCTGGGACACATTTAAAGCAGTGTGTAGAGGGAAATTTATAGCACTAAATGCCCACAAGAGAAAGCGGGAAAGATCTAAAATTGACACCCTAACATCACAATTAAAAGAACTAGAGAAGGAAGAGCAAACACATTCAAAAGCTAGCAGAAGGCAAGAAATAACTAAGATCAGAGCAGAATGGAAGGAGATAGAGAAACAAAAAAACCTCCAAAAAAATCAATGAATCTAGGAGCTGGTTTTTAGAAAAAATCAACAAAATTTATAGACCGCTAGCAAGACTAATAAAGAAGAAAACAGAGAAGAATCAAATAGACGCAATAAAAAATGATAAAGGGGATATCACCATCGACCCCACAGAAATACAAACTACCATCAGAGGATACTATAAACACCTCTACTCAAATAAACCAGAAAATCTAGAAGAAATGGATATTTTCCTGGACACTTACCCTCTCCGAAGACTAAACTAAACCTGGACACTTACCCTCTCCCAAGAATCCCTGAATAGACCAATAGCAGGCTCTGAAATTGAGGCAATAATTAATAGCCTACCAACCAAAAAAAGTCCAGGACCAGACGGATTCATAGTCAACTTCTACCAGAGGTACAAGGAGCTGGTACCATTCCTTCTGAAACTATTCCAACCAATAGAAAAAGAGGGAATCCTCCCTAATTCATTTTATGAGGCCAACATCATCCTGATACCAAAGCCTGGCAGAGACACAACAAAAAAAGAGAATTTTAGACCAATATCCCTGATGAACATCAATGCAAAAATCCTCAATAAAATATTGGCAAACCAAATCCAGCAGCACATTAAAAAGCTTATCCACCACGATCAAGTGGGCTTCATCCCTGGGATGCAAGGCTGGTTCAACATACACAAATCAATAAACGTAATCCAGTATATAAACAGAACCAAAGACAAAAACCACATGATTATCTCAATAGATGCAGAAAAGACCTTTGACAAAATTCAACAGCCCTTCATGCTAAAAACGCTCAATAAATTCGGTATTGATGGAAAGCATCTCAAAATAATAAGAGCTGTTTATGACAAACCCACAGCCAATATCATACTGAATGGGCAAAAACTGGAAAAATTCCCTTTGAAAACTGGCACAAGACAGGGATGCCCTCTCTCACCACTCCTATTCAACATAGTGTTGGAAGTTCTGGCTAGGGCAATCAGACAAGAGAAAGAAATCAAGGGTATTCAGTTAGGAAAGAAGAAGTCAAATTGTCACTGTCTGCAGATGGCATGATTGTATATTTAGAAAACCCCATTGTCTCAGCCCAAAATCTCCTTAAGTTGATAAGCAACTTCAGCAAAGTCTCAGGATGCAAAATCAATGTGCAAAAATCACAAGCATTCTTATACACCAGTAACAGACAAACAGAGAGTCAAATCAGGAATGAACTCCCATTCACAATAGCTTCAAAGAGAATAAAATACCGAGGAATACAACTTACAAGGGATGTAAAGGACCTCTTCAAGGAGAACTACAAACCACTGCTCAGTGAAATAAAAGAGGACACAAACAAATGGAAGAACATACCATGTTCACGGATAGACTTTCTTCTCATAATTGGAAAAAACTGCTTTAAAGTTCATATGGAACAAAAAAAGACCCTGCATTGCCAAGACAATCCTAAGCCAAAAGAACAAAGCTAGAAGCATCATGCTACCTGACTTCAAACTATACTACAAGGCTACAGTAACCAAAAGAGCATGGTACTGGTACCAAAACAAAGATATAGACCAATAGAACAGAACAGAGTCCTCAGAAATAATACCACACATCTACAGCCATCTGATCTTTGACAAACTTGACAAAAACAAGAAGTGGGGAAAGGATTCCCTATTTAATAAATGGTGCTGGGAAAATTGGCTGGCCATAAGTAGAAAGCTGAAACTGGATCCCTTCATTCCTCCTTATATGAAAATTAATTCAAGATGGATTAGAGACTTAAGTGTTAGACCTAAAACCATAAAAACCCTAGAAGAAAACCTAGGTAATACCATTCAGGACATAGGCATGGGCAAGGGCTTCATGCATAAAACACCAAAAGCAACAGCAACAAAAGCCAAAATTGACAATTGGGATCTAATTAAACTAAAGAGGTTCTGCACAGCAAAAGAAACTACCATCAGAGTGAACAGGCAACCTACAGAATGGGAGAAAATTTTTGCAATCTACTCATCTGACAAAAGGCTAATATCCAGAACCTACAAAGAACTCAAACAAATTTACAAGAAAAAAACAAACAACCCCATCAAAAAATGGGCAAAGGTTATGAACAGACACTTCTCAAAAGAAGACATTCATACAGCCAACAGACACATGAAAAAATGCTCATCATCACTGGCCATCAGAGAAATGCAAATCAAAACCACAATGAGATACCATCTCACACCAGTTAGAACGGCAATCATTAAAAAGTCAGGAAACAACAGGTGCTGGAGAGGATGTGGAGACATAGGAACACTTTTACATTGTTGGTGGGACTGTAAACTAGTTCAACCATTGTGGAAAACAGTGTGACGATTCCTCAAGGATCTAGAACTAGAAATACCGTTTGACCCAGCCATCCCATTACTGGGTATATACCCAAAGGATTATAAATCATGCTGCTATAAAGACACATGCACATGTATGTTTATTGAGCACTATTCACAATTGCAAAGACTTGGAATCAACCCAAATGTCCATCAGTGACAGACTGGATTAAGAAAATGTGGCACATATATACACCATGGAATACTATGCAGCCATAAAAAAGATGAGTTTGCGTCCTTTGTAGGGACATGAGTGCAGCTGGAAACCATCATCCCCATCAAACTATCGCAAGAACAGAAAACTAAACACGGCATGTTCTCACTCATAGGTGGGAATTGAACAATGAGATCACTTGGACACAGGAAGGGGAACATCACACACTGGGGCCTATTGTGGGGAGGGGGAAGTGGAGAGGGATAGCATTAGGAGATATACCTAATGTTAATGACGAGTTAATGGGTGCAGCACACCAACATGGCACATGTATACATATGTAACAAACCTGAATGTTGTGCACATGTACCCTAGAACTTAAGTATAATAATAATAATAATAATAATAAATTATGCTATGATAATGTATTAAAAAGGGATTATATATAAACTATATTCATTTGGTTAAATAATATATTAATAAATATTTTTGTATTTTATTCAGTCACCAACACTTGGATTCAAAACAAAATAAAATACGTATCAGTATACAAGTATTAACTTTCAGATTTATGTAAGAATTTAAAATGTATGCAGAGAAAAGGGAAAAGCCATATTCTAAGGCAAGCAGAAAAAACATCAATCAGATAGCACAAGTTACCATATTTATGGTATCCAGCGGATATACCCAATGGATTGTAGGTGTCTGTAGTGTGTGTGTTATCAGTGATGGTGTGAAGACTTTAAACAGTTAAATCTTTTTAAATATTGAAATTTGAGCCAAATAATCTTACAATAAGGAAATCAGAAAAAAAAAAAATCCTTCTAAGGCTTTTGAAAATTTTAACAACATCTGAAAATATAGAAACGAGCATACAGCAAAGTGCATTCATTCATCAAGGTCATTACTAAGAAAAAATACGGCCTGAAAATTTTAAACACGTTCCTAATCGCATAATTTTTGCCTAAAGAATGACTTAAGCACCAGGTGGAATAATGTCTACCATTAATTTTTTATTTCCTTTAAGCAAAGCACGGATATTTAAATGACTTAAGTGCTGGTAATATAATTTCGGTGTCTTCTGTCCTGCAATAAAAATACAAAAATCAATACCTTTAAGATTGGGAGACCCCCATTTTAAAACTTTATTGCCCATTACCCATTAGTGTTTGCTTGTCGGTACACATTAATGTTTTGCCCTTGATCTCCTCTTTCATTTCTCCCTATTTCCTTCCCTATACACTCTACTGCACACACATACACCTCTCGTGTGACCTCATAGCTTTTTCCTGTTTTTGCTTGCAGCCTTGTTGTCCTCCATGACTTTGCTCACTTGAGAAAGTGAGCAGATTTCTGCAACCACTATAATAACTCTGTTTTTGGTTAATATGGTTTACTGGTGATAAATAGGAATGAGTTAATGACTTCCAACTCTTTTAACATGCAAGAAAGATGTGATAAACTATTAGCTCTAGAAACAAACTTTCTAAACATCATTATACTTTATCATTTTACAACAAACATACATTTTTACAGCAACACATTACCCATTTGTTCTAATGTCAATTATCTTAAATATTGATTGTTTTTGAGTCATTTGTCATAACATTTATCTAGTACAGAATTTAACCATTTGAAAATAAAGACAACTCTTAAAATCACTTACATGTAAAAAATGGAAAATAGATTATAGAGTTGGCATACACCTAACTTTATCTTAGAAAATTGTTGATAACTTTCCCTAACCCTTTAGATTTTAGATACCTTTGAAAACAACTTGATTTAGAGTATAACTGTATTGTTCTTCTGTTTCATCATTATATATTTTACTTCTTAGTGAGACTGAATATCCAATACAATGGAACCACTATTTTAAAGGTCGAACACTATTCACTATGTCTTTCACAATACACACAGAATAACCATCATGGAATTTTGAAGGATTTTCCTCCTTTCCTAGATATTTATTGTACTGAAAATAAGTTTCTATTTTAGTTTTTACTCCCATTGACATATTTTTAAAATAATACATTCTACTTACTCTTCTTTTCTATAGCTCAGCTATAATTACTCATACATTAAAATAAAGAAAAGTAAAATAGTACACATTTTGGAATTAGAAAAACAAACAGATCTTCTATAGATTGTGACCAATTGTTTTCTGTTTATTATGAAACCTATTTGTAACATGAAACCATTTCAGTAAAAACATCAATGTCAGTTATTATGCGGTCAAAATTAATGATGATAGGAGCTTAAAAATCAAAGATTATTTGTTTCAAAAGCCAATATTCATTCATGCAATTTTGAAAATCATTATATACATGGTATATAGTCTCATTCAGGTAATTTCAGTGAGCTTAATTAATGTTATTTGCTGGTTTATATTCTAAAAATCTATCTTCTATTTTTAGGTGGATACTTTAAAATCATTCTCATATTTCAGATTATAGTTATTATATGCACAGGTCAATAAACAGTATCATTGAAAATGCTTCCTGTTGTCACACAAGTTCTCTTGTACTATCTAAAGCTTTTATAAAGAAAACCTATGCTGACAAGATAAAGAAATGCATCATGCTTTCTAGTTAAAACTGCTATACAGAGCTGCAATGTATTACACACCTGGGAGTCATGAAAGTGCTGAAACAACTTTACCATGTCATGCCTAATAATTATGTAATAAAAAAGCTATGCTATTCCAGCACATACAATTATTTAAAGCGATTAATTTCCTGAAAACTTAAGTTGAAAATGCATGAGAATTATTAAGCCCATACCTGATCTGGGTTTGTGAAAATATATCATTGTACTTACCTGAAATGTCTCTTAAATTGTAGCTCTTTTGTGTATTTGCTTCTTTTAAATTATTAAGATACATATGCATATCTGGAATTTTATTATAAATATGTTATCCAACTAATTACCTAAAATATAAAGAGGTATATTTGCATATTGCTAAGCTCTTTTCTTTCTCCCTCAAAACCACTCAGACCTCTTTAAATATTTCAATAGAAAATAGAAAAAGATGGCTCTTCAATATCACATTAATTTATTATGAATTATTACAAACTGCTAACACCTTTAGAAACCATCCTCTATATTGTTAAACTATAGCTTCTATGTTGTTCAGTACTCACTCTTTCAGTTTATTTACATGAAAAAATAAATTGATTGACCTTGAGGAGACTAGTGCTTTCATCTCCTCCTCAAAGTTAGAAGACTCTCCATCTCTCACCTAAGCGTTGAGGTTAGGCCTCTGTTCATGCTGTTAGTGAATCTTAATAGAACCTCTTGGCCCACCTTCTTACTTCCTCCATTGCCAAAGGATCTCTGAAACCTATTGTTGTATGTGATAGATCATTACCAGGTGTTTGACAGTAGAAGAGGGTAATCACCACACAGGCAGAAAACAACTTAAAATTGAAAGCTGTGTCTTGTAGTTTACAAAGTCTTAGTGGTTAGGCCATTACAGAATGGAAGAAGACACAAACATCCCCTAAGTATGACTTAATTTACCCTGCCCCAGCCCTTCCTGCCCACCTCAGCCTTACCTCTACTTTCTTCCCATATCATCTTCCATTGTCTCTACTCTCTCTCTCTCTATATATATATATGTATGTGTGTATATATATACATATGTGTGTGTATATATACATATGTGTGTGTGTGTATATATATATATATATTTTTTTTTTTGGTGGATGGAGTCTCACTCTATAGCTCAGGCTGTAGTGCAGTGGCGCGATCTCGTCTGACTGCAACCTCCGCCTCCCGGGTTCAAGCAATTCTCCTGTCTCAGCCTTCCAAGTAGCTGGGACTACCGGCACACGCCACCACGCCCAGCTAATTTTTGAATTTTTGGTAGAGACCGGGTTTCATCATGTTGGCCAGGATGGTCTCAATCTCTTGATCCACCTGCCTCGGCCTCCCACAGTGCTGGCATTAAAGGTGTGAGCTACAGAGACCGGCCTATCCACTCTGTTTTTAAACCATCATCTGTCAAGCCCAAAATTCCTGTTGCATTGTTTTACAAGCAATCTAATCCTTATTTATTTAAATACTCTCTGTGAAGGTAATAACAAACATGCCTTGCTTTTCATCACTGAAGAGGCCAAGCAAGATATGTTTTGGTTGTGTTTTAACAAAGGTTAACAAAGGTTAATTTCGGTGAATAATTCTGCCACCCTCTTAGAGCAAGTCATTTAAACTGCCAGCAACTTTTAAAATAACATGTTTTTCTTCCGTTTTTGCTAACTTGGTCAGCACAGAGCATTCAATCAAAATTCATTCATTTACATTATGCTATAATAAGAGTGCCTACCCTTTTCACAGAGTGAAAAAAAATGATGTCATACTAAAATTTATGACTGTTTTTCTAAAAAAAATTATTTCGTTTTATTTTGATATTCTGATAGAGTAACACAGTCAATTTAAGTAAAAAAATTTCAACATTTAACTTTTTTAATACATTCACTACTATCACTATTTTTATTTCTATTGACATGTTAATTGCAATATAACTAGATCTATCAGTGAAATATAACTGGATATGTCCATCTACAGACACTTTGTTAATAATGGAAACTCACATTAAAAATTAGAATACGAAGTTTATATTTGTTACAATACCTTAATAATATGTTTGTATACAAAGTTAATTTAATCAATGATACATCTGTCATTTTAGTATTCATTGTATAAGTTCCTATCGGGAATTTTGCTTATTAATTTGACCACAAATGACAAGCACACTCTCCTAGTTTAATATTTATCCTGCTGACCTGTTAAATGGTTGCAAAATAGGAGGTATTGTATTGTTTCTAGTTTCTGGTTTTTTTTTGTTTTTGTTTTTGTTTTAGAAAGGGGGTATGCTCTCTTTCTCCATCTGGAGTGCAGTGCTAGTTTGCTGCAGCCTAGAACTGCTGGACTCAAGGGATTCTCCTATATTAGGCTCCCATGTAGCTGGGACTACAGATGTGTGCAATCATGCTCAGCTAATTTTTGAAAACAAATTTAGGGATGGGAGTCCCCCTGTGTTGCTCAGGCTGGTCTTGAACTCCTGGCCTCAAGCAATCCTCCCACCACAGCCTCCTGAGTAGTTGGGATTACAGGCATGAGCATCCACAGCCAGCTAAAAATAGAAGGTACTGCTAATGAGGATTCTGATAACTTCATCATACCATTATTATTATTTTTCCTAGAGCTGCTGATTTTTGACAATGTATTTCTTTTTTGGTCTAACATTCACATAAACTTTATATTCTGGCATCATCGTATGCCAGACATATCTGAATGAAGATAAAAAATGATTATTCATAAAATTTTCAGAGACTATTAATTAATCCTGTTTTTAATGAACACTAAGGCAAAACAAAATGAAACAAGACAAGCAAATGCTCAGAAGGCTGCCTCAGTAGAGAAGTGGTAATTGAAGAATCACTCCAGTAATGGCAAATTTTAAACATCAAAACTGAAAGAAACCAAAAGTGATAGAATTCCTGAGGAAAATGATTGTAGCTGAAGACAAGAAAGATGTAATATATCAGGAGCAAGTCAAACAAATAGGAAGGATCAATAAATAGAAATAACTCATGAGAAAACACGTTTTCACTCAGTTGCTACATAAAATTTTCCACATGATAAAAGTGTTTGATTGGAAGTATTCCAGTACACCTTACTCTTCAGAGTGTCTGGAATTTATATTGACATCATAACTCAATATTGCCTAGCATAGAATTTAGCTATAATATAACTAATGATCAAAATGAGTAACCTATATTATCTTTTCTCGATTTCTCAGGTAATTAAACTGAAGAGTTGTGCTAATGCACTTAGTATACTTTCATCGATTTAACAAATCTGTCATTGTTTAGGTATAGCATTTAAACTTTTAAAGTACAACAAAAGACAACTTGTTTTGCCTATAAAGGATTCATTCTTCATCTATTGATGTAAAGACTATTAAGTCTTCTAATTACTAAATAAAATTAAAAGGAAAAGTTGCACATAGGTAATGTGACAAAGTCTCATGATTTCTTTTAATCTTTTGGTATTCTTTATAAGAGAAAATGCAGAAAGCATCTTTTAAATCTTAGAAAATCGTACCTGAGAAATAAGCAGATCTGGACCAGTAATTGACCATACGTTTTAATTTGTGATAAACAAAGACTATATTTATTCAAATATTATTGTATCCCATTAAGTATAAAATATTAACATAGACCAAGTTGCTTGTTAGAGTGTAACATGTAAAAATTTCATTTTTTCCAATAAATGAAGGTGGCTAATTAACATTCTACCATGCTGGTTTCACTGTTCTTCATTAGGTGGCTTTCAATTATCCATGTCAAATATATCTCTTCGCTAAAGGTCTCTGTCAGCAGAGGAACCCACTTAAAATAATTTGTATTCTGTTGGTGTTGGAACAAAGTGTGTAAAACAGAGATATAACTAGAGATACATCAGCGTGCTTGGAACTCCTCCAAGTTACTCTACCTGGTGTGCTCTGTTCTATGTGTTCATACATTTGGTAAATGTGAGTGGTACATTTGTTACAGTTGATAAACTTCCATTGATACATCGTTATTATCCAAAGTTTACATTTTAATAAAGTTCATAGTTTAAATTAGCATTCATTTTTTGTTTTTGTACGTTCTATGGTTTTGAACAAATGTATAATGACGGATACCACCATTATAGTATCATACATAGTAGTTTCATTGCCCTAAAAATCCTCTGTACTCTGCCTATTTATTCCTCCCCCACTTTACCCTCTGCATTGGCTTTTTCCATTTAGTAACATGCAATTAAACTTCATCTGTGTCTTTTAATGATTTAGTAGCTTAGCTTATTTATTTATTTATTTTTTTAGTACTGAATAATATTTCATTGTCTGGATATACTACAGTTTATTCATTCACCTAATGAATGACATATTGGTTACTTCCAAGTTTTGCCTATTATAAATAAAGCTGCTAAAAACATCCACGTATTGAGTTTTTAGTTGACCTAAGTTTTCAGCTTATTTGGATAAATACCAAGGATAGCTGAATCATATGGCAGGAGTATATGTAGTTTTATAGTACTTATTATAGAACATATCTGAGTTAATAGTGTTTCCACCCTAAAAAAATTTGCTTTTGGCTTTCCAGATTTAAACCTCAGAACTTGTATCAATGTGGTATCATTTTTAACGCTATTTTCTCACAATGAATTTACCCAGATCATGCAGGCAATGCCCAGGAAAAACCTAGGTCTTTGTAATAACCAGTTTGTGGCTAAAAATCTTCACATATAATTTCTTCAGATAGAGCCTAGCTTGAAACAATTGATTTTAGAAATTGAGTGGATAATTTTATTAATTGAGTCTGTAAGGTACTTCTGTGTAGATTTAGCTCTAATCCACTGCCTTGTGAGAGTGCAAGCTTTATTTTCAAGCTTTCTTAGGCAATATACCAAGTTTCTCAGTTACAGATATCTGGAATATCAACATGATTTTACAACTCTGGTTTTCAACTACCACTACCCCATCCCAACCTACTTACAGTTTTCTTTATTCCTTTGTGAGCTCAACTCTTCATCGAATGGATGTTTATTATATTCCATCCAAAACTTCTAAAGTATTTGCAGCAGGCAAATTTTAAAAATATATAGATTAGTACCTTTCTGATACCAGAAGACCAGAGTTGTAAGTTTTACTATAATTTCCGTGTACAAATTATGTATGGTATACTTATGTGAAAATATGGACAATTTTTATAACCAAATTATGCACAGAAAATATATTAATAAAAATCTCCACTAAATGATTCATAACTCCTCTTTAAGGATGTACGTCCTAGTTATTAATTCTATTATTAGAATTAGTTAATACCCATTATTATCTTACAATCTCTGCTCAATCAGACAGTTTGTTTCAAGAAAAAAACAAACAAGCAAATAAAAATATCTTATTTTGGCTAGGCCTATAATAATTATTCCTTAAGAATGTCCCCAGGGATTTCACCTCCTTTTCTAAGATGTTCTTGGAAGTAATCATTAAACATAATTTAAAAATATTTTAATTATCAACAAAATTGGTAAATTCTTCATAGCTTTGTGGAAACTTTTGTTTTCATCTTCTGTTCAACTTTACTGGAAATGTATTCATCATTTTGTTACTGAAATTGTTAGAAGTCCTAAAAATATATGGTTGCTCTAAAAACCATCATAATGATTTCCAGTCTTATCTTCATGTCATGTTTTTAATTAAAATTTTTATTTTGAGATAATTATAGATGCATATGCAGTTGAAAAAAATACATACAGATCTTACGTACATTTTAACCAATTTCCCCCCACCTTGAAAACATATATTAAAATGTCCCTACCAAGATACTGATATGGTACAAGGAACATACAGAATAGTTGCATTATCACAAAGATCCGTTGTGACATTCTCCTTGTTATTGGTCTTATTTCCAAATACAGAGAAAACAACATTCAATATTTCCACAATTAGGTGTAATATTTTTTGATAAATATTCTTTATTAAATTGAGAAACATTTTCTTTGCTTAGTTTACCAGAAGTTTTTATCATGAATAGGTGTTGGATTTTGTCAATGGTTTTGTGTGCATCCATTGATATGATCAATTGATTTTTCTTCTTTAGCCCATAAATATGGTGGATTACACCGATATATTTTTGAGTATTGAAGCAGTCTTACACACTTGGAATAAATCCCAGTTCGACATAGTGTATAATTGACAATGGTCTATAATGGTGCATAATTCTCTCTATATGTGTGTGTGCACAGGGATGTGTGTTTGTATATTTACATACATACATGATTTGCTAATATTTCCTTGAAGCTCTGCATCCAAGTTCATGAGAAATATTGCACAAATATGTGGTAAAACTCAGAACTTTTCTGGGCCTTGTTGACACTTCCCGGTGAAAGTACAAGGTTGTCATGCATCTCTCATTGCGTCCATGTGGGAATATTATATTAGCTCCCACTATGCCCCCTGCAATCAAAAAGAGGGAAGCAAAGGCTAATGCATACTACTACATTATAGCCGCAAGGTGTTGGTAAAGGTTCGGATCCTTGTGGGGCCTCCCTGACACCAGAAGAGTGGAGAAAAGGAAGTGTTTAATGTTTTCCTGACTTGCACCCCCACAAAGCTCCATGAAGATAGCAGCAAATTTTTTGTAGCTCGCTACTGAAACCCCAAGTCTTAACACAATGACTTTTTTTTTTTTTAATGAATAGAGACATTTGTAATTATATTGAGATTTACAGATGTATATCATCATCTATATGTTGAAAAACATGGTTCTCAGAGATTTATATATTAAGTGTTTTTACGTGAGTTTTGGGAGATCAAAAGTAGCATATTTTTTAGCAGATTAATCCTTTAAAAGACTAACCCTTACCAGAATTGTTTAATGATCTAATTTCAGGCTGTTCATTGTAACTTACTATGTCTACCAACTGGCTATTTCAATATGTTTACATAAAGAAACATTAATATTTAGCAATTTTCATTATTTAGTGTCAAGCTTAAATTGAATCTCTATTTGACAATATTGATGTTTTGGATTTTTCTTTGTTGGAGGGACATAGGAAGTCTTATTCACTAGTATTTTTGTCCTGGATTTTATTCTTTTTCAACAAACATGAGGGGGAAAGTTACTAAGCTCAAATGAGAGAAATCAGGTTTAATTCTAAAGTGTTAGTGTAGAGTATTCCTATGATTTTATTACTTATAATAAAAGAATCTGGAATAAGTCCAGTGAGTAAGAGGATTAACTACAGGAAATACACTATAAGAAAAAAAAAATGCTTAGGTGGTTACAATTAAATAGATTCTCTAGAATGGCATAAGAATTTCTTCATCACAATGAACTTCCTTTATTCTATGTCTCACTAGAACTTGCCAAATCTTAGGTTACAATATGTTGAATATATCTATGTCTACAGATTTTCATAATTTGAAATATATTTTATCATTTTTGTTAATTATTGTATTTTTTAAATGTGATGACTTGTAAATTTGGATACTACTTTGTTAATAAAAATATCAGAAAATTTTCAAAATAAGAAAATGGAAGATTTTGATTTTCCAATAATATGTTTATAGCAACATGCTAACGCTATGACTACATACTAATTACAAGGAAAATAAAATAAGCCAAAATAGCAACAGTAATTTTGCATTTTAGCCAAGAGAATATACAGTTGAAAATACACACAGACAAAAGCACATATACACACTTGGAAATGAAAGAAACCGCAGAATTTTAACATGTATCATGAGTTTGATATTACATATGTTTTAGAATAATTGATGATAAGTATAATAACATAGAGAATATTGGTGCAAGCTATATGATTTAAAAAAGCACTCATGCTTTACTGGAAAGAACAATGACAAGGAAGGAAACAGCTGGAATTATAGTCTTTTAAGTTAGGATAGGGTGTTGAAAACTGAAGTCTTTCATAATTTTCATTCCACTTTTTAGAATAAGTTTTAGGAATAAATTGTTCCTTTCTTGTATTAATGATGTAATAGGTGGAGGAAAACTCATTTTTAACCACTTTTCCTATTGTAGAAACAATAGAATACAAGTTTCCCACTGAGAAATGATAATTTTTCAGGAATTCTGAATGCAATTTATATTGAATATTTTACAAGAAAATTAAGGAGGATCTAATTCAATTATCCACACAAAAATATAAATTATACAGGAAAATGGGTTTCTTTTTGTTTAACTAGTGATATACTTTATGTGCAAACGTTTCTTTATATAAACAATTTTTCACTTGTTTTTATAAAATTTACTGTAGGTATATCTATGTATCAATACAATGTATCTGTTAATCATTTAACTATCCTATAATCAGTTAAAAATTACAGAAATGCTGAGTTTAGAAGTACTTTAGGAATATGTATTCTTCAGACTGTCTTATTAAAATCTAGTCGTAAAGATTTTTGAGCATGATAGCACATATCAAAACTACTATTAGGCTTTTATAAATCTGTGAAAGCAAAATGAAATAAATTTGGCAATGAAGAGTCTTACAAATACATTGATTTCTAAATGATAATAAGACCAGCATTTTCTTTTTTGTTTGATTGTTTGTTTTCTTAAGACCACATTTTCTATGATTTGATGAAACAGTTTTATATGTTCATTTACAATTATTATGATTATTACTATTTACATGAGTAGGCAAAAAATAATCATATGAGGAATCCTCAAGAGTATTTTGAAGTGGATATTAGTACTTTCAACTCAGGTTTTGAGGGTTGTAATAGTATCAGAAAGTGGTGCTAAGGTATAAACTTATGCAATAAAATACTTTTTTTTTTTTAAGCAAATAAAATGTTACTTCAATATCTCTAATGTTCTGGTTTCTCCACATGCTCACTCCCCGAAGCCTCATTTCTTGCCAAGACCAGGGAGTTTCTGCCCATATGGTCCCATAAAGTCTTGGTTTATAGTCCCCTGATTTCACTATAGTTGGAGAAAAAAATCTTCCAGGCTTCTGATTTCCTTGTAGATAAAAATAGCATACACCTTCGGTTAGTGAAAGAATGGCAAAATTAAAACTCCCCAAATATTCTGAGTTCATTGTAGTGGCTTCAAAAACTTCTGAAGCAAGCATTGTTTGTTAAACAATGGAAAAGCCTATGCCTTATTTGATGCTTTATAGGGTTTGATAAATTTTCAAAACTAAATTAAAATATGTTCACTAATTATTCCTTGCCAATACTATCTAGCGAGTAAGGTATACCAGGAAAATTTGACTAGTTTTTACATATATAACATGGAATAAAACTATATGAGTATTTTGAAGAAAGATACATTAGCAAATTCAAGATTTTCTAGTTTTTTTTTTATTTTTGCATATCATCAGTCACATTTTATTTCACTTTAATTAACTAATACTATTAATATCTGGTATCTAAAGTCTGATACATATTTTATACACCCTAAAAGCCTCTAGGCAGTTTTTAAGCACCTATTTATTTAATTATGTGCTATTCAACCTCATAGACTGTCTTCTTTGATTGTAGAAAGTTGCCGTATTCATAATGTGCTTTCTGGTTTATATACTGAGTAGTTTATGGTGAAGCTCTATCAATAATATATAATATATATATATGTAAAATTCTAACAAGATGTTTCAATTTATGTTACATTTTAAGTTTTAGCACTAACCCTACAATTAAGTTTTGGCACTAACCCTACAATTTAAGTTCACATAACAACACAGAATTAATAGTTTTTGAATTTTAAAAAATGTTCTTTTACATATCATGAAGAAACATCCAGATAGATTATAGTTTGGTAGATAGATAGATACATAGATAGATACATAGATAGACGAACAGGAATGAATTATTTCAAATTGTCTTAAAAATCGGGCGCATATATATATACTGTGTTACATAAGAAACAGACTAAGTTTGGGTGAAATTCTTCATCTCTTAAAATATGTTCATGGGAGGCCGAGATGGGCGGATCACGAGGTCAGGAGATCGAGACCATCCTGGCTAACACGGTGAAACCCCGTCTCTACTAAAAAATGTAAATAACTAGCCGGGCAAGGTGGCGGGCGCCTGTAGTCCCAGCTACTTGGGAGGCTGAGGCAGGAGAATGGTGTAAACCCGGGAGGCGGAGCTTGCAGTGAGCTGAGATCCGGCCACTGCACTCCAGCCTGGGCGACAGAGCGAGACTCCGTCTCAAAAAAAAAATAAAAATAAATAAAATATGTTCATGATATGTTCTATAAATAATATAATTCAAAAATTAAAAGTTATAGTCTACTTCAATAAAAAATAAATAGTGCTTTAGTAAGTGAAAGTAAGGTCAGGCGTGGTGACTCATGCCTATAATCGCAACAACTTTGGGAGGTCTAGGCAGGCAGATCACCTGTGATCAGGAGTTTCAGGCCAGCCTTGCCAACGTGACAAAACACTGTCTCTACTAAAAATACAAAATTAGCCGGCATGGTGGCATGCACCTGTAGTACCAGCTACCCAGGATGCTAAGGCAGGAGAATTGTTGAAAACCGGGAGACAGAGGTTGCAGTGAGCCGAGATCTCGCCACTGCATTCCAACCTGGGCAACAGAGGAAGACTCCATCTCAAAAAAAAAAAAAAAAAAAAAAAAAAAGTGAAAATAAATTTTGAATCTTGGTGCATATAAAATCACAATTTTAAAGAAGTAAAGCAATTAAAATAGCCAATTTTTATGTCTGAAATAGTAATTTCCTTTTTAAATATCTACCTGGCATAACAGATTATAAGTCTTTTGTTCATTCAATACTTATTTCAACAAATTATTATGGATGGAGTCTCATATTTTATGTAATGTTCTGAAATCTGGTGATAAAGTCTGATAAATCATGTAATGTTCTGAAGTCTGGTGATAAAGTCTGGTGATAAAGCAGTGACTGAAACAATCTCCTTAAGCTCTGGAGTCTATGTTCTAGAGTATTCAGATATATCAATGATTCTTTCACACATTTATTTATTCAGGTATGCCAAAATAATATTTTTAATTTTCAGATAATGATGTAATCTTGTTGCCAAATGAAGCAAATGTCATGATACATTTGTTCTTCATTTATACTCACTATAATACTTTGTTTTGTATGTATTGTATAGTCATCTCTCACATTAGAGACATCAACCCATTTAGTGAATTTAGTGAAATATTTCATCATGACAACACTGGAGCACTTATTTGATGTTCTGAGATTGTCGTCAAAGTTTCACAACTGTAGGACTGACCTTTATAATGCACATTTTTGAGCACTGGAACCACAATTACCATCTTTTGACTATCACTGTAACTCTGAGCCAGTCACACTGCTCTAGCCATATTTCTATCCTATAGTTTGTTCTCAATACAAAATCCAGAGATCCTTTTAAATTGCAAATAATAGCATGTTGCTGTTGTGTTCAAACTTCTGTACAGGCACACCATTTCATTCAGAGTTAGAAGCCAAAATCTTTAGAAGCAACTACAAGGGCCCAAATGATGTGTAAGTTTACATTGTTACCCATCACATCCCACTATCTTATCTCTGATATCCTCTACTATTTGTTCTCTTAATATTGGGGGAATCCACCCCCAATATTTCTACAGAGATTCTTTCTATTTTCCGTAAGTGTCAGCTGACTGAGAAAGAGAGACAGTACAAAGAGAGGAATTTTACAGCTGGGCTGCCAGGGGTGACATCACATATTGGTAGGACAATGATCCCTGCCTGAGTCTCAGACCAGCAAGTTGTTATTAAGGGTTTCAAAAGGTGAGGCGGTGTAAGAACAGGGAGTAGGTACAAAGATCACATACTTCAAAGGGCAAAAAGCAGAACCACTAATATGGGTCTAACAAAGATCACATGCTTCTAAGGGAACAGGACAAAGGGCAAAAGCAGAACCACTGATAAGGGTTCCACAAAGATCACAGGGCAAAAGGCAAAAGCAGAATCATTGATAAGGGTCTATGTTCAGTGGTGCACATATTGTCTTGATAAACATCTTAAACAACAGAAAACAGGATTCAAGAGCAGAGAACCGATCTGACCACAAATTTACCAGGGTGGAGTTGTTCCCCACTCTAGTAATCCTGAAGGTTCTGCAGGAGACCAGGGTATCTCTCAGCCCTTATCTCAACTTCATAAGACAGACATTCCCAGAGCAGCCATTTATAGACCTCCCCCCAGGAATGCATTCCTTTCCCAGGGTATTAATATTAATATTACTTGCTAGGAAAAGAATTTAGCGATATCTTTCCTACTTGCACATCCATTGATAGGCTCTCTGCAAGAAGAAAAATATAGCTCTTTTTGCCTGACCCCACAGGCAGTCAGACCTTATGGTTGTCTGCTCTGGTTCCATAAAAATCGCTGTTATTCTGTTCTTTTTCAAGGTGCACATATTCATATTGTTCAAACACACATGTTTTACAATCAATTTGTGCAACTAACACAATTATCACAGTGGTCCTGAGGTGACCTACATACACAGCTTACTAAAATAACAGGATTAAGAGATTAAAGTAAAGACAGGCATAAGAAATTATAAAAGTATTATTTGGGAACTGATAAACATCCATATTAATATGAAATCATCACAATTTATGTTCCCCTGCCGTGGCTCCAGCCGGTTCCTCCATTTTGGGTCCCTGACTTCCCTCAACATCTTAGCCCACCAAACTGGCCACCTTGTTGTTCCCTGAATGACACTATATTATCTCCTGAGTATTCTTATTCTTCCCATTCCCAGTGCCTGGAATGTTTTCCCCAGACACAATTGACTGAATTGTCATTTCCAAGACTATTCTAAAACCCTCCATCATCTCAAAAGGCCTACCTTGACCATTCTACTAAATACTGTAACATCCATCTCCAAATCACACACCTAAATTCTTCTTATTATTCTCTAATTTTTTCTTTTTCTACTTAACAGTTGAAAATAATTTACTTATTTATTATGTTTATTGTTTATTCTCTTTCTGCTCCACAAGAATATAAGCTTCATGGTGCCTGTTTTATTTACTGACATCTGTGTATTCACATGCCTGGAACAGTGTCCAGTTCATATTAGGTAATACATGAACGGGATGGTTTCCCAGGCATTTGAATATACAGATGCCAGTATATATTGGTTAAATGAATGAAAGTTATGCTTTCCAGTCTTGTCGATTCTTCACATTTTGTAAATAGATATGATTAATCCTATGAAGATTCCCATTCTTCAAATTCTTATGCTTCTGTTAGTCTATCAAGAGTTTCATTTTGAGATTTTATTATTGGTTTCGTATTATTTCCTATTAATATATCACATTGATTTCCTATTATTATATTTTCCTTGTCTTTCTGATTTTTAAAGTTGCAATATATAATTCAGCTATTCTGTATTTTTATTATTTTAATAAGTAAGTAAAATGGACAGAATATAAAAAATATTTAATTAAATAAATTCCTAGAAAAGGATGCCAATGCTTTAAAAATGTATTCAGGAGCAAACTGAATGACAAATTGAATAATAGCTATTTATTATTACATATTGCAGAAAATTATACTTATTTTTAAAGAAGATGTAGACACAGTTTAAAAATTTTTCAACTTCTATCTATGTATAGTTTTCAAAGGACATACAATATGTTTGTAAGTTTATCCATTGGAAGGTCAGGTCAAATGCTCTTCATCTCAAATTTTGTGCAAAACAGAATGTTAGGCTAGGCATGGTGTCTCACTCCTGTAATCCCAGCACTTTAGGAGGCCAAGGTGAGAGGATTGCTTCAGCCCAGGAACTCGAGACCAGCCTGGGCAACATGGTGAGAGACACATCTCTACAAAAAAATAAAAAATTAGCCAGGCATGGTGGCACATGCCTATAGTTCCAGCTCCTTGGGAGGCTGAGGTAGGAGGATTGTTTAAGATTTGGAGGTCAAGACTGCATTAAGCCATAATAGTGCCATTGACCTCCAGCCTGGAACACACAGCTAGACCCTGTCTCAAAACAAACAAGCAAAAAACAAACATAGAATTTTATATAAATAGACAAAACAGAAATATAGATAGGTAGGAAGGTAGATTGAAAGGCAAGTGGGTATGTAGATAGATACGTAAAAGATAAAAGGATAAAGAATTAGTATATGGAAATATGCCTCTATTATCTTGTGTGGCTTTTCTGCATACGCTTCAATAAAGATGTTTTTACTTCAATTTACCTTGATTTTACTACACATATTTAAAATCAGTTATGAATATAGCCTTTGGTTTAAAGCAACGCAATTATTAACTCAGCCATACTTTGATTTTAGTGACTTTAACCTGAGCTGCATTGTTCTTCTTTCACAAGGAACTAATCTGTTAATTCCACCCAGTCTATTTTTAATCAAAGACATAACAATAAAATGGCTCTGCTTACCAATATGCTTCTCCAAATTGACATGCACATATCTCTCAGGACATTGTTTTTTTTTTTTTTTTTTTTTTTTTTTTTTTTTTTTTGTTTGTTTGTTTGTTTGTTTTTTGAGACGGAGTCTCTCTCTGTCACCCAGGCTGCAGTGCAGTGGCCGGATCTCAGCTCCGCCTCCCGGGTTTACGCCATTCTCCTGCCTCACCTGCCTAGTAGCTGGGACTACAGGCACCCGCCACCTCGTCCGGCTAGTTTTTTTGTATTTTTTAGTAGAGACGGGGTTTCACCGTGTTAGCCAGGATGGTCTCTATCTCCTGACCTCGTGATCCGCCCGTCTCGGCCTCCCAAAGTGCTGGGATTACAGGCTTGAGCCACCGCGCCCGGCCAGGACATTCTTAATTCTTCTCAATGAATGATCATCCTTGGAAAAAAGCTGCTTTATTTTGGCCACTAATATGAGTTCTAAAATGTTGACATAGTTTACCTTTAACTGTACTGACAGAGTTTACCTTTTGCCACTCTTTTCACTCCCCGTTCTCCCTCCACCAAGTAAATATTTTCTAAGTCTTAAGACTTAACATATTCTTAAATGTGTGTGTGTGTGTCTGCGTGTAATTGTACTTTTAAAAAAGTCGTCAGGAAAACATATGCATGTTCCTGGATTTTTTTCTACTCAATATTTAGGCAGATAGAGAGGGAAAGCGATCCTTACGAAGTTTTTTTTTTTTTTTTTTTTTTTTTTTTTTTTTTTTTAAAGCAGCTCCAGAAAAGCCAGGCCGGCAAGCCTTCATATGCAAATGTCGGCCTTTAGAAACTGGGTCCACTCAAATACGGCAATTCTCCTGTCTTCTTCTTGTCCCCACATGTGCCTAGCAACATGGCTGCCCCCGCATATCCTCATGTGTGTAGAACATCATGGCACCCTGCATTTAAGTATTAAAAGGCTAAGGTGGGAGGGCCAGTTTTTTTGAGGGCTACGTGAGTGACAAACCTGGTCAAACCAATCCCCTGGGCCCTATGCAAATCAACCACCACCTCCTCCAGCCTCATAGTATAACTGGTTGGTCTCAGCTGCATTGGAGATTCCCTCTTTTGGCTTGGAGTACCCCTACCTCTGTCTTTGTAAGGAGGAACTTCTTCCTTCTTTCTTGCCTATTAAACTCTCCTCCTAAAACCACTCCACGTGTGTCTGTTTCGTTTTATTTAAACCGGCGCGAGACAAAGGACCCTGGTGTTCCTCCAGTCATTGGAGCCGAATCAACATTATACTCCAAGTATAATTTATAAAGTGCATTTAGTTATAGTTTCTCTGTAATAATATTCCATTATGTGAGATTACCAAAGCTTATATACATTCTGTTTTGTACAGAAATAAATTTGGCATTTGTATAGCATTTGATTTAGCACTAGATTTTCGGTATTATGAACATTCCTAAACATATCTCCTGGGAAACATGTCTAAGTTTCATTAAATTTATATGTAAGAGTATGATGAGTCTTATGCAGTAGAAATGATCAACTCTATACAATGCCGTCAAAATATGTAATGAAATTTTTACGATGGTAAATTCCAAAAGGTGTGAAACCGTAAGTAAATTAATAATAGAAGACAATGTGAAGAAGAAAAATAAATTTTTAGAAGAGTGCCTGAGTGTGAAGTCAGTACATAATTTGTTTCAGGCAAATATTGTCAATACTGTATAAAAGATATTTTATTCCTTAAAATTTTTTCCTCCTTTAATAAGGCTGAAGATTGAATCTTGTTCTACCATCTCATCATTGTGACACAGATCTAGAAGAGGTGTCATTAGTTTTAAGATATATTAAATATACATATGTGTGTGTCTATGTACTACACACATTTAAATGAGTTAACCTGTGGTAAATAATGCCAGTCTTAATAAAATAAAAAGTGTAATTTGTGTTTTAAAATAATTTAAAGCTGGAAGTTGTCATTTTTACTTTTCAAAATGCAATAGTAATACAAGATAAATTTAAAAATAATTTTTAAAATATAATACTTTAAAATATGTTGCAAAAAGTCTGCATCTATAATATATTTAAATATAAAGATTTTAGGATAACTTTATTAAGTTCATTTCTATTGTTTAACTAAAAACAACATTTCAATTTGAAATCAGGAGAATCTAATTACTTATCAAAAAGAAGTATGTTACATAATTGAAAAAGGCAATTGTGCTTTAAAATCAAACAGATCACTTACTTAACATGCACTTAAAAAGCCTCAATTTAAAAAATCTACTTCATAGCTCTTATTTTTATAGCATTTTATTGAGTATTAAAAGCACAACAAATTTTATTAAATTATTATAAATTATTGGAATTACAACAAGTTTAGAATGCTCTTATTATAACATCATTGCTGACCAAATTCCAGCTGCAACACCCTTTTTTTTTTTTTTTTTTTGAGATGGAGTCTTGTTCTGTCTCCCAGGCTGGAGTGCAGTGGCGCCATCTCAGCTCACTGCAAGCTCCACCTCCTGGGTTTACGCCATTCTCCTGCCTCAGCCTCCCAAGTAGCTGGGACTACAGGCATGCACCACCACACCCGGCTAATTTTTTTGTACTTTTAGTAGAGACGGGGTTTCACCATGTTAGCCAGGATGGTCTCGATCTCCTGACCTCGTGATCCGCCCATCCCGGCCTCCCAAAGTGCTGGGTTTACCCTTTTAATTAGTGTGGATAACAAACATTAGATATGGATTACATGGCAGGTAGTATTTTAAGAAATATTTGCCAAAAGATATTTCCCAACATGACACCTACATAAATCATAAGTAAAACAAAAGTAAACAGAAACATAAAGTACTACATCAAATTAAAGAATTCAAAGATAAACTCTGACCTACAAATAAAAATATACTAAGAACTGGCATTTACATCATTGTATAGGAAAAAAAAAGTGTTTGTGGTTCTGAAGTTATAAAAGCAACATTTGATGACAACGTATTACTGTATTTTAAATTTACATGCTTTAAAATTTAAAATTTGAATTTAATGTATCACCCAGGAGACAATCTTGATGTTAACATTTTTAACAGAAAATATTTAATTTGACAATAATCTATATACTTATTATAGGGCCAAAGACCAAAACAAAAGCTCTGAGCTACACCCAGAAAGTAGTTACCACCCTTCAGCCTGGGGGATACAAGGGGAAAAGGCTGAGTTTATCCATGGTAGAGAAAAGAGGAAACACCTGCAGAGCTGGGGCTCAGACTGCTGCTAGTCCTTTGAGGGAAGGCATTAAGGTCAGTTCTAGGAAATAAATAAATAAATAAATAAATAAATAAATAAATAAATAAAGCCTGAGACTGGAACCAACAAATGGCTGAGGACATCTGTTGTGGGAAGAGCAGCTCGCAAATAGAAACAAGAGAGTCTCTTATCTCCTTGTGTTTTTCAACACTCTCTAGAACTCTTTTGTTAGCAAAACAGAGCAAGTTATCACTTGTCAAAGTAGCAGGTAGAAATGTAAAGAATCTCAGCCTCTGCATCATAAACCCGGGCATGGAAGAATGGAATTGTGGTTTAGAGGCAATAGCTTTATAACCTAATTTCTGATTCCATATATGTTTCTATTATATTATATTCTTACAGTGTATTTCCATCAAATTTTTAAATACTATTTTGTAAACTCTAGTCCTGTAAGTATTTGAATATTTTACACTTTCCTCAAGTTTCGTTCTCCTTCTTCATCCCCTGCCAATTTCTGCTTTTCTCTGTCCAATTGATGACTTTAACTTGTTTCCAGGCTGACTAAATTCCAGACCTTGTCACTCGCTTTCTCATATTGGAGTATATGTATATCCTGCTCACTCTACATGGCTTCTCTTCTCCCTTCTTCATCTGATTAATCTCCATATATCCTTCAGAAGTCAGCCAAGTTTGCACCATCTGTGACTCTGAGTAACAGGTACTCTTCTTATTGAACACGATGACACAGTCTGCTACCTCTATTGTAGAATATAACACACAGTACTGTAATGGACACATTTTTTAGCTATTTCTTTCAATAAGCCATATGTCACTTGAGCGACATGACCTCCTGATTCTGAAAGATGGAAATCTATTATATATAGAAAGAATACATATAATAGATTATATACATAATAGAATGCATATATATATATATATATAAACTAAAAGCCATATGCAAACCATGAGGGCTAACATAATTTGTGTTTCTTTTTAAGTTTTCTAGAAGTCAAGAAAAAAAAAAAAGACAGCAAGCTAAATAAAGTTTGAATTTATGTTTACTATGGAAGAAGGGTAACAATCAATAGAAAGATTAGAGAAATATGTTAAATATCAGTGAGCATACACAAAGTTGTCTGGGTGCAAAAGAGTGCAGAAGCAAAAATATAGTATCATAACTAAAATATATTAACACTGTCGTTTTAAATTCCTGTTTCATCTAATATAACTATTAATTGAAAGCCGTAAGAATAGCAAAACTAAAAGAGAATTAACTAAACAAGCTTATAAGAAGAAACTATGAGTCACTATGAAAGTATATTGCTTTTGATATCTGATCAAATGGCACTTCGATTCACACTCGGTTAAAACAGAAGTAATGAAAGAATAAAATAATGAAAGAATAAAAGAACAAAGAACTTGAGAAAGAAAAACAAGAGTACAAAATAATAAAAAAAGAAAAATTAATAAAATATCCAGAGAAAGAAAAAGAGAATGATGCGGGATGTTTCTGATGGAACATACCTTGCGGTACCACTAAAGATGTACTAAAGTCCTTTTAAATGGGATCCAGAGAAGTTCTCCAATTCTAAACAAACTCTAAACAAATATGTTGTATTTAATTTTATTAAAATTCAACTTCAGTCAAGGTGTCTTTTTAGACAATGTTAACTTAGATTAAAATATTTTTTTAAACTATTCTACTCCCTATTTGCAAATGTCATATAAAATTTGAACTAATATTTTCTTATCTTGATTTACTAGCTTCCTTCTTCATGTAAAATGATTGGCTTTATAACTGAGGAAATACATTACACCATTTTATTGACATGAACCAGGTCATAAAAAGAGCTCACTTTTGCTGCACTAACAAAGAGAAAGACAAGTAAAAATTTGCATCTGATGAAGACTTTTAAAATCAACTGTGATAGGCAGGTCCTATTCCTTAGAGATTAAATCAGGATTGTTAGAGATGAGAACATTCTGAGGAACCTTGACCCTCTTTTCCTCTCTCTCACCTCTAATCCCAAACTGGCTATTTCACTTTCAAATATCCTGAGGCTAATTATTTCCTGATTGATCTTTCTAAATGAGTTTTTCATGGCTTCATCTAATGGATATGTGCTCCTCCCTAAATCGTTTGTCAAAGTTGCTTTCATAAAAATATATCTCCCAGAGGTGACTTTAGCTTTCTGTTAAATAGGTCAGATAGAAACAGAATTGAGACCAAGTACTCAAAGCTTCACAGAATTCAAATCCAATTCTATATCCATGTTACTATGGTGTAAGTTTCTAGAATATAAATGAGTATAGATGTGGACTTCTGTAACAGCAATGCCAAATTATCCTGGAAGTTTGTCTTGACAACAAGCAGGTTCTTGAAAAGTATCTAGTTTGAAATTGAGCACATTTACTTTGCAATTACTATACTAGTCATTAAATTAATGCAATGACCTTCAATAACGTAATGTACACTTGGTTTTTCTGAACTTCAAGTATTAAAATTCTATCACTCATGCTTCAAGTTTGACTTCATAGGAAAAGTGTATAAAATTCCATTTTATGTTGAAATCTATTAAACTTTTGATTAGAGGTTTAATTCTACATCTTGTAAATATGGAAGCTCTTTCTACATATTGTTTAACTATATATAGAACATTGACTCAAAGCTGTGTAGCTTTCCAGACAAATACTAGATGAACTACATGATGGGAATTCATTTCTCTTAAAAGCTAAATAAAGTGAAGTACGTGCTCCTAACTTCATAAAGTTAAGAATTAGGGCTGCCTTCATGAATATGTAGCCAATGAATTTACTCAGGGACCCACATTCAAAAGACTTCGTGCTTAAGATTGAATGTTCTCTATATATTGTCTTGAAACTCTTAATAATTTTATATTTGATTTTCTGTTTTCCAAGTGACTTCCAATGGGACAATGAAGCATGCAACAGGGCCTTAGTGATATGGCTGACACATAATTCTTAATTTCAACACCTCATGTTGCCTTCTTAGATGTGTCCTTGACAGTTTTCTTCTACCTTGATGTCCCAGTCTCTCCTATGCTTCTGCCATACTACCTCTGCCATCTTTCAGCAACTTGTTTTTTTGAGCAGAAAGGATGTCTATGTTCGGCTCTTTCCATCTGCCTTTTGCAGGGATCTTGGCACAGTCCTGGGTAGGGTTGGGAATGGCCATACAATCAAATTGGTCCTACATAAAAGTACAAGTCAGATACTCTATTGTATCTCAAGGAGGAGGTGGTAGCCATCCCTGCCCTAGGCTGGCAGTGATAAAGTATGTTTGGTGAGCAACTTGAGAACTCTCTTCTCCCCTGAATCTAGGTGTTGAGCATCTTGGGACATGGAGATTATAATGCCTTGCAGGTCACCCTTCTATCATGTGTTGAGGTGGTGATTTGTTGAAAAAAAAAAAAAAAAAAAAAAAAAAAGATTGACTTCACTCCTTCCATTGGGACACTATGCCACAGTCCAGCAACTGGTCGGAGGGGAAACTTGGCAACTGCCGGGTCAAGTGCATGCATGTGCACACGGCCAGGCACTATGAAGGTCGACACTTGCTCAACAAATGTCTCTGTAACTGAAGGGGCATGACATTAAATAGAAAATAAAACACACTAAGACAAGTGTTGCAAATGGACACTGAATGTTCTATTGTTCATGATCAAACATAATAGAAAGATGAGTTCTTTTAAGAGACATATATTACAAGATACAAATATTTTATTCAGATACTATTGTTGTTAAGTCCACATCGACACGAGGAAATTTCAAAGTAGGTATTTATAGCTGTTAGGGTTTGACCAGGAAAGCAAGACTAGTACGAGAGGTATGTGAAGTATTAAGTGATATGTGGATAGCATGAGTGATACATGACTTCCCATGAAGTCAGCCTTAAAGCAATGATGATAGAATTTTAATATTTGAATTCCAGAAAAAGCAAATATAAGGATTAGATTTTCTATAATTGTGATAAAGTCTTTGAAGGGTTATTGCACCTCACTATCTGTTGGTGAGCCTGAAGTCACTGTAGGCCAGCAGGGCTGGCAGTTAGAAAGACGAGTTGAGGCTGGGCATGATGGCTCATGCCTATAATCCCAACACGTTTGGAGATCGAGGCGAGCGGATTGCCTGAGGTCTGGAGTTCAAGACCAGTCTGGCCAACATGGTGAAACCCTGTCTCTACTAAAAATACAAAAACATTACCTGGGCATGGTGGTGTGCACCTGTAATCCTAGCTACTCAGGAGGCTGAGGCAGGGAAATTGCTTGAACCAGGGAGGTAGAGGTTGCAGTAAGCAGAGATCATGCGACTGCACTCCAGCCTGGGCAACACAGTGAGACTCCATCACAAAAAAACAAACAAACAAAAAAGCAAAACAAAAAAGGAAAAGAAAAGAAAAGAAAGACGAGTTGAACACGGAGCAATGGAGAATGGATAATTTAGACCCAAGGACAATCTGAAACCCACAAAAACAAACTGAAACTCTCATCTCTACTCAGTGCATCTAAAATCAATGACATGTTTGACCTGCAAAAGAAGCTAGAATCCTTTGCAACAGGGCTACACAGACATTCCACTTAGATTTTGAAATATCTGAAAAACAATAGAAATTGTCTATTGTCCCATACCAATAAGGTGGACCAGTAGACATGTGACAATGTGTTTGAGTTACAGTAACACCTGACATAACACACTTCATAGTGGAATGGCTCTAGTGTGTCTTCACTTCCAACTTTAAGAACTTATGCAAATTTCTCTTATGACCACTTTTCACATGAAATCACAAAAACAAAGGAATTGTTGTCATTATAGTTATAGCTTACCTAAGACACAGTACAGAGTCACTACAGATTCCAGTGTTATTCTACATCAAGAATATAAATATTTAGAAATATGGGTAATTAAATAGATTTGATAAGGAAGATTTCTTTCAAAAGAATTATGCTGTAAATCATTTTCCTAATTCTCAAGAGGAGGATATGACTAGTACAACTTCCTAAATCCAAGATTAGTGAAAGAGGCTTCAAATGGACCACTCATAGAGTTTGAGATACATTTGTGTATGTGCCCATGTGGTTGGGAAGGTACAGGAGTTAGGTCTGTGACTTATGTCTAAGAAAGCCAAAGTGACTAGCATCAACAGAGTAGAAGCAGGTGTCAGTGAAATAACTGCATGGCCTTGAGACAGTTGGTCAAATACGCACAAATCCTAGAGAGCAGGTGAACCATAGTAGTAGAAATGAAAAGAGATCTTGTCTGAAATGGTGTCTTAGTTCATGGTTCCTGACAAGAGGAATATAAAATGTGGATCCCTGTTCATATGGCTTATTAATGGAGTGCTTTTAATAAAAGAGGGGTTGTATTTGTGTTCTATCCTGTGTAACAAATTATCACACAGTTAGCAGATTAAAACAACACCTATTTATTATCTAAGTTTCTGTAAATTGGAAGTCTGGGCATGGCTCAGTTATGCTCCCCGCTCACAGTCTCACATCACTGAAATCACATCCTAAAGGACAGTGTCCATCTTTATAAAGTATTTTCTCTAAGCTGGCCCAACAGCTCCACCTTCAAGAGGCCATTGCTTTGCATCATATGTCTAGTAGCTTCTGAAAAATATGTAATAAGTGCTAGGAGCAGTAGATCCCATGTCTTGTAACCACCGCTGCCACTCCTTATTTAGAAACTTGTCCATTAGGCCTATGAGATGTTATGCAATTTCTGCCACTAACCATAAATACACATTTCAAATCATGGCTTCTTTGTTCTTTTTATGTTTTTAAAGATAGATCGTAATTTGTTTGTATTTCTGAGAAATGCAACCTATATCTAACATTCTTGTTTTAAAAAGTGCTGCTCATTTAATAGTGACTTAAACAATAAGAAATTACAAATATACAATTATTTTCTTCTGTGCTTGTATATTTAAATCTTCTAATACATTTTGGTTCTCTGTTTTGAAATGGTTCCAATACTGCTTATATTTTTAAAATTGATTTATTTAAAAATAAAACATCATTATAATATATTTTCAAATAGTCTCACAGATTTCTAAAATTTTATTTTCATAAAGCTTATCACATAAGTAACTAAGGCATAGCTACTCAATTGAGGAGAACACAGCTAATTATGAGCAAAGAGCTTGACTAATTTAAAATTTCTGAGGGCTAACTTTGTAATCCAAGATATAAACTGGTAATAATGTCACAACACATTACCCAATAATATGTTTTACAAATAATATAAATAAATAAGATATTTATTATTTCAAGAAATACAAGTCAAAATTTAGAGTTAACCCACTTTAGGAAGTTACTCATTGAGATAAAGTTGTTTTTTTTTTTTCATATTAAAAAGGTGAATATGATTAATACCTCTGACTATATTTTGGTCATGTAGTGAAATTAGAACATGTACCTAGCAATTAATTCAGAGCGTCATTAATACAACTTTTACATCACCAATTTATGCCCTGAAGAACAAGAGAACAGATGTAAACTCTTCTGAAGGATATTAATAATAAAAAGGCAAAAACAAAGTGTGTACATATTTAATTATATATGTTGCCATGGAAGAGACTTTTGTGTATCAATTACATCTTCTCTATTATCACTTATTTCATAATATAAGCTCTTATACAAATGTGTGTCTTTGTTCTTGCTATGATATAAAAATAGTACAAAATGATTCCAGCATTGTAAATATTCAATAAATAGTAACTTTAAAGAAAGACGTGTGGCAATATTTCACATGAAATATTTCACATGAAAAGAAGCAGTAAGAGTTTATAAATTTTTTTGTATTTCACACTGAGGTAAACTTTTTTTTTTTTTTTTGAGACTGAGTCTGACTCTGTCACCTAGGCTGGGCTGGAGTGCAGCGGCGTGATCTCTGCGCACTGCAACCTCTGCCTCCCAGGTTCAAGCGACTCTCCTGCCTCAGCCTCTGGAGTAACTGGGACTACAGATGCGCTACCACTCCCAGCTACTTTTTTTGTACTTTTAGTAGACACGGGGTTTGGCCGCGTTGGCCAGGATGATCTCTATCTCTTTTTTTTTTTTTTTTTTTTTTTTCTTATTTTATTTTATTTTATTTTTTTAATTATTTTTTTTTTATTATTATACTTTAAGTTCTAGGGTATCTCTTGACCTCGTGATCCACCCGCCTCGGTTTTCCAAAGTGCTGTGATTACATGCGTGAGCCACCGGGCCCGATCAACATTTTTATGATTTAAATTCTTCTTCTTTGCGAGGGAGTCTTGCTCTGTAGCCCAGGCTGGAGTTCAGTGGCGCGATTTTGCCTCACTGCAACCTCCGCCTCCCGGGTCCCGGTTCAAGCAATACTCCTGCCTCAGCCTCCCCAGTACCTGGGATTACAGGAACGCGCCACTACGCCCAGATAATTTTTGCATGTTTGGTAGACACGGGGTTATACCATGTTGGCCAGGCTGGTGTTGAACTCCTGACTTCACGATCCGCTTACCTTGGCCTCACAAAGTGCTGGGATTACAGGCACGAATCACTGTGCCTGGCCTAAATTTTATTTTTGAAACTGGTTGTCAAAATATTTTACAGCTTTTTTCTTGTTTCTATGTAATTACCTGTACTACCTCTGTCATACCCCCCAAAATATATATATTTTTAAATTTCTAATACTAATGAGTATATTTGTAAGTTTAGTTAACAAATGCTTTTTCTCATTTGCTCTTAGGCAGAAAATCTAGAACACAACAAATAAATAATCCATAGATACAAAATGTCATCATTTTGAAATCTAGCAAAGGAGATAAAAAACAATATAAGGAACATAGGCAAATTACCATGAACATTATATCATATCCTATGAGATTCAGAAGGTAATAAACTCTTCCACATGGGGGTCTCAGTGAAGGCTTCAATTTAAAGATGCCCTTTGAATAAAACATAAAACAATGAATCCATTTTACTAAGGGGAGATTAGGCATTCCTGACAGTTGAGGTAGGATGATTAAAGCCGTAGGAGAATTAAATAGGATAACATTTGCTAGGGAATACCAAGAAGATGTTAGAGTTCAATTTCTTTGATCTTTAGAATAAATTTTAGGGAATACGGAGGTAAGACTCAAAAGATAGTTGAACTCAGTTGTGGAAGTTTGGATTCAGCAGGAATTGGATTTATATATACATCTAAATTTGAGTATAGAAAACAGATTGGGAGAAACACAAGAGACACAGGCAAAATGAAGACCAATTTTCAGACTACAGTAGTGCCTTCATATTAATGATGTGTAGGGGTAGGTGTAGGAGTAAATCACTCTAGAAGAGAAAGATGATTTCCTGTGAAAAAAATAATGATGATAAAGAAGTAATATATGATAAGAGTGTTGGGTAATAATACATTTAAGTGCAAATGAAGATGGTGGAAAGAGTTTTTGCTAGGGTCAATGTTTCTTTATAATTAATGGTATAGTCATTATCAGTATATATGTATGTATTTGCATGAGGCTTACATGTATATGTTTTTAGTTATCTCTATTGATGTAGGCTCCTGTGAAGATATATTCAGTGCTAATCCTAAAAATTGCTTTTTGGTCACTTTCTATGTAATGTGATATTTGTGAAATACATTTATTTTTATAATTTCCTAGAATTGAAAGCAGATATCAAATATACTATATTTTATCTCCTTTTTTTATTGTTTAAGCCTCCATATGTTGTACCAAGTTATTTTTGGCAATGGAAATATAATAGAAAATGGGTGAAAAGAAAAGAGTTTTATAACCTCCCAACCACCCTACCAATTGACCAGAGAAAATCTAATTTTAAATATTTATATAATGAAGTTCTCTAAATTTTCCTTTTGACACAAGGTTGTGTGACTTGAAAATAAAAATAAACTACCACTAAAACTTTGAAGATGGCTTCTAAGAGTTTTTTTCAAGTAAAAATGGAAAACTGTCAAAAGTATTAGGTAACAATTTTTTAACAAAGTTAGATAACAATTACTTAACAATATTAGGTAAATGTCATTCACTTGAAAGAAAAATGTTCATAAACTGTACTAATTCAAACCCAAAGAATAGCAAAATAATTGATAATTCCTATTAGTTTTGAAAATGCCTGGAAGAATTATGTCAGATTATTCTTTCATCCTGACCTGAAAGTACCAGACTAACCTTCTGTACAAGATTAGTGCAAGGACCAATCAGTGCCTTCCTGCCCAACTAGATGATTGCAGAATTGCCAGCAGAGGTTGCTATCTTTGTGTAACTCCAGGCCTGCCCCAACAGGAGCTATTAAATACTCCCCATAGCAGGTCATACAACCAAGCTGCTTTGTGTGCACTTCACTTCAAATAGGCCACTTGCTCATAATTATTCCGGGGCACATGGTGTTTATGCCACAGTGTAGAGTGGAATCAAAGTAGTTTTGTAAAGTGATTTCTACACTTGCTCCTAGTGGGGCTTAATTAAACACCAATGACTATACAAAGGCTAAGGCATAACAAAAAATAGACTTAGACTAGTGCTGTGCATGAAAGTGCTGAACAAACTGTTGTAGACATGTTATAAACCCCAAGGCTAAGATTTCCTTCTTAACCACACATAGTTCTCTCTACTAATCAAAACATACAAATAATTATCTCTTCTTTATAGAATCTCCTCAATCAAACACTTGTTTGGCATTAAAATCTTTTATACAAATATGACTACTGAGATTATGTTTCTTTTCTTTTCACACAATCTGCCCATGAAAATTTCTGAACATTTTATCTTTGCAATTTCATTGATTTATAGTATACATTTAAATTAAAAATGCCATTAATAGGGCAAACTATAAACATTAACAAAACTAAAGAGAAAATACTTACTTTGGAAAACCTCAAGGGATAGAAAGTATCAATGTTGTTTAGTTAATAATAAATAAAAATTGAAGACATATAATTGAAGATTGCATTGACTATGAGATGTCACATTGTGAATAGGATTTCTGAACAAAGCAGTGTTTGGATTAAAAATAATAAACACATGTAAACATTGGAGACTTGTGCCCTGAGGACTGGTGCTTTGATTTTTAAAATTTATTTTACTCAGAAGCACACAAGCACATGAACATTCTTTCTTAAATTTTAACTGTTAAAACTAAATATATCGGTTCCTATAATTCTCCTGTCCCTCATAATCCATATTATATTTAGCATTAAGTTTTTTTAAATATACTATTTTCAAGTTTGAAAATTTCTCTCTCCTTTTGAAGTCTATACTACTGAATGCTCTCTTATAAACATCTGTACTACCATCTACTGGAAAGGTACATATATATCAGAAATCATATTCTTATCAAACATTCAAAACAGAATACAAATAATTCAAAAAATGCAAAAAGCATTATTTTTATAATCAAAATCTACCAAGTAATAATAATAACATACTGATAATAATAATATAATATATATTATAATAATGTAATAATGCCTTGATAAATGATTTTTAAAGATTGCTTTAATGGTGTATTTTTATAAATAAATAATATTCAAATTATCAACAATGTTGATTGAGTATATAGAAGAAATTCGGAAATGCAGCATAGAGAGCTGTATTTGCAAGTCAGGATAGATAGATAAAAGGCTCATTTTCAAAGACATGTAAACTTCATAAATTTATGTTTGTAGGCACTATGGTATTTGTGTCCATGTCAGGAGAAAGGGAAACAGTGTGGAAGCAAGGAACATATACAAACGTTATTTTGTAAGAACACTGAACTCATATTCTGACTCCTGTTGAAGGAGTTAGCTTAAAACTGCTAATTGTTAAAACTTGAACCATTTAAATAACATTTCTGATACCCAGGATTATATGTATAAGGATTTTTTTAAGAAAATCACCGATAACTGATATAAAGTTCCCATTATCTCTTCTTATAACACAGGATAATTAGCAAAAGTCCTGGATAATAGTTAACTAGTATTTCACAAATACTTTCAGATTTATTTTGTGCTATTTAGAGTGCCATTAGTTATGGCTCTCCTTGATATACCAAAGTATGTTAATAATTGTGATTAAGTTCAGAGAAAGTATTTAAGTCTGCAATGAATTGGTTCTTTTTTTAACTGTAAAAGAAAATCAGAGTTAACTTTATTATTTTTCTCAATATATGCATTCAATGAGATGATGTATGCACTCTACATACACTTATTTTGATTCCAACAATAGATTGTTTGAATAATGCTGTAAAAGATAGAAGCCATAAACAAAATACGAAATAGATTTTATATAGATGGGAATTAGTTTTAATAAATAGAGCCTATTTCAATTAAATGATAGCAGAAAGTCATCATTAATTTTATTATTGCTATTGTTAGTGTTGATTGTTATACTTAAATAAGAATAGGTAAATAAGATCAACATACATACATTTGAGTTTAAAATTCATTTTCAAAACATTATTTCTACTGAAAAGGTAGAAATGTTATAAACCAGCTAAAATCAGGCACATTTAAGGAGCTCATTATTTCTACTCAAATACACACTAAATAAAGTTGGAAATCAACTATAATTATTTTGGTTAAACCTCACAGTAAAAAGGTATACTCTCAAATTATATAATCCATATTATCCTTAATTAGGAGTTAAAACAAGGGTAATAGAAAAGAAAAATTGTTTTACTCTGAAGTTCAGTAGCTGAAGTTGGCAAGTAAATACGTAAATACGTTACTTTAGAATTATTTACTAGAACAATGACATCCATACATCTACAGTCACTATGATTTTATGAGCTTTTCTGACTGGTATTGAATGCTTTAAATGTGTTCTAATAAATTAAACAATCACATTTATGTATTTTTTCACCGATCTTTTTATTCTACTTTATAATAAATAAATCTTGAGAAAACGGATTTTAAAAGGCAATTAATATGAGCTTCCAAAATTAATCAAGTTTTTAAGTCATGTAAGACATTAAGAGCCATGTGAAATAAATTATAAAATAATATGTAAAAAATATAACATTATTAAATTAATTATAATATATTGTTATAATTTTCAAAATCATCCTTCAAAAATCCATTATTCATATAAGTGAAAATTAAAACATTTTTAAAGCAAATATGCATTATCTCCTGGGGTGTATATTATTAAAATTAGTGACAAAATGAGTTAAATATACTTTTGTGAGCTTTGCTTGTTCAATTTTGATGCTATCACTTAGGAAGTACTATTTTTATATGTCTTCTAAAAACACATTTACCAAATCTTTAAACACATGCGTTTTTTGGCCGGGCGCGGTGGCTCAAGCCTGTAATCCCAGCACTTTGGGAGGCCGAGACAGGCGGATCACGAGTTCAGGAGATCGAGACCATCCTGGCTAACACGGTGAAACCCCGTCTCTACTAAAATACAAAAAAAATTAGCCGGGCGAGGTGGCGGGCGCCTGTACTCCCAGCTACTCAGGAGGCTGAGGCAGGAGAATGGCGTGAACCCAGGAGGCGGGGCTTGCAGTGAGCTGAGATCCGGCCATTGCACTCCAGCCTGGGCAACAGAGCTAGACTCCGTCTCAAAAAAAAAAAAAAAAAAAACACACATGCGTTTTTTGTTTTTACCTAAATACACAAGACTTTCTTAAAACATTTTTTCTTGATTCTCAATCATTCTTGGTTCCTATAATTTATCGACAGAAAAACAGTTAATGAGTACATATGACCAAGCATAAATGACATATGCATACAATACACAAGTGATTATTTAAATTCTCCTTTTAACTTATTTAAATTAAAGATAATTATTTAAATTTTCTTGATTTTCCAATGTGATAAGATGTGCATTAAATGTATTCCTAAGCATTTTTACAATTAAATAAGAAATTATCTGCAAATAACCTAGTAGAACTTCTATGTAATAACAGTTATGACAAGCATATTAGTTTTATCCTTTCTTTCCTGAGAGAAAATTATCTGAACATTTTGTTAAATGATTCAAACATTGTTCTCTATTTATTGCACACCACCCTCCCTCCTTCATGGAATATGTAAAAAAAGAGTGGTGAATGGCCCCAATATTTGGGGATTCTTTGTCTCAGTAAATCAGTGAGGTAATATCACAAGCAGTAGGTTAGAGTAAAGCAGAGGGTATCCATATTCATGATGATAAAATTATTTGTTCAGTTATCTTCACAGAAGAATTTAAATAATATTGGTTCCAGGTAACTAAGCTTATTCATTAATTTATGTACATATCCCTATGTCAATGCCAAACTCAAGTAGATTGTCATAGTTGTTTTTTTTTTTTTTTTTTTTTTTTTTTTTAAATTTGGTCATACCAAGAAGCAGACCTCTACACTTTCAAATTTGTTTTATCTGATGAATATTGACAGAAAAATCAGTCAGAAAAGCACGAACTTTGAGGTTTGACTATGAGTTTGGTGTGACCATGTCTTATTGTGTGTATGTATTTTTGTTTTCTTGTATTCTTGAATATTATCTTTGATTCTCAAAGCATAGAAATGGTAGTTTTATGATCATACACCCGTAATAAAAAGAAATAAAGACCAAATTGCCACAATCATCATCCAGCTCTACAGTAAATAAATTGGTTTCTGGTGCTCACCCATCAGAGGTAAACATCTTCTTCCGGATCACTGGGGTTCAATTTCTGTTACCTCTTCTGGTAGTATAAATGACACTCAGGTGCCTGATAGAGTTTATTTGCCTCTTCGGTATACCACATTCACTGAAGCATCACACAGTAATATTACCTTGGACTATAAACTCAATGAACCAGTGCATACCATTCCCAGTTATGCGCTATGCATAGCACCTAATTCAATGTAGAAAGTGTGTTCTCAGTTTGAATATTGCCCAAGAAAAATAATTAGTTTTATATGAACATAGGTAGAAACTAATAAGCATAACATTCAAAATTAAGTTTTACATTACTTTTTTAAATCAGTTGTATATCTGGTATGTCTAATCTGATCACTTTTCTAGAACCTTATTTTATAAAACTAGTTTGTTAACTTTCTATGAGCATTTGTTTTGCCCCCCAAACTTTTTTTTTTTTTTAACTTGGCAGGTTTAAAAAAATTATAGTACTTTTCTCAAAATCCCTATACTGATATTGTTTTCAACTATCTTTTACCTTTTTTCTTAATCACATAACAAAGGAGCAGAAGAAAGCTGTAAGAAAATTGCTTTTTTAACGCTATGAAACAAAAAGCTGTTCATGCCATAAGCTTCCCTCATATGTCCTTTTACAGCCTAAGTTGGAAAAAAAAATCATAACACTAAGATGTATGTATGCTTTCCAAACAAAACACTCAATTTCCAGTAAACACGTCATATTTTAATCCCCATCCCTGTATCTGTTCAAAATATGTAAAAGAAAGAAGCACAAAAGAAGAAAAAAAAATCAGTAAACCAGTAAGTCTAAATTTTTATTTTATGGAAAAAAAGTGTCTTTAAAATGGTTTCTGTAAAGCTAATACTATGTTTATAATATAGTCGTGTGTGTACATGTGAAAACAATAAGTAAGATGACAATAGAGAAGAGTTTTTTTTTTTTTTTTTTTTTTTTAATCACTATAGAATTGTTTAAGTTGCTCTTGGGAAACTTACTCTTGGAAGAATATTCTATAACTTTTTGTTTAGCTTATCTTGCAATGCTAGAATCTTTTTCACATCCTTTAGAACATATTGCCCAATACTGATAGCCCAGTCATTTTGATAGACCACATCATTCTAAGTGTGGAGGAGTTTGATGGTTCACATACGGAAGCATAGTAAGATAATTAGGAAATTGGTATGAAAGTAATAAAGAAAAAATGTAAAAATCATTTCTTAGAAGCTGAATGGAGAGGGGTAAAAAGCTTAATAATAAGCACAGAGATTAAAATAGGTATTTAGATACAAGAGGATAGAAGAAGAGAAGTAGAAGAGAAGGAAAGAGGCAGAGGAAAGGATTTAGCACGTAGTAGTTACTAATTTCTCTTCGAGGGATAATCTCAGGTTGTATTAACATAAGTGGCTTCCACATCTTCATCAATAATTCATTTTATGTTAGAATGTTTTATTAGAAGTTACTCTATTTTGTTGAAATCTGCAAACTCCTCTGTTGGAGCTCTCTTTTTCTCTTGCATCTTGTTACTTAATTTGTAGTCCTCAGACCATCCTTGCAGCATCACCTGGGAGCTTGTTGAAGTGACAGACACTCAGGTCCTAGTTGGAGATACTGAATTGGAATCTGTAATATGACAAGATCTGCGGTAGTTTGTATATTTGAGCCTTGAGAAGCACTGACATATGTGTTTAAAACGAAACAAAACAAAACAAAATACTTTAACTATATGGAATTTCAAACCACGATGACTGAGTGTGGAAGAGATCCTTGAGTGTTTGCATGAATTTAGCACTAGGAGTTTATCATACCAGGGTATGATACAGAGAGAGGCAGGAAGACTTATTGGGCATAGAGAATACAGAAAAGATTGTTGGAGGCTGACTATAACTTTCTGGCCAACGTAGGAATAGCAGTGTAATACAGGGTTCCCTCTGAAAACCTTTCAAACAAATGTTAGTAAAGATTTGTACTGGAGATGTAGAGAAGCATCATTCTCCTCCATTTCTTATGTGTCATGTGAGAGTCCATTGGCCATAGAAATCATTTTAGATTTCAGCAAGATGTCTTTGCTGAGTCATAATTGGTGTTATTAGGGAAACAGATTGAGCAATCAAGCATTTAGATATCCATTTTCAAGAGTTGATATCCACGTCTTTTGTTTGTTGAATTTCTTGTTGTATTTTATTTTTTACAGAATCATAGAAAAAAAAAAAAAAAAGATGTTAACCCTGAAGGACTATGGCACTTTCTGCACCTTCACTATCTCCAAGGTGGTTTTCTGAGGTCTCACAAACAGAATGGGTGAGAAGGTGACTTTATTTCCCTCCAAAAATCCATTATGAAATTTAACACCATTGAATACTGGCTTACATAATGTCACCAAAAGAAACTATTAGTAAGACAATTGTGTTTATTGCTTACCATGGTGAGGAGTACATCAATATTTTTATATATATATATAGAGAGAGAGAGAGAGACAGTAAATTCAAAGTTGCTGAATCAGTGGAAGACCAATTACATACTTACAGAATATCTTTGTACCATTTGGTCACACTCTGTTTTCCTGAATATGACAATGTGGTGAGAGCCAGATGTACCCAGCATGTGTGTGTGTGGCAGGGATAGAGGTGGGTGGGTAGAGGAAGAGGGCCCCATATGATAGCAGAAGAACCCAAAATTATAAAACTGGAAGCTTACATAGGTGTTGACATATTCACTTCTACTTCCCCATAGAAAGAGAGTAGTCTTTTTTTTCTTTTCTTTTTTTTTTTTTTTTTTTTTTTTGAGATGGAGTTTCACTCTTGTCACCCAGATTGGAGAGCAATGGCGCGATCTTGGCTCACTGCAACCTCTGCCTCCCAGGTTCAAGTGATTCTCCTGCCATAGCCTCCTGGGTAGCTGGGATTACAGGCATGTGCCGCCACGCCTGGCTAATTTTGTATTTTTAGTAGAGATGAGGTTTCACCATGTTGGTCAGGCTGGTCTCAAATTTCTGACCTCAGGTAAGCCTCCCACCTCACCTCCGCCTCCCAAAGTGCTAGGATTACAGGCGTGAGTTCACATACAGCTCACGCCTGTAATCCTAGCACTTTTCTTATCTTTTTCTCTGGAACATAAACCTTTTTGGGAGGGAAGGGCAAATCTCCTAGGTTCCCTCGACCTTTGGGAATGTAACTAATGGCGCTAGGTTTATTGCCCTTTGAAATGTAAAAACATAGCTCTACATTTATCACTTTAGCACATAAGGAGTAAATTGTTTTAAGAAAAAGAAGTCATTCTCTATCCTTAGAGCATGCCAATTTTCTTTATCAGAAAGTTCTGAATGTGCAGATTTTTTTTTTTTTTTTTTTTAATGTATTATTTCTCGGCCGGGCGCGGTGGCTCACGCTGTAATCCCAGCACTTTGGGAGGCCGAGGCGGGAGGATCACGAGGTCAGGAGAGCGAGACCATCCTGGCTAACACGGTGAAACTCTTTCTCTACTAAAAATGCAAGAAATTAGCCGGGCATGGTGGCGGGCGCCTGGAGTCCCAGCTACTCGGGGAGGCTGAGGCAGGAGAATGGCATGAACCCGGGAGGTGGAGCTTGAGATCCAGCCACTGCACTCCAGCCTGGGCGACTGAGCAAGACTCCGTCTCAAAAAAACAAAACAAAAAACAACAACAACAACAACAACAAAACATTATTTCTCAACAAGAGTTCACTACCTTGACAGTGTGTTAGTAACATCTCTGAGAAGAAATGGCAGAATTGTGATATCTATAAAGATTTTGAAATCTGATTTATGGCCAGTCTTTACATGAAGGAACCCATTTAGACCAGGGTAAGAATTATGGTGTAATAGTTGAGAACTGGTACAAACAGCAAGGCAATGATTTGAGGTAGGAATTGAGAGTCCTAAGGTGTAAACGATCATTTAATGTTTCCTATTGAAGAGTTGGTATGCCTTTCAGAAAATTTCTGGAATGACATTATTTGGAACTTTAATCTTCTTGGCAAGAATTTCCTAATACAGTAAATTAGTTATGAAGACAATAGAATAATAAGTGATGTTACTGTAAACTATAAGCTATGTAGATGGGTTTGATTCTTGGCACATTCTATGTATCTTTGGTGTGGGGCTAGCCAATTTATACCTCAGCTGTCACAGCTACTTCACACCCCAGCATGTGCCACCCATTGGCTAATGTCTTCTAAGTTAATTGCATCCCTGCATCTGGTAGAAGAATAGATACATAGGGTGGGTAAATATCAACTTGAAGAGGTGAGTACAGAAAAAGATACAACCCTGAGTATTTCTGAATCACAATCACATTTGGAGCACTTTCAAAATATTTAACATTAATAAAGCTGAAGATGTAAGAGGAGGTTCTGAAGTACATGAGGTATCATGTACTTCATGTGGTATCAGAAGCTAAGACCTTTCATAATTTGAATATCAACATTAAATGAGCTTCTCTTCATCTGCAGGCTTGTAAAGTCCTGACAGGTTTGTATTTCATCACTGGTTTTTGAAGAAGTAATAAATTTTTTTGTTAATCTAGAATTCTCACCTACATATTTTTTCTGTAATTAGCGTTTAAGATAATTTACACAATATATTTGACTAATAAAGCATCAGTGTACTTTTTTTGGAAATATTTATTTCATATTTTATGTATTTCCCAAATGTTGGTAAATGAGAACATGTCACCAAACAATATATGATGAATTTATGCAAAAGCAAGTGATTTTTTAAAGTACACAAAATACTATAGGGAGGAACAAAGAAAAAATAAACACTTGTTAACTTGTTAAGTACTTTTTAAAGTACAAATAGAATCATATGTGCATGTGCAACAAAATTGTTTCACAATCCAAAACCATGATTAATGTGTTTTTTGTAAAAACTATTTGGACTTGTAAATAAATGTGGATTATCAAGTCGTGAATCAGATTGAGAAACTGAAAACAAAGTCACTAAATAGGTATTTCAGTAAAAATTTAAGCTTTTAAGCAAGTAGCAAAGATTATTTGTAGATAGCTCAACCTCTGCATTAGTACAGGATAGTAGGGTTGCAAATCCCTAATCCTGTAATATGTTCCATGAAGATGGGTTGTGGAAGAAGTAACTTTAGGAAGGCATTAGCTGTAAAAAATCCTGCAATAAAGAAATCTCTATAACCTTGTTTAACTCACTGTTTGCCAAATTTAATTAACCATTGAATCCTTTATTGTCATACATCTTTTAATACAGAAGAGCTAACACAAATGCTTTACACAGTGTATCCGATTAGCCTTCACTGTGAAATAGCTCTATTATGAATTTGAATAGTAGTGCCTTGCTATGGAAAATGTAGACCAACTAGGTTTATCACCCAGATAAACTGAATAAGAATTTGAGGTTTATAACATCCCTAAGTGATTTATATGCATATTAAAGTGAAAGAAGCAGTAGTATCACCAGTTTTCAACGCTGGCTGAACACTAGAATAATCTGGTATTTTTCATTTAATACCAATGTGCTACACTACAAAGTTTCTGCTGTATTTTTGGGAGGACCTCAGGAATTTTGCAGAAAGCTCACTAGATAATTTGAATCTGTAGCAAGATTTGATAACTGTGGGTAAAGACTAACACTACCTCTAAAGATGCTTCTCTCGGGAGTTTTTCCTGTCTCAGTTAATAGCAACTTGATGTTTACAGTAATTCAAGCCCAAACCTGGGAGTCATTTTTGACTTTTGACAGTTTTTACACATCACGTTGAGTTCATCAGAAATCTTGTAGGCAATGGAACTGCTTTCAGCCCAGGTGGAGTATCAGGAACCAGGTATAACTTCTCACTTTTAAAGAAACAAACAACTACAAACAAAAACAAAATGGACAAAAAGAAAATGAAACAGCAGTTTTCAGGATACCAGTCATCAAGGAAGTAAGGACAATTGTCCTGAGAATGAGAAACAAAAGAGGTGAAACCTATGATCGTCCGGACTTACTAAACTGGGAGGGTATTCAGGCCACAGTTGAGGAAGCCAAACTCTTGCATTGAGTTTTCTAATACTTCTGTCACCATTTTCTCTATTCGCCTTCACACATCATCCTTTTGCAAAACAGGTTCGACTTCCATTACTTCAATAAAACACAATTCGCTTCCATGTAACTGACTCCATTTGGAATTTTTCTTTCTTATCCTTGACTCCAGAAGCTTTCCACACTTTTGAGTACTTATCCTTCTTTAAACTGTTTTTCATTGGCTTTATTGACAGCAACATTCCTCATTTGTCTTTTTCCTCATGAGCCCTTTCTGTTTTCTTAGAAGGTGCATTTTCGTCTTTCGGGTAATTAAAAGCTCTTTTTCTCCATTTAAACTTGTGGTCCTCATTTTTATCAAAGACTTCAATTCCACTTACACAGAGATAATGGTCTATTATATTTCTCAAGCCTGTCTATTTTTCTTGTTTCTTATTTGCTTTAGGATAATTCAAACTTTACAAGTTCACAACTAAAAAGAGGACTCTTTTCCAGACCTGCTTTTACGATGTCTCCATCCTTTTCATGAATGTGAACCAACATGCATCCACCTCAGAAAAAAATAGAAATTACGCTTGACACCATTCTCGTCTTCACACCCTGTATCAAATATTTCTGTCAGTTTTACCTCCTTATTATTCCACAAATTGACCTGTAATTTTGCATTTCCAATGGTACATTACTTCTAGCCATTAAAGTGTTTCACTTTAAAGACAGCAGTAGACTCCCAAGTAGCCTTCATTAATCCATTTCTCTTTCTCTCATTTGTATTTTCTGTACAGTAGACAGTTTGTTTCTTTGTTTCTCTTAGATGATAATCTGATTATGCCACCCTCCAATTAAAACTCTCAGTCCCCCAGGTGCGGTGGCTCACGCCAGTAATCCCAGCACTTTGGGAGGCTGAAGCGGACAGATCATGAGGTCAGAGTTCGAAACCAGCCTGACCAACACAGTGAAACCTTGTCTCTACTAAAAATACAAAAATTAGCCAGGTGTGGTGGTACGCACCTGTAATCCCAGCTACTCAGGAGACCGAGGCGGAGAATCGCTTGAACCTGGGAGGCAGAGGTTGCATCGAACCACTGAACTCCATCCTGGGTGACAGAGCGAGACTCTGTCACAAAAGAAAGAAAGAAAGAAAAGAAAGAAAGAAAGAAAGAAAGAAAGAAAGAAAGAAAGAAAGAAAGAAAGAAGAAAGAAAGAAAGAAAGAAAGAAAGAAAGAGAGAGAGAGAGAGAGAGAGAGAGAAAAAGAAAGAAAAGAAAGAAAAAGAAAGAAAGAAAGAAAGAAAGAAAGAAAGAAAGAAAGAAAGAAAGAAAGAAAGAAAGAAGGAAGGAAGGAAGGAAGAGAGAGAGAAAGAGAGAAAGAAAAGAAAAGAAAACTCACAGTCACCCTCACTACTCTAAGGATATAAAGAAAAATGTGTTGTAATTAAGAAAGCCCTCATGACCTTGCTTCTACTAATCTCTCCAAAATCATTTGCATCAAGTGCTCCCTCACTCTCTTCACTACAGCTATAAGCCTACAGTGCTATTTTCTCTACTCTTTGCCCAGGTAACACATACCCATACGCTTTTTGTAACCCAAATAGAGATTGTGCCTTGAAACTTTCATCTCTGTGGCCAGGTGACATCTGCCTAGTATGTGTCCTCAGAGCTCACTATACATCTATTTCATGGTACGTCACAGTGCATGTTTCCATTGGCTTGAATGTTGTTGTTGCTCTATTTTCTTTTTTTGTAGTTGTTTTTAATTAACATCTGTGTCCCCCACTAAATTTCAAATTGTATGAGAACTAATTCAACATCAGTTTCTTCTGATTATTATGTCTCTCTGCCTCCTATTGTGCTTGACATGCAATAGACATGTAATAGTTGTTGAAGAAATGAATAGGTTGAGATGAGAGGAAGTAATTTAAATTACATCTTTTCAAGGTTCATATAATCTCTACTGTTTGTTTTGAGGGATTGAAAATTCTTCTTCATGTGTACTACTAGGAAGATGGAGTAAACTCAGAGGCTCCTGTACTATACCTTTAATCTATCTTCTCTGAATGAAACCTGCAGTGGAAGCTTTGCATTTTTGAGGGCAGCTGAAGCTCCATGTTTTGTGGCAGCTCTGGCAAAGAAAACATTTATAAGTTATTTTCTCTTTCAGTAAGGTGTGATGGCAGAACTAGCCATTGTAGTCAAATCTGGTTCCTGGATTTTATTGTTTGGGACTGTTATTGTGATGGAAATAGCATTAATTTCTGCTGTGACCTTACAATTAGTCACTGTTACAATCTTAGTCTTGACTGTTTCCCTAAGCTTCAAAAGTATTTTGTTTACCTCTTATTATATGTTAATCACGTGTTTGCTTTCTGCTTAAGGAAAAAATTGATCCAGTGACTTGCAACTAAACAAAAATTTAATCCCCCAGTTCTGACTCAGATTTTTTTTTATATCTTAGCACACCCTTTTTGACATTTCCTGTTTTCATGCTTACCCATTCCAATGGTGTGGATAGAATCTATTGACACCAAACAAGTGGCACTTTCTTCGTTTAACAAATATTTGTCGATACCCAGCTTCACTACTGAATGGATAATCCTGACCAAATGATTTAATTTTTCTGCTCCTCCTGTTGGAAATAAATATTTGGTGCCATAAAAGAAATAGCACTCGAACATGAATTTTCTCAGCAAGGCAATTTTACTTCTATAGAAAGATGTGTCTCATGGATGGAACAATGGCAAAAGCGCAGCTGAACAAGGGAAGGGAAGGGCTTCTTATCCCTGACACAGGTAGCCCCTCCTGCTGTTTCATTCTCCTATTGGCTAGGGTTGGACCACACAGTCTAAGCTAATTCTGATTGGCTATTTTAAAGAGAGCAGGTGTATGAGCCAGAGTGGTGGGGTGAGCAGTTTCAGTGGGAAAGACAGTTGTGGAACAGGTGACTAAAGGTGACTCAGGTCAGAGCAGGTGACCAGGAGTGACTCAGGATGGAGCAGGTAACCAGGGAAACAGATGTGAACTACTGATTAGAACTGGTGGGAAAGAGATGAGCAGAACAAGGAAGTTAAACTTTATAATGGAGAACAAAGAACTGAATATACTGACATGCTGATTCTTTGAAGAGAAACTTAGAATTCACTGTATTTAACACTCCTTTTCACCATGTGACTGGAAAGAAAGGCCAAAAATTATTTTTATTCTCGTAAGCGAAACAGGAGTACATAAAACGAAAGCTTCCTAAAATTAAAAATAATTAGTTAAAAGTTTGGCGAATTTATCTTGAGAAAGAATAAAATAGGCTAGGGGATGTGTGGGAGGACCCTGATGATGCTGCACATACTGAGTTTGTAAACTTTGATGAACCTTTTTTTTTGCCAGAAGAAACATATTCCCTATCCCCAGTAGTGACAACATCCCCTCCCTGACCCCTGTTGCCATCAGCCTTCACACCTTTGTCTGAGGAGATAAACCCTATGCTGCCTAAGGCAACAGTGATGATCTCCCCTGAGGCAGTTGCCAGGCAAGATAATGTTGATTCTCCTCAGGAGCTACCCCCGACACCCTTGTTTGCTTCTAGACCTGTAACTAGACTAAAGTCCTAGCAGGCCATTAAAGGCGAGGTTCAGAGTGTGACGCATGAGGAGGTGTGCTGCACTAAAACAAGAATAATAATAATAAAAACTGCTTGAGTTTTCTAATTTATATAAGTCGAAATCTAGAGAACAGGCATAGGAATGGACATTAAGGTCTGGGATAATGGTAGGAACAACACAGAGTTGGATCAGGCAGAATTTATTGATTTGGGCCCACTAAGTAGGACTCTGCATTTCATGTTGCAGCTCGGGAAGCTAAAAAAGGTTCTAGTAGTTTATTTGCTTGGTTAGTTGAAGTACGAATTAAAAAACGATTCACTGTGAGTGAGCTGGAAATACCTGATCTCCCTTGGTTTAAGGTAGAGGAAGTGATCCAAAGCCTTAGGGAGACAGGAATTGTGGAGTGGATTAGTCACTTTAGATACACTCATCCCAGCTGGGAGGGTCCAGAAAATATACTCTTGACCAATGCCTTGCAAAATAGATTTGTGAGGGCAGCATCTGCATTTTTGAAGAGCCCTGTAATTGTTCTTCTCTGTATGCCAGATCTAACAGTGGAAATTGCAGTCACTCAACTACAAAATTTAAATACAATGGGAATAAATGGATCCCAAGGTGACAGGGGCCTAGTGACAGCATTCAACCATCAAAGGAAAGGTGGGTATATGGCTACCGCAATAAACAGCAGAGACAAAGTGACAATCAGAAGAGTCTGACTTGTATAGAGTTCTGGTATTGGCTAATTAATTGTGTTGTTCCTAGAAGTGAAATTGGTAAGAAGCCTACTGCATTCCCACTTAATTTATACAAGCAGAAAACTTCTAGGTCAAACAGACAAAAGATAATTTAAATTATAATAACAAAATTATTGCCCCTCAATCTATTTCCAGACATGAGCCAGTTTACAGACTCAGAACCCCTTGAATGAAGGGGAGGCTGAGTCCCATTGAAGAAGGACCCCACTACATTACCAACAATTTATGCAGTGAATCTTTGTCCTATCCTTCCCCAAGGAAACTTCTGGCCTTTTACCAAGGTAACGGCATTGGGGGAAGGGAAATGACTAGACACTTTGGGGACTACCGGACACTGCCTCTGAACTGACATTGATTCCAGGGGACCCAAAATGTCAATGTGGTCCTCCAATAAAAGTAGGGGCTTATGGAGGTCAGGTAGCTAATGGAGTTTTAGCTCAGTTCTGACTTACAGTGGGTCCAGTGGATCCCTGGACTGATCCTGTGGTCAGTGCCCGAGTGCCAGAGTGGGTAATTGGCATAGACATATTTAGTAGCTGGCAGAACCCCCATATCGGCTCCCTGACTGGTAGGGTGAGAGCTATTATGGTGCGAAAGGTTGAATGGCTTCCATTAGAGTTGGCTGTACCTACAAAATTTATAAATCAAAAACAATATTGCATCCCTGGAAAGATTGCAGAGATTTGTGCCACTACCAAGGACTTGAAAGACGCAGGGGTGGTGATTCCCACCACATCCCCATTCAACTCTCTCATTTGGCCTGCATAGAGGACAGATAGATCTTGGAGAATGACAATGTATTATTGTAAGCTTAACCAAGTGACTACAATTGCAGCTGCCATACCTGATGTGGTTTCATCGCTTGAGCAAATAAACACATCTCCTGGTACCTTTGATGCAGCCATTGACTTGGCAAATTTCTTTTTCTCCATTCCTGTCCATAAGGCCCGCCAGAAGCAATTTGCCTTCATCAGGCAAGGCCAACAGTGTACCTTTACTATCCCTTTAGGGATATATCAAAACTCCAGCTTTGTGTAATAATCTTATTCGGAGAGAATTTGATCGCTTTTCGCTTCCACAAGGTATCACACTGGTTCATCACATTGATAACATTACGCTGAGTGGAACCAGTGAACAAGAAGTAGCAAACATGCCAGACTTATTGGTGAGACATTTGCCTGCCAGAGGATTGGAAATAAATCTCACTAAAATTCAGGGACCTTTTGCCTCAGGAAAATTTCTAAGGATCCAGTGGTATGGGGAATGAGATGTTCCTTCAAAGGTGAAGGATAAGTTGCTGCATTTGGCTCCTCCTACAACAAAGAAAGAGGTATAACGGCTAGTGGGTTATTTGGATTTTGGCGGCAACACATTCCTCATTTGGTTGCGTCACTCTGGAACATTTATCGAGTGACCTAAAAGACTTTCAGCTTTAAGTGGGGTTTAGAACAGGAGAATGCTTTGCAACAGGTCCGGGCTGCTGTGCAAGCTGCTTTACCACTTTGGTCATATAACTCAGTAGATCCAATGGTGCTTGTGGTGTCAGTGGCAGATGACCTAGCAGATCCAATTGTGCTTGAAGTGTCAGTGACAGATAGGGATGCATTTTGGAGACTTTGGCAGGCCCCTGTATGTGAATCAGAGTAGAGGTCTCTAAGATCTCCTGCCATCTTCTGCAGAACACTATCCTCCTTTTGAGAGACAGCTCTTGGCCTGTGTATTATTCAGGGTCCTCTAGGGGAACAAAACTAATAGACTATATGCATTAGTTATATATAACTAATAGGAGGTGTGTGTGTGTGTGTGTGTGTGTGTGTGTGTATGTGTGTGTGTTTGTAGTTTAAAAGGAATTAAATTACATGACAACAAGATACTACAATAGGCTGTCTGAAAGCTTGAGGAGTAAGGAGAGACAATACAAGTCTCAAAACTGAAGAACTTGGAGTCTGATGTTCAAGGGCGGGAAGCATCCAGCATGGGAGAAGTATGCAGGCTGGAAGGCTAGGCCAGTCTCTCCTTTTCATGTTTTTCTGCCTGCTTTATATTTTCTGGCAGCTGATTAGATGGTGCCCACCCAGTTAAGAGTGGGTATGCCTTTCCCAGCCCACTGACTCAAATGTTAATCTCCTTTGACAATAACCTCACAGACACACCCAGGATCACTACATTGTATCCTTCAATCTAATCAAGTTGACACTGAATGTTAACCATCACAGCCTATATCTGAGCTTTGGTGAAAACTGAACATTTGACTATGGGTCATCAAGTCACCATGCAAACTGAACTGCCTATCATGAACTAGATGCTTTCTAACCCATCTAGCCTTAAAGTGGGTGGTACACAGCAGAATTCCATCACCAAATGGAAGTAGTATATACATGATTGGTCTCGAGCAGATCCTGAAGGCACAAGTTGCATGAGGAAGTGGCTCAAATGCCCATGTTCTCCACTCTTGCCACCCTGCTTTCTCTCCCTCAGCCTGCACCAATGGCCTCATAGGGATTTCCCTATGATCAGTTGATGGAGGAAGAGAAGACTATGGCCTGGTTCACAGATGGTTCTGCATGATATGCAGGCACCGCCCGAGAGTGGACAGCTGCAGCACTATGGCCACTGTCTAGGACATCCTTGAAGGACAGTGGTGAAGGGAAATCTTCCCAGTGGGCAGAACTTCAAGCAGTGCACCTGGTTGTGCACTTTGCACGGAAGGAGAAATGGCCAGATATGCGATTATTTACTGATTCATGGGCTGTAGCTAATGATTTGGTTGGATGGCCAGGGACTTGGAAAGAATCTGATTAGAAAATTGGTGACAAAGACATTTGGGGAAGAAGTATGTGGATGACTTTCTTTGAGTGATAAAAATCTGTGAAGATATTTGTATCCCATATGAGTGCTCACCAATGGATGACTTCAGCAGAGAAGGGTTTTAATAATCAAGTGGATAGGATGACCTGTTCTGTGGAAACCACTCAGCATCCTTCCCAGCCAGCCCTGTCATCGCCCAATAGCCCCATGAATGAAGTGGCCAGCATGGAGGTTATGCATGGGTGCAAAAACATGGACTTCCACTCACCAAGGCTGACCTGGCTTTGGCCACTACTGGGTGCCCAATTTGCCAAAAGCAGAGACCAAGCCTGAGCCCTCTATATGGTACCATTCCCTGGGGTAATCAGCCAGTTACCTGGTGGCAGGTTGGTTATATTGGACCTCTTCTATCATGGAAAGTGCAAGGCTTGTCCTTACTGGAATAGGCACTCCAGATATGGATTTGTCTATCCTGCACATAATGCTTCTGCTAAGCCTACCACCTGTGGATTCATGGAATACCTTACCCACTATCATGATAGTCCACACAGCATTGCCTCTGACCAAAGCACTCCCTTTACAGCTAAAGAAGTGTAGCAGTGGGCTCACGCTCAAGGAAGTCATTGGTTTTACCACCTTCCCCGTCATCCTAAAAAACCTGGATTGATAGAGTGGTAGAATGACCTTTTGAAGTCACAATTACAACACCAACTAGGTGCCAATATTTTGCAGGGCTGGAGCAAAGTTCTCCAGAAGGCAGTGTATGTCCTGAATCAGTGTCCAATATAGGGTACTGTTTCTCCCATAGCCAGGATTAATGGGTCCAGGATTCAAGGGGTGGAAGTGGAAGTGGCAACACTCACCCCTAGTGATCCACTAGCAAGATTTTTGTTTCCTGTTCCCACTACATTACGTCCTGCTGGCCTAGAGGTCTTAGTTTCAGAGGGAGGAATGCTCCCACCAAAAGACACAACAATCATTCCATTAAACTGGAAGTTAAGATTGCCACTGGACACTTTGGGCTCCTTCTACATTTAAGTCAATAGTCTAAGAAGGGAGTTACAGTGTTGGCTATGGTAATTGACCCAGAGTATCAAGATGAAATCAGTCTATTACTCCACAACTGAGGTAAGGAAGACTATGCATGGAATACAAGAGATCCATTAGGGTGTCTCTTAATATTACCATGTCCTGTGATTAAGGTCAATGGGAAACTACAACAGCCCAATTCAGGCAGGACTACAAATATCCCAGACCCTTCAGGAATGAAGGTTTGGGTCACTCCACCAAAAAAATAACCATGACCTGCTGGGGTGTTTGCTGAAGGCAAAGAGAATAACACAGAATGGGTAGTAGAAGAAGGTAGTCATCAATAACAGCTATGACCACGTGACTAGTTGCAGAAAGGAGGACTGTAATTGTCATGAGTATTTCCTCCTTCTTTTGTTAAAAACATGTTTGTGCATGAATATACTTCTACTAAGAAAATATCTTCATTTTATTTTCTTTCTCCTTTACCATATGACATAAAATTTATTGATTTCATATCAGCACCTAAGTATCGCTAACTTTATTTAATAGCATTTAGGTTGGGGATTGGTGCATTTCCAGTTGTGTAAAAGATAGTTGTATTATGTTAGGCATAGTTATGACCTTATTATTGTCTTTATTTGAAAATTATACATGATCTGAGGAGATGTGTACGGGTTCAAGTCGACAGGGGTGGACTTGTGATGGTTAATACGGAGTATCAACTTGATTGGATTGAAGGACGCAAAGTATTGATCCTGGGTGTGTCTGTGAGGGTGTTGCCAAAGGAGATTAACATTTGAGTCATTGGTCTGGGAAAGGCAGACACACACTTACTCTGGGTGGGCATGATCTAATCAGCTTCCAGTGAATATAATGCAGGTAGAAAAACGTGAAAAGGCTAAACTAGCTTAGCCTCGCAGACTACGTCTTTCTCCCATGCTGGATGCTTTCTCCCATGCTCCCTGCCCTCAAACATTGTACTCCAAGTTCTTCAGTTTTGGGACTCAGACTGGCTCTCCTTGCTCCTCAGCTTGCAGACAGCCTATAGAGGGACGTTTTGGTAGTGTGAGTTAATACTTAAGAAACCCTCCTTTATACATATGTTATTTGTTCTGTCTCTATAGAGAACTTTGACTAATACAACATCGGATACAATGTTATATATTATTTTCTTAATTAAATATATGTTCTGCATGTGTTTTTCAAGTGTACATATGCATTTGAGGACATTTATTAATACATAATAAGAGTCTGTGGGAAAAAAGAAAAGAGTGGAATTGTTAATCGGGGAAGACACATCAGAATAAGACCTAGAGAAGGAAATGACAGGCGGGAAAGAAAGAGAGAAGAAAGCCTTTACATATACAGGTTCAGTAATACTTATCTAAAATGCTTGGGAACAGAAATGTTTTCAATTGTGTAGCTTTTCAGATTTTTGAATATCTGCGTAAACATAACGAGATGTCTTAGGGATGACACCCAAGTCTAAACACAAAATTTGTGTTTCATGTATACCTTATGCACATAACTTGAAGGTAACTTTATACAATATTTTAAATACTTTTGCACACAAAACAAAGTTTTGCCTATGTTTTGACTGTCACCCACCACATGAGGTCAGGTGTGAAGTTTTACACTTCTGACATTATGTCAGTACTCAAAAAGTTTCAGATTTTAGAGCATTTCAGATTTCAGATTGTCAAATGAGGAATACTCAACCTGTATCTCAAAAATAAACTCAATCCACTCTGTATCTGAACATTAAAAAAATTAATTGCTCTATCTAATCACTATGATATATGAGGTGATTAAGATAAAAGAACACATTTATGTATTCATATTAAATATTTTTGTTAAATAGGGCTACCTATGGAAAGTTACATAATAGGAGAACAAAAATGTCAAAACCATCTAGAAAAGTTAAAGCAAACTTCACAGCCAAGAAAATATGTGAGTACCATATAAAGAATGAGAAAAGATTCTTGAAGGAAAAAAGATAAGAAAAGTAGACTTTCTTTTACCAAATCTAGATGACACTATAGAATAGGACTTCAAAGTGTTATAACTTATTTTCAGTCTTCCAATTTGAAGTTTTGATACTGACTAGTCTCAGATTTGAATCTATTCTCTCTTACTCTGTAGAGTCCATGCTCTCAATTTCAAAATAAATGAAGTTATGCAAAATAAAGCCTTATCCTTGAGCAAATACTGGATTTTTCAATATAAATATGTACTCTTCATGTCTGAGTTCCCCACAGCATTTTACACATTGTCTTGCTCAAGAGATGCTGAATATTTGATATGTCATTTGAAATTTTATATAACTAGTATAATTAGGCACCATAATAGATCAGTCCGATTTTATACAGTTTAAATCAGTCATTACTTACTCTCGTAAACTGTTGTTTTCTCAAATTGAAAGTGCTATCTCTACATATTTGACGAAGAAAACATTTCTACTAACATTTTGCTACAGTTTGCAGTACACTTAAACAGAATTAGTGCAAATAATTATAGTCTTGTTGTGGCTAAAAAAGGGAACTAATAAAATCAGTTTTAACATTTATCAGATTTGAGTTTGAAAATTTGATTTTCAATAATTAGACATATTGATGTTTCTAAATAATGTTCAATTTCATTTTTTTTTTCTAAAAATTGACTCTCTTCAAATTGACCACATTTGCTTACCTTAACAAAATTAAATTTAGAATAAATAGAAGTGTTGGAATTTATAAGTATTGTGGTTCTAAACCAACATAGCTAAACATTCAATTAAAGTAAGTACACAATTACTGATTTTCTGAAGGAAAAACTTGCCAATGATTATCAAATCAAGATTAATAAATTTGTGTCAATCTCAGTTGTCAATAAGTATGTAAACAATGATAATAGCAGATTAGGTCAGTTGCATTATGTTAATGATCTTTATTTTATATCTCTTAATTAGAACTACTAAACAGTTTAATGGTCGTGTAATTCTTGTTATGTTGATAATAAAACTTGAAGAGTGTAAGATTCTTTACTTTTTATTTTAACTAGTTACAGGTCTATTTTCCTGGCCACTGCTATCTACTTAGTACTGTTGTTTTCAGAGCCAACTAAATTGCATGACCCTCAGGAGTGTACTTTACTTTTGATTGTTCTTTCACCCTGAAAAAATGACTTTAAAGATTTGAATGATAATATGACCTCTCAAGCCCAAAAATATATCCCATGATGATAACAAGGAGAGATTGTTTTCTTACAACAGTCTCTTTTTCAAAAGAAAACTTGAGCTTTGATCTTTTTGGGCCCTGTTGCTGTTTATATTCAGGGACACAATGTCATAGATCTACAGTGTTACAATTTAAAAATTCCCCTGTGGCTACAAACCAGGAGTAAAAATCCATAGCTAGCCAATCATATTGCATATATTTTAGACATGGAAGACATAAAACCATCTCTTTATGTTGAGTTATTCTCAATTTATTGGATACACAATGTAGCCTTGCAGTATTGAACATAGACAACTTACATTTAATTTGATTTAAAGAAGAGAATTGCATTCCATACTCATTAAGTCATCCTGCAGGTCTTTGAAGAAGTACTAAATTTTGAAGTGCATAACTAGTGAGGCAGTTTTAATTCTAACCAAGCATGGCATGAAATAAACATGCAAATGGCAAACAGAAAGCTGTTAATTTGTATGAGAAGTTAAAGTTAAAAAAAACAAGTTGATAGTTTTTTTTCACAACGGGTTTGCCGCCGAACACAGGTGTCATGAAAACTACCCCTAAAAGCCAAAATAGGAAAGGAAAAGATTCGTATCAACATTGTCATTGAACACGTAGATTCAGTCAGGTCCACCACTACTGGCTATGTGATCTACAAATGTAGTGACATCGACAAAAGAACCATTGAAAAATTTGAGAAGGAGGCTGCTGAGATGGGAAAGGGCTCGTTCAAGTATGCCTGGGTCTTGGGTTAACTGAAAGCTGAGCATGAGCATGGTATCACCATTGATATCTCCTTGTAGAAATCTGAGACCAGCAAGTACTATGTGGCTATCATTGATGCCCCAGGACACAGAGACTTCATCAAAAACATGATTACAGGGACATCTCAGGCTGACCGTAATGTTCTGAATGTTGCTGCTGGTGTTGGTGAATTTGAAGCTGGTAACTTCAAAAATGGTCAGACCCGAGAGCATGCTCTTCTGGGTTACACAGTGGGTGTGAAACAGCGAATCAATTATGTTAAAAAAAATGGATTCCACTGAGCCACCGTACAGCCAGAAGTGATATGAGGAAATCATTAAGGAAGTCAGCACTTATATTAAGAAATTGGCTACAACCCCGACACAGTAGCATTTGTGCCAATTTCTGGTTGGAATGGTGACAACATGCTGGAGCCAAATGCTAACATGCCTTGGTTCAAGACATGGAAAGTCACCTGAAACGACGGCAATACCAGTGGAAACACACTGCTTGAGGCTCTGGACTGCATCCAACCACCAACTCGTCCAACTGACAAGCCCTTGCACCTGCCTCTTCAGGATGCCTACAAAATTGGTGGTATTGGTATTGTTCTTGTAGGTCAACTGGAGACTGATGTTCTCAAACCCAGTATGGTGGCCACCTTTGCTCCAGTATACATTACAACTGAAGCAAAATCTGTTGAAATGCATCATGAAGCTTTAAGTGAAGCTCTTCCTGGGGACGTTATGGGCTACAATGTCAAGAATGTGTCTGTTAAGGAAGTTCATCATGGCAACATCGCTGGTGACAGCAAAAATGACCCACCAATGGAAGCAGCTGGCTTCACTCCTCAAGTGATTATCCTGAACCATCCAGGCCAAATCAGTGCTGGCTATGCCCCTGTGCTGGATTGCCAGACGGCTCACATTGCATGCAAGTTTGCTGAGCTGAAGGAAAAGATTGATCACCGTTCTGGTAAAAAGCTGGAAGATGGCCCTAAATTATTGAGTTCTGGTGATGCTGCCATCATTGATATGGTTCCTGGCAAGCCCATGTGTGTTGAGAGCTTCTCATACTATCCACCTCTGCGTCACTTTGCTGTTCGTGATATGAGACAGACGATTGTCCTGGATGTCATCAAAGGAGTGGACAAGAAGGCTGCTGGAGCTGGCAAGGCCACCAAGTCTGCCCAGAAAGCTCAGAAGGCCAAATGAATATTATCCCTAATACCTGCCACCTGGTCTTAATCAGCAGTGGAAGAATGGTGTCAGAAGTGTTTGTTTCAACTGGCCACTTAAGTAAAAGACTGGTTAATGATAACAATGTATCGTAAAAACCTTCAGACAGAAAGGAGAATGTTTTGTGGACCACTTTGGTTTTCTTTCTTGTATGTGGCAGTTTTAAATTATTAGTTTTTTAAATTAGTACTTTTTAATGGAAACAACTTGACCAAAACTTTGTCACAGAATTTTGAGACACATTAAGAAAGTTTAATGAGCAAAACAAACAAACAAACAAACAAACAAAACCAAGATGATAAAAGCAGTTAGTTTGTGCTACTACAGAATGGAATCCACAATTCACATCCTGGGGGAGTGACAAACCAGTCATTTAATGCTGTGTCAACACATGTATCTTGTCTTTCATTAGTAAACTCTCCTGCTGTTTTGTACACTGTCAGAAGTGGACCACCTACTGAAATTCATAGAGGTGTGGAAACTGGCATGGTTTAATAATTCTGTTTTGTTTAACTTTCTTCCTTATCCTATTTGAAGCTATTTTTTCCTGCGTTTTTAGAACAAGTATCTATTAGCTTCATTTATGAGGTAAATGTTTAAAATATTTATGATTCAAATGACCTACTTTCCTCTTAATTCCTTAGAGCACTTTGAATATCCTAGCCAATCGAGGCTTACATTTGCCCGTAAATTACCCATGCTTTATCTCTGCACACAGTCTGCCCCACATCATCTGTGAATAAATAACCATAAAAAATAAATGGAGAGGAAAGACAACTGCATCCGTCTCCCTTTCTTTCTGAAGTGTTCTACTGAGATGTTGGTTAATGATCTAAGCAGTAGTATAGATTCAAAAGATTTTCCACTCCTCCAGACCAACCCTCCCCTGGACAAACCTGTTCAATTTAAGTCTTTTCTTATTTGACATTGCTTACAGGAAGTGAATGAGTAAACACATATTTAAACAATAATACATGAAATCTATGAAACACAATTAAGTAAAAGTCCAGGAAATGAAAAGATAACTAGATATAAAAATTTTCAACAATATAATATGATTTCTTCAAACATTTTCTAAACATAGTCAAGAGTAAGATAAAAGCTACCCCAATTTTTGATATTAACAAACAAGGACATATTTATTTCAGAAAATATTATGTTTCCTGTAAAATTAATTACTAGCATTCATTTTATTAATGTGAGTCATAAGGACTTTTATACCAAACACAGAATAAACTTAGGAATAGTGTGGCTGTTTAATATTATAAGTAGTATTGTTTGTAAAATTAAAATTAAAATGACTACTTCAATCACATACGTGATCCTCATTTACACTGATAATCCTTCTTCTAATAAAACAGTATTTATTTTAAAAGTTTTTTTTTTTTATTTTAAGGAACAATTTAGACATGTTTGCTTTTTTTAAGAAGCAATCAAATAAAGGTGACAGAGTTTATTAAAAAGCTTTCTGGTAAAATCAAAAAATGCCATAATAATTTTAAATATTTGACCTATATGCATTATAATCAGAATGAAAGTAAATTCTAAAAGAGAAAAATTGAAACTTAGACTATTAGCTAGATTGTTGAAATACATGTGTAAATATTCAGAATGATCGATGTACAGCAGATATTTTAAGAGCATAAAATTTGATATGTGTTTGTTTAAATGTTATCTTCAATATGTTAGGTATAGTTCATTTCATTGTGTTTCAATTAAGGATAATTTTTTTTTTTTTAAACTATTTCTTGTTTAGTATAAGGTGAGCTTCGTACTTTTGGAGATCTATGAAGAACCACCCCACCCCAAATTTTAAAATATAATGAAATAATTTCTAATTAAACACAAATCATTAGATGTTAAATATGTTAATTCATTATTTGTTTTATAATATTGGAAATATTAACTTTATAATATAACTTTATAATATCTTTAGCTTTTAAAATCATAGAAATTTTAAAATAAAGTTATTTTTTCTTTTTCTAAGATTCCTTTTTTAGTTTTCTAAACTTATTTTGAATAAAATGTTCTTCATAGAAAACTGAATATTTTCATAAGGATGCTTTAATTGCTTAAAATGTGTAAAGTTAAAATTATTTAAAAATTAAAATTTGAAATAAGCCTTAATTTCAGTAAATTGGAGAAATATACCTTTTGAAATACATCAAATTGCAAATATTTAAATGAAGAACCATTGACTTTAAATAATTAAACATTTGCTTCATAACATTTATACCATTAGCTTGTTTAAAAAAATACTTAATCTTAGTAGGTTAAAAACTATTGCTAATTCTGATTCAAGGGAATTCAATTATAAGAGTTACATGATATGAGTAGTGAACAATTTTAAACATAATTTGTTTTTAAAAATATTAATTGAAAATCTGGTGAAAATGCTTTTCATATAGTTGAGGAAAACCCACAAGTATAAAGGCTGAGTAACATTCGCTTCCGGTGAAGTTTCCAAAGCTTCTAAGCTTTCATCCAGATTCTCACAATTTGGAAAGCTGCAATGGTGCTGTATTTATAAATAACTATCTTAAGCTAAAAAGAAATGATTGATATTAAAAGTAGATATTTGTTTGTAACTGTAGTTCATATAATTTCTACCTTGAGATATACAATATTAAATCTTAATATTTAATATATGTGAAAAATTCACTCCTAAACCAACAGTAGCCTATCACTATCATTGTTAAATTAACATTGATTCTCTACAAAATGTATTTAAATAATTTTACAATCACAACCTTTCTTCTCATGTTAGTTCTACAGCATTTGCAAATATTCTGTTTGAAATGTTTTTATTTGTTCATTTGTTAGGTTTGTTTTTCTAACTGTTTTACCATAGGAAGTTTGTGGCTTGGCTTTTTCCTTTTATTGCAATTTTTAAAATTGATTTTAGATTTTCCACGAGAAATGTATTGCATGCAATTGCAGTGATAAAAATTTTAAGGTTATTATATTTTCTCAACAAGAACTCAACCAACCGTGTGTGTGTGTGTGTGTGTGTGTGTGTGTGTGTACTAAAGACATCTTCTAAAAAACTGGGGAGTGTCAGATACCTTAAAAAATTTCTGATCTGAAGATGTGTCAAAATGTAGCCAGGAACAACATTTCTTAGAGAAGCACAACTTGATTGTTTCACTTAATATATCTGGTTTGGGTTGAATAGAAGATGTCTATACCAGAACATTAACAAACATTGTAATTTGCTGGGGTCAGCCAGGTCTGAGGCTCTGAGATTGAAAGTCATGTTAAATTATGCTATCAGCTTTCAAAACCTCATTAGACTTAACCCATTTAGGCGCCACTGACTTCTCGGAATCACCAATAGAACGCTAATCAGAAACCCACAGAGCAGCCAGTCTTCTGCTATCAAAAACCTCAGTACAATTTGTGTATTAATATTTCAAAAAGTTTGTAGAAACACGTACTCCCCACTGAGCACTACCACCAGTTCAGATACAGTTACAGTCAGTCATCCTGGCTAGAGCCGCTGACTGCTCTCTGTCTGTCTCTGGACTTGGCAACTGGAGAGAGAAAAAGACAGCAGAAAATGAAATGAATGCCTTCATTTGATCTGTGATTAATAAATTCCCATAATTGGAGAGTCAGACAACCAGTAAACAGAAGACTATAAGTTACAGGAAAATGAGAATTTTATCCTGTAATATAGCCATCTGATTTTGAATACAGCTATACTACCTTGTTGTTTCAGAAGAAGCAATTTTTGAAGCTTTGTTTTTTCTAGTGTTCTTTAAAACATTTAACATAATTTTCACCATGAACTGGTAACAATAAAGTCTCAGCAATATCCAACAAAGTAGTGCAATTAAAAGGTTTCTTAACATATAGAAAATCAATTGATTTGCTTATTTATAATGAGGAGAATCTCATAATATTTAAATTTCCTCACTTATAATGGCAGATATTTATTCATGTGGGCCCCTAAAGCGAAAATATTTATAGATACTTCTAAAAAGTTAGAATCTCAAGTTTAAATAAAACAGTTTAAAATAAAGTTACACTGAAACAAATTAAAAAGTATTGTTTTAATTATAATTTTGATATTTCACATGTTAAAGTAAATTGATTATGATATTGAAATGGCAACCAGAATAAACAAACAAATGACTAAGACAGGCATATTTTCCATACTATATGACTTTGAATATGAAATGTTCTTTGATATATTTAATTAGATATGGAAGATGTTAAAAATCTCCATGGCATCATATAAATCATAGCCCCATGGAAGTTCTTGAATATTACATTTTTTAGTTGTTTTTACCGAATCACAGGGCATGGGCCTTATCAGGAGTCCAGGTCTACTCTAGTCCAGCTCTACCATGAGCTCGTAAGTAGCACTGACAAGTCAATAAGCTTGACACCTTTAGTGGGAGCTCACACCTGACACCCCTTACAGTCCCAATCTTACACGCCTACATCAAAATCTTATGTGTGCATGCACACTTATATGAATATAAACACGATGTTCTATTGTCCTCCAGATCTATCTGAATGTAATGAATATTTTATTAAAGAATGCTATGATTTATATAAAAATATGAGCACACAACCATCGTCAACACCTCTGATTTTAAAGGGGAACTACAGAGCGTTTTCACCTCTTTCACACATAGATGTGCCTGTTACAGATCTAATGAAGTGAGTAACAGACAGTGGATACCCTTTTCTTTGGTGTATTATTCTGTGCCATCATGTACTTTGGTCTGACTGATAGTGCTGCAATTTACTTTAAGTGGGGGAATACTTCTCATTATACCAAACAGACAGATTGAATAAATTTATGTATCTGAATTTGTATTGCAGCTAGCTGTTCAATTTTATAATCTTTTAATAATTAGAATTAAAGTTGTTCTTCTAGCTTACTATTGGCATAGAGAACTTCCATAAATCCATAAATCTCCTTTTTTTTCTTCTTCTTCTTCTTTTTTTTTTTTTTTTTTTTTTTTTGAGACAGAGTCTTGCTCTGTTGCCCAGGCTGGAATTCAGTGGTGCAATCTCTGCTCACTCCAACTTCCGCCTCCTGGGTTCAAGTGGTTCTCCTCTCTCAGCCTCCCAAGTGGCTTGGATTACAGGTGTGAGCCACCATGCCTGGCTATTTTTTTTTGTATTTTTATTAGAGATAGGGTTTCACCATGTTGGACAGGATGATTGTGAACTCCTGACCTCAGGTGATCCGTCCCCACTCTGCCTCCCAAAGTGCTGGGATTATAGGCATGCACCACCATGCCTGGCCTCCTTTATTATCTTTTAAAATGTTGAGTATGTTAAAAGAAAAATGAACATCTATTTAAATAATAAGACATAACACTAAATGAACATCTGTTACCTCTCCTAAAATTACAACATAATCAATAATTAAGTCTTACTCCTAATCCATCTCCCTTCCTCCCAGAACTAGCCCCTAGAAATAAACATTATTCTGCTCTCAGAACTGAGTTTTCCTAGTTGTAGCCGTTGACAAACAAACAAACAAACAAACAAAGAAAAAACAGTTCTTTGTATTCTCAGACATGTTCAGTCACTGTATGAAAACAATTGCTCATCTTATTCCATCTCCTCAGTGCCTCTGTGATTAAAACTGTTCCATAGATTTGAACACAAATAGCTTTTAGGGCCAGCAAGTTAATTATTGCCATGAGTGTGAGGTATGTTGCAGCCCATAGGAAATAGAACATAAAAGCCAAAATGAAATCCTCAGCTGTGCAAGAAGAGCGTGACTATAATTATCAACATTCCAGCTAGTACTTGCCAGTCTTTATTTTAGGCAAATGAGGAAAAGACCTGACAATAACCATGTGATCACCTAGTCAGATTACTGTGAGAAATTTCAAGAAGACCTATAAAAATACAAGACCTTACTTACCCCCCATGAAGTAATAAAGATCTTTTATTCTATTCAGCATTAGCACTTTCTTCTCTGGTTATATGGAAGCAGAACATTCTGAATACAAGATCTAGCAAATCTCCATCTCTAATGAAATTTTTACAGACTATTGTTTTGTCGTAAAGTAATTATAATACAAATACACTTGCAAAGGTTTGTGTCAAGAAGTGTTTAAAAATATATCTGAAATCTGGTAGGGATTTTGTTATTTGGGTTAAGGGCTTTTAATGCCTTCAGTAACAAATTATTTTGTAGATGTGAATGTTGTCATTAGTAGTCTAACAAATATACATATTCATCCCCCACCTTTAAATTACTTTGGGTACATTGTTATCAATTGCTTCAAGAGATATATATTAGCATGTAATTAGTAAAGTTACATAGTCCTTATATCAAACAGCTATTTTGTAGTGCCCTTATATGCTTGCTTATAAAGGTTTTTTTTTTTTTTTACACTTAAGTTAGAAGGTTCACTTATATTTTGAAAGTAAACGCTCTTTCGTAATATATAGCACATGACAAATTTAAATTCTACTTGTTGGAACCGAACTGTCGATTCCCTCCTGGGCAGGGGTCGCCGCGAAGGATCACCGACACGAGATTCACAGCAGAGAGTTATTTATTACTAGCGCGCTAGGGTCCCAAGCTCTAAGTTGGCCCTGGGACCCCGACTGCTTGTTACAGGCTGTTTATATAGGCAAACACAAGTTCAAACACAGCTTATGGCGTGAAATTCAAACAAAGCTTAAGGCGCAAAATGATTGGGTCTAGCTATGGCCTGAGCAAGGTGTCTTATGCTAATTGGTTAGAGCAGGACCTTATGAGGTTTTTTCCTGGAGTTGTTGATTCCGGGAACTTCGAGGCAGGGTGGGACCCCCGGAATTGACAGGGTGGGACCCCATGAGGTTGTTTCCCGGAATTGACAGGGTGGGACCCTATCAGGGTGGGTCCCTATCGAGGCAGGGTGGGACCCTATCCAGAGCCACCTGGTGTTAATTTTTTCTATATGAGGCCTAGTTTCTAAGTTTTATGAGGCCTAGTTTTCATACTCAACCAATTAACCAGACAGTCCTAAAAGAAAGGAATAAATTACTTATGTTTCTTTCTGAATAATCATGATTTCACCTGAAGTATATGCATCAAATATGTTCCTAAATGGTAATGTACTATTTCAATGTAATTCTGTAAAAATATAGCTATAGATATAGATGTAGTTGAATTCAGATATATCTATTAATTTTAGCTTTGGAACTTAAAATGACAGAAGACAACACAGAATCGATCTCATCTATAATTGAATGTATGAAAGAACTGAGTATGTAGATCTAATTTTGGATCCATTGAGAGTGCTTCACTGACTGGATGAGAATGATGTGAAGGGATTGCAAAGCGAAAAAGGATGCTTTTACAAAGGCATATAAGGAACTCCATATTCTACCTTTTTGATGTTAGATTTTAAGTGAGAAATGTAGAGGACTACGGGCTCACAAACAGGGTGTTCCTCATAAGTCCTGCTCTCGCAAATGAAGCAGGGCATTCCCCATAAGTCCTGCTCTCGCAAACGAAGCAGGGCGTTCCCCGTAAGTCCTGCTCTCCCAAAGGAAGCAGGGCGTTCCCCATAAGTCCTGCTCTTGCAAATGAAGCAGGGCATTCTTTCCCTGTTTACAGGGAGGACTAAGGAGCCAGCTGCTAACAGCAGATCCTGGGGGCTTGTTTATGTGTAAACATCTTGAAAATCCAGAAAGTCAGGGAAAGGTCAGAAAAATAACAATGTGTCTTCTGACTTGGTAACATTCCACAAACGACTGTATAAAATAAAGCAGAGCGTGCCATTCGAGGCGGCCGCCATGTTTGTCTTGTCTTGTGTTGTCTTGTGTGTTCATTCCTTTGTTTAGGAAACACGCGGACCCCAACAGAGAAAATAGAAGTTTTTCAGAAAAACACATATATGAAGTTAGCTTCCAAATAACTGGCAATTTCATGCACCATGTGTGGGAGATGTTTACTTGCCAAAAATTTTGTTTGTTTGTTTTTCAGACGGAGTCTCTCTCTGTCGCCTAGGCTGGAGTGCAGTGGCACAATCTCTGCTCACTGCAAGCTCCGCTTCCCGGGTTCACGCCATTCTCCTGCCTCAGCCTCCCAAGTAGCTGGGACTACAGGCGCCCGCCATCACACCCAGCTGATTTTTTGTATTTTTAGTAGAGATGGGATTTCACCGTGTTAGCCAGGATGGTCTCGAGCTCCTGACCTTGTGATCCGCCTGCCTCAGCCTCCGAAAGTGCTTGGATTACAGGCATGAGCCACCACGCCAGGCCTACTTGCCAAGAATGTTTCAAGCAGATTGATTAGGTGTTAGAAACAGCACTTAAGGTTTTTTTTTTTTTTTTTTTTTTTTTTTTCCCACCAGGATTAATTTAGCACAGGTTTGCCAAATAATGTACCCTATTTAGAAGGAAATTTACAAGAAGACCATACTATAATTTCTCCAGCTATAGTAAGGTTTTACTCAACAATGACTATCCGTTTTTAATTTAGACCCACACTTATGCCACATAATTGATCAGTGAGAAGAAGTATTTACACTAAACAACAACAAAGCAAAAGTAACTGTTCTGTATGTGGAACATAACCTGAAGTGCTCTCAACTAGCTGAGTAAATAAGTATGGATTATTTATTTACCATGAATTGTCTGACTATGTCTATGCTGGACATTGTTGCTACCTTGGACATAGGTTTTGTTTTGTTTTGTTTTTCATGTGTAAAGAGAAACTGCTGATTTATGTAGTTGAAAGAGACTTTTGTAACTGTTGATTCACAATCTAAACTCTTATTTATTTTGAAAGGAGTAAAAATGCAGTAAAATCTGAACATATTCTGTAACATTTTTTAAAAGAATGAATCAGTTTTTAAGCAATTTTTAAGAGTGTGTACTACATATTCAAATATAAGATATTTGGACCACCAAATATTGTTGGACCACCAAATTTATTGTTAACATGAATGCTTGTAGGAGTAATAATTCCACAGTAGTAAACTTTATTTTTTTATACATCATTTATTATTTTTTTATGTCTTCAAACCAAGGTTATTATTACTATTTAATATACTTTTTCTTTGGAAAATAGATTTTAAAGTGTTTACATTTGTCTTTATACAACAGATATTCTCCAGAGAAGATGTAGAAAAATGTGATCTTTTTTTACCATAAAAATTACATGATAATAACAGTAATATATTACCTTTATTTCGGATATATCTTTAGTTAACATGTGTTTCTAACACTTTACATGTATTTTACTTTGCCAGAGTCAGATAATCAAACAATTTATGGGTCAAACTAGGCATTCTAAAACCTGTCAGAACTGTTAACTAGTTTTTGTTTTTTTGTTTTGTTTTGTTACTGACAGCCAGTCTCTACCTCAAGTGAGATATTTTGATTTACTTCTTAGTAGTAAGACTCAAACATTTCCATATATTAGATGCTCCTCAGTTCACTCAAATCTTCAGGTAAGATCTTAAAAAATAGAGAAAAGAAAATGTAAATAAAATTAATGTTTCTTGATTTATGAATCAAAATTCCTTGAAAGCAGATGACCAATTATAATTTATATGTTGTCTAAGTATCAAGTTTTCACATTGGCTGACTTTCTTCTCTTTTCTTTCCTTCCTTCCTTCCTTCCTTCCTTCCTTCCTTCCTTCCTTCCTTCCTTCCTTCCTTCCTTCCTTCCTTCCTTCCTTCCTTCCTTTCTTTCTTTCTTTCTTTCTTTCTTTCTTTCTTTCTTTCTTTCTTTCTTTCTTTCTTTCTTTCTTTCTTTCTTTCTTTCTTTCTTTCTTTCTTTCTCTATTTTTCTATTTTTTTCTCTCTTTCATCTATGGTCACATAAATGCATGAAATCATTAAAATCATGTAATATTAAATGTATCGATTATATTTTGTAGACAAGTCCCAGCATTTAAAATAAATTTTTTAAATGAAAACAAGACTCTCATATCATATCTTGCAAATATTAATCACAAAAAATTCCTTTTAATTATGGAATAAAATATATCTTTGATGATATAATCTGAACATAAAGGGCAAAAAATAGTTGTGTAATTGTTCAAGTTTTTCACATTCATTAATTATTGTAGATATCTGTATAAATATAGATATGTTTTAGAGCACTCAAAATATAGATTATTACAAAAGCATAATTTTTCTTTCAAGAATTAATAAGTTTACAGATGTATACAATATATTCTTATAATGTTTTCTTTTCTTAAGATCTCACCATTTCACTTTATCAGTTTTTCTAGACCATTAGTTCTCAAACTTGAACGTGCATCAGACAAGTTTAAGTTTGAGAACGAAGGCTCTAGAAGTACTTAAGACACAGATTGCTGGGCCTTACCCACAGAGTCTGTAATTATTAGGTCTGAGAAGGAACTATATAACTTGCAGTCTATCAAGATCCCAGTTAATGCTGATACTACTGTTCTAGTAATTCTACTTTGAAAAAGAGTTATAAAATAAGAAGGATAGGTCTTTCTCTGCTTTGAAAGCTAGAGTTATAAATTGAGAAGGACCGTTATTTCTGTGCTATTTTTTCAGATCAAGGAAACTAAGAATGCTTATTTATTTACGAACTATATTAATTTTATATTGCATAAAAATATGGAAGGCTTTATAGAATTTTCCTGCCCTTTAAAAAAATAGACAATATGAGTTATAACTATTTCCTTGAATTAGAGTTCTGGAAATAAATTCAGCTATTAATGTAGTCATAAGTATAATGTAAAATTGAGCTAATTTCATATGCTATGATTGAAATTATTATAATACTGTAGAATTAAACTTGATTTCATTAGTTTTATACATTCTATATATAAAGGTCACATAGGGCCTAATACTCAAATTACAAATGGAGATTAACAATTTCAATGGGTATGATTATTTGTATCAACATACTTCAACATAAGCTATCTGAATAAATGCTTATTTTTCCACATTGTTTTTCTCCTATTGAATCAATGCCATCATCATCATAAAGACTCATTTTCTTCATATGTATAATTGACCATTCATCACTTGGAAAATGACGAATGAACTCCATTGTAATATTTAATCTCTGAAAGAAGGTCTTATTTTGACATTTCATTTCCTTTGGACATTGTTTATCCTCCCTGGTATACAGACTAGGAATTATAGCGCTAAATAAAATTTGTGCCTTTAGTTATGGAACACAATTCAGGAGACTGGGCTCTTATCTAGGACAAGTGAATGTAATGAAATAAATGATTAAAAAAATAAAGCCTCATAGAGCTAGGAAAAGGTCAGCTAGAGGGCGAAAAATTACTAAAAGCTCCAGAGACTACAAAATAATAATGTAGAATTTGTGATTGAACTACTTAAGGATGAGATGTGTGTGGCCAAGGGAGGAAGAGACTGCAAGAGATGTTAAAGGCAATAAAATGCAGAAGGTTCATGTGAAATCTCAAAGGAAGAAAAAAATTAGGGTTTCTGAAAAATGAAATTAAGTCCATATCTAGGAAGACTATTAAGATAATGTGGGAAACAAGTTCTAGAAGCAAGATATGAAAATCCAATATCAATGACCAGCATGCAAAACCGGATATTCAACTCTAGGAAAATTCTGTGTGGATATGAAGAGAGGCTTCCTTCTTGTGGGACGGGACGTTGGGCAAAGGAGGAAGGATTTGAGACACAGATTTAAGATGACAAAAAAATAGAGTTCAAGTTCTGAAACTACGGTAGGAAACAAAATACTGCTAAGAAACAAGAAAGATAAGTCTTAATATCTAAATCAAGTTAAAAATACAGTGCGAAGACAGCAACATCAAAGAACACTAGATGTTGGATTTATTCTTAGAAGTTATACTAGTTATTCAGCTTCACTTCTCATAGGTGAGAACCAGAATTATGAATGAAATTGGAAGCTGAAGTTTATATTGCTCTACTTTGAAGACATTAAAAAAAAAAAAAAAAAAAAAAAAAAAAAGCCATGTGCTTGGAAGGACATTACATGCATATATACTAATATAATGCCATACTTATTAACTTGCTCCATTACTTGGATACGTCTACTTATAAAGGAATAATACTTGTTGTAAATTATAAGCCAAAGGGAATGTTATTTCAGTAAATTTATTACCCACACTTAAACCTCTGAATTTATCTCTACTTATTGAATTACCTGAACCACCCTTTTTGACTTTTACTATGGAGCTAAGCCAAGACCACGATTTCAGGAATCAATAGGGTCTGTGCTGTGTTGTAAAGCAACAACATTCCCTGGAAGTATTCAGCTTACAAATTCCTCAGTAAAAGCAGAAATCTCTGGGCATCTTTTTTCTTCTAAAAATATAGAGCAAATTGTATAATATGCTACACAGATTTGGGGTGTAAAAACAGTATATCTTAATTTTCTGCTAAAACAAGGAAAGATTCTGAAGTGTGACAAAGCTTTTTCAGATTTCTACAGTCTTAGGGAACAGCTGCTTTCCTGCACCAGGTTTTTTTTTTTTTTTTTTTTTTTCTATGATTAGGTACCTGAAAATAAAGTAAGATTCTGATATTCACTTCTTCCTTCTTCTTGTTCTCATTTCTGCAAAGAGTATATTTCTCTTTGTGTCTTCAAATGTTACTATTGCATTAAGTCTATAGTTTATCAGTAAATGATGAGTTATGTCTGTTTTAGAGGAAGTATAATATGTTTCACATATATCAATTTCACTAAGTACCCAAGACATTTTCTTCAATTTGCACTTTATTAGTAAAGAGGAAGAAAAGTTAGTATTTTGATCTACATCATTCATATCCTATTTATTCACCAAGTGATTCAAACACATGTGAGAAAGAGGTCATTGTCGGATAACTGACTCAGGAAACTTGAGAAAACTTAAGAAACAAATGTGACAGTAAAATACATATGAAGGAAATGTGCTGGGCCAAGTGGCTTTAGGTGCTTTAACAAGCAGGGAACTGAGGTTCCCCTGACTCTGATATGGACAGGAGGCAGAAAAACACTGAGTAAAAGAGGCTGATCTCTGGTAAGGGCCCCACCCTCAAGCCTGGACCTGCAGTCCAAGGGAATTTTACATCCTTGTTCTCCTGCTCGAATGTTGCCTTTTCCAAAACCACACTAGCATTGGTACATGCCCACCCGTAATTCTGTACCTGTAAAAACCCCAGGCTCCACTAGGAATGGAGAGGTAAAGAAGGAGAGAAAAGAAGCAGCTTGACTTCAGAGGGATGGCTTCACGGTGGGACCTCAGAAAAGAGTTCAGCCAGGAATGACCAAACTCTAGGGGAAGACCAGCATCCCACTTCATCCCTTTTCCAGCTCTCCATCTCGCTGGGCGTCACTTTCACTGGCAATAAAATCCCCTTCAATTACGACCTTCAGTTTACTCATATGACCTGATTCTTCCTGGACACTGAACAAGAGGTCAAGATACAGAAGGCTGTCACACTGAACCTTTAAACACCTAAGCTGTCTACGGATGTCAAAGCTAAAAGGGCACACGGTAACACACACCCTCTGGGGATCCGGTAGTTGCGAGTACCCTCCTAGATGGTGCTGTGGGGCTGCACCGAGTTCTGCTCCTGCTGATGCCCAGATGCACTCATCCTGGCCCCTGCACCCACTTACCTGCATGCTCCCATCCCTTGGACGGGTTGAAATCTGCGGTCTGAGGAAATGAGTCACCACCTTTGAGAGTCCCACAGAGGGGTCAGAGAAAATTTCCTGTTTCAACTTCATGCGCATGGCTTTTGAGGGCCTGACAAATAACAGGACTTGCCAGCTCTAGACTATGTGGAATAGGTCAGGCAGGTCCTTAACAGATAGTTTTGAGACTAGAAATATACTTTGCCTAATTTAATCCAATTTGCAAGAAAGAAAACACCTGAGTCCTGCCATGTACACAGTATTAGTGCAATTCTGAATTAAATCATTAGTGCCAGACCAGGTAAGGCAGGGGAAAAAAAAAAAAAAAAATCAGAATGCCAAATTTGTATCTCTCTAACCATATTTTTCCTTTGATCAGATCAGTATATCTAAAAGTTCACCAATTTGATTGATCTCATAAAAGAACTGATTTAATTTATTGTGATTTTTCTATTTCATACATTTCTGGTATTGTTATTATAATTAGTATCATGATATATTATTATTATTGCTTTCTCCCTTCAAGAACTTTGTGCTTAAACTTTGTTTTTTCTTTTTCTGGCTTCTTAAGGTAGAACCTATATAATTGAGATTAAATATTTTTATTTTCATGTAATAATTTAAAGTTATAGAATTCCATCTATGTGTTATTTTATTTGTGTCTCACAAATTTTTATGTTTTCATTATCATTCAGTTCAAAATATTTTCTTTAAAATATAGAATTTTTATGACTTATTTCTTGAATCCATTGGCCATTTAGAAGTGTGTGTGTGTGTGTGTGTGTGTGTGTGTGTGTGTGTGTTTGAGAGAGTCTCATTTTGTCACCCAGGCTGGAGTACAGTGGCATAATCTGGGCTTTCTGCAACTTCTGCTTCCCGGGCTCAAGTGATCCTCCACCCTTATCCTCCTGAGTAGCTAGGACCACAGGTAAGGGCCACCATGCCCCACTAATTATTTGTGTTTTTCTTTGTAGAGACAGGTGTTCACCATGTTGTCCAGGCTCATCTTGAACTCCTGAGCTCAAGGTTATCTGCCTGTCTTGGCCTCCCAAAGTGCTATGATTACAGTCAGGAGATCTGCACCCCACGTGTGTATATTTTAAAAAATTTCTGAACATTTGGGGATATTTTATCTTTCTGTTGTTTTAGTTCTTGAAATAAACTCCTATCTGTATTTATATTCTAGCTTATGATCTTGGTTAATGTTTCATGTGCACTTGGAAAAGAATGTGTTTTCTGTAATTTTAGGATGTTCAATAAATATCAATTACGTCAGGGTAGTTGGTATGGTTGTTAACATTTATACATTTGTTATTGTGAGAAGGCTGGAAAAATATTCACGTATGATTGATTCATCTGTTTCTGCCTTTAGTATCTAAATATCTGTTAGTCGTTGCTGCATGTAGTTTGAAGCTGTTATTATTTAGACTATTTTTACCTCTGGATACATTAAATTTTTATCGTTAGGAAATTTCCCTCTTTATTTCCTGTAATACTTTTGTATTACTTCATCTGATAATAATGGCCACAATAGATCTCTTATGGTTACTGTTTTGTTTTCATGATAGACATTTTTCTATTAGCTGTGTCTTTACATTTAAAGTGTGTCTCTTAGAGAAAAAAAAATAAATAAGAGTTGTTGTTTTTAAATTCAATCTAAAAATATCTGCATTTTAATGTGAGTGTTTAATCCATTTAGACTTAATGTAATTATTTATATGGTATGTTTAAGTCTATCATCTTGCCAATCATTTTCAGTATTTTTAATTTACTTTTATTCCTCTATTTTTCCTCTTTTCTCATCTTATAACTCTATTTTATTTTCTGAGTGTTGGCATTTAAAAATATTTTAAAATATGTTTTAATCTATTTTCAAAAATTGTTGCTTCACAGATACTTTAAGAAACTTAAAACAATACTTTCATTTTTCTTCTCCTTTTCTTTCAGCAATTTCTGTAATATTTTTGAATTTTATGTATTCTAGAAATCCTATAATATGTAATCATTTTGGTTTATTAAATTTTCTTTTATTTATTACAACATTTGCAAGTTTTAGTGCTATTCATTTTTTTAAATTCATATAAAATTATATTTCATTAAACTGCAGCATTTAAAAAAATATTTTCTTATAGTGTAAGTCTATTGTCAAGACAGTGAATTCTCTCAGTTTTCTTTGTCTATTGTCAATGTGTGAAATACAATTGTTTCATATATTCTGGAATGTATGAAAAGTCCAATATTCTAATGATTACTATTATAGACTGTTATAGACTGAATTGTCCCCCACCCCTAAACTCATAGACTAAAGCCCTGACACCCAATATAACTATCTTTGAAACATGGTTTTTAAGGAGGTAATTAAGGTTAAATAAGGTCATAGAGTAGACTAGTGTTTTTATATAAAGAAGAGTAAACAGGGCTCTTTTTCTCCCCTCACTTACTGTGTGCACACACATGTGAGGACAATGCAAGAAGGTGACCATCGGCAAGGCAAGGAGAGAGGCCTCCTCAGAAGCAACCTGTCTGATACCTTGATTTGAACTTCTACCCTTCAGAACTATAAAAAAATAATATTTGATTGAATAAGCCACCCAATCATGCACTTTGTTATGGCAACTTGAGCGGACAAAAACAACTACAGTGGGAGAGGCAATCAGTTACCATTTATTCCATCTGGTTGAAATTACATCTTATTGTTCTTTTGCTCCCCCCACCACCCATTCCCAATTGTCAGTAAGGTAAATTTCTGATATTTGTCTAGATCTTTTTAAGAAACAGTCCCTTAATGTGCAATCTCTTCCTTGTTTTAGGTTTGGTAATTACTTCAGTTCTGTGTTTTTTAGAGACTTGGTCTTGCTCTGTCACTTAGGCTGGAGTGTACGGGCACAATCATTAGCTCACTGTTACTTAAAGTTCTAATGATCAAATTAGATTTCAACAAACAAAATTACCGATACACCTACAGAGGAACAGAAAATATTATTAACAAATAAGAAGTAAAAGGTACTATTGCATATTCTTGGGTTTGAATGGCAAATATTTGTAATATTTTCAGTGAAATAACTCAATGAAAGTATTGCAAAATTAAATCTTAAAAGACCAACTAAACAGGCTTATGTCTGAAAAAAAAAGTCTATAAAAATACACTTCATTTAAAAAATAAGGGAAAACAAAAGCAGTTAAAAACATGCTTTACCATTGACACCAAATTAGAAAAAACAAAAAACAAAAAACATATATAATATATAGGCACATGCCAATACTGCCTGAGGTGGAAGAAGAAAGAATTTCCTCAGCAAAGAGGTTATAATCTTAAAGAAAAGAGTAGAAAGATTTGAAGATCCGTTTTTCATCTCTTATACTCCTACACTGCTGCTGTCAACTTTATCTCCAAGAATGTCAGTTCTTTGTCTTGCCCTTTATTAAAACCTGATCATAAACTTAGAAAACAGGTATAAGACCAGAAACCACAAAAGCTACCATTATTTAAAACAGAAAAAGTAAATCTTAACAATGGAATTTCGAGCATAAGGTGGAGAGGGGAGAGGCATTTATTGTGGTTTTCACTACAAGAAACACACAGGTCATAAGACGGTTTTAAGTCATGCCTCATGCCTGATAATTTTAGAAAAGTTAGGGGGAAAAATTACTTTGATTTACATTATCTGACTGCATCATTATGTCTCATAAAACATGCATGATCTGTTATGGATTCCATTATGTGTGTTTAAAATGCAATTTCAGATTCTATTGTGTTAAATGATTAGATCATTGCAGTATTCTAGAAATAATGGCAGATACTCTTTCTTTATAGAGCAGTAAACATTAAGAGGTAATTCACATAAGTGTGAAGACAAAATTAAAGAATCAGTATTGGATGCTGTAAATTACTCCAGAAAATGAAAAACAAATAAGTAAGCATAAGTTTGCATTTATTATTTTCATGCACCAATGTATTCATTTATAATTGAGCTAATAATTTAAATTCTGATTTCTGATTTGATCTGAAAGAATGAGAACTTTCCTAAGCAATCCATTTGAAAAATTATAATATGATGTATTCAAAATCATATTCCTTATCTCCACCAATATTCTTTCTTTATAGAGAATATGGTAATATATTGTCTGCAATGAATATGCAAGTTAGACCTCACTAAATGTGGCCATCTTTGCTTTTCTCTCCTCCTCTTGTTTAATTTCTTACAAGTTGTAGAACCTGAACAAGAATTTTTGGAAATAGTGGTTTGTCCTGGATGTAAAATAAGTCAGTGAAATTTTATAAAATAGTTTCTCCCCTTGTAAGATGAAACTTTGGCCACTGTTCAAAAGATAGCACAAAAATTATTTTATGACCCATATTTTAAAGTAAAAGAAAAATAGCCTCTATTATTTATATTATTCCAATGCAACAGATACATTCAAATATTGACTTTCTTTTATGTAAAACAAGAAAGTAAAATAAACCATCTATTTTCTACATTTAACAGTGATTTATTCATTTCAGAAGTGGAAGCTCTATAGAAAAATATTATACTGGTATACATTTTTAAAATTGCCCTCTTATTTTGAACACAAGCTGTAAGTCTCTAAAAAGAACACTCACTCTAAAAATAGCACTTTTCATTTTCTTTGCCTGTTTGTTCTTATATTCAGTTTTGACCCTGTGGGATAGGCATGGTGCACTGAAGGAAGACCAGGCGCAACTAGTGATACTGAAATTAGAATTAAGCAGTAGAGTCAGCATGATAGAGGAGCTCTGCATGGTGCAGGGACATTCCCCATGCTCATGACATCACACTTACCCGCCTTCCATTAGTGTTTATTGCATAAGTCTTCAGAGTATAGCCAACAAAAGGAATAAATCAAGAAGTGGGTCAGGAAGTCCCACTGAATACACATCTACAACATATCCCATATTGCTCTACTTCTCTTTGTGTTCACCAAAACCTCCTTAGTTCACTGCCATGTTCTTAATATTTGTGTCCCCCCAGAATTCACATGTTAAAATCCTAAAGTCCCAGGTGATGGTATTAGGAGGCGAGGCCTTTGGGAGATGATTAGGTCATGGAGGGCAGAGCCCTTATGAATTGAACTAGTGCCCCTATAAAAGAGGCCCCAGAGAGAGTCCTAAGCCATTCCAACATTTGAAGTTAGAGTCAGAAGACAGCTGTTTATGAGGAAGGAAGCACCTAATCTGCAGGCACTGTGATCCTGGATTTCCCAGCCTCTAGAACTGTGAGAATAAATTTCTCTTGTTTCAAAGTCACTCAGTCTATGTACTTGTTATAGCAGCCTGAAAGGCTTAAGAAAGCCTTAACATGCTTAATATTCTGTATAGCTTCTAAAGTTGTCTTTCTATTCTTTACTTCATTCAAATATTTTCTATATGGAAACTAAAGTAACCATTTAAAAAATAATTCAGGCTATGTGTCTTCCTTGCCTAAAATCTTCCACTGTCACTAATTAACTCAGAATAACATTGAACATTTTCCTGAGGGTACAAGGATCTATACAACTCAATTTCCATCTAACTTTTCAAGTTTACCTTGAACCCTTCTTCTCTTTGCTCATTACTCTGCAGCCATCTTGGCCTTTTTCTTGTCTCCCAAGTATTCCAGTCTTCTTTTCATACCGGGCCTTGAACTTGCTCTTCGTTCTGCCTGCAATATCATTGCCTACACTGTTGCATGCCTGGCTCCCTCTCTTTTCAGGTGTCAGCACCGTTGTTCCACCCTCAGCAAGGCTTTCTCTGGAATGACACAAACTTTAGACATTCTATTGTATCGTCCTCTTCTTTTTTCCCAGAGTACTTACAAATCTCTAGTAATGATTTAATCATTTTTCACCTGATTATGTCTTTAGTACCCCAAGACAGTATAAATTTCATCAGATGAGACTTTTTTTTTCTTTCTACTAGTCAGAAGGAAATAGTAGTAGTCCTCAGCTTATTACAATGTTTATGACAAAATAGGCGCTCAATAAATATAGAATGAAATATTAATGAAAACATAGAGGTGTTTCTTTGTTTTGTTTTGTTCTTGATTTTTTTTTTTTTTTTTTTTTTTTTTTTTGCCTCCGTGTGGTAAGGGAACCAGTTACAAGGATCCTTTTCTTAGTGGTGTTATGCTTGCTCTTAACAATAGCTAAGCTATTTATTTGTGAATGTGGTGGTAGATTCTCCAGGAGAGACAGTGAGCTAATTCAATGACAAAAACCCAAGCACAGAAGTAAGACCTACTTCCTGCCAATTTAGAAACAAAAATTGAGTCATCTGAGAAATTCAGTAAATGACCCAATATAGTGTTTAAGATAAAATAACTCCTCAGAATGTAAGAGTATATTAAATTGCTTTGTCCATGAGTTGACCAGAGATAAGGATTTTAGTAAAGCAGATTATTTGGGATGTACAGGGATTATCATCAAGGAAGGGGGAGTGATACAGGGAAGGGAAAGCAACCAGTGACCAGTGAAGATCAAACTTTTAAGCCAGCTAAAACAACAGGAAAACAGACTACTCTCACAGTGGACTCTGAAACTTTATGTAAAACATTTCTGAAATATCTTTCCAAGAGAAGTAAGGGAGCTAGGGTATTTATACTTATTGGTTAAAGGCTACTTCTGGGAAGTTGACTTTCAGGTATTAAAAGCTTTGCTGGCCGGGCGCGGTGGCTCAAGCCTGTAATCCCAGCACTTTGGGAGGCCGAGACGGGCGGATCACGAGGTCAGGAGATCGAGACCATCCTGGCTAACACGGTGAAACCCCGTCTCTACTAAAAAATACAAATCTAGCCGGGTGAAGTGGCGGGCGTCTGCAGTCCCAGCTACCCGGAAGGCTGAGGCAGGAGAATGGCGTGAACCCGGGAGGCGGAGCTTGCGGTGAGCTGAGATCCGGCCACTGCACTCCAGCCCAGGCAACAGAGCAAGACTCCGTCTCAAAACAAACACAAAAACAAAAACAAAAAACAAACAAACAAAAGCTTTGCTCTGTGGGAAGCAGAGTGGTTTTACAGGGATCCTGGATTGGGGGTGGAGGCAGAGACAGGAGAAGACCTTAGATATAGATGCAGATAACATCCATAATTGGAGGACATAGAAAGGTCTGAAGAATATAGGCAGAGTATGAATATGTTTGTAAGAGACACAAAGAACAGCATACAGAGTTAGAGCTGAGTTCACCTGGTGGTTGTTCCAAATGCTGGCTAGGGGATAGTTCTGTTTCCAGTGACTTCATGCCCCAGTGTCAATGAGGAACTGAGATGAGGATTTCTCTTCTCAGCACTGGGGAAACCAGTCTGTCACCCTGAAAGGAGTCCTTCTGTCTTTGGAGAGTCATAGTGCCCTAACAGGTACCATTTTTAAGAAATTACCATACCGTTCACACATTTGGGAGCCAACACTTGTGTCCTCTGCACCCAGAGGAAATTACTAGCTCGATCAAACCATTAGTTGAGGAGACCTTGTCCGGTTAGTGACCCTTTTACACCCTTCACACAAGTGTGTTGTCGGTGTTGACAGTCCTACTACGTATACGCTGCTCATTTCTGTTCCATAGCCAGGTAGTCAAGGGCAGTCCAAAGTAATCATCCTTTCCATTTTAGGCTATGGGAGACATTCTTATGCACAGTTTCTGCAGCTCCAGTAGTTTGGTGAGTGGGAGGGAGTGGCGTCCAGTGGCTTTTTCACTCCTGCACTTCAATGAGTGTGAGAAAGGATTACAGCTCTTTTTACTCTCACACCCTGCAGCTCGGCAAGTTCTGGGTTCTCGTCCTACAACCAAGAGGAATAATATATGTGGACACTGGAGAGTGAGTGAGAGAGAAAAGAATTTTATTGAGCGACAGAAAAACAGCTCTCAGCTGCAAGAGGGGACCCTGAAAGTGGGTAGCCAGCTGTGAGGCTGAGTCCAGGGTTTCTATGAGCTTAGAATGGGGGAATGTGTGCTGATTGCTCCATGGGTGCTCTTGGAAAAAGCACCATTCAACTGGTTAGAAAGCATCATTCTGAAGGAACCAATTGAAAAAGAAAGTGGGTAAGATGGGGATGGAAGTTCTCACTCTGCTCATGGACTCTATCCGGAACTGACAGTTCAGTTTTCAGCCTTTAAACTGTCTTTGGCTTGAAGGTCAGGTTTCACCAGGAACCCATCCCTGTCTGCCTAGGAATCTGTCTGTCTCCTGCCACCATTACAGTGATTGGGATAGATACATCTCTGTTCTAACTTTAATGTTTTCCTTTTATAATAACAGTTCCAACTTTTTATCTAAATTGATTATTTTTTATTACTATTTTTGTAACATATATCTTTATTAACTTAGTTTAACATGTATTTGTTGATTCATATAATGATTTTTGTTTCATTATCAGTGGCTTGAAACAAATACATAGAACATTAATGTAGAATATGAGATGAAGTAAGTTCCAGCACCATCACAGGCAACCAAAATCCTTGTGTAGGATTTTGATAGGTAGCAGATTCTGAAAGCTGAGATAATGTTTGTGCTCTAAGTTTACCCCAAACAACTGCAGAAAAGTAAAATGTATTTAAAGAAAGCCTAAAATACTACAAATTTTTAGCAGTTTTGAGATAATTTACCTATGTAAGCTGATATGAAATTAATCCATTATTCAGGGTTTGAAAGACCGCTTTTGTTTTTCCTTTTAAAAACTATGACTAGATGTTTATTTGGAAGTGGAGACAATTCTTTCTCTTAGACTATCGTAAAAGATTTATAATTGTACTAGCAAATAGGATGTAAGATTATTTTTGCCAATTTGCATAGGCAGTGACATCCTTAAGGAAATCCCACTTCTTTTCACGAGTGTAAAAATGTATTTAAGTAGATTTTTCTACTTTAGAGAATACCGCTGGTATTTTCTAAATATCTGACTAGATTAAAACACACACGCGCGCACACACACACACAATTCCCTGTGATAGCAAACCTTTTGTTTATTTAATAATTCCAATTGTAAACAAATGACATCATAGTCTGCTTTGGTGGAGTTTAAGCCATCATAGATAAAGGAGGCATATTTGGATATATATTTTGAACTGAATTGAAGAATTGCTTCATACTCTGAAGAAATGTTAATACTTCAAAATTTGACCTCAGCACTCCATTGAGCATTACAATTTTTCAGTCTCAGGAAAAAAATTCAACAAGGAAACTTTATATGCCTATAGCAAAATTTTGAAGTTTTCACTAGACGCCTGCTTTCCAGGAAGTTTGCAGGTTTCTGAGTGGAAGGCTGAGAGACATAAATATCTTTCGGCCACTCAGATGCTCCCTTGCAGGCTCTGAACCTCTGGGATCCAACAATTAACTCACACATAGAGCAAATGAAGACTTGAGGTATAGCCATCGCTCTGGCCAGAGGCCCACCTCCCAAATCCTCATATTCCTGTAACCATCTCTATGATATAAAAGGGACTGTGTAGTGCCTCACATGCTTACTGCTCTCTATAAGCATGGGAGACAAAGTGCAGGAAGCTATACACATGTGCAGAAGGGGTGTAGAGTGAAGATTTAAAAAAAAAGAAGGACAGTAGAATACTTGTTCACATTATTGTCATCCCTTGGTGATTTAGTGGGAAATTTTCTCATGTTTCAAAACATATATTACCTTCAGAAATTAACATATGGTTTTAATGAGAACCACAAACTTATTTTGTATATTTTATACACAGTTCATTTTTAGCCTTTCCCACTAATATAACTGCTTATATACATGAAGGTAAAATCTCACATATACATATATATGTCTCACATGTACATATATGTCTATATGAATATGGATATATAATATGATATATATTACACATAGACATGGCATTATGAATGATTCTAATTTTATATTTAGACTGCACACTAATAAATACATATATGAAGTGATTTTCTGTATTAATAAACTCTTATTAATGAAAAATTACTTAACATAGGAAAGTAAATATAAAGAACACAAATGAAAACTGAGGAAATATCTTAAAAGCTTTCTTAGTACATTATATATATATGTGTGTGTGTGTGTATATATATATACACACACATATGCGCAGAGGAAAGACTCACTGAGTTATTAATTGATAGATGCAAAGTAGATGTGATTGATTCATCAAAAAATAACTTAATACTCTTTATGTTCCAGTCATCATGTCATCATGTTGTAGTTTTAGTAGTTCGTCCTTTAATTGAAAAGGCAGATTATTAAAAAATTAAATTACTATATAATTTGTACTATAGTAATTAATTAGTATACATTAGTAGGAATTAAGTATACATATTTGAAACAAGTCTATGGATGTCCTCACTGAAAAGGGGACATTTGACCATGGAGACACCTGGATATTTTCCAAACAAAACTCACAGATATCTGCATAGTCAAATTCCTGTTGTTTTCATGAAACATCAAGGAACTCCTGGATAAAGGAGAAGGAAAGTAATGGGAGAAGAAATAAGAGAAGGCCTTGGAGTGAAGGACTCATATGTATAGACTTCTGTGCCATCAGCACAACTAGGTAATTATTATACTTCCAGCATACTGGGGAGTTGTGGGCCTTTCAGAAAAGTGGTCAGAAATTCTCTTCTGATAGCTTCTGTTTTCTCTGTAAAATGAAAGGAGATTTATTAGGAAAGAACGAGGATGGAGATGCTAAAAGTTTAAGGAGAGAAGGAAAAGTATAAAGCAATTGTCTAGTAGTATGAGAAGTAAACTAGGGGAAGCTAATGGTGTTAATTGTAGCAATAAAGGGCTACTAGAAATGTTATTTAGTAATTTAAAGTAAATCCAGCCAGCGTGAATAAAGGGAAAACCAGTCAGGTGCAGAGTAGAATGTTTACTTAGATTGCTTTGTTTTCAGTCTTTATTGTCTCTCAGGCAAATATGATAAACCCTGAGGGGAGCAAAATATTGAGGAAGTGCAAATGGATGACTATATTGATCTAATCTGGTTAAGGAAGGAATGAGATATTTTCTTCTAAACATAGCAACGTGGAATAAATATTCCATGCAATATATCTCACAAAGACTCAGATATTATATAGGTTACACTTTTGAAGAAATCCAAAATATATTTATGTGCTTATATTTATTTTCAAGTGAAGTTATAAAACCAGCAGTTTGTCATACTGTAGAAAGCTTGTTGAGTATATCCAGTGATATCAAAGGAACTTTTATTAATAAATGTCTGAGTGAACAGATGTATTTTTCTTGAGGATTCAGAGCTATTTCATCAACGTGTTTCTCAACAAAAATTTGATATGTAACACCTACATCAAAAAGTTGTTCTATCTGGTTTGACATTTCTTTTATATTTCTTGTATTCTCCTGTATATTTATACTCTACTTGTGTACAGAGAACCTATTTTACTAAAGTCTCTACTCAGATTCTCTCTTTGTTCCTTTCTTCTATGGAGCCAAGTTAAGTTTGGAGTATCTACTGACATAGAGGCAAATAGCACTTCCCTAGCTGCAAAAGCAGTCCTGAATCTGAAACAATAAGTTCTAGAATTGTGGTAAAATATAAAAGATCAGCAGAAATTTAAACATTTTATAACAGATTTTGAGGCATTATTATGAATAGCTGAATATATGCTTTATTAAGAAATTAGTAAAGTGCCTCCAAAAGATTAGGAGCAGGAATATTCATTATTGTTAAACATTTTGTTTCATAACTATAACAGTTGATGGGGCCTTTTTTCCTCTTAAATTTTCTCCAGAATTCTTTATTCACCATATGCTTTCAAAACATACTCACATGCAGAAGGTAAAACAAGTACTTTGATATAACTCCATAATTTATCAATTGCTGGTTAACTTGTTTACCAGAAAGGTTTAACTTAGTGCTTTTACATTTACATTTTTTTTCATACTGCAGATTGATCCATGGTGATTTTCTGTCTCATTTACTTATTTTCATGTGTACTTTTTCAGTTTCAGTTTGAAACTGCATTTTGCCAACACATAAATGAGTATATGCTTATTATATTTTTCATGGTGGCCCTTGACATTTCTTATACCTCGCTTCCTTGGAATGTTTTGTTGTTTATCTGCTCAGATAATCTCTATTTAAATGATATAAAATGTATTTTGGTCAATTACATACTGTCTTCTAGACTCATGACAAATCTTCCTCAAATCACAATACTCTTGGACCCTCTCTTTATCCAAATATCCTTGCTTTCCCCTTTCCAAACTTACCAGTAGAATGACTTTCACTTGTACATTATATTTCCAATGATCACTTGATGGATAGATTGAAGGCGGGGGGGATCCAAAATTATTAGTCTGTTTTATATAAAATATTTCAATGCATAACAAATAATTGACAATTAATTTTTGCCAATTGCCAATTGTCAATACAAAACAAAGAAGTATTGCCTTAAAACTTACTTTATATTCACTAAAATAAGAAGCAAATTAAAAAGGCAAATAAAATATGTTATCAGCTAGGAATTAAATACATAATCATTGCCTGTTTCAACTTTAACAAATAGGTATATTTGAGTAATTTCCCTCCTTTCTTTCCTTCCTTCCTTCTCTCTTTCACCTTCCTTCCTTCCCTCCCTCCCTACCTCCCTCTCTTTCTTTCTTCCTTTCTTCCTTTCTCCTTCCTTCCTTCCTTCTCTCTTTCTCCCTTTCTGCCTTCCTTCTTTCCTTTTATCTTTCCTACTACCTTTCTATATATTTTTCTCTTCTGTATGAATGTTTGTATGTATGTATGTATGTATCTATCTATCTATCTATCTATCTACCTATTTATCTATCTATCCATCCATCCATCTATTCCTATTCATAAATAATATATTTGTGTTTTGAAATATATAAAAAAGTCATTGTTTGACAAATTAGTTTGTGACAATTTCTTACAAATCATATCACTTTAACATAAATTTAGCTGATTTCAAGCCTAACTTTTTTTCCTAAATGTATGTGAGGTTATCAAATTTAATTTGCCCAACTGAAACAATAGAAAGATTTTTGTGTTAAACCATCATATTTTAAAAACATAGGGCTGCATTGAATAGCAAAATTGCCATAAAACTGCTTTCAATATTATACATTTTTGCATGTCACATTGAGACCAAACGAAAGGTTCCTTCTATCATGAACTAACCTAGGTACAAAATATGTAGTTTTACTTCTTTAAATATAAAAATCATAATAGTTATTGAGAGTATCAGGGTCATGGAAAAAAGTTACCTGTAGAGAACAAATTAAATAATTTTTGAATATTGATTGTTTAATTGCAATAGGCTGGTTGGGTGATTTATTTTCCTTCTTTGGTGTACTTCCTTTTCACTACTCAGCCATTCAGTTAATGAGGCAATGGAGTAGTTTCAAAGAAAAGCAAACCTTGATATGCTGCCATTAGTTTGCAGCTCTATGCAATTTCATTGGCACAATGTTAAGCACTTGATTGATGTGCTCCTATGTCCTTCTCTATTCCCTGTAGCTGCTTCAATCTTCCTATCATGCTTGTCATCACTTGAGAGATGCATTTGTTGGTTCATTTTTCTGAGTGACACATGACATTAGAAGGTCCATGAGGAAAGATAATTTGTCTGTTTTGTTTACCATTGTATCCCCAGTGCCTATAGTGACTGGCATATAGTAGGTGCTCAAAAAATATTTGAATAATTGCCTGCATACTGAAAGAAATATGACCAATTTTCAAGTCACAAAAGTTTTAAAATAGGTCATCAAAAGGATCACATCATCTTTACATTAATATTTCCAAAAAAGTTTTCACCTTTTGCGTCCTAAGTATTTAAAATCTCTTTGCAGAATAAATGTCTCCATTAATCCATGTTTTTCACATATTTTCTATGCAATAATGATTTTTGTTAACTCAATAAATTGCATGTCAGCTCCATAATGAATTCACATTTGTATGCTCTCAAGCTGCATAATCCTGTATGAATTCCAAACTGCTGCCAGTATGCTTTGCAAAGTCCTTTACAGTGCGCTAAGTACTTTCTACTAGTAAGCAGTCTAATGCATGATTTTGTGTTATTTAAATTTGAGTGAAACCTAACTTTCCATAAATTTTGTACCAGTTGACAATAAACTAAATTCCTATAAAATTATTTGTATATCAGCTGGCATAATTGTATTTTTATAAATTGCTCCCTTATTGCCATAAAATATAGTATGGGATTTGAGGCATAAGGGATGTAATTATATTAAAATTAAATAAAGCATATGCACTTAAATTGTCATTAAAAAAAAGATAGCCATTCCCTGTGAAGCACTTTTGATTGTTAGACTGGCAAAAATAGCAATGCAGATAAAGGTATTTTAATGCAAATGAAATCTGCATATTCAAAGATTAAACTTTCTAAAGTAAAGAATTGCACAGAGTAATCTTCACAATGGAAGTGACTTGAAGATTTTAGCTTTTGCCTGTATGTATAAAGGAAAAATGTCATTTTATTATAGTTAAAATTTCTTTTACTCAAACTTCAAAAACTTAAGTTGTACATATGGTACATACATTTCTTAACATTAAACACTTTGACAACCTAAAACAATTCAACCTTCCCATTTATATTTCTTAACTTTTTGATTCCACATTTATAGCATGTGAAAAATGAAAGTTTAAATTTTATCACATACAGATACAACATGCCTCCTTCAATAATAAGCAGTAATTAACACTGAAAGCATTTCCCACTCCATCCCACTATACTATTTTATTAAATTATTGTATGGGTACAATATAGATTTTGGGTGACATTTCCGTTTAGAATTGAAAATATCAAAAATTTCCACAACGCTTGCAGTTTTTGAACATTTTTATGTGTTTCCTCCACTTTCTAAGCTTCTCCCTATCTACTATCTCTTTTTTCCCAAATTCCATCTGCACACCACATCCAGCAAATTACTTATTTTACTATTTGTTGTTGGTAAATTAAATTCCTTATTTTCCTACTGTCAAATCTAATTACACACATGCATCCGCATATACTTCTTGTTCTCCCTTCTCTTAGAATAAACACAATTACCTTCTTCTCAAAAGCCATTCCCACATAGGTGATCATCATTCCAGAAGTCATCCCTCCCTCTTTCCAAAGGACCTTGCTCCTCTATTAGTCCTGATTTTTACCACATAATCAGTTCTCACAATTTATGAAGTAATTTCTAACAATATCTATATTAAATAGAATATTGTCTAAGAAAACCTTTTTTGAAGCTCAAATTATCCTCCAAAACTTTACTGATTTCCTTCTCTTAAGAAGATTCTCAAAAGAGTAAACTGACATGCTGACTTTTTATACTATGTTCATTTATTACTTAACCCACTGCAATTTTATTTATGCCTTAAAAGCCCAGAGATGTGTGTCTTGTCACATTTATCAATGATATCTCTAGTGCCACATTTAATCCACACTCTTCTATACTCATACATGGTGATGGGCAAGCCAACAAGGTGTGACGGCTTCAGGGCAGCATTAGTCAAACTCAAGGGTATGGGCACCTCAACATTTCTCAAGTTCAGTTGAAACAGTGGCTTATTGGAGATTTGTGTCTCTGAATTGCAAACCAGTGAAAGCACACAAGTCAATAATAACAAGACCAACATTTAGCAGAATAGGATGCAACTGCACTTGACATGTTTCCTCTGTCTGATGTTGATTTTTTCTCTTGCATGTATTAGTACCAAGGATGGGTTGTCTGGTTTATTATTATTGAATATAGAATCATTTATTTTAAGTACCTGAATGTGATTTTTAATTTATTGAATAGAGTTTTAAAATCTTCTTTTTGGTAGTCCACATTGAAAGTTAGAATAGCACTGAAACACTAATTTTGAGTTTTTGGAGGTGATCACAGGAAGAGCATAGATTTATTATCTACTCCTTACAACCTGAATACTGAGGAAGGTGGCCTGGGTGATAGAAATTTAGACTCAAATGGGTTCCATACCAGATGGGCAGGTATCTGGACTATGGGACAATTTATGGGTAATAGATCTTGGGATAGTATGTACACTGGGTCTGTCCTCTAGCCCATATAGGCTAGTGACAGTATCAAAAATCTGTACAGATGGGATAAGACATTTTTTAAATGCCTTATATACGATTATGTATATACATGGAGGTTAGATATAGAGATATACCCCCACTTTAAATATGGGAAATGGCAATGAGAGGTCTCTTAAAAGTTGATGGAAGGTGTGAATCCGCCATGAAAGCTTAAATTAAGTAAGAAAGATTAAGGCTTACAATATGGTAGTCCACTAAAGATACATCATGTCTATTCAGAGGTGAAGAAAAACTCGCTAAGCAGCTGTTGAAATAGGGGCTCATAGAACATATTAGCCAAATGTATAATGACAAAATATTTGTAAGTGGTTGATAGGATTGAGCTAGTAATTTTAATAATACTTAGTATTGGGTTATGGAACCCTTAATGGATGAGACCATCACATTAAGTTTGTAATAAGCCACTATGAGGCTCAATTTATTTGTTTAATTTTAGGTTTCAGAACAGAAAACATTGGGCTATCAAACAGAGAATATTTGGAGATAATCATACATTTATTCAGTTTAGGTCTTGTTAAGTTTTGATTTTTGAAGGCTTTATGTTAATTTATGTTGGGCCAAATTAACAATTTTTTCTTGTGGATTTACGAGGTCTCATTTTGTTATGCCCATTTGTAAGTGTCCAATATTTAATTTAATTTTAATTTATTATCCATTGTATTAGTGTTTCTATGCTCAGTATAGGGTATTTTAGGGAAATGGGTACTATAGAAAATTTAGACAGGTTATAGTCAAAGTAGGGTTTAAATACTTTTCTTTATTTTATATTTAATTAGTATCCCAGGATTTTAGGGAGTTTAATGTTTAATTTAGTGTGATCTCAGGTATAACTATAATTAGAACCTCAGTATTGATTAAGTACCTGGTGCAATTTAGCAAATGTTAAAGTTAATTTAGGACCTATATTATAGCACAAAAGCTAATCAGCACCTTTTTAATCTTTCCATTTATATAAATTGTTTTAACAAATTTTAGATTCTAACTGGGTCAAATTATAAAACTTTAATTTAGAAACAAGAATATATAAATAAATATGTGTGCATTATTTATTTATTTATTTATTCATTATTTTATTTGCATCTGCATCTAGGTGTTTATAAAACTTTCTTTTTTTTTTTTTTTTTTGGTCACTGGAAATATTTGGTTGAAGGAGGCATCAGAACGTTGTTCTCTTCACCCTGGTCATACTTCTATATGTTTTTTCTAGGTAGTCTTAAATTAATATCATTGGGATTAGATACTTCCCCCTGACAGTGGTTGTATGCTTTAAGAACAACAGGTTTAAGTTGGATTAGTATTATCCCCTTCATTGTGCCACAGGAGGGTTACTTGTGCATTTTCCTCTCTAACTGTGGGGTATGGGTTATGGGTTATACAGGGGCACAAAAGAAGGTCATTGGGACCAAGAAGTTGGCTATTGAACCCACTCTCTGCTATAGTCCCACCACCCTGAGGACTTTCTCAACACCCACCCTACCTCCCTTTTTGGGCTTCTGTCAGTCTAAAGCCAAAATTTTTAATTTGTCTCCATTGTATAACAATGAAAAAGGGGCACTGAGCCCTTGTGGCCTGCCTTGTAAGCAGCTGTCTCCCATCCCAAGTATTCCCAATCTACCCCTGAAAAATCAGCTTTGAATTTAGAGAGCTATAGCAGCCTTTCCTTGGGACAGTTGAGTGAGACCCCTTGTCTGAACTTTCAGTTTCATAGTGTTTTGATATGCCACAACACTTGCTAAATCCCAGGCACATGGGCCAGGGTGGTTGCATTATTTAAGCAATTTGGTAACTTCCATAGGCGCTGGAGGAAGGGCATGTATTCAAGGAGGATGTATTCATTCCCTTGTCTCCTTGGGATTAAGCATTAGGATACTGGCCTTCAATGGTGCAAACCACCATTCCCAACAGGGTCTGGGAGAGAGTATTGAAGTTTGCTGGTGATCTCAGCAAGGTATTAGCAGATAAGAAGACAGGGTGCTACACCCACCTGAGCAATAAGTACGATGACACTGGTGCCACTTGGTTACTGTGGGCAATACAAAAGACAGAACAAAACAAAACAAAACAAAACAAAACAAAAAACTCCCTCCACATGTGTCTTTCAAAACACATGGAAAAGCTAGAGTCCTCCCTCACATAATAAAAAAGAAACATCCACTCTGAAGACCTGACCTGGCCCGTGGAATATGGAATCTGTCCAACACAGGCTTTGACTGGAAACACACCTGAGTGGAGTCTGGAGAAAGTGCAGCTAAAGGGGACAATCATTTGTATTGTCTTCTTCTGGGTTAATATCTAGCCACTGGAGGTTAGCTGGTTTTGTTCACTTTGTATATTCCAAAGTCAAGGATACTTGGTAAAGGAGAAATGTGGCAACCAAGGTGGACACAGCAGCAAACATCAAGGCTTGGGCACAAGTTCACTAACAGGCACCAGTGTCCCCAGCTGCCCTCATGGTGGCCTGGACCCAATTAGTAAGCCAAGAGCAGTCCCCCACCAAGCTATACAAGAGTCAGTGGTCACGGCCAAGCCATCCTGTTCACATCGACAAATGGTTTAAAAGATGTAAAGACTCTTTTTAATGGTGGGACACAACATATACAATGAGATACATGAAAACTAGAACTCTTTGCTACTTACGGCTCCTGAAGGAGAGGAGACTGCTACTCATTCACAATGGGGGTTGAACCCTGGGGGCAGCTTATGTACGGCAAGCCCAGTGGGGTTAAGTAGATTTCAAGGCCTCCCTGTGAATTGGCTAATTTGAATAATTATGATCCCCAGCATGGGGGTACTCTCTAGTTGTCAAATACCTGGCCCTGGAGCCATTAAGGCTGGTGCAGAGTGACATAGAGTATTGTTATTAGTTTTGTGTGTGTTTGTGAGAAAACTTAAAATCTACTTTTCTTGATTGTTAAATATGATACAATATTAATAACTATAGTCATCATATTGAGCAACATAATTCAGTTTGAATTTGCTTTTTCTACCTAACTGAATTTCTGTATCCTTTAACTAACATCTCTTCAATCCTCTATCTCTGACCCTGGTAATCATCATCCTACTCTCCCAGATGTTTTATAGATTTTTTTTTACTTTAATTTTATAATTCATTACCATTACCATTTTTAGTTCTCCCTACTATAAAGAATTATTGAATAAATAATTATTAATGGTTTATTTTATCAATAATTTTGACATTTTTTTTTCTTTGAGACATAGTCTCGCCCTGTTGCCCAGGCTGGAGTGCAATGGAGTCATCTCAGTTCCCTGCAACTTCTGCCTCCTGAGTTCAAGAGACTCTCCTGCCACAGCCCCGCTGGGAGTAGCTGGGACCACAGGCATGCTCCTCCATGCCCAACTACTTTTTTATATTTTTAGTAGAGACAGGTTTTCACCATGTTAGCCAGGCTGATCTCAAACTCCTGATCTTAGGTAACCTGCCCGCCTCAGCCTCCTAAAAGTTCTGGGATTACAGGCATGAGCCCCCGTACCCAAACGGAATGTTTATATGACTATGTGTATGAGTATGTTTACCATAATAGATTACTTTGTTGTTTCCAGGTACTAAGATATCTTGGATTTCTAGGATAAATACGTTTCATTCATTAAGGATCATTCTTTATATTCACTGATAGATCATATAGATTGTATTTTATGTAAATGTTGTGTCAATATACATTCGTTGAACCAACCTATTTTTTTTTCCTTTATTCTCTTATACTGGTCTTGAAAATATTATAGCCATGCTTCCTTAAAACATGAAAGAAGGAGGTTTTGATCCTTCCCTGTGATCAAGAAAAGTTTAATGTTGGGACTGTTTTTTATAATTAAGTGGGAAATTAGAAAAATCATCTGTTCCTAGTACTAGTTTTAGTAGAAGTCTAGAAGTCTTCAATCCTTAAAAAATAATAATTTGTATTGTCTATTTTTCAAGTTCTCTCTATTGGGTATTTTTTGATGACTTTTTATTTTTCTGGAAGACTATTACATCTAATTTTAAAAATATATTGTCCTGGCCAGGCGCGGTGGCTCAAACCTGTAATCCCAGCACTTTGGGAGGCCGAGACGGGTGGATCACGAGGTCAGGAGATCGAGACCATCCTGGCTAACATGGTGAAACCCTGTCTCTACTAAAAAATACAAAAAACTAGCTGGGCGAGGTGGCGGGTGCCTGTAGTCCCAGCTACTCGGGAGGCTGAGGCAGGATAATGGCATGAACCCGGGAGGCGGAGCTTGCAGTGAGCTGAGATCCAGCCACTGCACTCCAGCCTGGGCAACAGAGCCAGACTCCGTCTCAAAAAAAAATCTATATATATCTATATATATCTATATATCTATATCTATATATATATAGTCCTTATATTGCTGCAGTATAGTATAACAAACAATTTAAAACTTGCTGTATGTTTAGCTATGTCTTGTTTTCATTCCTAGATGTGTATATTTTTGTTCACTTATTCTATAAGCAGGCTCCAAAGAGATGTACCAATCTTGATGAATTTCTAAAATAATGTCTGTATAAGTTAACTATTGTTTTATAACATACTATCCAAAAATAACTATCCCTCACAATCTCCTCATTGAAACATCTGAATTTTTATTTTCTTTAATTCACAATATTAGTTTCCTTTATTGCAAATATAATTTTGTAATTAGTCTTTTTTTATTTGTTCATGATATGCCTTTTACATATAGTTTTAGGTCTAGAAAAAGGTATAGATTATGTCTGTTCTGTTCATTATATACATCCAGTTTCTAGTACAGAATCAGACTATGGAAACTAATCAAACATTTTTTTAATAAATAAATACATTTACATCATGTATTCATTGAGATAGCTTTTTAAAAAATCTTATATCTGAAAGTTCTCCAATCTTTGGAGATTCATACTTAGTAAGACAAGTTGAAATTATTTAACAATCAATTTAATGTGTTTTTAATGGTACTAATTATTTCACTTAAATACTTATTAATTCAGTAATGTAAGTATGTTCATTGAACATCAATCATTTTTGTTGTATTCAGGTAAGTTCTGAGGAAACAAATAGAAACTGGTTGACCCTGTCCTCAAGAAACTTACAGAAAAAACATTGAAGAAATATTGATGAAGAAGAATTTACCTATCTAAATGTTTACTCAGAAACAAATTTGAAAAAAATAACAAGAATGCATAGAGTATAAACATTAGCCCTTTGCTGGTTAACGTTTTACTAAAGTTTAGTTAACATTAATGATCATGTTTTCCACAAAGGCAAAGTAGATAATTTTTAAAATAATTAATAGGACACTGAAATATAATCCAGGTTATTTAAAAGTTAACATGATTAGAAAAATAATTAAGGTCAGTGATATCAGCTCCTACAATCTTTGTTTTACTCTCAAAATATAATTTATATTTCTTATTAAAAAAGAAATAGGTGTTCATTGTCAGAAAATATAAAGATGTAAGTAGAATGTGAAAATTCTCTTTGGCCCTAATATCTTAAAGATAATCATAGTTAACATTTTAGTTTAAACTTTTCATTGTTTGTGAATTCATACACAGGAAAAGGTATGTGTACATGTATGTCAGATATGTACATGTATGTTTAATACCATTATAATATAGGCTTTTTAAATTCAGAAGACATTTATAAATGTATTTTAATAGATCGAACAAAAATTCATGACAAATAATATTATTTCTGCTTATATCTTCATATTTCTAGGGAAGGATCTACAGTGATCATCACATTCTTAAAAGACACTCAAGAAAAGGCTGAGACGGTGGCTCACGCCTGTAATCCCAGCGCTTTGGGAGTCCAAGTAGGGCGGATCACGAAGGTTAGGAGATCAAGACAATCCTGGCTAACACGGTGAAAACCCGTCACTACTAAGAATACAAAAAATTATCTGCGCGTGGTGCGGGCACCTGCAGTCCCAGCTACTCGGGAGCCTGAGGCAGGAGAATGGCGTGAACCCGGGAGGCGGAGCTTGCAGTGAGCCGAGATGGCGCCACTGCACCCCAGCCTGGGCGACAGAGCGAGACTCTATCTCTGAAAAAAAAATAAAAAAATAAAAAAATAAAATAAAAGGCTGAGAAATTTTTACTCTGAAGATTTTATTGTTTAACAATATATCATAAAAACTTCTCCATGATTAAATATCACCAGCAGGCCGGGCGCGATGGCTCAAGCCTGTAATCCCAGCACTTTGGGAGGCCGAGATGGGCGGATCACGAGGTCAGGAGATCGAGACCATCCTGGCTAACACAGCGAAACCCCATCTCTACTAAAAAAAATACAAAAAACTAGCCAGGCGATGTGGCGGGTGCCTGTAGTCCCAGCTACTCAGGAGGCTGACTCAGGAGAATGGCGTGAACCCGGGAGGCGGAGCTTGCAGTGAGCTGAGATCTGGCCACTGCACTCCAGCCTGGGCGACAGAGGGAGACTCCGTCTCAAATAAATAAATAAATAAATAAATAAATAAATAAATAAATAAATAAAAATAAAATAAATATCACCAGCAATTTTAACAATTTATTTTATATATTATTTGCTTTCTACTTATTTTTCTCTTGATAGTTATTCTCATGACCCTTAAAGTATGAAAGATGTTCAGGATCACTCATAAGAGCAATTCCAATTAATTTTATAAAATATCATTTCTCACTTATCAAATTGTCACAAATCCAAAATTTAGACAACACACTCTGTTCAGGAACTTGTGAGAGTTAAAATCATAAAACTCCTGCAGAGATGAATTTATTATCTAAAAAGATTATCTTTCTATATATAACAATTTGTAATTTGACTCAGTAATCATATTTCTAGTTTGTTTTATAAAACAAAACATTGTAAACAACCTAACTGGCCACCAATAAGTGAAACGTTGAGTACAGTATGGTATATCTACATAAGAGAATATTGAAACTATAACATATACATTACAACAAATAAAATCTATAAACCAATGGAAAGTGATTTAAAAGATATTGTAGTAAAAAAATGGAAAAGGCACAACCATACATATAGATATTTGTATTTGTGTAAAATAAATATTCGTTTATGTTTGCAAGAAGAAACACTGTAATAATTAATGAGAAACTAATACAAATTGTTTCTAATGAGAGGTAACTGGGTTAGGACTAAAAGGAAGAGTTAGAAATAAGAATTCTCAGAGAATACATTTTTATGGAGATTCATAACTCATAAGTGTTTATATATTTTATTAAGTAAAAATTTTAAATAATTAACTTTTGAATCACTTCAGAAATAGAATTGATTATACATTTCTATTTAAATCAAACTGGAGGAAGAGAAATTTTTGGTTCAATAAGGAAAATAGAAAACAAATAATTATGGCTTCTCCTCTTGAGACTACAAAAAATCATTGTAGGAGCAAAGTAAGAAAAAGTTTCCAAGGATGCTGATGCCAAGATGGAGCAAACCTGACTGTACAACTTCAGAGGGTCCATTCTTTAAGAACGCATGTGTTATAGACAAAAAGAGGAACAAAGTGAAGTTGCAAATTGAGGATGAGATGAGTATCTGTATGGTAGGATGGCTTGTAGTCAGATATTTAATCTCAAATCCAAAAACCAAAAAATAACAACAACAAAAAGCAAGATTATTGCCTTCAAAAATTGACTTAGCTATTTTAGTAGAACTATGGCAGCTCTTTTGAAACCTGTGGCACATTCCACCAGAGTAATTGAGGAAAGCATAATGAAGGGACTATTTACAAAGGTACACACAGGATAGATGGAAATCATTTAAGCATACTGAAGTATCTGGGTCTAACAACAGTAGGGAACTATTATCACTTGGTCACTTGGAAACCTGAAGAAATAAAGGGAGACAAGGGTATACAGAAACTAGCAACAAATTTAGACAGAAATAGAAGCTCTAGGGTCTAGAATAGAGTTGGAAGAACAAACAATAGATCCGGCACAGATGCCCAAAGAACAAAGTTTTGTGTTCTACAATATATGCATCCTTCACTGTCATTGCCGGCTCCTCATCTGCTCTTCTAAAGGCAAAGACATCTAGTTGACAAACTGATTATTTATGTGTTTGTGGAAAATTTGTGGAGTTTCATTTACAAATATCTCTGGGTAAATTGGCATTATTGAACACTTGACAAGTCTGCAATATGACAGAGAAAGGTATATTTTAAAAAAGAAAGAGAAAAGAAAAATAAAACTTCAGTTTATTGTGATGATTTAGGGTATTTAGAAAATATTAACCACATGAGCAAATAAATCAAAAGATAAATTTTAATTATTGTCCTTAAAGAATTTTGAGTAGACTTTGAATTCAAAGAAGGAGAAAACAACTGTGCTAAAACAGACCAATTCAAATATTAATCAAAATGTTTAATTTTAGTAGGAAAAAAGACCAATTCCAGAAGAGAAAAAGTAAAGGATATCATTGTCAACAACAAAAATAAATCTGAAAATTTTAAATATAAAAATTAACAATAACGAAATAAACAACTAAAATAAAACAAATAAATCAGATTATAGATAAATGCCATAGAAAAATGATATACAAAATCCAACATTAAATGTTATAGGGTTCAGACAAATTGAGTGGAGAACTGGAGAGGAAGAAGTAATCAAACAAATAATGAAATAAAATGGCATGCTGTTGAAATGAACACAAGTCTTAAAATTGATATTTCTGAAAAATACTGTTCAGGATTAGTAGGAAAAAGCTCCCAAACATTGTGAGTCTTAAATCCTAAGACTTACAAAGAAGCCACTTACAAAGAAGAAAAATCAGTCTGTTACGAGACCTCTGGATGCTAAAAGAAGAGTGAATAGTAACCTTTCAGATTTTAAGAATATAGTTTCCAACTTTACATTCTCTATCTAGCCAACTTACCAATCAAGTGTGACTACAGAAAAAAGATAGTTCAGATATGAAAAACTTCAGGAATATTATCTATCTCTAAAGTTGGTTTTGTTGATTTTTTTTTTTTTTTTTCCTTCAGGATATTCTGTTAGAGATTAGGCAAGTCAAATGAAGAGCAAAGCCCAAAAGGAGGAATACATAGATCCAGGAACCAGCAGAACCGTGAAGGTTCTGAGGGAACCTCACAGAGGGATGTTCGAGAGGAGCAACACAGAGAATTTCCAGATAAGCAGCTTGAGGGAAATCCTAGAATATAAAAAGGTTACTTTGGACCAGAACAGTGGTGACCTGAGGAAGAAGACTTCAAGGATAAAGAAAATGCGGATATGATAAAGATGTAGGATTATGAGTTGTAAAGGTGTAGAATGAATGAAAAAGCTTCTAGAAACTCAAAATCCTGCAAAGTAAGACATGTTTCTGACATAAGCAAAAATCACAGCGTGATTTTGAATGTTGGAAAATTAATTTTTAAAAGAATCAATTTCACCTTGATGTTAGGAAATCTTTCTTTTGAGTGGATTAGCAGATTGGATCAGATATAAAATGTCATAAGAAACTACCTGATGAAGCATTAAACAATATTTGCACTATCAAAATTATTTGATGTTGCTTATTGGTTTATAACTTTTGTAAATTTAAAGATAAATCACAAAATATTTAAGTTTTATCATTAGCAGATGTAAATAGATCCCCATTGACAATATAAACTTCTTTCTTAACTGATAGAGGTTTAAATGTGAGAGATCAAAGAAATAGAAGAGCAGCAGTACTTTTATTTTTATTCTGTAAAATGAGGAAAAATTATATGTTTCTGTTATTGACAATGTAAGTATGGAACTTTTGGTATGTGGTCTTACATTCCAGAAGTAATCATTACAAAAATAGTGATATCGTAAACATAGAGGTGACATGAAAAAATTCTACATCTGATAATTTTTAAAAATGGAATTTGCATATTATTTAGAAATGATGTGACAACCAAAAGTATTAAGAACAGAAATATATTATTAAATGTGATTGTTTCTGAACGAGACTAAAAGTAAAGATGGGTAAAGTGAGGGGACTTTTCCTAATGCATGCAGGGCTTAACACCTAGATGACCGGTTGATAGGTGCAGCAATCCACCGTGACACATATATGGCTATATAATAAATCTACAGGATCTGCACATGTATCCCAGAACTTAAAAATAAAAATAGCCCGGGCCGGTGGCTCATGCCTGTAATCCCAGCATTTTGGGAGGCCAAGGTGGGCAAATCATGAGGTCAGGAGTTTGAGATCAGCCTGGCAAACATGGAGAAACTCTATTTCCACTAAAAATACAAAAAGTTAGCTGAGCATAGTGGCGGGCGCCTATAATCCCAGCTACTCAGGAGGCTGAGGCAGGAGAATCACTTGAACTTGGGAGGCGGAGGTTGCAGTGAGCCAAGATTGTGCCACTGCACTCCAGCCCTGGTGACAGACTTAGACTCCATCTCAAAACAAAATTAAATAATAAAAAATAAAATAAAATAAAATAAAGAGAGTAGACTTTTGTCTTTCTGATCTAAATGTTTAATTATATTAGCATACTACTTTCATAATTTAAAATGTATATAAAGAAAAATAAATAATATGAAACCTATTTGTAATAGTCAATTTAAACAAATATCTCTTATTTTTATTACATAAGAAATTTAAAATTATTATTAAATGTATTTCTAATTAGGTTTATGAACATTTGAACATCTATAGAAATACATATACAATCACCATGTGATGTTTAAAAAGAAATTATATTTTATTATCTACCACTAAGATATATTATCAAATATTAATATCATTTCAGAAATAAATGGCAATTTCTAGCATATCAGTGGACATTATATTATCTTGTCTTACTATTATGTTTTATTCCACTTTAAATTCTAAGAGTGCCGGATTCTCCACATGCCTTTTCTCCACTTAGTCTTATTCTTCAGTAACATAGAAAACAAGTTGCTAGCAGGGTGCATTTGTACTTTGAGAATGTCTAAGTCTTTACTGCCCTTCTATTATTTACATTTCCTGGGATGCTGATATATACCAACAAAGGGCATGAGACGATGACTTCTGCAGAGACATTTATGTTTTCAGCATTGCCTGTGTGCTAAAAACTCATGGCACTTAAAAAAAAAAAAAAGAAAGCTGCTCTTTTATAGTATCAGTTCAAAAAAGAAATAATCACTTGGGAAATTTTACTCTGTATCTGCTGCAAAGAAACCCAACAGAGAAGAAAGGCTTACAAAACCATAGAAGGCAGTAAATGTCAGAAAAGGTGGGTCATTCTTGCTTGTAACCATAAGGGCATTCCACTTATACTCAAGCTCATTGTTATGCTTAGTCAACTTAACCTTATGTCAAGCTGATCTTTGGTCTGTGGAAGTCTAGAAGTAACTACAGGTAACAAATTTTGAAAAAAATATACTCTTCCAATTTGGACTAGAATTTTGCGGACATTTAACCTTGGCTACATTTTAATTGCAGTTAACACACAACAATAAAATTATTTCTTCCAGTTCCTAAATTTCTAAGGTTCATTATGGGTGAGTTTCTCAAATGCTCTTTTCATTTTTATCAATTATTTAACTGCATTTTTCAAATTCAAGATTTGATACATATTCTGGTATTCTAAGAAAATCAAAGTAACTCTCTTAAATGTAACATATTTTTTGTTTTGTGTGTGCACCATTAAAGTGTATTTAAGTATCATATAAAATACAGAAAAAAAAAAAAGGGAAGTTGTCGACTTCCAATATGAACAAGAAAATGTATTTATTTATTTTAAAATACATGTTTTGTTTGATTTTTTAGTTCTGTGGAATGACTAATATTTAATAAAATCAAGTTTAAGTGAAATAACAAACATAGTTGAAATATGTGAACATGTTCATGTTGTTTTACCAAACTAATAATCATAAGGCAAATTAGATTCAGTTTAAATCCCCATAATGCTCACGGAATAAAGATTCCAGGACCCCTCTAGAATGTGAAAACAAATTAAATGTGTGTGTGCGTATACATAATATTAAGAAGATTGTTTTGATTTGTTTTACTTCTGAAAGTTTTTCAGAAATTAACTGTGGAGATGAAATTTTCTCTGTTATAACTATGGCAGCAAATGAAGTAATGATGACACTGTTGAGAAAATTTGCTTATGAAATAGTCACATGCTTGTTCTGACATTCTACAAATGTTCTGTGAGGTAAAGGCACATGGATGTTTACTTTGGAATTGATGTACACAGCTATTTAATTATGGATTCAGTTTATGCTACTTATTCAATGATGAGTAAATATAATTTAAGAAAATTCAGGAATATATACTAAAGTTTCCTGTTATAATTTTCCTCATTTCTGAGTAAATCCTTTCAGCTAACATAAAACCGGGATGTTAGACTGGTTTTTAAAAAAACAAACAAAAGCAATAGTTGCACTGGGCACGGTGGTTCATGCTTGTAATGTCGGCACTTTGGGAGGCTGAGGCGGGAGGGTCACTTGAGTTCAGGAGTTCAAGGTCAGCCAGGGCCACATACTGAGACCCTGTCTCTACAAAAAAAAAAAATAATAATAATAATAATAATAATAGTAATATTTAGCCAAGCATGGTGGTGCACACCTGTAGTCCCAGCTACTCAGGAGGCTGAGGTAGGAGGATTGCTTGAGCCTGGGAGGTTGAGGCTGCAATGAGCCATGACGGCAACTGCCCTCCAAGACTGAGCAACAGAACAAGACCCTGTCTCAAACAAACAAAAATGAAAACAAAACAAACCCAATTGTTATTAGCATAGAAGGGAGCATGGAATAACCTGCCATCACATGTGCCTTCTTTTCAATATAAAAATGTCCTGAAGCCAAGTCATTCACTACTTTCATTTATTCATTACATTAAAAATATTTCTTGAATATATACAAGGAACCACAAACTCTTCTGTAAGATAAAGTATGAAAATAAACAAAACACACATAACTCTTTTTCCTCATGAGATTTATATGTTACTTGTAGGAGGTAAAAAATAATAAAAAGCCCAACTTAAAAAACAAACTTTGAAGGTCAAGGATATGGAAGGTGCAGTGAAGAGTATAAGAAGCAATTACTGAAGTAGAAAGAAAATGAGAACTTTTGATTTATTTATAACTGTGATTGACTGTTGGGTTTATCACCTGGTGACTTAAAATCAACTCATAGAATTATGTGAGAATTTGGACAGGTGTAAAAAATATTGAAAGAGAGGAAGTGGGCAGTAGCTGGATGGTGTATCTGTATACATATCCTAACACAGAAAACATTGTATCCTAGCAATGTGACCAAAAAAATAAAAATAAAGCAATTGGTTTGAAATGATTCCCATATTAAAACAGTCTCAAGTTTTGACCAAGTAAACAGAGAAAAAAATAAAGTGGAGATTTGATTATCAAAATCTATTTAAGTATATAATTTAATAAAATTGGTAATCACAACAGATTGTATACAAAATGGCATTTTTCTGTTAGATTAACTCTCAAACTATTAATGAATTCTAAAAGTCACAAATTTATTTCCAGTAAAACTCACATGTGCAGAGGAAATATGTCTATTTATTTTCCCTGTAAATTACTTTATCTTTTTCAAATATCAGCACCTTCTTGGTGGAATCTCCAGTACTATATGATGTGGCGTGGAAGCCTTTAACACTATGAGCTTTCTAGGCAACAACTGGAATCCAATTTCTAGGAAAATCTTCAGTGTCCCTGATATCCCATCTCTAGCATAAGTGCTCTTCCTTTCAAGATGCTATCTGGTTATGGGGTGAGGGTTCAGTATGTGACATAATGTGTCCTGTGAGAATGTCCAGTTGTCTAAGAGTTACACCTTTCTTAGATGGGGTCTTTGGAATAAACAACTATATTGTCGTTGTACTATGGGAATATTGCTTGTTTTCCTGATAGCTGCTTAACCTACTGATGATGCTGACTGAAGTTTATGGCCGGTATAAGCATTAATCCGCTTTATCTCACAACTGGGTCAGATGCTGGTAGGCACTGTGTGACTAACTTGAATTCACTAATCAAGGTCTGCCTGTGGACATAGACACTTGAGTTTTGCCATTCACTCCCTAAACCCTGGTTTGGGAGTTTGGAAGAGCCGTCACCAGAGTGTACTCTACTGTAAACATGCTCATTTGTAAAGCCTCTTCTTGTGCATGCATAGCATTCATTTGGAGATATTTAAATGGTAGGCTGAAAATATCTGGGGTTGACTTTTCTGTCACTGTTTATCCTCAGGTAAGAAGGACATCAAATTCTGTATTGTCTCTCTATGCTGTTTTTTGCATACCTCTCCATGTTTGCTTTTCTATTTGCCTAGTGTATTATGTTATCACCTCATGCATTGTATGTGCCCGTGTCGCACTGTCAAAAACCTGCCTCCAGTCTATACTGACTCCCATGCTTATAATACCAGTAAAGCCGATACTTCACAATACAACTTTTCTCATTACTCCTGTTCTTAATATTTATCTATGAAACATCCAAACCTCCACCCAAACGTTTTAAAATTCTGGTGTCGTGACTCTTATATTCTAGTAATTTTGCCAGCCATAGGAAGATGAGATAATTTTGTTATTCATATAGAATTGGGAAGTGCTATTTTAAAAATATTTCCATGATATTTGCCATCACCAAAATCACGTGCAGCTTGTGAAGCATTCACCTTTGAGACTTATTGTTTCCTCTTACTTTTTATATCTGCAATTTAGGGCTAGTTTCCAGGTGGACTTGTTGCTTCATATTATATAGAAAAAGTCAGAAGATTGGTCCCAGTCCCTCAAAATAATCATGTCAGATAGTCTACTGGTATGAATCGCTGCTTTTTATTATGTTTCCGCACAATTGAAAAGTTAGTGTCCAAACCCTTTATGTTTCTGGACTTAGGTATTAGAAATTCCCAGGTATGTTTTAAAACAGAGAAATATCAATATGTTATACTCTATCATTTCATCCTTTAAAAATTAATATTTACTCTGCAATCATATTTTAAAACAGTATGCTTTGCTAAAATATTCTCATTGCCTTAAGGATTTCAAAGATTTTGCAAATAAAATACTTAATCATGAGCACAGCATCTCTAACCAAGTTCCACCTTATAAAATCAAGCAAGGCACAGCGTACGTTATTACAACTCAAGGCTAATTGAATAGATACTTAAATGACAATTTAAGTAATTTGAGTAAAGGAAAAAAGACCTAATCAGTCTTCAAACTCCTGTCTTTAATGGTTAAGACACAAATTCATGTAAAAAAAAAAAGTACATTTTATTTTTACAGAACAGGTAGATATGTAAAAGGCACAAACATAGTAGACTCACCTTATATCTTCTGGTATTTAAATGTCAAAAACTTCTTAACATTATATATAAAAATCCAGTTTATTTTCTATTTCATTACTTTTGCTTTTTTTCATAAAATTCCAAACACTTTATATACTTGTTGAATATAGTGAATTTGAAATACATACAAGACTTTTTTAAACTTTCCAAGTACTTATTTTTGAAAAACTGAACTTACAAAGAAATAGTCTGACAATGTTTTAATCTTATTTTATGAACATTACTTGAAGACTGATGTTTTCTCTAATTTATATTAGAAATTAAAAACCATTGTACCAAAAACCATTATATCCATTGAGGGCAATCTGTATTTTGTTTCATTTATTATTTTCTTTACTTAAAAATCAAAGAGCCCATAATAATTCTGTGTAATGTTTATTCAAACAGGTGTATAACAATCTAAGTGTAATCACAAGATAATTACTAATTATAATTAAGCCCTCAACTTCTCCTTAGGCTTTTTTGTTATACTCCTGAACTTAAAGTACCGAATATTTTTTTCTGCATACATAAAATATAAAATATTATCTATCTTGAATTGGCTAAATACTTTAAGATGAAAGTCTGATAAAATCATGAATCTCTGGATCTAGCTTTGCATGACGTGGAGGCATGCACATTCTGAAGATTCCCAGATGCCATTGGCTGGCTTTTTGCATGTGTGTGCCAGGAGAGGGGCTATGGCAGTCATTTCGATGTTTGTAATTTTCATCTCTGCTGGTAGTTGATGGACTTCAGTGAGAAGCTGGAACCATTGAATCAGTTCACAATGAACACTGAATGCAATGAACACAATGAATGCTTTGAGGATTAAATACAGCCTTAATTCCCAAGGGTTTATTCTGAGGAAGGCAGTATTGTTTTAATTGTGTTAGGTAATAAAAATTGTATATGAACTTTAATAAAAGAAATAAACGTGCTTTTTAAAAATCTAAAACATGTGCTTAGGTTGCTAATGTTATATACAGTTAATTCATTTTGAATTTAAAACAAAATAAAACAAAATGTCAATAGTTTTCAACTACCAATAGAGTCTCAGTACAGTGTTTAAATAAGCTAAGAGATGTGTGGATTTTTTTTCTAATTATTTACGAAGAAGACACAATGATACAGAGATAAGCTTTTTAAATAAAATATTTTATTGCTCATAATTCCTTCTTTGTTACTGTTTAAAACATTTGCCTTTTTTTTTAAATGACTGTAAATCAAGGAAATAATTTTTTTATTGTCACAATTATTGTGGCACTTTTTAACTTCTAATAACCCTAATAATCATTATGTCATAAATACACATTGTCTACAATTTCTTCCCATGGCACATAGTGGAAATGTTTGTACCATTTAATGAAATAAATAAAATGTAAACAGTCACGAGACAAAAATTTATAATGTTGGACACTTTCATCTATTTTAAACAATTACTTTGGATATAGTTAACTACAGAAGGTGTGACATTTACTATTTTTCAGGTTGTTTTCCACATTGGCTCCATGGAAATCCTTAGAAATTCTCAACGCAGAACTCTTGGCTACTGATTCCAGATATCTGTCTCAAGGTGGAACAAAGTGTACATCTGCTTTATCACTCAAATGACTCATTTTATAAGTGAAGTTATTATTTGGTTTCTTTCCTATTAAAACACACACACACAAACATATGCATGCAAAGATTTGTAAACAGATTATTTTGTGCTTTTGGTGATTATTTTATCATTTTAATGGGCAATAACATGACATTCATAATATCGAATGATACTATAATTGCCCCTGAGAACCAAAGTAAAATATATCTTATCATTCTCAAAAAAAATATATTAATAGTGTTAGAGTAGGATATAGATAACATCAAACTCCAAACATTGATTAAGTGCTCTTATCTTGTAATTGCAGCTCTTCCTCTTGTTGACTGGAACATAGACAATTACTATCATCTGCACCATCCCCACCTTACCTTTATGTGTAAAATAATTGTTATATTTTTATCATGCCATTGTAATCAACAAACTGTATCACTTTTTAAAATTGTACCTGAGGCTAAATATAATTTACAGCCTAAAATTGTAAATATATTAATAAATTTACAAGTCTAAGCAATTTCTCTCTTACTTAAAATGATCCAAAAGTCTTACATCAAATAGTTTTTGTTTTTGTTATCCTGATATTGAATTTCGTTATCTTGATATTGAATTTAAAACATGATCTGGTCTTGTATTCAGAAGTTCTAGGTATAAATCTTGGTGTCAAAAATTGTAAACTACTAACCTTGAGCATATAACTTAAAATTTTATATCTTAGTTATATCCTTTTAACATGGTGTAACAACTATCAACCTAATAGGGACTTGAGGTAAGAATTTAGTTAACATTTCATAAGTTCTTGCTATTATATTCATCACATATTATTTGTTTAATAAAAGATATTTATTATTTTGTTTGATTTTCTAGAAAATTCAAAAGTCAAACTCAAAAAGTTGACAATGAAAACAACAGAAATGTATCAGAAATATGAAGAGTGGTTTCTAAGATCTGATATGGCAGAATATTCTAGAACCAATTTATGTGTCTCTCTCTATGAGCTCAGTTCCAATTACCTACCCAGGTTTCAGCCACCTGTGGCTGTTTTCTAGATGGTAAAGTTGCCTGACCTGTGGTTGTTAAATCTTGGCTGCCACCTGTGTTACTCACGACCACACACTGCCACACTGCTGGTTTTTTAACCTTCCCCAGAGATGTGAACAAGGATCAGACCTGGCATCCACTGGGCCTGTTACAATGTGAGGCCATAGCTCTCAGCCTAAGTCTGACATACCTAGAAAAAACAAAAATCTGGCTATGCCAAAGTTGGCCTAGAAGGGTCTATTAACATCATTGTGTTGATGGGTTAATGCCCCCTGGGACAAATTTAGGAGATGGGAGACTGGGAAGAGCCAGAAAACAAATGTTCTCATTCATCTTTCTTCCAGCAACTTCTCTAAACTGTCCTGGGTTCATATGGTCTTTCTGGGAATGTTTTTGCTCTTTTCAAAAAGTTGGAAGGCCACTTCTGTGCCATCTTGCACTAGAGTTCCTCATTCCTCTGCCTCATTTTCCTCCCCCTTTTAATTTTGCTTCCTGGGGTTGTGCTGCTTCTCCAAATATAACAGTACCTCATAAAATTTTCCTCAGGCATTTTTGATGGTTTGAATTGTTTTAGTTAATCTGAATTAAGACTGAAAATATTAGAAATATTAGAAAATATCAGAAATCTGACTGAAATAAACTCAAGTCCTAACCAAGAGACTCACTGATTTTTCCTTTATTTCATGCATTTTGCTCTCTGTAACTGGCTCTGGGTCCACAAAACAGAATTAATTAAATGATTCTTTCATTTGACACTCATTAATTTATTCATTTTTCATATATTTTCCAATTTATATTATATTACAGGCACAAAGTAACCAGAGATCTTGTGAAACCTTATGCAAACTCATTGCTTAAGGACTAGGCAAAATGGCAAAATTACTTCATTTAACCCTGTATATCAATAATTTCTAAAGCTGTAATTGAATCAATATTATTCATTATACCCTTCATGAAAATTCTTCCAGGCTGAGTATATTCATTAAAACTCTTCCAGGCTGAGTGCAGTGTCTCACGTCTGTAATGCGAGTGCTTTGGGAAGTCAAGGTGGAAGGATCACTTGAGGCCAGGAGTTCAAGCCCAGCCTAGACAACATAGTGGGAAACTGTCTCTACAAAAAATTTAAAAATAATTTGTCAAGCATGGTGATGTGTGCCTGTAGTCCTAGCTACTCAGGAGGCTGAGGTGAGAGAGTCACTTGAGCCCAGGAGTTCCAGGATGCAGTGAGCTGTGCTCTGCCACTGCACTCTAGCCTGGGTGACAGAGAAAGACATTGTCTCTAAAAAATAAAAAATATGTAAAGCTCTTTGAGACAATAGAAAAGGTGGCATGCATTTTAGCATAATTCTAGTCAAAACTAATAATATTTTGACTGACAATTCAAAAATAAAAGTAATGTTAAAGATTACCTCTTGGCCAGGTGCAGCGGCTCACGCCTGTAATCCCAGCACTTTGAGAGGCCGAGGCAGGCGAATCATGAGGTCAGCAGATCAAGACCAGTCTGGCCAACATGGTGACACCCTGTCTCACACAAAAATACAAAAAAAAAAAAAAAAAAATTAGCGGGGCATAGTGGCACGCTCCTTTGGCCCAGCTACTCAGGAGGCTGAGGCAGGAGAATCGCTTGAACCTGGGAGGTGGAAGTTGTGGTGAGCCAAGATCCTGCCACTGCACTCCAGTCTGGGTGACAGAGAGAGACTTAATCTCAAAAAAAAAAAAAAAAAAAAAAAAAAAAAAAAAAAAAAAATTACTGCTTAATGCTGTGGTCCATTTTTTCTAAAAAAAAGTTAGGGATGTGAATTGCACAATAATAATATATGAGATATATGTTTACTTTTAACAGGCAAATATCAGATTAAAAACTATCATGTTCCAGATATGTGTTTGTAATTTTAGTGTGTAAACTTCTGAATGCATTTCCACATCAATATAATATGCATAATAAATAAGCCACCAGATGGTTCAAAATGAAAACAAAATTATTTGTATGGATAATTTTATTGTAGAATTCAATCTGAGATGGCAGGAAAAATTTTTTTTTTCATTTCAGAGTGCAATTAACAGGGCAAAACTTCTTTCTCTCTGATTTGTTCAACTGCCAGGCAGTAGATCATAAATTTCTCATGATTTCATTGATCATAGCTACGGTAGGTGAAGCCAGTGACCTGTGCATGATAATCTACTCGATTGGCATAAAAATGTCATAGAATATTTTTCATTCTGAAGTGTCTAGTTTTTGATAATGCATAAGTTATATAAAAACATATATTAAGTATAATGTATGTATATTAGGTACATAAATAACGTGTAATAGTGTATGTGATGTACCATCCATAGAAAAATTATATATTTATTCTATAAATATATTGATATCCATTCTAAAAATATATTGATATCAATTTATTCTATAAATATATTGATATCTATTTATTCTATGGATGTTACCAACACAAAATCAATTCTATAGATTGTAAAAATATATATATTTATAATATTGCAAAGGTCTAATCTTTTCTATTTTGTTTTGTTTGTGCACAGCATTACAAAATTTTTTTAAAAGAGAAATTTATACACTCTTGGATTAAGAGATCATAGGGCAGTCATATTGGTAATAGCTAGAGTGCTTATGACAATGGCTAACATTGGGCTTAGGTCAAAAAACCATAATAGGACTCCCGCTTTTTAAATGTAACCACATGGTTGGCTGTGGTATTTATCAATGTTTTTTGTTTGTTTCTTGGTTTGGTTTTAATGGAAGAAATGATTATGTAGGAATATATCGTAGAAAAATAGAACAAATAGAAGACACATTCAGGTAAACTGCATGAGTGTAGCAAACCACAGGGTTTGGGATTATAGGAAAACATCCCACCCAATATCTGCTTTTTGAATATTTGATTCAGGTAAAATAAAGAGAAAAAGTTAATTACATGTTTACCACTTTCTTCCCTCTGCTAAAAAAATTGACATAGTTACTGGTCCCAAGGACATATACTGAAAAACCAGACTGTCAAGTAATATATGTGTATATTTACTACAAAGTCTCTATCACACATATTGTCCTTGATACTTGGACTTTAACGAAGAAAAAAACAAGTTTTGTGTCCGGCCACTACAAGTATTGATTGGAATCACTAGATAAGCTCTTAAGCTACTCTAAATTTAGCTTGACAGGTATTTAAAGCTGTTTGGGGACCATTTACTGAAGAACATGTTAGGAGAAAATATCTGATGCAGACTATATATTCAGTTTATGACTACATAGTTGCATATTCTGACTCTCTGAGCAAAGTGAATTAAAATATTTAAGCTACTTTGCATTTCCATCTCATCCACCAGGTGTTTCGGCATCCTGCAGGAGCTTGAGGACTCTCTTTGTATGTACTATAAAGTTTAAGTATTATACAGCTGCGGATACACTTGTTTTCTTCTTACTCATTCAGCTAGGTTTCTATCCTTTCTCTAAATGCTGTAATTGCATCAGGCATAAGGGAAGTAAGAAATAAAACATTAAATGAAGCAGTGTTCTGTATATTTGTAAATGTAAAACAGATGTGCAGTAAATATTGTAGGCTTGAATCAATGGGGCACCATAAAAATACAAAGAAATGAAAGAAGAGATATAATTTGTCAGTGATTTTTGCTAAATATCTCATTAGTATGGAGAAGCTACAGATTCCTTACAGGATTTAATGAATAGCTTTTCACACGTGGTTTTCCTATTACTCCTGAGCAGCAGCTAGTCAGCACACTATAAATACAAGCAAAAGTTAGCAAATAAGAGATAAACACATTCATAAAATATTTCACAACATTTAAAATATTCTTAAAAACTCTAAGGAAGTTTAAAGTAAAAGTAGGAAAGTATTTTTAATAAAAAAATTTCATAATTTTCAAAAATATTACTCTTAAACCATTAAAATAATATAACTTACATTTCAAGTTCTTGTATATAGATAACTTCATGATAGGAAACATATTAAGATAAAAAAAGTTGTTATATTTTAGAGAAAAAAAATAAGTTAAGTATTCTGTGTTTCCCCAAACTGTCTTTTGTCTTTGCTTTTCAAAATCTAATAATGGCATCTCCTTTTGTTGAATAACTCAGGATCAACACCCTTTTTTCTCTCATTATCTTCATTCAGTCACTTTGACCTTTTGAAGCTAGACCCAAACAACTTACTTCAAAAGCTTCTGACATTCCATTTCCATTAGTTGAGATATTTTTAATCAATTGCCTGGCTTATTGTAATAATGTCTTAATTATTTATCTCCCCTATTTGTTTTCTTTCAACACAAAATCACACTAATGATCATCATCTGATTAATATTCTTAAACATACACTGACCAATGTTTCTTTGCTAAAAAATCTTTAATTGCTCTCCATTTCTACATGAGTATTAACTCTTTTGCCCTACATTAACATACATTCTCCAGCTATCACAAATGTTTCCAATATGATAACAGAATTTATAGATTAGACACTCTGTGAAAAAGTAAGTAATTATTATTTGCTGAACTAAGTCTATTTTTATGGACTTAAAATATTTCTCAACCAAATTTCTATACAATCCTATTAGATCATCACTACTTAATTTTTTACTTATTCCTTTGTTTAGACATTATTTTTTCAATTTTATATTTTAAGTTTATCAGGCTAATTTTACTATAGTTTTAAAATTAGGTATAAGATTGATGTATTAAGTTTTATTAGGTTGGTGCAAAAGTCATCGTGTTTTTTGCCATTACTTTTAACATATAGTTTGGGTAATATATATAGTATTATATATTACATATGTTGTAAGTTCAGTTAAAAATTTTAAAAGGAGTACAGGGTTGTTATATCCTAAGCTGTTCTGACTTACAATATCTAGAGGTTCACCTTCCTTAAAATTGGGTGCTTTAAAAGAGCCATTGTATTACATGTCACAATTTGAATTTATGAGCCAGGAATGTGGGCAGGGCCCTACCTGAGTACTTTGTTCAATGTGGCATCACAGAAAGTCACACAGTGGACCTTAGCTACCTGATGGTCCAACCTGAAAGTTCTAAGCCTGTTTTCCTCATATATATAGTGCCTTGTTGAGGATGACTATAAGGCTTAAATCAGATGGAACTGTTAGCCAATGTGCCTAACCACTCCCTTTCCCACATATCTCAGGGTAATTTGACATCTTATATTGTAAAGTAAGTATTAATGAGAGTGCCAAGAAGACTATATAGAATATGCTAAGCTTCTTATGATCTAGTCTTTGAAGTTCAAAACATTACACCTGCAACATTTTATTGATAAAGCCAGTCATTTAGGCCTAATGAGATTGAAGGGTCGGAGGAGAAGAATTAGGCTCCACCTCTCAGTAAAAATTGTACCAGAAATTTTGTGTTACCATTAAAATACCTCTGGGAACAAAGTATTAATATTTACATTTCTCCTGCATGCAATATTCCTCTTTTATAAGTCCTCAGAATCTTTCATCCTATTACAACATTTCCTCAAAGTCCAATATCTCAGGCTCTAAATTCTCTGATTTAAAGAGAATCAGTGAGTATCGTTCCATAAATATAATTATTCTCAATCTTCAGAGACAAGTTACCTACAATCTTCTCATGGGTGCATACCTGACCTCATCATACAATGATTTCTAATAAGCATAACTTTCATTAACACCAGATTAAAAAGTAAGAAAATACTAGGCAGTCATTGATCTGCAGCAATTCTAAAATCCTGTGGGGCACATGTTGCCAATTAAAGGAAACTCTAGGAATGGTTCTTCAAGTTACTTGATTCTACTATAGACTTTGTCCTTTTTCCTGAGACCTTCTTATTGTTTTTCTGAAGGAAACAACCCATGAAGGAAATAATCCAATCAAGTAGACTTCTTATGTTACTTCCCACCCATAGATGTTTAGGGCCCCCGATGCTTGTTTTAAATTTGAAATTTATTTATCTCAATAAAATCTGGTGTTATTTTTGTCAATATGATTCTTCTAAAAACTCACGGGGTTCCTCTGAAACTTATTGGGGTTCACTCTGTTAGAGGATGACATGTCCACAATCCCTTTGAGACAGGACTCTCTCTGACATAGTGTAAGAATTAGATTATTGTGAGACAATTACCTTAAAAAACTTCTGAAAATATTTTTTGCTTTATTTATAATGTTTATTGCCACAAAATATTTGTTAAGGCTTAATACAGAATTGCCCAGCAATACTCTTAATATGATCTTAACCTTAGTCCACTTCTTATTTTGAGAGCCTATTGGCATCTAAAAAATTTGGAAATATTTTTTCTTATAAAATCAGTCAAGGTCTTTTTATTTATCTTTCTTCTAAATTTGTCTTGAAAGCTGAACTGTTTAATTTTCTATCTCTTCTCTCTTTCTTCACATATTTTACACAGCTAAAACAAAACCAGTTGGTATTTTAAACCAACTGCTTGGATATCTCCATAGCCAAATCTAATTATTCATTATTTACATTTTCTATTTACCACATTACTGCAAGTGACAGAATTGCTATAAATGGTCCCACTACCTAACAAGGTTCAACTTTATTTTTTTTCTACCAGCAACAGTTGTCTTCTTTCCTTGTCAACATTTCCAATAGTCTCATAACTTTTCTTCTTCCACAACAGTCTCCTTAAGATATCCATTTTTACTTACAATTCACTTAAGACTTTACAGAATCCGTATCTCAACACAACAAATCATACAAATTTGTTACCATATTTACTTTACAATGTAAAGTATGAATTCAAAAAAACTCAGACTCCTTAATTGTTCTTCAAATATTCTGTCACTGGATAGGACCCCCAGGAATCAGACTCTGAGGTGAAGGCAGAAGGATTATTAAGAAGTGTTTTTGAAATAAATATCTGTGGAAAGGAAAAGAAGGAAGCAAAAATTAGTGGAGGGAGAAGTTGGACTGTGATACAATATCAACCAATGCTTCAGATAACCCTTCATAGTTCAGAAAATGGTTTGAATCTTGATATGGTTTGGTTCTGTGTCCCTACCCAAATCTCATCTCGAATTGTAATCTCCATGTGTCAAGGAAGAGACCTAGTGGGAGGTGAGTGGATCATGGGGATGGTTCTCCCCATGCTGTTCTCATGATGGTGAGTGAATTCTCACAAGAACTGATGGTTTAAAAGAGTGTGGCAGTTCCCCCACACCCCTCTCCTGCCATCTTGTGAAGAAGGTGCTTGCTTTTCATTTACCTTCCGCCATGACTGTAAGTTTCCTGAGGCCTCACCAGCCATGCAGAACTGTGAGTCGATTAAACCCCCTTTGTTTATAAATTACCTAGTCTCAGGTAGTCCTTTATAGCAGTGTGAAAATGGATTAATTCAAATATTTTTTGCTACTGCTAGTTGAAGAATGAAGCCAAGGGTTATCTGCCAGAAACACTACCGTCAACTGTGGTAATAAGTTATTTACTCCTGAAATAAGTACTTGCAGCCCACCACATGTACACCATTCAGAACATATCTACTACATAATTTTTCTAAAGAGACAGAAGTGCTACTCTATCAAATACTCAGCAATTATGATTGAAAAGGTAATAATAAACTAAGGCAGCAGGTATTAAAAGTGCAACATCTTTTTTCAGAATACGTATAATTCAAAACATAAAGTAAGATTTATAGGTTCAAAAATTAGTATTTCTCAGTCTATCATACTAATTGTGGTATCAATTACTATAATGTACCTACCTAATCTATTTAAAAATCCTTTATTCATGAACTCCAGTTAAGTGAGGTGGTGAGGAATATTGGATTTTTTTCCTTATTGGTATTAAAAAACTGCATTAAGTATTGCTGTATATTACTTTTGCTGATTTATCTTTTTAAAAAGTATAAAGATAGTGATCAGTACACAAATATAAAAAGCATTCTTAAAATGTTATTTTGTTTCCATCTGTTTTCTATTTATCAAGTCTCAGGTGTCTAAGTAGAGAGTTGCTGAACATAAACAACTGACGTAGATTGTACATTGACTAGATGAACTGTGATATTAGTCAATTTATATAGTATATGAAGGAAAAAATTAAAAGTTACAATCTGGGAATGGTATTATTACTTTTTGTTCAGAGAAGTGGACAAATATTTTTTTAAGAAAGCACTAGTGTAATTTCACATGTGACTCTACAGTAGCCAAAGAGTCTTATTACAAATTTGTGTAAGGGACTGAAATATCTTTTGGGCAAGAAGACTGTTGAAAAAAAAATCAATGTGATACTTTAGCTTGTTAGAGGTAAAAACAAAAATAGCATGCTAAGGAATAAAAGCTAACTTGGTATATACTATCAAATTATAACTTTCTTTTGTTTATAAATACACACGTGTGTGTTTTAAAATTAGAAAGTGAGGTTATTTTAAAATACTGATAGTGATATAACCAATTAACTGATTGCTCTTTACAGTGTAATTTTTTGTATTTTCCATCTTCAGCTGTAATTAATGTTTTTAATGTCATTATAAATGTTAATTTTTCAGTATGATAAGTGGTTTAATTTTGAAAATACACAAAATACTTTGCAGTTAAATGCAGAGAATAATATATCAAGAATCCAACTATATCTCTCTCACAGTCTAGTGAGAGAGAAATAGAGAAGCAGTAGTGGACTTTGTTTATGTATACTACTAGGGCCCTGCACACCCCTCCACCTTTCCTTCTCTAGGCAACTTGTTCTGTTTCCTGGCAGAATGGCTCATTTCCATAGCTGTGAAGACTCGGCCACTGATGCCACAATGGTTCTGCAGACCTAGGATTCTTAGTTATGTTCAATAACAAGGAAACTCAGTGTGTACTCTACTGCGGGAGGGGTGCATTGAGGATGATGCATTGGCTTCCCTAATGGCTGCCAGGAAGGGTAAGTTCAAGAACCTAGAAATTCAGGGAAGTTAAGATCCCCTAGGAGACACTGACTAGTGAGAGGCTGCATTCCAGAAAGATATGAAAGTTAAACCGATTGCCCCTCCTCTCTCGTGTTTGGAGATGCAGGGATTCCATGTGGTCTCACTGGAGATGTCCCACATGATCTATCATTAGCAGGGTTTTGTGAAGCTATGACCAGCTCATTAGTGTGTCATCATACATATATATATATATATATTTTTTTTTTTTTTTCTTTTCCTAGTTCACTTTCTTCTCACTCTTACCTGTTTTCTTAGGAATTCAGACTAACAAAGGCAGATAATCAGAATATTTCTACATTTCTTAAAAATGACTGCTTTGAAGTAAAATTCTGCCTTACAATTTAAAATTCTTGATTCTTTTATTTTAAAAAAGCACCCCTGCTTTGTAGCCACACACACACACCTATATAATTGTATCAAACTACAATTGCGTATTTCAAGCAGCTTTTCTAGCTTTCAAAAAACATCAATAATCATTTTATTATAATTCTTGTGTGAAGTAGTAAAAGAAATTATATTCACTGTAGACAAGAATCTTTAAATATTCAAATGAGTAATATGGATGTTTCTTTTATGATCATAACCTACTTGTATAAACTTGTAACCTATGTGAGATCAGGGAAGCTGCTAACCTTAATAACTGTTTTTTTGTGCCTAAAAATGTGTCTGGCACATAGTAGAGACAATACATTAAATCAATAAATAAAGCAGTTTAAAGATGTGATGTCATATCAATGACTTCAATTCTTATTCACTGATTGTTTCCATTAATCAAGCTTTGTTTTGAAAAGTCAAAACAAATGATCTATCAGTAATTCTATTTTGGTTATTTGGGTGTTTGATTGATTCACATTGAGGTTAATACAAATGTGAACAGTATTACGGAGAGTAATTACTACCTTCTTATCACATTCCTAAAAATACTGATTTTAGAAATCTTAGTATTATTGACTTCCATAAAATTAGTTCTTTCTGTGCTGAGAAATGACATTTCTAAGTTTGTTTCTTTCTTGAATTTCTGTCCATAGATTATAAGACTTCTACTCAATCCTGAATATGTGACTTTTAGGCAAACTAGGTCACAAAACTTTTGAGAGTTACCACCATGCATAACAATGTTCAGCTATTTCTCAAATTCAAAATTAATGTAACAGGGTTAAATGCAAATATGCTTTAGGAAAAAAAAAACATTTTTAATTAACAGTTTAATAATGAATGATGATAAAATGACACCTATTTTTTATTTCCCCGAATAACACACTGGCGGTCCTGTTTTTCAAATCTAAAAATCTTGTCATTTGATAAAAGTACTCAATTCCTTAATTGAATTTGTGTCACTTCACTGAAAGGAGATAACTGTAAATTAGAGAGCAATATTAAAAACAAAGCATGATGATTATGTTGAAGTTTTAAAAGTTAATATTCATTCAGAGTTTGAAATATAGTTCATTTTTATAAAGGAAAGCTATTAAGCTCTATTCCTTAAATGTTTTATTTCTGCAAATAAATTGAATTGTTATATGCAAACAGACACTCAGGTATCTAAATTAATACATGTCCTTAAGTCGATATACACAAAATTATTTTTAACTGTACACATAAAATTTTTCACATAAGCTCTAGATCATTTGTAAGGCATATGAAAATCTTTCCACAAGTAATCATTTTTAAGTGTAAATCACAATCATTATGCCAAAGGAAATAATATCATCTGAATATATTATTTTCTTATAATTTATCATGATGCTGTTTTTAATCATTGATTTAAAAGTTCAAGGAGCAGAGCACATTGACTACCTGTATTTATGACACTTTCCCAACATCATTGAAATAAAAGTAAGGGGATTTTTATCTGTAAGAAAACAAAGGAAGGAGGGCATAATCCCATAGGAATAAAGTGAATGAGAAAGGAAACACGTGTAAATAATAAATGTTAATCCATGTTGGGGAAGATGGATGTCAGCTAGAGGAATGATGACTTTCTTAGCAGACTGAAAGACCTACAACACCATGGGCTGAAGGGAGAGTTGCCTTAGAGAAATAGTTGTTTGCTCATTGGATTCCTGAAAAGTACAAACAGAGCTTAAAGTTACCAGTCCAGAGGTATTGTGGAAACTGGTAGTGAGGCTGATTTTTTAGGGATTTAGTTAAAGTAATTTTGTAGTCTGGCTAGAAAAGCTGGCATCTCTCTAATTTGTATTTTATAGGCAAGGAACAGTGAACTGACATTTTCTGCAGAAGAAAGGGGGTGGACTCATCATTTAATGAAACTACATAACATTGTTGTGTGAGTGAAGTGTTGGACTATTAAGGAGACACTTAGAAATTGCTATACTCCTTGCTGGGTCCACCTCTGTCTTCTTTATTCTATTCCCAGAACGTTAAAAGGCAGAGGCATTTCTTCTTTTCTTGTGAGAGATATTAAGTAGAACCTGTAAACAGATATTCAAATATTTACATTTGAGGAGAATGGGACACATACAACAAAATTACCCGATTGCTATCTGATCATTCTTCCATTCAGGAGTTGTAAATATAACTTTGTGATTATGTAGAGATTATTCTACTTGCATATTCATATTTAAAGTTTTCATCTATAAGTTACAATACATATTAAATAACCATCCTCTTCTCCCACCTCTGTTGACCCACAGTATCTTGTTTTATGCTTTTTAAAGTTCACACAGAAATCTGAAATTATTCTCTTCATGCATTTGCTTACTAGCTTATTGTCTCTACCCAGTGTAACAAAAACTCCATGAGTTGTGGAGTTCTGTCTGCCTTGTTCATTGCCATAAATATAAATAGAGTGCATCTAGGGTGAGAAGAGGGATGACAGATTTTTGTGGATTTCCTAGATGAACTAAAGATTTCTGGATGAGACTTGAATAAAAAGAAGAGGCTGGTCTTGTAAGTATATGGGTAGTAGAGAGTTTAAAAATAAATAATGAAGAAACTACAAAAGTCCTGGGACATGATCCAACAGATAAAAGGCTTGTGAGGCTATAGTAGAGTGAACAAACTGGCAAAGGGCTTAAAACATGTAGGAAAATAGTGAAACAGCTCATCTGGGCAGAAATTTCACAATAACAAAAGTCTTCAAGTTTGGCCTGAGTTTATTGCCTTTTCTTTAAAATATTGTTTTATCACATTATTACATGTATGACATTATTGCATTTGTTTTGGTACACTGCACTAGAATGTTTTCTTTATCAAAGATCTAGACAATCCAGACAATTGTGTTCCTTCCATTTTAAGAAGGTAAACACAAATATTTCACCATAATCTTCGCCTTTTTCACCAATGTATTATTATAGTGTATTCTATCCCCTTTTATAACACCTCTTGGCATAAGATAATTTGGCAGTGACAACATACAGTCATAATTTCACTTTCACATTTGAGGCAGTGTTAATAACAGACATGCCCATCTCTAATTTTTAGTAGCAACATCAAATTGCAAGCTGGCACAGACTGTCAAAAAAAGTAACACTATGACTTGCCAAGAGATACATGTTTCACGTGTTGCAGCAATGTGAAATTTATGTTCTAAGGAAGATGCACACAGAGGTATCCAGATGGGATTAATTTAAGAACACGGAAAATTTTTATTTGGATTTTTTAAGAGAGATAATATAAATTAAATGTATTCCGGCTGTTCAGGAGTCTTCAAGGCTATAAAGGGGAATAAGCCAATGACTATCTTGACCAGTACTTTGGAATGGTCTGCTGCAAGATGACTTGTGGTGGTCTTCATAATAAATAACACTCCTTATTCTGTATTGAACCACAGCTTGTGATAACAGTGAATCTACAGAGCATGCTGTGAACTTTACCTGACACTAGAAATTGCAGAAATACCACTCCAGGAGAAAGCTCCTCTGTCCATCCCCCACGCCGTGAGTCCCATTATTATTGTGATATACAGCATGTTGATCTGCAAAGCAGAATCTATCCTGGAGGCAATAAGCATAATACTTTAATTTTGCTGCATCTCTCTGGAGCCTAATTTTAGCCATTCCCAATGTGCAATTTTACAGACTCAGGTACTGAAAAGGTTGACAAAGTGAACGGAAATAAGAGAGTTCACATCAAAGTCCATATCTAATGATATAAGCTTTGCCCTGAGGACTTGCTTGCCTTCAAGGGATAACATCAGAGCAATTGGAAGATTTTTGAGGTTTGGTATACTATCATGAAAATAAGAGACTCATCTACATCAATGTAATGCTGAGAATTTCTACTTTGTGCATTCTTTTCATAACAGACCATACTAATAAAGAATTGTCCTGAGTGCACTTGGTTCCATGCAAATATTTGTACTACATGAAAATTTGTAACTCTGGGAGTTTGACTTGTGAAGGTAGATTCTGTTATGCAAAGTGCAATTCTAAAATCTCAATCAAAAGAAAAAAAAATTGGCCGGGCGCTGTGGCTCAAGCCTGTAATCCCAGCACTTTGGGAGGCCGAGACGGGCGGATCACAAGGTCAGGAGATCGAGACCATCCTGGCTAACACGGCGAAACCCCGTCTCTACTAAAAACACAAAAAAAATTAGCCGGGCGAGGTGGCGGCGCCTGTGGTCCCAGCTACTCGGGAGGCTGAGGCAGGAGAATGGCGGGAACCCGGGAGGCGGAGCTTGCAGTGAGCTGAGATCTGGCCACTGCACTCCAGCCTGGGCGACAGAGCGAGACTCCGTCTCAAAAAAAAAAAAAAAAAAAAAAAAAAAAAAAAAAATTGCCCTACAGGCTGAGCTATCCAGTTCCAATGATAAAATTCTTAGTTTTTTCTGTCCATTTTAGACTTTACAGTTTTCAGTATTCTTACCTTGAATGGAGTCTTTCAATAGTATAATACTAGGGAGGCAAAGTAGAAGTTTCCATATTGAAGAGTAAAATTTCAATCAGTGAAAAATAACAAGTATTTTATGACACCATAACATTCATTTATTCATTTAATAAACATTAAACTCATAAAATGAGTAAGTTGTAAACTCTTGAAAACCTAAAAGCAGTAGAATAAAAGTGACTTAAGATTTATTTGAATAATTTTAAAACACAATGGAAAAAGACAACAGTAAGATATATACAAATGCAAATCTATGGCATTCCAGGATATGTGTACTTTTTTTATTTTCTTTTGGGCTGAAGAAGCTGTGACAACTTCTGAAAGATGTAGTCACTGAATTAATTATTTAGGCAAATGCCTAATCATACATAATGCTTGAAGACCAGCACATTTAGCAAATATGCCTATGAAGCTCATATAAAGCTAGTATAATTCACACTGAGTACATCTTTCCCCGTCTCTACTGAAACTTGCATTGTAACAAGAGTTACTGTTACTTCTGCAGTCCCTTTCTCTTTCTCTCTAGAATGTCACATCTGCATCAATTAATCACCTTCACAAGATAGAATAAAATCCATGCACAGGCTTTTTTATTTGTTGGATTATGCTTCAGGATTTTATATTTGCTTTCTGATTTATCTTTGAATTCTGGGCTTCACATTTATTTGCAAAACAAGCTTTTTCTCTTCATTCAACTCTCAATTCAAGTCACCTCATCTTAGAGATCTTCCTTAACAAACCACCACAAATGATCACCTACTCCTTCTACCCCAGTTGCACTCTATACTATTATTTAAAAAAAAAAAAAAAAATCAGAACATTAGAAATTATTTTTCTTATTCAGTTGTTACTAGTTTATTATATCTATCACCAAAGAATTAAAGTTTCATTTCGTGTTTGTTACAGCATATAATACATAGTTACTCAATAAAAAGTGTTTAATGTCTATATATCTGCACATTCACTCCACCATTTTTTTTTTTCATGAATTCTCCACTTCCCAGCCCTGTGCATAACATTAAAAATTTCCTACTTTCCAAAATACATGTTTGGTAAGACTATCAGCTTGAATACAGTTTTGTAGGAAACAAATCTAAGAAGACAAATAAACCAAATATGAAACTGATGAACTCATTCTGTACCTTTTCCTGAACAATGTGAGGTATTACACAGCAGAAAAGGGGATGGCCTTTGACATTAATCATACTATGTTTGAACTTCACCTCTGCCTGCTGGGTGATTTGAAAAAGTTATCCTTTTTGAAACTCTGTCTTTCATCTGAAAAAGGAAAATTATATAACAATATCTTTTTCAGCAGTGAAATTCAAATTAATTCATTTACATGAAAGCATACATAAAAAACTTTCTGATATATAGTTGATATTCAATAAATACTTCCATCTTTCCCGTTTTGCCTTATTCCCTCAGGCTAATCAAAATTCCAATCTAGACTAGAGTCATAATTCTGATTTGCATTAGGCCTACAGAGTGATGCCTAAGAGGCCTGAAGGTAAACTATTTTGCCTTGGGTCTCCCAGGCAAGTATCATTTTAGATAACTGTCTCAGAAATGTTAGAGTTATAAATGCATCTACGAGGGGGAATGTTCTATTAAATTAATGCCTAAATCTTAATTTAAGAAAGCTAATTGAATTGTGCAGAAAAAAGCTACTGCTTAAATATCTTTGGTTTTGGAAGATACAATACAAGTGTAAAAATATTTAGGGAAATCATCAACATCCTTGAAATTTCCAAGTGTATTTTTCCACAGTAAAAAGCTACATTTTCTTTTAATTATTTTATAGTCTTCCATATATTTGAATGTTATCTTTCTTAATTGAAACTAATGTTTGTTTGTTTTTCTTAGTCAACCTCAAAAGACATTTATCTATAATATTCTTCACATCAAATAAAATAAGCTTTCAAATTGTATTTGCCTTTCAAATGAATTTACTGATTTTCTATTTTATTAATTTCAAATTTTATTTGTATTTTTCCCTTTTCTTACTTTTTGGTTTTCTTTGTTGTTATATTTTTCTTTTTGGTCAAGTTTATTAAGATAAATACTCAGGTATTTCTTCTTTAATAATGATGATCTGTATTAGCTGATTGCCTAATTAGCTTTATCCAAAAGAAAAATAAATTTCTTATATAACTTATATTTTATATATTTTGACAAAAGGTAGTTTTGCAACTTGGAGGAAGGTGCCAATGGAATTTAGGCTCCTACCCTTCTGTAGAAACTAGGAGATAGAGGCTTCATCTTCCTTCCTTCATTACATTAAAAAGAACAAAATTCCTTGAGAAAGAAATTCCTATGCGTAAATTTGGCAAGAGGATTATTTAGCTTTCATGAAAATTTCCATACATTTCAAAGAGAAAACGTAAAGGAATTGCAACTACAAAAGTTTTCTAAAATAAATGCTGTAAGAAAATTAAGTAGGATGGAGTGTCCTCTGCTATTTTCAGTCAAGAGAATTAAGCCTCTTTTTTTAAAATTTGTATTTTCAGTTATGAAAGAAAGAGTTTCTAGGTGAAAAGCTTCCTCTGGGACACAGCTTTGCCAGGAGGCTTGCTATCTGCCTCCAAACTCCAAGCATTTAAAGCCTCGGGTGAGACATTAATTGAATTGGATCTAAGGAGCAAAGAAGCATGGATTCACTGGAGCTTCCGTCTTTCCAGCATTATTGAAACTGACCCCAGGAAAAGACGAAATGGGTTACACATATTGCTGTGGTGAAACCCAGGAGAAAAGTATGTAAAAAGTTATCACTAAAAGGAGGCAGGAGGATATGTCCCTTAGTCTAATAGATTAGATAAAGGACAGAGCCTGATACCTGATTTTTTGTTGTTGTTGTTGTTTTTTTTAAAGCAAGCACTACAGCTTGGGGGATTCTGACACAAGTGTGCTCGGAGGTGCATTTTGAGAAACACTCCACTAAAGCATTTAGAACTTCAGGAATATAGAATGCGTGAAATTTTATCTCAGAAACAACCATCTATTGGCCAAACATACAAGGAAGGACAGAAATGAGAAGATAAACATGAAACTCAAGTAAAGAAAATCTGAACTTAGAAGCTGGCAAAATATGAACATGTCCATGCGATAATAGATTCAAAAATGTACAAAAATGATCTATAGAAATTTTAGTTCTTTTCTTTATCTCCGTAGCATTTAATAGTGCTTAATATCATTATCTTTTCAAACATTACCTCTCCACTTTGAACGCTTTAACAATTTATGTGCGTTTTATCGTTTCTTTTTGATATTTTTGCTCCTTTTTCCTATTATTTTCTAAATATTCCTTGCCCCTAAGCATAGTCATCATCCAAGGCTATCTTTCTAGATATCTTAAATTTCTTCCTCAAAATAATGATATCCAATAATAAATTAATTTCTGTTAATAAGTTTCATGGTGATTTTCATCCATGGTATTGCCATTAGCCATGGCCACCATCTGTTTTTTTTTTTTTTTTTTTTTTTTTTTTTTGACTCTTTGATGGATAACACACAATGTAGGTTCAAAAAAAAAATGTCCAGGGAGTCAAATATGTGATTAATATGTAAGTTATGTACTCTGATCTTGCAAGAAGGAAGACATTTAAGTAAAAATGAATGTGGGTAGTAGATTTCAGAAAAGTTTTCAAGTGTCAAAGAAGAAGACGTGCACAAAGACTAGGAATCCAAGATAAAAATGTTAAATGATGAGCTTCTATAAAAGAGTTGAGAATATTGCTTGGAGCTTGGGAGTGGCATCTATAATGAAAGGAATGTGAATATTTTTTATATTAATTGTTAAATTATTACCATTAACAACTATTTTTTTATATTTTTAAAGTTATTATTTTAGAAACAATTATTATGTTCTGGTATTGTGTAAATTTCTTTCGAGTTCATAATTTCATTTAAATCTCACCTTTGTAGAAGAACCAATACTATTTCCACTTTACACATGAAAAAACTGTGGTTGGAGGGACAGTCCCAGCCCCTGTAAGAATACTTTGCTAGGTGCTCTCTCTCTCTCTCTCTCTCTCTTTTTTTTTATTAGTTGTCAAATGCTTTGTGAATAATTATTTTTAAAAGCAAGAATTAGATGGTCGAGTATCAGAGCCTTTCACGTCTCAAACTGCCAAAGACATAATCTGTAATGTTCCATCTATTAAGAGTTAAACCCAACTTTTACAAGATTGTGTATAGCTTACAAATTCTATGAATCTATAGTTTTTAAAAGCAAAAATTATTTAAGGGCTTTATATTTATTTGATTTATTTGCTTAAGGCAGTGTAAGTCCTAATATTGTTTAGTACTTTCACACAGAAATGTTATATTGTGTATATTCTGAATTTGATTCTGCCCAACAATGCCTACACAGTAGTAATTTGAAATGATTCTATGGATGTGGTGGGATGGTAATGTTTCAGGACCTGGTTTCAAAAGTCAGTCTCTAGGAATCAGAGCCCCAAATTTTAAAATCTAGTAGCACCTTCCACCCTTCAGTTTTCCCATAAGATATCCATTATGATTCTCACACATCAGAAATACAGAATCAAACATTTAGGAAAGTCAAGAATCACCCAAGTTTTTGTTTTTAACTTCTGTGCTTACTTTAATGTATAACTGTTACATTGGTAGGCTTGAAGAAACCTAGTCCATTTTTCTGTTTTAATCATCATATGATCAATAAATGACCCTAAGGTTAATTAACTGTCTGCTTGGTTATTTATTTATTTTTGATCTACAGATGCTCTTCAACTTCCCATGAAGTTATAAATGGATAAACCCGTCGTAAACTGAAAATCATTAAGTTGAAAATTCATTTAACACATCTAACCTACTGAATGTCACAGCTTAGCCTAACCTACCTTAAATCTGCTTAGAACACTTACATTAACCCATATTTGGGAAAAATAATCTAATAGAAAGCCGATTTCATAATAAAGAATTGATTATCTGATAGACCTCATTGACACACTGCACTGTACAGAACAGTGTCAGTTATTTACCCTCATGAACTGAAGCTCACTACCACTGCTCAACATCACTAGAAATAATTGCATTGCATATTGTTAGCCTGGGAAAAGATCCAAATTCAAAGTATAATTTCTGTGGAATGTCTTTCACTTTCCCATCCTAATGTCAGAAAACTGTAAGTCAAGCCATCATAAGTCAGGGACTCTGTATTTGTTCTTTTATTTCTCTCTCTCTACTATGCATTTATGCAGTTTTTGTCTTTTAAACTACTGAAACTTGCTTACAAACTGATAGATGTCAGACCACTGTACCGATAAGGCTTTCTATTTTTTTTTTGAATTATTATTATACTTAAGTTCTAGGGTACATGTGCACAACGTGCAGGTTTGTTACATATGTATACATGTGCCATGTTGGTGTGCTGCACCCATTAACTCTTCGTTAAATTAGGTATATCTCCTAATGCTATCCCTCCTCCCTCCCCCCTCCTCACAATAGGCCCTGGTGTGTGATGTTCCCCTTCCTGTGTCCAAGTAGTCTCATTGTTCAATTCCCACCTATGAGTGAGAACATGCGGTGTTTGGTTTTCTGTTCTTGTGATAATTTGCTGAGAATGATGGTTTCCAGCTGCATCCATGTCTCTACAAAGGACATGAACTCATCCTTTTTTATGGCTGAATAGTATTCCATGGTGTATATATGCCACATTTTCTTAATCCAGTCTGTCACTGATGGACATTTGGGTTGATTCCAAGTCTTTGCTATTGTGAATAGTGCTGCAATAAACATACGTGTGCATGTGTCTTTATAGCAGCATGATTTATAATCCTTTCTGCTTTTATTCTCTATTAAAGAAGAGATCCGGCTGGTCGTGGTGGCTCACACCTGTAATCCCAGCATTTTGGGAGGCCAAGTCAGGTGGATTACCTGAGGTCAGAGTTCAAAACTAGCCTGGTCAACATGGCAAAACCCTGTCTTTTCTAAAAACACAAAAATCAGTCGGGAGTGGTGGTGCGTGCCTATAGTTCCAGATACTAGGGGAAGCTGAGGCAGGAGAATTGCTTGAACCCAGGAGGCAGAGGTTGCAGTGAGCCGAGATTGTGCCACTGCATTCCAGCCCAGTGACAGAGAAAGACTCCGTTTAAAAAAAAAAAAAGAAAGAAAAGACAAGAGAGAGAGACAGAAGAAGAAAAAGAAGAGATCCAGGTCATTTTAAGAACCAGGTTAGTAGAGGCATTTGATTCTCTTTTCATTTTGGTAACTTGAGTCACCAGCATTTTGGGTCTCAGCACTCAATCCTTTATTTGCCTCGTTCTGGTTACCCCATAATGTTTACCTTGTTTTTCTTATTTTCATGCTTAAATTATTCCTCCCTTCAGTAGAAATCATTCTGATATCTCATTCTGTTAAGTCAGCATCAGAAACTCATTTATTCTTGTATTTTTTTTTTTCCTTTTGAGAAGGAGTCCCATTCTGTCACCCAGGCTGGAGTGCAATGGCACAATCTCAGTTCACTGTAACCTCCGACTCCCAGGTTCAAGCGATTCTATTGCCTCAGCCTCCCGAATACCTGGGATTACACATGCCCACCACCATGCCCAGCTAATTTTTTGGTATTTTTAATAGAGACATGGTTTTGCCATTTTGGCCAGGTTGGTCTGGAACTCCTGACCTCATGTGATCCACTCACCTCGTCCTACCAAAGTGCTGGGATTACAGGGATGAGCCACCGAACCCAGCCCTCATTTATTCTTTCACAAATATTTATTCCACTTCTCTCCATCAGTTCCTGTGCATCAATTCCTGTACATATTAAACAAGACTTCTATGATCCCTTTTCTTACAGAGTTTAGAGTTCATTGGATAAAAAAGTAATGTTAAGCTAGTAACATTCATAAAGTGTGATAAGGGGTAGAGTAAGGGAAGTACAAACATAACATATAATGTGTGAAACTCATCTTGTTAAGGTCAAATAATGCCTCTTAAATGTTTAGGGTGAGATGTGAGGGATATGTTGGAAAGAAGATGTAGTAAAATGTAATAGGTATAGAAGACCTATGAAAATACCTTCAAATGAGGGTTAGTTTAGTATATTTAGAGAATTATGTTGGGATTCACTCAGGATGGTGGCAGAAATATTAAAGGGAAATATTAGGGACAGTTATAGGGTATAGTCACAAACTTTTCGGAAGGCTAAAAGGTTACATAACTTGCAATAATTGAACAGGCTGAAGGCAGCCAGTTCTTACCTTCAAGCATTAGGTCATAGGGTAAATACTAGGGACAATAGACTTCCCCAGTTAACGTCTGTTTACCCTACCTCCATTAACTAACCTTTGAGCCAGATGGCTCTCTGGGCGGGGGGAGGTCAACCAAGAATATTGCCCCCTAATGTTATTTACCGTAGACTATGGTACCTGAGCTTTAATCATTCCTAGAACTACTCTCTTAACCATGTTAATTATTCACAAGTGTGTTTACTCAAATCTTCTGTTGTTAATTGTATACCAAATAAATGCCTGGAGTGCAAGCTGCTTAGGGCCGGTGGCACAGTGACAAACCTCTCTTTGTGTGCAGGCGGTCAGACACTCAGCAGGACTGGCAAAGCAGAATATCTGTGTGTCAGTGTACGTTTTATTCATCCGTCATTTGGGTCAGGGTCTGCGGGCAGACCCCTGCAGCTAACACCCTCTTGTGAGGAGCAATACCTCAGAATTAAAATAGAGTGATGGCACTTTATTCTAAAACAATTGATAAATTGTTAAAAATGTTAGGAAGTAAAATTATTGATCAAGACTGAATGTGTATGGAAATGGTTTGGAGTCAGAGTGATAAGAAAACACATGCAAAAGCCGGGCACGGTGGCTCACGCCTGTAATCCCAGCACTTTGGGAGGCCGAGGCGGGCGGATCACCTAAGGTCAGGAGTTCGAGACCAGCTTGACCAACATGGAGAAACACTGTCTCTACTAAAACTACAAAAAATAGCTGGCATGGTGACACATGCCTGTAATCCCAGCTACTTGAGAGGCTGAGGCAGGAGAATCGCTTGAACCTGGGAGGCCCAGGTTGCAGTGAACCGAGATCACACCAGTGCACTCCAGCCTGGGCAACAAGAGTGAAACTCCATCTCAAAAAAAAAAAGAAAGAAAGAAAACACGTGCAGCTACTCATGTAGCATTGACGGACACATCTCAAGATCTTGCTCCTGCTGCTTGCAGATCGTTCCTCTCACATCCTCTTGTGACTCTGGAAAAATTTTTTTTGAAGCTTAAGTCATGGCTACCCATCATACATAGCCCTCATCATCTGTATTCTTCACCTGCTTTCAGAATTTCAGCTCTTACAATCACAGAAGACTGAATATTTGTCACAGTATTTTCCCCATTTACAAATTCTGACATTTTTGTCAGCATTTAAAGTTGTGTAAGTTTTACCTGGGTAAGAAGACAGGAAGAGTTGCTTGTACTGAATAAAACAGGGATTGCAAGCGTCTTGTAATTTGTGCATTGGCATGAGGTTGCATCAGCTCAGAGCAAGGTCTGCTTTTTTGCCAAGCGGAGACGCATTTTACAATTAACACTTCCAGCAGGAATAACTCTCCTCTAAATCACTGAAAGATGTTTTGGATTTTGGTTATATTGGCATGTTAACTATAGGTTTCAATACCTGCGTTAGTTGTCAATTGCCTAACAATCATCTACTAATTTGGTGCTTTAATATAATGGTTTATGATTTTTTCAGATTTTTGTGGATTCTCTTGGGCTCAACTGGGTAATTCTTCTGTAGATTTTGCTGGAGGTCAGTCCCTCATGAAGCTCCATTCAGCTGGCAACTCAGCTGGGGTGAAAATATGCAAGGTGGCTTTCATCTTCCAGGATCCCACATATATGGCTTCTAATCATTCAAGGTCTAGCCTGGTTTTCCTTATACAAAGGAGACTGAATTCAAAAGGGAGAAGCAGAATCCACTATGTTCTGGGCTCAAGAAGCCCAAGTATGTCATTTGCACTGCATTTAATATAAAAAAAAAGTCACAAGAATAACTCACATTCAAGAGAACAGGAAATAGAATTTATCTCTTGATGTGAGGAACAATATGCTCACATGGCCATAGAAGGAATTAGTGGTTATATTTGGAGATTACTTACCACTTTCTCTTTTCTCCTACACTCTATGTCTCAGAGATTTATGCCAAGTTGCTTAAACATTTTGTATCTCACTGTCTTTCTACATAAAAAAGGGATGTTAGAAAGCTATTTATTTCATCGTGCTTTTGGATCCAATGTGGTCCTTGCATATCACTTAAAACAAGACCTGACACATGGCTTATTAATAATTGTAACAATTATTATTAATTATTATTACTATTACTATCTGTTTCTTGGTAATCAGTATCATTTTTGTTCTTCCTCAATTTATAGCAGGTCTACAATATGTATTATTTGCTTACTTAGCAACTTGACAACTTAGTTGCTTAGCAACTTAACTTCAATATTATAAGTTAATTATTTGTCACAAATAATTAAAATATTTATCTAATATCTGATATAAACTTTGAAAGCACAGTAAGAACTATTGTCCAGGCTAACAAGATTAAGCAATCACCATCTGTAAATATTACATTTAGATCAACCATTTCAAATTCAGTAGGTGTTTGCCTTTCCGCGCTGCAGACTATACACATAACAAGTTGTAATGGCTACTGTAGTACCCAGAAAGAGACCATGAAAATCAAAATACATTGAGTGCCCCTTTCAAAACCCTTTAGACTAGATGGGATCCTACTAACATTGATATCATTTTAAAGTAATAAATAACTTGAAATTTGTTGTGTTATGGAAAGCATGACACCATATTCTTTCACCACTTATAAAACCAAACAGATAAAGAATTCCAGGCTGGGGGTGGTGGCTCTTGCCTGTAATCCCAGCACTTTGGGAGGCCAAGGTGGGCAGATCACGAGGTCAGGAGATCAAGACCATCCTGGCCAACATGGTGAAACCCCGTCTCTACCAAAAATACAAAACTTAGCTGGGCGGGGTTGCGCTTGCCTGTTAGTCCCAGCTACTAATACAACCAAAACCCAAAATGAGGCGGGAGAATCACTTGAACCTGGGAGACGGAGATTGCAGTGAGCCGAGATTGCGCCACTGCATGCCAGCCTGGGAGACAGAGTGAGACTCCATCTCAAAAAAAAAAAAAAAAAAAAAAAAAAAACTTCCAGTGCACTTGATTTTACAAACCATATTGAAATATGCTTTAATGTAAATCAATATTTTGCTGCTCCAGCATCTCCATTATTTGTCCATTTTTACTGATGAATGACTCTTTGTCACTCACTCTGGGCTCCTTTTCTAACCTCCCATCAGGCGGCGAGATGCCTCTTGTTATTTTCCCTCATACACATACATTTTATATGTGTTTTATATATATAGCTAATTAATTTTATAATATTAATATCTCAAAAATAATTAGTATTAAAAACTGGTAAAAGTATAGCAATTATATATTGAAAAATATAATCCTACAAGCATTATATCATTTAATTTCAATAAACAGCAAAATAAATAGGCATATTTTTGTCTTCATATGAGAAAAATGATTTTAGAGTAATTTTTCTAAGTTTACATAACCAGATCATGACAAAATTTGAATTTTGAGCCTAAGTTGACCAGACTCCATGGTTCAAATTCTTACAATAAAGACAAAATATAAAAAGAAACCCTCAACTATGTATTGTAAGTCAGTAAAGTTATCCTCAGGTGGTACTCATTTTGATACAGGATAAACTTTCTACCACAATAAAACAAACAAAATTCCTTATGATAGAAATTAAAAGAAAACACGTATTATTTATAATTTGGTAGTAGCACAGTTTGAAGGTCAAAAGTGAACCGATACTGACTCCTTGAACGTATTTACTACTTTTATTTTTTACTCTAATAAACCATTGTCCTTTCTTCTGTCTACAGAAGATAATGTTTTTTGTAGTTGCAATTGCTCTGTCTTCAAAACTATGGACCTGTCTGCAGCATTTGTCAGTCCCTTCCTTCTTGAAACCTTCTCCTTCTTTTGTATTCTGTGTTAATGAATTGTTTTAATTATTTTAACTCTGATTATATTTTCTCTAGTTCTTGTTTTTTTTTAATTTTTTAAAGAAAAACCATATAAGCCGGGTGCAGTGCCTCACCCCTGTAATCCCAGCACTTTGGGAGGCCGAGGCAGGTGGATCACTTGAGGTCAACGGTTTGAGAACCAGTCTGGCCAACATGGTGAAACCCTGTCTCTACTAAAAATACAAAAAAAATGGCCGGGTGTGAGGATGGCTGTGGTCCTAGTTATTCGGGAGGCTGAGGCTGGAGAATTGCTTGAACCTGGGAAGAGGACGTTGCAGTGAGCCGAGATTGCTCATTGCACTCCAGCCTGGGCTACAAGAATGAAACTCTGTCTCAAAAACAAACAAATAAAATATAATAATAATAATATATATATTTATCTATAGATATTCATGATGTACTCTTTTCAAAGATTTATTTCATTCTATTCATTCTACTCTAATTGATTTTAATTTTTATGGGAATATATACCAGTATCATTAGCTGATAAAATTTATGGCTCTACATATCAGAATAATGTACATATGATTATTTTTACAAATGTTACTTAACAGTTCTGGAGCCCATATATAGAATCAAGACTCTGTTTTGATCCTTAAGAGGGCAGTCATCTTAGATTAAAAAAACACTCAATTTCTTATACTTACCTCAAAATTAGTTTGGTTTCATTGAATGTGATCTTCCTACACTGGGCACTGCAAGAACTAGAATGATGACTGCTTCATCTCCATCTCCAGTGTAGTGCCTGCAGCACAAAAAGCAGTCATTAAAGTTGGTAAACTTAAAAAGCAAATGATTTAAGAGAAAAACAAAACAAAAACCCCCAAAATTCATGTGAGCCAGGTATGTTAGCTCACACTTGTAATCCTAGCAATTTGGGAAGCCAAGGTAGGAGAATCACTTGAGGCGAGGAGTTTGAGATCAGCCTGGTCAACATAGCAAGACTCCATGTTATTAAAAAAATTCAATTAAAAATAAACTTGAAGAATCATGTTTGCCTCAATTATCTTCTTTGCTCTAGTTCTGCATCGCATTTTCATTTCTAGGAAGTGATGAGAATTTTTTTTTTTTTTTGAGGTAAGGTCTCACTCTTTCACCCAGGCTGAAGTGCCGTGGCATGATCTTGGCTCACTGCAGCCTTTACCTCCCAGGCTCAAGTGATCCTCCTGCCTCAGCCTCCCAAGTCTGGAAGCACAGGTGTGCACCACCATGATGTGTTAATTTTTAATTTTTTTTTTTTTTTTTTTTTTTGGTAGAGATGGTTTTTTACCATGTTGCCCAGTCAGTTCTCAAAATCCTGGACTCAAGTGATCCACCCACCTTGACTTCCAAAAGTCCTGGGATTACAAGTGTGTGCCACTGGCCTGCTGATGGGATTTTGAAACTGATTGTTCATAACTGAATTAATGATAGGAGCATGGAATTCTAGAATTTTTTTTCTCCAAGTAATCTAGATCTGACAGTTCAGTCATCTGTAATTCTCTCTTCATTATTTTCTTACTATTCCAGTTCCAGCATTTTTACATTTCCTTAGAAACATTCCATCTAGCTAACTTATTGACATGTTTGAATTTCACCCTGATATATATTTTATAGTCCATATTTACATTAGTAACTTTAAAGCATGAATCTGATTACATTTCTCACATTCAAAAATTTTGATGAGCTCATAATTGGTTACAGAATAAGTAAAAGGTATTTAAACTCCTCTGAAGATAGCTTTAATCTAGCCATACATATTCAAGAATATCCAAATAATTGGTCAGCACCTCTCTATGCTCTGAGATCTGAATATTCCTCTGTGTTTTGCTTTTGCTTTCCCCACTACTTGGGATTGTCTCCCTATCTCACCTCTGCATGTTTAGATATTGCTTATCTTTTCAGACAGTACTCGAATGTTGCCTTATTCATAATTCTCAAAGCCAGCAAATAACAACCTGATAAAATTAAATTGGTAAGAAAAAAAAAGGAATAATTACATGCAAAGCAAGGCAAATAAATTCTTCAAGAAATCACTGAAAAGCATTAATATAGATATTAATAAGTGAAAAACAGCAGAAGCAGAGACTAGTGTGGATGCACTTATATTTCCTGTTTTCAGCAAATCTGTCTGTGATTCTAAGAACAAAATAATATATTCAATAAATACATATCTAAGCAATTAATAAAAATTAGATTAATAGACACCTAAAATTAAAACATTCAGTCTGAATAATATAGAATTATTAGAAACATGCAGTTGTGCTTATATGTGTTATTTCTAATGTATCCCAAATAAGAAAAAAAAGAAAGAACTGTACCTAACATTTACAATTGTGAAAGCAACAGAGAAGAAAAGAAAAGAAGGAAACAATGTTTATTTAAATAGGCAGAAAAATACAAGGGAGAAAATGCAGAGAACCTTTAAAAAGTTAAAGGATCCAAGACAAACCACAAATACTAACCACAATGATATTTAATTTATTTTTGTTGGAAAATCTGAGTCACTGTTGTCAGGTTGTGAACTTTCAGTGGTGCCAGGATGTCTTGAAGTTGATCTTTAGTCCAGTAAATCATTTATTTTGGCCAAGTCAAAATGGTTTCCTGAATTTCTGCAACAGGCATTAGTAGTTCTGAAAAACTATGTGTTTGTGTATGTGTGCATAAGCATATATATATATATATATATAAATTATACTAATATAAAACTACATATATATGCACACACATACACACATGCACATACATTTTTTCTTCATTAAATCAAAAGTTTCATATTTTTTAAAGTGAGAATGCATCTTAAATATAAGAAAATAGGTAGCAAGATGAATTCATATGTCTTGGTTTTGATTATGATAAAGTCACTGTTTAGTTTAAAAAAAATCACAATTTTGAAAATAATAGTTATATAATTTTTTAAAATATTCACTTTAAAAAATGTGTTCTCTTAGCTATTTAAGGTTTTATGTTGCATTAAATAACACCTCAGAATTGTTCAAAGATAATGGAACTTACATGTTTTTCTATTAAAAGCACTAAAATATAATAGAGAAATATTCTTTCTAGAAGGACTTTAGCAGGTAAGCATAATAAAATAATTTACAGAAATGGGATATTTTCTGGAAAATATATCTGGAGAGCCTTTCAACTCTATATATTTGTTCCACTGCCTTTTGGGGGGTGTTTAATTTTGAAGGCTATGAGCAGTTCAAAACACTTAGAAACTTAAACATGAGAATTCAGAATGTAATCATGGTTACTTAAGAGCTCATATAATTAGGCTGTCAATCATCACAACAAATACTCATTTCAGAATATTTCACTATCAGTAGCATTGGGGTGAAAATCAGTTCAATTTTCCTCTTTGCAACCAGATATAAATAATAACCCATACAAATCTAGGAGGAAGAAGAAATCTCAAGAACTTCCTCTTAGTCTCTTGAGATAGATTTTTTTCTGGCAATGATTCCAAGAAAAGAAAAAGATTTTGCCTATAGACAAAATGCATAATCATCAGTTTCATAATACATTAGTAGATTTTGGTATACAAATTGTTGATGGAAAGCATTTTTAAATAAATAAATGAAACAATAAGTCATACATGTTGCATTGCAATTTTGATGTGGGATGAGACTTTCCCAAACCGGCATTTCTTTGATTAAGCATATTTTTTAGCATTACTTTTCACAAATCAGTAGTGTTAGCTGTTCAGATCTAATAAATGTATAAATGACAACAGAGATTTATAAAAAACAGAATGAAGGTGCAAACTATTATAAAGATCTATATGGCAACAAACAAATGTTTATTGAACAGTAGTTATCAGCCAGGTACTGTATTATGTGCTGAGAAAAATTTAAACAATTACTGTTAACATGTATATGTGAAACATATATACATATATATACACACACGTATATAGTATACATGTGCATGTGTGTCGCATTTATTTCTAGGTAAAATATCTAAAAAATTATAAACAGTCTCTAGAATTATCAATGTTATGGTAATTTTCTATTCCATTTTTTATAATTATGACATATGCACACATACAGTCACACACCCACACATACGCTCCTCATATTGGTAATGAAGAACGACATGATTGTTTATTGTTAAGTAAAAATGTGATTGGAGTGTTTATCAGCACTACTATTCACAACAATCCGATAATAATAAAAATAAAGATGAAATGATAGTATGGCCTAACCAGTATCTATCTTTGCTTCTAGTGTATTTCCATGTAAGCAAAATTAAATATATTTCTAATTTTATAACAATTATAAGTTTAGCAAAAACTTTTGGCACTAGAATGCCCACTTACCTCACATCCGGTTTCCCCCGATATTAATCTATTACATGGTCTGGTATCACTGTTGCAATTAATATGCTAATGTTGATACATTATTAACCAAAATGCATGCTGAAATCCATTCGTATTTACCTAGTTTTAACTAATTTTTTCTGTTCCAGGATATAGTCCAGAAAAACATAATGCGGTTCATATTTATGCCTTCTTAGGTTACCCTTGACTGTGTCAGTTTCTTAGATTTTTCCTTGTTTATTACGATCTTGAGAGTTTTGAGGAGTATTGTTCAGATATTTTGTAAAATGTGCCTCGATTGGTTTTTTAAATGTTTTTGTATGATTAGACTGGGGATTTTGTTTTTGGGAGGAAGATCATGGAAGTAGATTGCCTTTGTCATCACCTCATATGGAGAGCACAAATTATTAACATGACCTATTACTGCTGATGTTATCCGTGATCATCTGACTTAGGTAGTTTTTCTCAGGTTAAACCATGGCAAAAACAGCATTTTTCTCCCCACTTTCTTTCTCTTTGGAAGGAAGTAATTATGTGCAGCCAATATTAAAGAGTAGGGAGTTATACTCCCTCACTGAGAGCAGAATAATTACCTAAATATTTTGGAACTTTTCTGCACAGGAGCATTTGTCTCCTCTCTCCCATTTGTGTACTAATTTAATTATCTGTTTATATTAATGGACTCATGAGTACTTATTTTATCCTTTTTGTTATAGTCCAATATTACTTCATTTTCTTGCTCAAATTGTTACTACTTTAGACATTTGGAGCTCTGTCAGTTAGCTATGTCCTTTCCACATAAAACTATTATGTGGGATTTTGGGGGGCTGAAGGGGTATTTCCTTACATTTTGGGATAAAAGACACTCTGGAATCGTCTAGTATATTTTCTTCTCTAGTACTAGAATCAGCCACTTCTCCCAGGAACCCTATTTTCTTTTATTGGTGACTGGTATTTTCAACCAAGATCTAGGAGTACTTGATGCTACTGAGGTGTGATTCTTTTAGGCCCTCTCAGCTGACAGAGCAAGGAAATTCATGTATATGAATTAACTCATGTATATACATACGTCTGTAAATATTTTTACGTGTAACCATCCATGTCTATATTGAGCTAAAACAAGCTAAATGTGAGAAAACTGATGTCTCTGACTCTAATTCATTTCTACATGGATCATTCTATTCTCTCTTTGCTCATCTGCAACTTTCCATGCTAACAGTGAGAAAATTGGCTCTCACACTACACCATGCATTTACAGCTTTTATTTTTATTTTTTGCTTTTAGTCTTACAGACTATACCCATTTCCAAAATGATTTAGGTCAGTGACTTCCTGCCACACATTTTAATGAGACTGATCCATACAAGTGTAATAAAGTGAAGCTGATTTGTAATAGCCTGCATCTATCCTAGGATCTCCTGATCTCCTAAAGGCTGTTGTCACAATTTGCATATCTTAAGGTTCACTCTTTATGCTGTGAAATTCTATGGGATTTGATAAACGTACACTGACATGTAACTACCATTTCAGTAACAAAAAGAATACTTTCAGCGCTGTAAAATAATCTCTGTGTTTCCTTCATTCAGACTTCCTCCCCTCTCTTGAAACACTGGCAAACACTGTTTTCTTGCTTGCTTGCTTGCTTGCTTTTTCTCTCTCTATTCCTCCTTCCCTCCCTCCCTCCTTCCTTCCTTTCTTCCTTTCTTTCTTTCTTTCTTTCTTTCTTTCTTTCTTTCTTTCTTTCTTTCTTTCTTTCTTTCTTTCTTTCTTTCTTTCTTTCTTTCTTTCTTTCTCTCTCTCTCTCTCTCTCTCTTTCTTTCTTTCTTTCTTTCTTCTTTCTTCTTTTTCTTTCTTTCCTTCTTTCTTTTTCTTTCTCTCTCTTTCTTTCTTTCTTTTACATTTTACATTTTATTATACAATCTTGTTTTACTTAATAATATGCAAATAATTTTATTTAACATTATTTTCTGCATTGTAGAAAACACAATGTGTTATATTCTTCTTGCGAATAGCTACAAGTATCAAGTATATTAAATAATATGTAAAAGTCATTCATGTTTCCCCCTCCAAAATACTCCTATGTCTAACAACTCTCAATAGTTTGAATTTACCTTTGGAATATACTTTCGATCTACATTTAAAGACATATACCTATATAGAAAATGTTCTCCATATAGGATTCTGATTTTATTGATGTAAAATGATAATGTATGTTGCTAGTAAGTTTAAGGTTAAGTAATAATAAAAGACACACAACCAAAGCAAGATATAATGCAGAATATTCTGACAGGGGTACTGCCTCCCCACATTTCCAGGATTTCAGAGGCAGATGTATGTGTGAATGTTCTTTCAGTGATAATTTGGTCATGCAATAGAAACTTGCCTTAAACATTTATAATGAACTCATTGTGTCTCCACCCAAATCCATATGTTGAAATCCTAACACCAATGTGATAGCATTTGGAGGGAGGATCTTTGGGAAGTAATTACATCATGAGGACAAAGCTTTTATGAATGTTTTTAGTGTACTTGTAAGATTCCAGAGAGCTAGCTCAGTCTCTTTCTGCCAAATGATAATACAATGGGATGACCACCATTTACAATCCAGTACATGAGCCTTCACCAGACACTGCATGTACCAGCAACTGGATCTTGAACTTCCAGGCTCCAGAACTATAAGAAATAAATATTTGTTGCTTAAGCTATTATACTTAGTTCATGGTAATTAGTTATAGCAACCCAAACTAAGACGGAAGCATACCAAGAAGTGAGTATGCTGCTGTAACAAACATGTAAAAATGTGGAAGTAGCTTTGGAGCTGGGTGTTAGGTAGAGGTGGAAAGTGTTCTGAAGTATATTCAAAAAGAAGCCAAGATTGCTGTGAAGGGATTTTTAAAAATAATTCCAGAGAAGGCTCAGAGAAAAAGGATAGTTGGAGAGAAGGCCTCCATCTTCTCAGAGAATACCTAAGTAATAATGAACAGAATGTTGGTAAATATATGAATAATAAAGGTCATTCTGATTAGGTCTCTGATAGAATTGAGAAACATGGTATTGGAAACTGTAAGAAAGGCAAACTTTGTTAAGTGACAAAGAAATTGGCTGAAATGTGTTCATGTTCTAGTGTTTTGTGAAGGTAGAGATTGTGAGCAATGAAAGTGGATATTCTGCTGAAGAAACTACTAAGCAAAGTGTTGAAAAACTGTCTTTGTTCTTCTTGACTGCTTAAAGTAAAACACAAAAAGAGAGATATGACTTGAATATAAAATCGCTAAGCCAAAATAAACTAGAACTTAAAAGATTCAGAAAATTCTCAGCCTGTCTATATTGTAAAAAGTAAGAAAGCATCCCTTTGATAAAAAGATTGGTGTGGTGTGAATCATAGACTTAATCAGCCACCCCAGCAGGAAAATTGTTAGTTTGACCTAAAGGAAAAAAGAGGGTAGGAGTGAAAGAATGTTGTTTACCTTAGATTTTATAAGAGGGCTGTAAAGCTATTTAGTTGGAAGTGGACTCTATTTTTCATGATAAGGTAAAAAGGATCTTGAAGGCAATTCAGAGATAATCAGGTTGCCTCTTAGATTTCACAAAGGAGGGAAGAGAATAACCCTGCTTTCAAGGGGCCAGAATCACCACCCAATGGCACAGGGTGGGATCACCCAAAGCTGTCAGGGCTAAAACCCTGTCTATCAGAGTGCTAGGGGCAGAATCTCACCTCAGTGAGTTTACAAGGTGGAAATTCTGCCCTAGGGAATCTGGAAGGTGGACCCACCATGCCAGTGGCATAGGAGGCAGAGGATCTAGCCAAAGATGAATATTCCTGAGGCAAAAGATCTCATGGAGTTTGCCTTGTTAGGTGTTAGACTTGCTTGGGACTTGTTATTCCTTTTTTTTTTTTCTTTTTTTTTTTTCTGTTTCTCCCTTTTAGAATGAGAATGTCTATCCTATGCCTGTCCTACCATCATTTTTTGGAAGATCCTAACTTGCTTGGTTCCACAGGTTCACAGCTAGAAAGAAATTTTGCCTCAGGATGAGTCAAATCTCATGTTTCAACCATATCTGATTTAGATGGTATTTAGATGAGATGTTGGACTTTGACCTTACAGCTGATGCTGGAACAAGTTAAGACTTTGAAAATTATTAAAATGGAATAATTGTATTTTGCATGTGAGAAGAACATGAGTTTTGAGGGGCCAGGGCAGAAGGCAATGGCTTGGAGTTGGTGTCCCCCCTACCCTTTTCCTGCAGATTCATATGTTGAAACACTAATCCCAGTGTCATGGTATTTGGGAGTGGGGCCTTTGGAAAGTAATTGCATCATGAGGGTGGTGCCCTTACTAATAGTATTAGTGTCCTTATAAGATATCAGAGAACTATCTCTTTTCCTACCATGTAAGGGTATAACAGGAAGATAGCAATTCCCTAACCATGAAGCAAGTCATCAATCACCAAACAACAGATCTCCTGGCACCTTCATCTTTGATTTTCCAGTCTCCAGAACAATAAAAAAGAAATACTTGTTGTTTAAGTTACCCAATTTATGGTAATTTATAGTACCCTGAAATGATTTTGACACTCTTCTCTTGAATTTTTAAAAACTCCTTGTGAACTATGCACCCCTTCCCTCTCATACGCTTCTTCAAGATTGTGAAACATGAAAGACTATGGTTCTATATCCACTTGCCGCCAAAGGTAAGAAACTGAAGTGAGTGACTCTTGAACAATGCTGAATGCCTACTGATATGTCATGTGAAACAAATGTTATTTTGTAAGAAATATTTTTTCACATTTCACATGTCTAAGAGGCATTTATCCTTGTACCATACACATTGTTTGTGATTTGTTTTCTCTACTAAACACTAAATTATAAACATTATTTTGCATATATCAGTATTAGACAATTGTAATTTGAAATTAAAAGCATGATGTCACTTGAAATAGCACTAAAAGATAAAATAGGTGTACAAATCTCACAAAATATATACTGGGTAAATATAAAAAAAAAACTGTAAAACTCTGATGAGAGAAATCAAAGACAATCTAAATAAAAAGAAATTCTGCATGCATGGGTTGAAAAATAAATTTTAAATTGCCAATTATTCCAAAATTCATCTATTCCTTTAGCACAATGTTGATAAAAATCCCAGGAAGTAATTTTGTGGAAATAAACAAATCTTTTCAAAAGCTTATATGGAGAGGGAGAGTAGCAAACACAATACTGAAGAAGAACAAAGCTGAAGAGCTAACACTACCTGAGTACAAGACCTATTATAAAGCCACAGCAATGAAGATGGAGTTATTTTTGCAAAAGAATAGACACATCGATCAATAGAGCAGAGAGAGAACCCAGAAATACATACATACAATTATGTAAGAAAGGCAAACCAGATCTTTGACAAAGGAGCAAAGGCTTTTAAATCAAGGAAGAATGGTCTTTCAACAAATGTTGCCATTATCATTGGATATCTGTATCCAACTCCATGTGGATAATAATGTACATAAGACACAAATCTTACAGCTATAGAACATGAAATGAATGCGTGGAACAGTTATTCATGAGCTCTGAAAGGTAAATTGTAGCAGGTTGATGGGGAAGAAGAGCAGAACTCAATTAACAGGGCAAGTTATATGAATTTACCACAGTCACACCTTCCCCCAACTCCATCTTGAAATCATTGCACAGGAAACCAGGAATTGAGCACTGAAGCACAGACCTTGGAAACTCTGAAGGAATACCCCTATCTTGCCTGTTATACAGAAAAGTAATACATAAAGTTCAGAGGTAGGGTGGAAATTCCATGCTATTCTTTTGTCTTTTTTTTTTTTTTTTTTTTTTTTTTTCTTTTCTCATCCCCTGTACTTCACTACTCAAACATCTAGTGATAGTCATGGCAGAAACTGGCAACGGAAGTTCTCATAAGTCAGACTTCTGCTGAAAGGGCTGCTTTCTCTATGCTCTGTGCAGCTGTAGGTCCAACAGGGAAGGGTCAGCCTGGTCCATATATGATTTGTCCTCCCGTTGCTTGTACTCAGCAATGAACACAGTTGTGGAATTGTGCAGAAGACTGGGATAACTAAAGACCCAACTTTCTAAACAAAAGGCCAAAAAGAGGAGCTCCATCGAATTCAAAAGTATAGAATAAGTCTCGCAGAAGAAATTCCCCTATAGAATTCTCCAAAGGATTTAGACCAAACTCCCATGTCCTCTATAGGATTTAGACACAATTTTAAAACTCAAATATAATATGCAAACTGTGTTAGGCACAATTCAAAATTGTGAACTGACACAGAAACAAATAATTTATGATAAAAGAGGGAGCTATTGTGTGAGTTATGAATATAAACTTCAGATGCATGTTCATTATTTTTCTCAGAACACAAACGTAATCATTCTACAATCCTAGATTAGTCTATATTTCTTCTTTATTGTTTACAGAACCTTCAGTATGTGGTCCCTGACTGTCTTGCTTATCAGATTATTTAGTTTTACAGACCTATTACTTCTCTGTTAGCTACTTCAGTTTGTATATGTTCTAGTTTCTCAGCTGTCTCACATTACCTTTTAAATCAATTTCCAACAAGGTGTTTCTAAATGGACCATTATTTGTGTAACTCCTCTGTCTTCTATTAGTTCTCCTCCTCCACTCTTGCTTGCCAAACTACTTTCCTTGAATTATGAATTTAGTGATCACCTTCACAGACGGTCTTGCCTGATCCATTTGAGACCAGACTGCTGCCACTTTTATGCATTACCCGTGCTTAATATACTTCCCTTTGTGATGCTAGCTTTTAAGCTTGATAAAAAATAAAGCAATAAGGGTATGTCCTCTCTTTGCTTCCATAGCTGGGGCTCAAAATAGTACTAGACACACAATAGCTGGGTAAATTAATAAATGAATGATTAAAGAAGATAAATCATCATGCTGATGCCCACTTCCTAAAATAAAACTACTTTGAAAACTTTAGATTCTATAATCTATATACATAAGTATTGCCGATTTTAATATATTTTTAGAACATAGAACCAAGACTAGGCTATCCTAGATGTTTTGGAGAACAAGAAAAGATTACCAGCTCCTCCATGTAAAATATATTTACAACCCTCTTTATTTTTGTTAGTGTGCATTAAGCATATTTGCCCCGATATTCCAGGGATTTTTAAAATGTTTGCTGTCAGTTTTCAACATGAAACATTCACATTTCTCTTATTTTCAAAAGAAGTTTAAGATTATAAAAATGTTAAGTTATGTATCATTTTTGCTTATAAAACATTATAGTCCAATATATATTTATATTAAGAAAAGTTATAATAAATAAATGTAAAGAAATAATAGATTTTCATTAGGGTGAAAATTTCAAAAATGCAAACATAAATACACAAATTATTGTTCAGCAGTTAATAATTCAAAATGTGATTTATCAAAATCAACTAATTTTTAGAGCCTAAATATTGAAGAATAAGGTACTAAATTATATTTGTGAAAAATATCAAATGAAAGAGCCTGGAAAATAAATTTTGAATATATGTGATGCTAAGAAATTAGTTTTACTTATATTAAAAGACCAATGAATATTGTTTTTCAATATGTTTAGATCTGCAAGGTACCATGTGTACCTCCCTCTTCCTTAATCCAAAATATATTAATTCACCAACTCATTAATCTCTTCAGAGGTTACTATTTTTTTATGTTATTTGATTTTTCCATTTTCTCTGTTATTCTGTGTGATTTAGCTTAGGAAATCTTGTTTAAATATTTTATCTTTTTCTTTCTGGTAAAATTGTGGACTTAGAGTACATGTTCCCATATGTTGTCTTTGGTTTTAATATTCCTTGATTCTGTGATTCTACAATCTGAGTATTCATTTGCATAACTTCACAAAATGCATGCATACATATACAACTTAATAAAACAGAACAATAATGAATCACTTTTTTCCTTACCTTAGTAATTTACCCTCTTTGCTGGTTTCATAATTTTCTACCTGTGTAATTCCCATATAGCTGTTAAGGGAGACTCACAGCTATGAAAAGTCAAAAAATGTCCAAAAAAATATTTTATTGAAGAGAAGCACAAGATGAAGAAACAACCCTTGCAAAAGCTTAATCCAAACAACCGATTCTTAATATGTATACTGCATATATTGTAGACTCAAATGAGTCACTGAAATAAACAAACAAAACATAAAGAAGAGCAGAGATAGTTGGAAACTAGAATTGCCTAGGAATCTCTCCACATCTGTGTCTTTCCTTTTCACTCTACAGGTGGCTTTATTTACCTTCAACCGTTTTCTCCTTAAAGTACAGACATCTTCGGTCACTCATTTCATGCGTTGCAAACAGGAGGAGAGGGACACATCTACTCCAAAAACAATTTGAAAAGTTCCAGAGAAAGATTCCAATGTACTAGCTTTTTCTTTTTGTAGCCAAGAAAGAGTGTCCGTGAAAGAGAGATTCTAGAAATTTCCCAGCTTTCTTTATGCCTCGGGTGCATATGCTGCAGATACAGAGTCTGTAACAAACGGAACGAGATATTTGTCTTGGGAAGACCAACCAACCAACCAACAAACAAGAGCATTAGCTGCTGAATTTGAATAAAACAATACTGAATGTTGACTCCTCCTCTGCCAATGTTCATAATTTCTCAAATTTAGAAAAGCGAGATTTAAAAAATGTGTGGGCCTAAGTGTGTACTATTTAGAACACACTCTTTAATGTTCAATTTAGCACTAGTTCTCCTGGTATATAGTCTGCCCTCTTCATTTGTGAAAACTTTTATGGCACAACGTTAATGCTCCCTAATGCAGGCTATTGTCAATGTTAAGCATAGCATATATCTTTCTGAAATTTCTAAGATAGAAAACATCATATAATTCAATCATCCATAAGTCCCATAACATATGTTTCATAAGAACATTGTTTTAGGTAATCATTAAAGTGAGCACCCATATAACATATTGACTTCCAACATACCTAGTTAATGGAATCCTAAAATATTAATAATTTCAAAACTCATACCTAAGCAACACGGCTTTCAAGTCTTTAATTCCTTCTTTTAACATTTTTATTTCCAAACTACTGAAAATGTAATTTTCAAGGTAATACTCATTTTCAGTGGTTTTGTCTGCTTACTGTACTTTAAATACTTTTTTTTTTAATTTTTGAATTTTTAAGGAAGGACATTTTCCTCAACTTATTGCCAAAAATTAACCATCATTTAAGATTTGGTTCAAATATTGTAGGTATATGTATCAAATCTAACTAAATAATGCTGACATCCTATAACCTTGTATTATTCCTTTATGGGATATATTCTGTGCATTTACCTCATAGCATTATTTGTTCCTTTTTTTGCACTACATATGTTGTATGCTTGCCTTATCTCTCATGCAAGATGTACACAATATATATACATAGACACAATGATTTATGTCTTTATATCTAGAAAAATGCCCTGAAAAAAGTAGGAAATCAATCAATAAATTAGGTAATATTTGTTTTGCATTTAGTTTTAAAGAGTCGCAATGATGAAATCACTTCTATTCGTGGTAGATTTGAATGAATTTCAAAAGAGCAGGAATAAGAATCAAAAGCCTGGGTTCTAATACCAGACTCACTTTATCATGTCATCTTGAACACAATTCTAACATTTGGATGAATACATCAAATTCGAAATTTCTTTTATTTACAAAATGTTTGCTAGTACTGATTTTCCAGAGTCTAGAATTTCCACACTGTGTCTTTGAATGAATTAGTATTTCTTTTTTTTTTTTTTTTTTTTTTTTTTTTTTTTTTTTTTTTTTTTTGAGACGGAGTCTCGCTCTGCCACCCAGGCTGGAGTGCACTGGCCGGATCTCAGCTCACTGCAAGCTCCGCCTCCCGGGTTCACGCCATTCTCCTGCCTCAGCCTCCCGAGTAGCTGGGACTACAGGCGCCCGCCACCTCGCCCGGCTAGTTTTTTGTAGTTTTTAGTAGAGACGGGGTTTCACAGTGTCAGCCAGGATGGTCTCGATCTCCTGACCTCGTGATCCGCCCGTCTCGGCCTCCCAAAGTGCTGGGATTACAGGCTTGAGCCACCGCGCCCGGCATGAATTAGTATTTCAACAGATAAAAAGCATATCTGCTTGGGAGGCAGAGACAGGAGAATCGTTTGAACCCGGGAGGTGGAGGTTGAAGTGAGCCTAGATCAAGCCGTTGCACTCAAGCCTGGGGGACAAGAGCGAGACTTCTCTCAAAAAAAAAAAAAAAAAAAAAAAAAATTTCATCCCTAGTTGGGCAGGATTGGAGGGCCCCAAGCTTTTCTACTTTGTCCCCATTCACTTCTTCAATGTGGTGACCCACTGAGCTCTCTGATCAACTGTTCGAAAACTTCAGGATTAGATAGATGACTCATTTAATAGTTTTCAAAATATTTGCTACTTGTATGTGCACAGTCTCTATGGATAAATGTTGATAACAAGACAAAAGTCCATTTTCCACTGTTTGCTCTCATGATATTTGAAGCTCATCTAATCCTTTAATTAGTAAGTCATCATTATTATAGGAAATGATGTACAGAACAATATGTCTTAGCACCTAGTATTTAATAAAACTTCAACAATAATGTGCCTTTAGTATATTAATGCTAATTTTCTTTCATAGTTCTTTCCATTGCTGGCAACAAAACACTGAAAATTGTCTTTCTGCCCTTTAAAATAACAGAATTATTTATGAGATAAAACAATGTAGTACAGTTGAATTCATTATGACATAAGTTTTAAACAGGGTAAAAGTTGAAAATGTTGTATAGAAATTAATGCATAAAAATTAAGATGCTAATGATTTATGGCAGCTGCTTCTCTTTTTGAATTGTTTTGGTTTTTATGTCAATTTTTAAAAGTTAACTTAAGAAAGCATATATTATTCAAAACAAATTATATTTTTCCTGTGTCATAAAATAATGTATTTATCTTGACTATAAATGTTTTTTTTTATATTTAAACACAAGAGTGTTAGACGCATAAACCTTTTGTGATTCTGTTCTGCTTCTGCAAATGGAATCCTTCTCTATAAGATACAATGTTATTACAAAATTTCACTTCAGACCTCTTTTTACAAGATTCACTCAACTCAGATGACTCATATTGCAAGAAAAATGTTGTTTTATGCAACTAGACTAGGGCTTTTTAAAGCTCAGAACGACTAAAATTTTGGCCGGACAATTATTTAATGTGGGAGTCTATCCTGTGTAGTGTAGAATATTTAGCATCATGACTGGCCTCTACCTACTAGATGTGAGTAGCATCCAAGCATCTCCCCAGACTCTAAGAGTTAAATCATCTCTTACTATTACCACTAAACTAGACAATAAAAACTCACAAACCTTCGAAAAATTATCTATACTAATATATGGCTTTTGCATTCATAAATTAAACTATTTAAGAATTTATAATAATCTACATAATATTTCTTTATGTTTATGTTCAAATTTGTGACTCTTTAAGCAATATGTGATTTTAGTGTAAAATGGCAGCTTTTTACTAGCCCAGTGTTTTCTTTTTGTTTGATCAAAATAATTCAATATGATATAACAAAATTAAGATTGATTTTTTTCTGGAAAAATGCTTAAAACCTGTTTCTTTACATTTTCTTAAAAAAAAAAAAAAAATCATAAACGGAATCTCACTGTGTTGCCCAGGCTGGAGTTCAGTGGGTAATCACAGGTGTGATCATAGTATACTGTAGCCTCAAAGTCCTGGGCCCCGGGGATCCTCTTGCCTCAGCCTCCTGAGTAGCTGGAACTACAGGCATGCACCGTTGTGTCTGGCTTAAAGATGTTCTTTTCTAACCTGCATACTCTTGACAAAATATGAATTTAGTTTGTAATTAAAATACTAGAGAAAGTTTATTTGATGCAAGTGTTTATAACGTATAACTAGGTCACATTATGAAAACAGGCTTTCAAACATTTGCCTTTAAATAGTACACTATGTATTTTTAGTATTATTAACTCCAATCTCTCTCCTTGAGATACTGGGAAAAAACCAAAAACAAATAAACAAAAAAAAACCCAAAAACATTAGTATGGTGAAAATAAGAGAAATGTTACAATTCTGACCATTTCTAGACTTTCCTTTTATTTTCTAAGTACAGTATTATATTATTGTTGGACATTTGGGATTTCACTCCCCATCTTTTTCTTTTGCTAATGGTGGAATCCTTATATCAGAGAACCAACACTATATAGTAGTTATGATGAGCAGAAATACTTCGCTTCAATTTCTGGCTCTAGCATTTACTAGCTCGGCAATGATCAGTCATTCATTTACCCTCTTAAGCTTCAGGCTTCTCATTTATGAAAAATGGGATAATATTAGTTTGATTTTAAAAGTATGTAATAAAAAGCAAATATATTTAAGGTGCTTAGGACAGTGCTTGAGCAAAGCAAGTGTTCTGTAATTGTTAGCTCATTATCATAGCCATTCTTATTGTACAAATGTTTATACAAACAAACAGAAGTTTTCAGTTTCACTTTAAGTCCAATTGTTGACATACCAAGCCATCTATAGTTCTAGCTGCTATATCATTTTATAGTACAGGTGTTTGCCGTGGTAGCTCTTAAGCTGTGCCTTTTTTTCCAATGAACTTTGTGAAAAAGGCAGGTTGAAATTATATATTTTTGACTAGAATATGCTCTCATATATTGCTTTTTTTCAGAAAGAAAACTTTTAGAATGGTAAAGACTTAAAATTGTATCAGCTAAGCCAAAGTCAGTGACTTGACTATTTTATGTGTGTCTAGAATTATTCCTCAAGGGTTTTGTTGTTTTATTAGCATAATGGGTACCCTGCAATAGTTTTGTGTTTAATGAAACACTCAATTGTTTTAAAATAATTTGTGAAAAAAACAAATGTACGTTTCAGAATAACTATTAGAAAATATGAAATTTAGAAAGATGAAGGCAGATTCAGATTTGGATTAACTTGTATAATAAAAATAATATTTTTTAATCAATAGAACTCACTCCTGTACTGTAAGATAAACAGATTAGGTTCATTACCTCAGAGGAGAAAGATGAGACTTAAAAAACAAGGGGAAATTAAAAGACAAAAGAAAAGAAAAAGGTAAAGCTCTCTCTACATAAGCATAAACATATTCTATAGCCAGAAACACCTAGTTACTTTAGTAAATTAAGTGAAAAGAGATGTTAAAATACAATAGTGGAGGATGCACTTTGTCACCACACTATCACACTCCTCCTGAAATTCAATTTACTGTATAAGTTGTACTAAAGTTTTTCTGTTCATTTAAAATATATTTGTTATTGACTCTATGCACAAATGTTGATGAAAGGTAAATGCCACATTTTATGTCTTTGCCAGGATAATACTTATCGATAAGATTTCAAAGTGTTTAGAATATTCATATATTCATATCTTTACTTCTGTCTTTGTGAGCTCATTTATTCATTCATACATTCAACAAATATTCATGGGGCTCCTCTTATATGCTCAGAATTGAGCTGGAGTTGATGGTGAACAGTAAAAAAAAAAGATAAACATTTCTGGCTTTACTTTTTCATATTCTATTTAATAAAATCAATCAATCAATATATAGTAAATAAAATGATAATAAGTGCTGTGGAGAAAGATAGGTTAGTGGCAAGAAATGGAGAATATTTGTGGAGGTTTTACAAATGAAATGGGGTGGTCAGTAAAGACCTAATGTAAAAGGTGAAATAAGGTTGAAGGATGTAAAAGCAAGAACATCCAAGGCAGAGAGACATGCATAAGCAAAGGTCCTGAGGCAGAATTGTACAAGGAGGCCAGAGTGCTGGAACACACTGAAAGAAGAGAAGAGGAGTAGATAAAAGATCAGAATGGTAATAGCATGTAATGCTATAGGACAATGTCGTTCATTTTAATGTCTCTGAGTCTTATTTTGGGTGAGAAGAGAAGCCATTAAGAGATTTAGATTAATGGAGTGGCCATGATCTGAGGTAATTTTAACATATAGATTCAAAGGCGGAAGAGGGAGATAGTTTAAATGGCAACAATTTGCAACAATTTCGATGTGATTGTAGCAACAAAGATAGTGCGAAAGAGTCAGATTCTGGACATTTTTCAATTATATTACAGTATATCCAATGTAATGCCCTGACTAAGTGGATGTGGTGGCAGTTGGGGGAGGCATTATTTTGGGAGGAAAAGGTAACTTTGATATGAAAGTGTCTTTAGGGTGTTTGATGGTGAAGAAAAAGGCATAAGGTAATATAAAAGGAAATAAAGTTTAGAGATATAGATAGGAAAAGTAACAATAAAACCAACTATATATAAGATTAAGTTAACACGTTCAATTTAATTCTATCAAAAATTTTAACAGAGATTTATAAGAAAATTAACAAGCTAATTTTAAAATTTATATGGAAGAACAAATAACCAGCAAAGATATAGTTAGACAGGTATGGGTAGACAAAAGGCAAAGTACATTTTATGATATCAAGACAGTAAAAAATTACAGATATCAATATAATGTGCTATTGCCAGAAGAATAGGAAAATATTCCAATAGATGGGTTGTTTGCCCAGAGAAAAAAATATTAAATTAGATTCCCACCTCATACCAGATGCAAAACTCGATTAGAACTCATGTAAGAACAGCTTAATAGGCAAATGGCTCTTTACTGAGATTGGGAAATGATTTTTAAATTAAGATATAAAAAATATAAAAATATAAAATCATAAAGGAAATTACTGATTAATTTTACAACATTCAAGTTAACAATATAGGTTTGGCGAGAAAACACAATAAAGTTGTAAGAGATGTCAGAAAACAAAGGAGATATTTGCAATAAAAATTGCTTACAGAGGATTAATATTCCAAAATGTATAAAGAAGCAAAAAACAATGAAAAAAATTAATAGACTTATAGACAAGAGAAATGAACAGGCATTGTAGAGACATGAGAGCATGACATCCAATAGATATGAAGAGATGTTTGATCTCATTATTAATCTGGGAAGTGAAAATAAGAACCACGATGAAATACATGTTTACTGCAACTGTATTCTAAATGATGGCTGGGATATGTAGGAATGAAAATACTTATACATTTTAATGGAGTGTAATTGGCGTAATCATGTTGGAGTCTAATAAAAATGAAAATGCGTATTATGTAAATACCCCATATTTTATTTTTAAGTAATATTATTTTATAGATTTGTCAGTAAATACATAAGATTTTGCAACAGCAAAGCAACAACAAAATGAAACAAAGCAAAATAACCTGTAAATAATGAAATTTCCACTAAGGCCACAGAATCAATACATAAATTATATGATTTGATAAGATTGATTACTAAGCTGCAGTCATATACATATACAGAATGATAATCATTGCTGTAGAGAAAGATTTGCGGCAGGAAATAGAGAATGTTTATGGAGGTTTTACAAACGAAATTGGGAGGTCAGTAACGATCTCATGGGTAAGGAGGAAGTAGGTAAGAATGAAGTAAAGCAGGGGTTGGCAAGCTTTTCTACTAAAGTGCCAGATAGCATCTATTTTAGTCTTTGAGCATCATGCATGTTCTCTTTCATATATACTTATTTAAAAAATAAATATATAAAACAAAACAAAACTTTGAGATTTAAAACATGAACTAAAAGATTGTAAAACAAAAGCATTTGCTGATCTGATTTGGTCCATTGGCCATAGTTTGTGAACTGCTGAACTAGGTATACAAATGTAAACATTATGAATTTCACAAATATACATCTTAGAGAAGACAAAAAGCAGGCAAATGATGGCAGAATAAATATTGTATTATATTTATAATTCAAAAATATGTAAACCAAACCATATGTAGGGTTTCATACATATATATTATAACTATTAAGAAGGCACATGAATGACAAAAATAAACTTTAATGTACAGCTTACCTGTGAAGAGAATAAAGTAATTACATTTAGAATTCGCACCCAGAAGATTCCAATGGCATTGGATATTTTTTTTTCAAGAGTATATTTTCAGTATATATATATATGTGCATTTTATTTATATAGTTATATCATATGTAGGTATTTTATAAATACTTTTGTATGCATTCTGTATGCTGCTAACCTTTCTTCCTGCTCAACATACTTTCATGTTAACAGAAATTAGGGTATTTCAACAAATTGAAATATATTCAAATTTCTAAATTCAAGAAACTACACAAATTCAGAGGAAATATTTAACTACCACCTCCAAGTAACTTCATCCAGAATTGTGATTAGATAACCAAAGATTGTGAGATATTTGAGGCTAATAGCGGAAAAGAGGAAAGCTAAGACATAAAAAAAGAACATCTAAAAATTGTGGAAACATTTTATTATTACAATCAGAGAATTTGTAGAGAAGATTTCAGTTCTAAATATGGAACAGACTTGCCTTGAATATAAAATAACTTCAGGAAAGTAAACATTTTTGTTGCAAACTTAAGATAGTACGTTAATAATTAGAATTCCTATAGACAACAGTTCGTCTAGAAGATAAAATTTATTGTTTTTGATTATAGAGCTGAAAAATTAGTGAGATACAAATTATTTGCAAAAAAATTGGTTCTAGTTTTAAGAGGTTTTGATTCTTAATTATAGCTGTCCTAGAAGGGGAGGAAAAAGACAATGTGAGAGAAAAAATTATCGAAGACAATTGAGAGTAACGTTAACATCCAATTCATATACATTTGGTCATGTTAACCTGATTTTTCTTTGAAGAATCCACTATTAGTAAGTATGACATGCCCTCCCACTCTAGGTTAGGGTTAGGTATGTGAATCAAGGAAAGCTATTTACATGTTGCTGTTGTTGTTGTTGTTTTTATGTATTTAAGTTTTTAGGTCATGTTTTTATTCTGTGAGTTGCCAACTATCCCCCAGTACTAGTTGGTTTTTGTTTTTCTTTGCATAAATGAACTATTTAACTTTATTTATAAGGATTTTTAGAATTTTTTTCAAAAAATAATTATTTGAAATGGAGCAATATGTATTCTAAAAAGCCATCACTTTTCTGGGAACACAGGTTTTCACAGTATTCTCTCTAAGTATGCTTTCAGATTAGTTTCTGTTATGCACAAAGAAATGGTAACCCAGGGGATTTAATTTTTTTTATTAATGTAAAATGTGGCTCAGTTACCTAGATTCATTCTGGGACTCCTACAGTCTCCCTGGCTGTTTTTTATCATCTTGCTGGTCTCTTTGTTTTGTTATATCCTGAGAAGTCCTTGGTTCTCTTTTCTTTTGTAGTTCCACTAACATTCCAAGTGATCACTTGTAGTAATACATTTTAAATAGCACCTATACATTGATGAAAACTTATTTATATTACCAGCTTGAACCTCTCTCCTGGACTTTCGGTGTAACTCCAGATGCTACCTTAACACTCTGCTTTTATAATATGTAGTAGGCACCCCATGTGAACATATTCAAAACCTAAGGGAGGATTCCTCCTCTTTCAAACCTGAAATCTCACTTCTATTTCTTGGTTGCTCAGCCCAAAAGTCTTGAAGTCATTCTTGACTTCATTCTTTCCCCTATGACCCCACATCTAATGCACACTGAATCCTGCAAACACAGCCACATTTCATCTCTTATGAAACCCAAGTCACCATCATGTCCTCAATAGAATTTTATAAGCACTAATTGCATATCCTGCTTCTGTTCTCGACATACCAATCTTCAGTCTACTTACAATATAGCAGACAGTGATACTTAAACGAAAGAAGATACTGTTGCTTAATGGCTTAAAACTGTCCACAGCCTTCACATTGTTTCACAGTTAAAACCATTGTCTTTTCAATGGCAATCAAACCTGACAAGATTTGTCCACCACTACGTGTCTTTCACCCCCTACCTAAATGTCCTTGCTCACTCTGCTCCAGATGTGCTGGCTCATTACTCTTTACTGCTTTCGGTCTTAAACTTTGAGTCTGCTTTTATCTTCTCAAAATGTTCTTAGTCTGGCTGCCTTTAGGAACAGCCCTCTCCTTGTTTACTTCTCTCTAAAAATATCCTGCTTTTGGTGATCATTAGAAATAAAGTACAAAGTCCCACCGCCTGTTCCAGGCAGTAGGCAAACCCTCTACCTCCAAAGCTCTTGCGACCATGTATAAAATTACTTGTTTTTTTATGTCTATTTCTTCATTCTAGATGGTTAAGGTCTAAGTTAGGATTAATTTTTCTCTGTTCTGTTCGTTACTGTAGCCAAAACACCTGAAATAACCTCTTTATTGTTGAATGAATTAAGAATGTGTAGATTGATAAGTCAATCTATCAGTTATTTATTAAGTATCTTCATTTTAGTCTATCAGAAATAATAAAGTAAAAATATAGAATGTTGTAACTTTTTAAAAAAGAACTGGAAATTATGTCACTATAGCAATCAAATGGACATTCTATTTGTCAAATGTTTTCAAGCATTTATAAATTATCCAGAGACACTAAAGTTATACATGTAAAATATAATAAAGTGTTATGGGCTGGACATGGGGGCTCACACCTGTAATTCCAGTGCTTTTGGAGGCCCAGGCAGAAGGATCACGTAAGGCAAGGAGCTTGAGACCAACCTGGGCGACATAAGAAGATTCCATCTCTAAAAATTTAAAAACTAGCCAGCTTCAACTGAACGCATCATCCAAATAGTGAACCTATTACCAAATACATAGCTTTTCCACCCTTACCACCGCCATTCCTTCCCTGTTTTGGAGTTCCCAGTGTCTATTTTTCCTATCTTTATGTCCATATGTATTCAATGTTAGCTCCCACTTACAAGCAAGACCATGTGGTATTTGGTTTTCTGTTTCTGCATTAATTCACTTAGAATAGTGGTCGCCAGCTACATCTGTGTTGCTGCGGGGGACATGACTTCCTTCTTTTTACGGCTCTGCAGTATTCCATGATGTATTTCTACCACATTGCCCTTATCCAGTCCACCACTGATGGGCACCTGGGTTGATTCCATGTCTTTCCTATTGATAATAGTGCTGTGATAAAAATGCAAGTGCAGGTGTCTTTTTGGTAAAATATATACATATATGTATGTATGTGTGTGTGTGTGTGTGTGTGTGTGTGTGTGTGTATATATATATATATATATATATATATATAATATTTTTTTCCTTTGGGTAAATACCTAGCAGTAGAATTGCTGCACATGTACCCCCTGAATCTATCTATCTATCTATCTATCTATCTATCTATCTATCTATCTATCTATCTATCTATTTATCTATCTATAGAGCCAAATGTGGTGGCATGTGCCTGAAGTCCCAGCTACCCAGGTGACTGAGGTAAGAGGATCACTTGAGCCTAGGATTTTGAGGCTACCATGAGCAATGATCATGCCTTTGCACAGTACAGTAAGACCCTGACTCAAAAAGTGTTAGGAAAATTTTCTGTGAATGGAAATACATAAATATTCAATACAATCTCATAACAAAGTGTATTGAGGATTGTATTTTTCACCTAAGTTATAGAACCTTGATCAATACTATTTTATTGCTACAGATTGTCAGATTGAAAAGTAGTTGATATTTTCATTTCAATACTGACTTCATGAGAGATTCCAATCATTGTATTTAATATAGTCATTCATCAGGTTTACCATGAACAAAGGCAGTTAATTCTTTTAACAAAAAGTGGTATATAAATGATAACATTATATATTCATGGGATATTTTGGATTTTTCTTAGAAAGATCATAAATAAAATTGAAGGATAATTTTTAGGGGTACAAGATGGATGAACATATGTTCTAGCAAAAAAAGCCATGCTTGCCATAACTCTCTACATGAGGACAGGCTCTTGACGCTCCCTAGCCAATTCCAAAGCATTTTTTTTTAGCTATTTCTATTGTCACCATGAGATCCTTAAATAAGTAGCTGTAGTTGGAAATTAAGATAGGAAATGCACATAGTTTTGTGTCTTCTATCATCCCCACAAAGTGTTGCCTAGAATTCAACCAACCATCTGTCATCTCATACAAGTCCCACAGCCAACATAAGAAGATAGAGATTCAGGCTATTTTTTAAGTGATAAGTGAAGAAGCACATTTAATTGCTGAATATTATTATCCCAGTAATTAAAAAGTGGCATGGAGGATAATGACACGGAATCTTATGAGTCAATTTAAATCCTTTCTCTAATCACTATTATAAGAGAAGTACATTTAACTCTTTCATAAAAATAGATATTAATACAGTTTTTTGCCCATTATTAATTAGGTGTATCACATTTGTTGATTTCTTTTAATGTGTTACTGAATTTTTTTTTTAGTATTTTGTTGAGAATTTTTGCATCTGTGTTCATCAGGGGTATTGACCTGTAGTCTCCTTTTCTTGTAGTGTCCTTTTCTGGCTTTGGTATCAGGAGAATGCTAGTTTTGTACAATAAGTTTGAAAGTACTCCCTCCTTTTCAAATTTTTTGGAAGAGTATGAGAAGGATTATTATTCATTTTTTAATGTTTGGTAAAATTTAGCAGTGTAGCCATCAATTCCTGGGCATTTCTTTGATGGGAGACATTTTACTACTAATTCAACCTCTTTCTTTGTTATTGGTATCTTAGACAGTTGATCTCATAGAAACAGAGAGTAGAAGGGTGGTTATGGGAGGTTAGAGGTAGACAAGTCCAGGGAAAGGAATGATATTGATCAAGGAATATAATCTTTTAGGTAGATTAGGACAATAAGTTTTAGTGATCTATTGTGCTACATGGTGACCACGATTAATGATAATGTATTGTATATTTTAAAATTGCTAAAATAATAGATTTTTAATGTTCTTATCACAAAATGCAGTAATAGTATATTAATCAGCTTGACTCTTTCTACAATATACAAATGGATCAACATATCACATTGTACCCCATATATATATATAACTATGGGTTTTCAATTACAAACAAATACATAATTTTTAAAAAGTAACAAATGAATATTTATAACAACGTTAATAATATAAATAAAATAATATAAGTGCTAATATAACAAATTTAAATGTCATACATTCTTAACACAACTCATTGTAGCAGTAACTTTCATAATCATAACATTTCTTAAATCAGATAACTGATTATATTAATACTTTGCAAGAAGAAAAATGAAACCCTAAGAGATATCTCTTCATATATAAAAAGTTAAATGAAAACTTCAGATCATTGCTGGGATAGTTCTGATATATTTTTTAAATTTATATGATTTTTATTGTGGATCTTTTTATTATAATAAACTACTAACTAAAGAGCACTTAATGTGAATTTAATTCATTTATTTTATGTGAAACTCACATTGTTTAAATAAACATAAAATTGTGTCTTTCGATACATTGAGATCAGAGATATTTTGATAATCTAGCTAGTGCTATATAAATTCAAGATTACAAAAATGCCACTAAGTAGAGAAGCAAAGAAGCTTCTTTCATCTATGTTTTCTTCAACTATTCATGAGTTTCTTTAAGTTTATTCTGTAGGAAAGATTCATAATTTTACTTCAGGACACAAAGACTTAGTCAGTATATTATACTTCTAGTTCAAAGCATGCAAGAAAACCAAACCAACAAAGCAAATTTATTTGATGTTGCTTTGTGTTAGAATCCAGGGAAAATAAATACTTTGATCAATTTTCTGCCTTGGAAATGTCCTCTAGTAGAACTGCTCAAAAGTAGTCTTTGATACAGCTTGCATAGCATATGTGTCAATCTTCAATTGAATTTGGTGCACGGGTTCTAAGAAAGATCAAGTTATCCAATATGTATATACTTTATTAATTCTATCATGATTAAATAAGAAAAGTTCCTTCAATTTTTTAGTTTCTTGACCCCAAATTAGTAAGAATTATAACATATTTACAGAGATTGCAGAAAAGAGATACTAGGTGAATATGAACATAAACATTTAAAAATGAAAATATGGCTTCAACATGTGAAAAAGGCCTGATGTAAAATGCCTTTAGTATATATAGTACATTTTGGAATAAACATTTATGTCAAATCAAAGTATAAAGTAATTATTTAAAAGCTTCTCTGTAACTGAGACAGAATACCTGTTTTATAATTACTTAGGAACAATTAGGAGGTTTCAAATGCAAACTATTTTAGGCCAGCACATGTGTAAGAGTTTGTTTCTACATTTAACTATTAAGATAATTGTTTAAAGGAGGGAAATATGATATTTCATAACTTAGAAGAATAAAAATTAGTATATGTTAAAGATATAATTTATTATATGTTCATTCTATTCCAGGTAAGTATTTTTCAATAATTTTCAGAAAACTTGAGAAGTAGATACTATTATTATAATTTTACAAATGAGAAAAAAATGATTTTCAGAGACTCAAGAGGATAGGGATAGTCACAGAGTTGAAAAGTGATCTTTTTGAAATTTGAAACTTGATCTGTCTAGCACAAACAGCATCACATAAAAATATAATGCATTACAACACATGGGCACTCTCTCTGCACCACCTCCCATGCAAAACAAATACATTTACTGATATAAAAAGTTTTATGATGTTGGAGGTAACACCAGAAATTGCATTTTATTTAAACTATAAGTTTTGTCTGATAAAATTATCTAAAGTCATCATGTCCAATTCCAGAGACATTTCTACAACAGACAGGGTAGGAATAAGGAACACCCTTTGTTGGATTTTTGTTATAGAAACTCAAAACAATGTGGATAACCAAACTAGTTCTCTGTAATTTGCTGTGTAAACATTGATGGAATTTTTGTCAATTTTTAAAAATGTGTTCTTATGAATATTATCTGGCATCCGGATAATCATGTGTTTTTTAAAAATAGGCAAATGCTTTATACACAATGTACAACTAATTTTCACAGGCAAAAGTAATGGTTTCAAACAATCTACTACGACTGTATAGGGAAAAAACTGATTCTTTATTGTTTGTATAAGACTGTGCTTTTAGTATAGACACAAAATGCAATCTTTTAAACTTTCTGATATTACTAAAATGCAAGTCAATTTTTTTCTATGTCTTCTTAAAACATTTTTATATTGCATACAAAATACAATTCAGTTATTTAGCATATTTGAAAATATAATTTGTATTTGAAAGGTAAATAATATAAACATCTTTGTTTTGGAAAATGTTCAAAAATAAAACAAGGCCGGGCGTAGTGACTCACGCCTGTAATCCCAGCACTTTGGGAGGCCAAGGAAGGCGTATCACAAGGTCAGGAGATCAAGACCATCCTGACTAACACGGTGAAACCCCGTCTCTACTAAAAATACAAAAAAATTAGCCGGGCGTCGTGGCGGGCGCCTGTAGTCCCAGCTACTCGGGAGGCTGAGGCAGGAGAATGGCATAAACCCAGGAGGCGGAGCTTGCAGTGGGCCGAGATCGCGCCACTGCACTCCAGCCTGGGCGACAGAGTGAGACTCCACCTCAAATAAATAAATAAATAAATAAATAAATAAATAAATAAATAAAACAAAGAGTGATATATTTAGTTTACATCCATCCAGTGCAATTTCACTTCACTGTCTTTACTATTGTCTATTAAGTTCGCTACTCAAGGAAGTTCTGTAATTATATAATGAAAGACTCAAAATGTAGAAAAGATGCGAGGCATATTTGCCTGAAATTTCCCATAATGTCAATTGCATAATATGCTACTGAATAATTATGATGTATTTGTCAATAGAACTTTTGAAAATTGGTACATTAGTTTATATTTATATAACTTCTCTTAAGATTAATAAAAGTATCAGAAGTATGCATACTCTATAAAAATCAACTAAATTAACAAGCTATTTGAATAAACCTGAGAGATCTTTAGAAAACTATTGTTTGCATGCTGAACATCGCTATTTATCAAAATAAATTAATGAACAACACTCCAGAAAATTTGCCAGCTCTTTAAGTTTAAACTATACATTTATTTATCCAATGTTTGATTTCGTGGATCTAAAAAACATTAAATTAATATTGTTCTAAAAAATATTAAATTAATATTGTTCCAAAATACATATTACCCTTTTATTCATTTTAGCTCTTGTGTCGTATAATGAAATAGAGTAAGAAGTGAATAAAAACAGTTGCAAAAAACATACTTGGTTACTCAAAATTTTAAGTAGATAGTAGAATTTCCTAATGGAAAGCATCAGAAAAATTTTTCTGAAAAGAAAATTAGAAGAATCAATGTTACCTGATTCAGTGTTGCAAATAAATCTGAAAATAGATAGAATCAAAAAAAGTAAGATTTTTTATTGATATTTTTATTATAATTAGTATATTATTAATAATAAAATTTACTTTAGGACTTAATTCAATACCAACATAAATATTTGTCTTATTTTATTGACTTTACAAAATATTAGATTACTCTGATTCTAGGTGGGAAATGTATGACATTTAACAGAGGATTACTGAGTGTACACAAACTATTTGTACACTATTTGTACACAAACAAATAGTGAATTCTATTTGCTGGTCTAAAGAAAATAATTTTAAAAGATCATACCATTTAAATAGAAGGGCATTCTCTGCAGAAATCCTTTGAGTTAATTGTTATGATTATTTAAACATCATGATGTGTACAATTCGAGTAAAGTAATAATTTCAATAAAGTGCAATTTTTATATTTTCATCAGGATAAAACTTTATCCAATAAATATTACAGTTTGGAGTTCAGCTCTAATTTTTAACTCATCTACCTCTCTAGGCACAAAGTAAATTTAACTTTTCTGGATCTCAATTTACAAATACTTAAAACCAAAAATTTGGGTTAAAATATTTGGTTTAAAAATATTTTCAAAACTGCTATAACTTCCTCAAACGCCTTCTTGTTTCATCTATGACCCTCTAATATCTTTCTCTCCTGAACTATATACTTCTTTTTATGAAGCAAATTTTATGAAAGCAAGATAAACTTTGAGGTTCCATCATTTGTAGTCATTTTCATGCATGTGCATGTAAACCTCTGCATTTATATGCTATCATGAGATTACAGCTTCAGGCCTAAATCCTATATGTGATCCTTCAGGCCCAGCCAGTGGCTTTGCCTGCTAGATCTCATGGGAACAGCAGCGAAACCCATATTGGATGTCATACACAGTTAATGCATTGCAGTTTTCTGGAGGGAATTTCGGTCAAAGATTCAGGCCCACTACACCAGCCTGCTTATACACATTGTTGTGTCCAAGCCAAGGTATCTCCATGTGGAGGCCTCCTTTTCAGGGGCATTGACTGAGGCACTTTTCTACCCCTAGCCCTTCCCCCAGTACTTCCTCTTGTCCCCCAGGTCCATAAAAAAGCAAGAACCTTTGTTTAGGGCTTTACAGCAATAGGACAATTCTATCTGTCTGCATGTCATGTGACCCTCACTTGGTGTCAAATGCAGGGAAAAATGGAACGCTGGGGGACTGGCATCTTTTATTTTTGTCTCTTACCTTCACTGCCACAGTAAGGGAATAGGTGCTTGATTGTTGTTTCAGTTTGGTTCATTGTTCTAATTGACCAACTTGGCACCTGGAAGCTCAGCACGTGTGTATGTGTGTGTGTGTGTGCATGTGTGCATACGCACACACGTTCATATGTGTATCTGCGTGTTGTGTGTGGTGTATGTTTATAAGCAATTGCATTTCACTCCTAAGCAACTTTATTAAAAAGTCATTATTATTACTGTCATTTTATATATGAAGAAATCACATCAGAGAGAGAATGCTTTGCTCAGAAATACATATTGATTAACTGGAGAAGTTAAATTTTCATTCAATGTTTTTTTCCTGACAGGTTTTTTTTTCCCATGATAGTACTTATAGAAATTATTTACCATTTTGCTTAACATCTGTTGATGCTATTAATGTAAATTTTCTATGAGCCTTTTAATTCCTAGCCCTACTCTTTAGAGGCAATTCTGATTAGTACTATCTTTAAAGTTATCTATTAATACTATCCTTCCTTTCTGGGATATCTGTATATATGTATATGTACATGCACTCACACATACTTATGCACTTAAAATGTTGTTGCAATTTGTTTCTTTTTATGTAAACAATATTTTGACACATTTCATATCTGCATTTATCTATTCATTTATGTGCATGTCTATTCAAATCTTAATGAATTCATAGCAATCTTTTGCATAAGTATGTCATACTATATTAAACCCTCTATTATTATGCATATGTATATTTACTTTGATTTTGTTTTACCTACAAGATTTAGCTTTGTAAAAGATACTACATTAATATTTGGTCATATATATAATTATTATTATGAGTTGAGTTATAACTTCCCAATATGCATATGTTGAAGTCCTAACTCCCAGTACCTCAGAATGTGGCCTTATTTACAGATAGGGTCTTCATAGAGAAATCAAGTTAAAATGAGTTTATTAAAATGGGACCTAAAGCAATATGATTGGTACTCTTATAAGATGGGGACATTTAAACACAGAGACAGGCATAGCGGGAAGGTGATCGAGAATGTGATGAGATATAGGCAGAAGCCAACCAGTTTCAAGCTAAGCAGAGAGGCCCAGAACAGATTATTCCCTCACAGTGCTCAGAATAAAACAACCCTGGCAGCACCTTAATCCCCAGAACTTTGAGCCAATAAATTTGTATTGTTTAAGCCATCTTGCCTATGGTATTTTGTTATGACAGCCCCAGAAAACTAATGCATATATTCTTTCAAATAATTTTATTGAGTGCAATCATGAATTTCTTACATATTTTTGTTATATAATGCCAAATAGTTCTCTGAAAAGTTTATGTAAATTTATATTGTACATAATATTTTTTTATATCGGAAAACTATTTAAGTAGTAACCCTCTCATAATTTCTACATATGAAAAATGCTAAATGTTTATTTGGCCAGGGGAAAACTAGTGAATATGGGTGACAATATGCTTCTGGAATATTTTTGCTAATGTTAAATTTGTGACTTGTAAAGGGACACAGTTTGTTTAAGTGACTGTTTAAACAGTACGGTTTAAAGCAGAAATGAAGGGATTTGAATAAGTATCCAGAATTTGGTTATTGTAATGCAATCTGATGTCTAGATTATGGTATAAATTTAAAAGTTTTCCTGGATACTAACTCAGAATAGTTTAGCATAAAGTGGGCATAAGGATATTGGATGGATGGATGGATGGAAGATTAGCTGGATGGATTACTTTTGTATTTAAAGACACTACAAAAACCAACTGAGTTCTCACAGCTCACAAAGACATACATTTGATTCAGAGACATCTAAACATTCTGACCTTAAAACTATGGAAAAGAAAAGAGCAAACTTGATTTTTTTTTTTTTTTTTTTCGTGGATTTACAAGGTTTTAGATTCACTCTTGACAGGTGCATTGAAATTTTCTCCCATTGATAAAGGATTCTGAGATCAATGAACTCACATGTTTCAGAGGACTGTAAAGCTTTTGAGTAGAAATAAAGTCTTTTTTTTTTTTTTTTTTCAGATTTCCATAGTATTTTTAACTGGATCATGTCTAATGTTCTGTGACTTTCTTTTAAGTCAAACTTAGGACATCTTTAAGTTATTCAGTTTCTGCCCTTTTGGTATAGCTTATTTTAAAGAGGAATAGATGAAGCTGGAAATGATTTATGCCCGTGAACATGTCATTCTTTCTCTGTAATGTTTAAATAAATCCATGAGAATTCTAGGCTTTTTTCCTAAGTTTGTAGTTATGTTTCTAATCTCCAAACAGTTATTAAGTCTACAGAGTTTTACACTACTTTTACCTCCTCTGGGATAAAAACCTTTGAATAGCTATTTTTAAAACATATTTTATTTACGCTATGCACTTGGCTCCTACAAAAGTACCTGACGTGTACTAAATGCACAGAAATTATTGGATAAACTAAGGAATAAAATTTGCAGACAGAAATCATCTGTAGTACAACTCTGAATTTCAATTTATAATGCTTTCCTGAACAACGGCACCCCATAATTTAAAAAATGTGTTTTGAGTTATTGTACACCTGAATTAACATTTTAAATCAACTAACCAAGAAATCTTTTCCTTTGGACCTTCTATATTTATGTAGATCCTGCCACTTCTCACCACCATCACTGTTACCAAAACAAAGCTATTGACATCTTTTTACCTAGATAATGACTATAGCCTAACCCATCTTCCCCAGTTGGCCTTTGTTTCCCTTCAGGCTGCCTGTTCTCAGCCAGCAGCCTGACTGATTTTTATTTTAACTTATTTGAACATATTATTATTCTGCATAAGACTCTCCAATGTACCCACATTTTATTTTGAAAAGCCAAAGTCCTAACAATGGCTTAGAAGGCTTAGAAGGTGGATCCCTCGTTACCTGTCTGCCCTCTTTCACTACTAGTCTCACCTTCCCCAATCTGCTTTATCTCACTGACCTTCTGACTGTCCATTCAATTCTTCAGGCAAACTTTCACAGTAGAGCATTTTTAGTTGATGTTACTAATACCTATGAGTCCTGCCCTTCCCCTAGAATTGTGTGTCTGTGGTCTCACATCTTTCACAACTTGATTCATGTCACTCTTTCTGGGCTGTCCTTTAAAATTGCAATCCTGCCCACTCCCATGACTCCCTCTCCCTTGACCAGCTTTACTGTTATCTTTACATGTATCAGCATTTAACATATTAGATATTTATTTTTCTTGTTTATTATTTTCTCACCACTAGAAGGTAAGAATAAGGTAGAAATTTTATTTATTTTGCTCATTGCCATATCTGCTCTGTTCTAAGCAGTGCTTGGCACACTGTGCACATGTGTGCAAATGCATCTGCATGAAAACACACACACAATGTCTGAGAATCATCTGCAGAAAAAAGAAAGAAATAAATGAACTTTCACAGAACTTAGTTCCCTGCCCTCAGAATTTGGATTTCTTTCAGCTTCCGCATGTGTAAACATTCAGTAAATGCTGCGTCTTTGGGGAACTTCCCTGTTCACCTTGTTTATGATTTCTAATACCCACTATAATGAGGCATAGCTTACTCGTTTTGAGCAGTTATTACTATATAAATCATTTGTTTTACAAAACTGTTTCCATTTGGTTTCTTTCACTCTGCACAGCAATGCTAGCTCCATTAGAACAAAGACAGTGTGTGTGGTTAATCTGTTTCCTCAGTTCCTAGAACATTGACAGGGAAATGATAGCCAGTAAGTAATTTTTGCATATGTGAAAGAGCTAAGCCTACCTAACTGCATGCCTTATAAGTAAAAAACTACCTTATAAGTAGTTTTGTTGTTGTTGTTGTTGTTTTTAGATGGAGTTTTTCTCTTGCCCCCCAAGTGCAGTGGCACAATCTCAGCTCACTGAAACCTCCACCTCCCGGGTTCAAGCAATTCTCCTGCCTCAGCCTCCCGAGTAGCTGCGATTACAGGTGCATGCCACCGTGCCTGACTAATTTTTTGTATTTTTAGTGGAAATGGGGTTTCACCATGTTGGGAAGACTGGTCTCAAACTCCTGATTTCAGGTTATCTGCCCACCTCGGCCTCCCAAAACTTTAGTTTTTGCATTGCGGTGCAGTACAGCTAAGTAGCTAACAAGTTTCACTTAGCTGCTTTCATTAATTACTAACATTCAGATGACTCTCCTTAGCTGAATTATTTCTGATTTCATGACCAATTATTAAAGAAGTTGTAGATGTCTCTACCAGAAGTTACCTTATAATTGGATGTCATTTATTCTTATTTGGCAATCTTACTTTACAATCAGGGCTTTATTAAATTCTAAAATTTATCATATTTTAATTCTTACCTTAATAACACACTATCATCAATTTTTATGTTGCATAATCACTTTTTTCTTATCTAATTATCAGAAATAAAAAAGTGTGAACATTATTTTCACATATGTAAAGATACTGATACATGTAATAACAATGAGATGAAGTGGTAACAGGCGTGCCATAGGAGAATGCTGTAGTGTTTAAGGGACTCTAGATATATGTATCCAGCAATCTTGTTGTCAGGCCTCTGAGCCCAAGCTAAGCTATCATATCCCCTGTGAACTGTATGTATACATTCAGATGGCGTGAAGCAACTGAAGATCCACAAAAGAAGTGAAAATAGCCGTAACTGATGACATTCCACCATTGTGATTTGTTTCTGCCCCACCCTAACTGATCAATGTACTTTGTAATCTCCCCCACCCTTAAGAAGGTTCTTTATAATCTTCCCCACCCTTAAGAAGGTTCTTTGTAATTCTCCCCACCCTTGAGAATGTACTTTGTGAGATCCACCCCCTGCCCACAAAACATTGCTCCTAACTCCACCACCTATCCCAAAACCTATAAGAACTAATGATAATCCCACCACCCTTGCTGACTCTTTTTTTTTTGGGACTCAGCCCTCTGCACTCAGGTGAAATAAACAGCCTTGTTGCTCACACAAAGCCTGTTTGGTGGTCTCTTCACACAGACGCGTGAGACACCTGTAACAAGTCCTAAAATATAAAGTAGAAAGTAAGAGATATTTATAGTGGTCTACAGTCTAGCATCTCTTTCTCTCATGAGCCCATCTGATTATGACCAGCAATTCACACGTCTCTATGTACATGAATCCCAAATTAAAGTCCTGGGCCACACATGCAAAAGCAAAACCTCTACAGGTATTCAAGTAAAAAAAAAAAAAACCGTCATATTCACATTTTTAGTATGAAACATAATACACTCAAACACACATACGCAAATGTATATATATATACTTTAAGACAGAATCTTGCTCTGTTGCTTAGGCTGGAGTGCAGTGGTTTGATTATGGCTCACTTCAGGCGCAACCTCATAGCTCAAGTGATCCTCCCACCTCAACCTCCAAGTAGCTGGGACTACAGACACATGCCACCATGTCTTGATAATTTTTTAATTTTTTGTGGAGACAATATATCACCATGTTGTCCAGACTGGTATCCAACTCCTGAGTTCAAGCAATCCTCCTGCCCCCACCTCCCAAAATGCTGAAATTACAGGCATGAACCATATATAAATATTTCAATAATATATTAATTTATTATATATGTAGAGAGAGAGAGATAAAGCAGTGTTTATGTTCCTTTGAAGGTATAAAAGAAAAATAAACTCTAAACTCACTGTGCTAAAGGGAAATTTAAGCTTGGATACAAAAAAACTACCTTGCTTTTGCTCTTGAATGGATAGCTATAATTTCAGATACTTAATTTATCTTCTGTAACATACAGAGTTAGACGAAAGCATAATTGACTCCCATACTACTCCCTTCTTTTCACATGTAAAATGTAGATTCAATGAGCACTAATCAGTTCCTTTATGAGAATGCAACCACTAGTCTCATTGCCTACCCTCTCTCCTTTTGTTTTCTTCCTTTTCTGCTTGTTATTTTCCCTTTAAGCATTGAAGTTTCCAAGCCCTCTTTGGAAAAAGCACAGGTTAGAGATTCCACTGCACTTTGTGTTTCTTTCTTCCTGGGTGCATCCTTAATCTTGGCAAAATAAACCTCTAATCAATTGAAATCTGTCTCTGTCACCTTTTAGTTTACATTTTGGTAACTGGAAAGAGATTCTCAGAGTTTAGTTTGGCCCTTGGTCTGCAGTAATTTTCCTATTGGGTCCTGGTACCAGGTGGAGCTCTTTATCAATCTGACTCGATGGTGGGCTGAGGGCCAGGAACTTCTCCCTCCAGAGAGTATTAATCTTCCAATTATTTTTTGGTAGAGATCTGAGGTTCATTCTGCTGGAGAACTCCTTTTCTGGGAGTATCTTTAATGGTGGAGAGCAGTCTTCAACTTGGGCCTTATTTACAGGTAAGGAGCAGGTTTGGGGCATTGTTTGGGGATTGGATAGCTGAAAGTCAAGATTTACTTTCAGCTGGTTATAACTTCTGAGAGATGTTGGCCATATGTAAAGTACATGATCATTCCTTTTGCTTTTTTGGTTTAGTTCATCTTCTGTTAGATTTGACCAACTTTTGGCCCCTCTGATATCTTCTGGAAAACGTGCAGTTGCAGGAAGTCAAGTTCCACCTAAAAAACCCTGGCTGATTAAGAAAGATAAAGAATTTGACTATCTGAGGGGTTTTACTTACATAACCAGATGACCTTCCTAGACTTTCGCTCTGTGCTATTAATTTAAAGATTTTAGAGATCTCTTATTCTGAACAATTAATGAAAATAGCACATTTTAAAAGGACACACAATAGTGCAATAACTAGCCTTAAAAATTCTCTTGACTAAATTAAGAGCAAAAATATAACCTAAAACAGCTCTGGTAATTAAAATTTCTGTCATGGCTTACGTTTGCTACCTGATTAGGGAACACAAAGTCCACTCCACCTTATGATCTAATAGTTAAAATTCTGAACTTTCACTTTCATGGCATGGGTTTGATTCTTAATCGGTTTTAAAAGTTAACAATTAAATATTTTATCAGAAACACAGAAACTTCAACTCAACTATCTTTTAGCTCACATAACTTTAGTAATCTTTCAATTGTCTTTATCCCAGCAAAAAATCTAATAAGAGACTTGAAAGTACTTTTTAAGAGCTCTATACTCAAAAGTTGGCTTCATAAAAATTGATATTTAGGCTATATAGTCTAAATATCAAATTTATTGAAATGTTTACAGAGAGAGAACAGAGGCCTTATACTCACTCTCTCTCTGTCTCTAAAACTAAATTTAACTCTTTTTAAGTCCCTGTTAGCCACATGTGCTCTCACTGTTTTCTTACTTATTTCTATTGGCCACTCTCCTTCCATTTGCTACTCTCTGTGCCACATTAGGAAACAACAGATATTCTAACAGCCTGAAATCCCTAAAGAAAAATCAGAGAAGGCATCACAGACTCCTTTTTGGAAGCCATTTCTTTGTTTACCTCAAGGAATCTCAAGGGTTGCAAATGGACAGTGTCCTCTCAGATCTAAAACTCTCCTCTCTTTTGCATTCCACTGTCTAATCTTTGTAGCTTTGTGGGGGATGAGGGGGAGAGGGTACTAGAAGTGAGTTTGCGTTGTAAGAAAATTGATTTTGGTGTGTATAATGAGTGGAGAGTAGGCTGATCACACGGTGGGCTGATTGGTGTCCGGTTTCCCACCAGCCCCAGGGGAATGTCTTTGTAGCTAAATAAACTGTGAAAATGTTGTGTGGCCCAGTCTTCATGGCATTTCTTATTTTGAGAACTCAAGTGTTACAGGAAAGGGATCCCAAACCAGACCCCAAGAGAGGGTTCTTGGATCTCACACAAGAAAAACTTCAGGGGGAGTCTGCAGTGCAAAGCAAAAGCGAGTTTATTAAGAAAATAAAGTGGGGAAAGTAAAACTACTCCATAGACAGAGTAGGACGTTCGTGAAAGAAAGTGGAGGAACGTGTCCACCCTAGCTACAATGCTTGTATATATGGGGAGACATGTTCTGCTACAAGGGTTTGTGATGATGGATTGTCTTAATTACTATATTTTGCAAGAATCAATATTATTATCTTTAAAGCAAAATTAGGAATGCCTTTATTCACCAGATATCAGGATATCAGGATATAAGGGCCAATTCAGGCCCTTAACCATAAACATCTAGAGGCTATGAATATCTAACTTTCTTGGAATGTAGCCCAGCAAGTCCCAGCCTCATTTTCTTAGCCTTCACTCAAGATGCAGTATCTCTGGTTTGAACTCCTCTGACACAAGTTTCAGTATGAGCTCTACTCTGAGGTCAATTGTCCAGTTAAAAGATAGACTGAATTAAAAGCACTTATCTAAATAAAATTGGTCTCCTTGAAAAATCCTATAATAAATTTATATGGTTTTTGGTTACCTTTCCATCCATTTTTTAAATCTTTCTCTGACACACCCAAAATCCTTAAAAAAGAAAAGCTTAAATTCTCTATCTCTGTACTTTTAGATGAAAATTTTCTATTACGTTTTACCTAAGAGTTATCCCTTTAGAAATGCAAATTTAGGATTGCCAAGCTAACAATCACCTAGAGCAATAAAGCAGGAAATTGGAAGAGACTGATAAAGTGGAGAGAGAAACTTTGAAAATTGGTAAATGAAGAATTTTATAATCTGTAAGATCTGCTTCTCAGTCTGTATCTCTATGTGTTCATACGTGTCATGTTTATGTGATATTTGACCACCACGATAAATAAAATAACGTATTAAATGGCTTTAAAAGTCAGCAGTTATATATTTTATCAAAAACATAGAAACTTCAACTCAAATGTTTTAGTTGACCTAACTTTAGCAATCTTTCAGAAACAAAGACACTTCAAAATTATTGGTGTAATAAAACAGAAACATTTTCAAATTTAATCTTGACATTTTGTCTGAATCCATTGGTTTATTGGTCAGATGCTGCCTCTTATAGATGTTTTAAGACTTGAAAGTTTGCTTCTGTAGTACTTTTGATACTTGCTTGTCTATAAACTTTTATTGTTAGATTTGAGCCTCTTGGGGTCATGATGAGGCCTAACTTCAGGGATTTTCCTTTGTTCTGGACCTTACATATGATATCTAATTAAAATTACTTCTTTAAAGATTTTTTGGAATAGGAACAGCTCCAGTCTCCAACTCCCAGCGCGAGCGACACAGAAGACCGGTGATTTCTGCATTTTCAACTGAGGTACTGGGTTCATCTCACTGGGGAGTGCCGGACGATCGGTGCTGGTCAGCTGCTGCAGCCCGACCAGCGAGAGCTGAAGCAGGGCGAGGCATTGCCTCACCTGGGAAGCGCAAGGGGGAAGGGAATCCCTTTTCCTAGCCAGGGGAACTGAGACACACAACACCTGGAAAATCGGGTAACTCCCACCCCAATACTGCGCTTTAAGCAAACAGGCACACCAGGAGATCATATCCCACACCTGGCTGGGAGGGTCCCACACCCACGGAGCCTCCCTCATTGCTAGCACAGCAGTCTGTGATCTACCGGCAAGGCAGCAGCGAGGCTGGGGGAGGGGCGCCCGCCATTGCTGAGGCTTAAGTAGGTAAACAAAGCTGCTGGGAAGCTCGAAGTGGGTGGAGCTCACAGCAGCTCAAGGAAACCTGCCTGTCTCTGTAGACTCCACCTCTGGGGACAGGGCAATAACAAACACAGCCGAAACCTCTGCAGACGCAAACGACTCTGTCTGACAGCTTTGAAGAGAGCAGTGGATCTCCCAACACTGAGGTTGAGATCTGAGAAGGGACAGACTCCCTGCTCAAGTGGGTCCCTGACTCCTGAGTAGCCTAACTGGGAGGCATCCCCCACTAGGGGCAGTCTGACACCCCACACCTCACAGGGTGGAGTACACCCCTGAGAGGAAGCTTCCAAAGCAAGAATCAGACAGGTACACTCGCTGTTCAGAAATATTCTATCTTCTGCAGCCTCTGCTGCTGATACCCAGGCAAAAGGGTTTGGAGTGGACCTCAAGCAATCTCCAACAGACCTACAGCTGAGGGTCCTGACTGTTAGAAGGAAAACTATCAAACAGGAAGGACACCTACACCAAAACCCCATCAGTACATCACCATCGTCAAAGACCAGAGGCAGATAAAACCACAAAGATGGGGAAAAAGCAGGGCAGAAAAGCTGGAAATTCAGAAAATAAGAGCGCATCTCCCCCGGCAAAGGAGCGCAGCTCATCGCCAGCAACGGATCAAAGCTGGACGGAGAATGACTTTGATGAGATGAGAGAAGAAGGCTTCAGTCCATCAAATTTCTCAGAGCTAAAGGAGGAATTACGTACCCAGCGCAAAGAAACTAAAAATCTTGAAAAAAAAGTGGAAGAATTGATGGCTAGAGTAATTAATGCAGAGAAGGTCCTAAACAAAATGAAAGAGATGAAAACCATGACACGAGAAGTACGTGACAAATGCACAAGCTTCAGTAACCGACTCGATCAACTGGAAGAAAGAGTATCAGCGATTGAGGATCAAATGAATGAAATGAAGCGAGAAGAGAAACCAAAAGAAAAAAGAAGAAAAAGAAATGAACAAAGCCTGCAAGAAGTATGGGATTATGTAAAAAGACCAAATCTACGTCTGATTGGGGTGCCTGAAAGTGAGGGGGAAAATGGAACCAAGTTGGAAAACACTCTTCAGGATATCATCCAGGAGAACTTCCCCAACCTAGTAGGGCAGGCCAACATTCAAATCCAGGAAATACAGAGAACGCCACAAAGATACTCCTCGAGAAGAGCAACTCCAAGACACATAATTGCCAGATTCACCAAAGTTGAAATGAAGGAAAAAATCTTAAGGGCAGCCAGAGAGAAAGGTCGGGTTACCCACAAAGGGAAGCCCATCAGACTAACAGCCGATCTCTCGGCAGAAACTCTCCAAGCCAGAAGAGAGTGGGGGCCAATATTCAACGTTCTTAAAGAAAAGAATTTTAAACCCAGAATTTCATATCCAGCCAAACTAAGTTTCATAAGTGAAGGAGAAATAAAATCCTTTACAGATAAGCAAATGCTTAGAGATTTTGTCACCACTAGGCCTGCCTTACAAGAGACCCTGAAGGAAGCACTAAACATGGAAAGGAACAACCGGTACCAGCCATTGCAAAAACATGCCAAAATGTAAAGACCATTGAGGCTAGGAAGAAACTGCATCAACTAACGAGCAAAATAACCACTTAATATCATAATGGCAGGATCAAGTTCACACACAACAATCTTAACCTTAAATGTAAATGGACTAAATGCTCCAATTAAAAGACATAGACTGGCAAACTGGATAAAGAGTCAAGACCCATCAGTCTGCTGTATTCAGGAGACCCATCTCACACGCAGAGACATACATAGGCTCAAAATAAAGGGATGGAGGAAGATTTACCAAGCAAATGGAGAGCCAAAAAAAGCGGGGGTTGCAATACTAGTCTCTGATAAAACAGACTTTAAACCATCAAAGATCAAAAGAGACAAAGAAGGCCATTACATAATGGTAAAGGGATCAATTCAACAGGAAGAGCTAACTATCCTAAATATATATGCACCCAATAGAGGAGCACCCAGATTCATAAAGCAAGTCCTTAGAGACTTACAAAGAGACTTAGACTCCCATACAATAATAATGGGAGACTTCAACACTCCACTGTCAACATTAGACAGATCAACGAGACAGAAAGTTAACAAGGATATCCAGGAATTGAACGCATCTCTGCAGCAAGCAGACCTAATAGACATCTATAGAACTCTCCACCCCAAATCAACAGAATATACATTCTTCTCAGCACCACATCGTACTTACTCCAAAATTGACCATGTAATTGGAAGTAAAGCACTCCTCAGCAAATGTACAAGAACAGAAATTATAACAAACTGTCTCTCAGACCACAGTGCAATCAAACTAGAACTCAGGACTAAGAAACTCAATCAAAACCACTCAACTACATGGAAACTGAACAACCTGCTCCTGAATGACTACTGGGTACATAATGAAATGAAGGCAGAAATAAAGATGTTCTTTGAAACCAATGAGAACAAAGATACAACATACCAGAATCTCTGGGACACATTTAAAGCAGTGTGTAGAGGGAAATTTATAGCACTAAATGCCCACAAGAGAAAGCAGGAAAGATCTAAAATTGACACTCTAACATCACAATTAAAAGAACTAGAGAAGCAAGAGCAAACACATTCGAAAGCTAGCAGAAGGCAAGAAATAACTAAGATCAGAGCAGAACTGAAGGAGATAGAGACACAAAAAACTCTCCAAAAAATCAATGAATCCAGGAGTTGGTTTTTTGAAAAGATCAACAAAATTGACAGACCACTAGCAAGACTAATAAAGAAGAAAAGAGAGAAGAATCAAATCGACGCAATTAAAAATGATAAAGGGGATATCACCACCGATCCCACAGAAATACAAACTACCATCAGAGAATACTATAAACACCTCTACGCAAATAAACTGGAAAATCTAGAAGAAATGGATAATTTCCTGGACACTTACACTCTTCCAAGTCTAAACCAGGAAGAAGTTGAATCCCTGAATAGACCAATAGCAGGCTCTGAAATTGAGGCAATAATTAATAGCCTACCAACCAAAAAAAGTCCAGGACCAGATGGATTCACAGCTGAATTCTACCAGAGGTTCAAGGAGGAGTTGGTACCATTCCTTCTGAAACTATTCCAATCAATAGAAAAAGAGGCAATCCTCCCTAACTCATTTTATGAGGCCAACATCATCCTGATACCAAAGCCTGGCGGAGACACAACAAAAAAAGAGAATTTTAGACCAATATCCCTGATGAACATCGATGCAAAAATCCTCAATAAAATACTGGCAAACCGGATTCAGCAACACATCCAAAAGCTTATCCACCATGATCAAGTGGGCTTCATCCCTGGGATGCAAGGCTGGTTCAACATTCGCAAATCAATAAACATAATCCAGCATATAAACAGAACCAAAGACAAGAACCACATGATTATCTCTATAGATGCAGAAAAGGCTTTTGACAAAATTCAACAACCCTTCATGCTAAAAACGCTCAATAAATTCGGTATTGATGGAACGTACCACAAAATAATAAGAGCTATTTATGACAAACCCACAGCCAATATCATACTGAATGGGCAAAAACTGGAAAAATTCCCTTTGAAAACTGGCACAAGACAGGGATGCCCTCTCTCACCACTCCTATTCAACATAGTGTTGGAAGTTCTGGCTAGGGCAATTAGGCAAGAGAAAGAAATCAAGGGTATTCAGTTAGGAAAAGAAGAAGTCAAACTGTCCCTGTTTGCAGATGACATGATTGTATATTTAGAAAACCCCATTGTCTTAGCCCAAAATCTCCTTAAGCTGATAAGCAACTTCAGCAAAGGGGAACATCACACACAGGGGCCTGTCATGGGGAGGGGGGGGAGGGGGGAGGGATTGCATTGGGAGTTATACCTGATGTAAATGACGAGTTGATGGGTGCAGCACACCAACATGGCACAAGTATACATATGTAACAAACCTGCACGTTATGCACATGTGCCCTACAACTTAAAGTATAATAATAATAAATAAATTTTAAAAAAAAGATTTTTTTTTTTACTAAAAATAAAAGTTATTATTACTATAATAAATAGTTAATATTTATATTTAGAACTACTATCCTACTGAACTCTTTCATGCCTATAGTCCTAGCACTTTGGGAAGCCAAGGTAGGCAGATTGCTTGAGCTCGGGAGTTCCAGATCAGCTTGGGCAACATGGCAAAATGGTGCCTCTACAAAAACTACAAAAAGTAGTTGGGTGTGGTGCGAACCTGTAGTTCCAGCTACTTGGGAGGCTGAGGTGGAAGGATTGCTTGAGCCCAGGAGGCAAGGGTTGCAGTGAGCCTAGATCATACCACTGCATTCTAGCCTGAGTGAGAGTGAGACTCTGTCTTAAACAAAACAAAACAAAAACCTACTAGATATAAGACAAAGAATTCTATGCACAAAATGTAAAAAAAAGTAGGATGTGTTTTAGTAAAGGGTTTGTAAAAAGACAGGCAGATATAGTCTTTGTTAAAGAGAAAATAATTTAATCTACTTTAATGACCTTTAAGGATTGTTTTAAATTGAAGAAATGACAAAAAATGATGGGTAAAACTTAATGGAGACAGAAAGGTGAAAAAAATTGTAAAAGATTGTAAGAAATTTATGGAAATCTTATCTTATGGCCAAATTTTTTGGTCAATTGTGTCTTTGACCATGGCTGTCTTAAGACTTTTGTCATCCACAGACCATTATTGTTTTACTTTGATACTCCTCAAAAAGCAGTTTATAATCAGCTGTTAGCTAAAATGTGGTTCATTAGGAAACGTCACTGAAAGGACTCTGACAGGTGCTCTCAAATGCAGGTTTCTGATAACCTTGGAGATTGTGTCATTAGACTAGAGAAAAATAAAATAAGTAGAAATAAAACTTCCAAGTGTCTTGTTGAAGAGCTGATGTGTTCACAAGGCTACTAATATCGCAAGGTTACCAATAGCAAATGGAATGAATTAATTGCTATGGACTGAATAGAGGAATGACATAATATTCACGACTGTTTTTTGTTTGAAACATTGATGACTCTTTTCAGGTTGTTTTTCAGAGTTAAGAAAACTTTTTTTTCTATTAAGCTATTTAACAGCTTTTTAACAATTCAGTAAAATATACTCTTCTGAGCAAAATTTAAACATATTTCTCCCTACCTGATTTTGCCAGATTTTGGAAATGTGGCAAATATAGTTTTTTGCATAATTTCTAGAAGAATCTGTTTTCTCTTGTAATAGGACCCAGTTGGAGACACTGGTAATTTTATAAAGGCTTTAACTGGAATGGCATATTTTCAAATATGAATAGACTGCTTTGAGGAATTGAAATTAACTGTATAGAGCTAATAAAAGTCCCTTGGAAACGCTGCCTTTATATCTTGTCTGTACAGTTTCTTCACAGAGTTCCTCATCTGCGGTAAGTAAAGAATGCCACTTTCCAACAGACCTAGAAACCTCAAGTTATTTGGGAACCTTGAGTAGAAAGGAATGCACACAAATCATACAAGTATTTGCAGACACAGATAAACTTTTAGCTGAGCTGAAGAAGCCTTTAAAAGTCTAATCTGAGATTCTTTATGAAAAAGCTTCAGCAAATTCAATTCAAAAGGAGTCCGTTGGTCAATAATTATTCTTGCTTCACTTTATGCAAATAATCAGGCCAAGTATAATAAGACTAAAACTTATTGTACAAATAAATTGGTCTTACTATGATTTGTCTTTGGTACAAATGGGGGACTAGAGAATGAAAAATTATATTTCAAAAGAAACTATAGCACCTGCTATTAGATTCTAACCTTGTCCATTGATTTTCAGTTTGTATTATTTGTCTACAATTTAGGCTGGATCCTGAATTCTTCCCTGGCTACAAGTTTTCAAACTAATGGTTTTCATTTTTTTTAATTCAATTTTTCTGACTTTTCATTTTTAGAAATCCTATCACTAGAAATTAAAACTGTGCTTTTCTCAAAGCCCTGAACACTGAAGCTAGACAACTTAACCTTTGAGAGAAAGAATGGCAAACACACAGACACACAGAGACACACACACACACTACCTTTGTGCCTATCTATCGATGTTTGTAATTTTTCATAATATAGCTTGAATCGGTTTTGCAGCATTGCTTTCCCTTTGTTGTCATAATCTGGCCTTGGTCCCTTTTTCCCTCCTTTTTTATTTTTCTTTCTTCTCTCTTTATTCCTCCCCATATTTCCATGGAACATGATTCTTCGCAACCTCCTAAGAGTAAAACTTCCTAGCAATGTTAGTTGTTGCAGCAAAACCAGTAGTTCAGCTAAAATCAGGTTCTTGTCACACAACCAGGAAAATTTAGGCATACACACACATTGAAAGTCTAGTAGAGCAGGATTTCATTGGCCCAAAGGGGAAGAAAAGAAAAAAAAATACTCAGCAAAGCAAGATGGAGCCCTGCTAACAGCTCCCCCACCCCGACCCGGCGCCCCCGCCCCACCGCCCTTCCCCCGCCCCACCGCCCTTCCCCCGCCCCACCGCCCTTCCCCCGCCCCACCGCCCTTCCCCCGCCCCACCGCCCTTCCCCCGCCAACATTGCAGGTTGAATCCCAGGCCACCACACAGGAACTGAAGAGGCCAGGCTCCTCACCCTGCCTGTGGCTCCACCCTGTTTCCTCAGTGCACATGTGGGCATGCTCAGACAAAAGTCCTGGATAGGTTCCCTCATCTGCACAAAAGCATCTGATGTAACCACTTGTTGGGTGGGTCTGAGATTCTCAGGGGACCCCTTTTATCTGCCTAGCATTTGTCTGTTTCATTACCCCTCTAAAGAAGTACATCTAACTGCCATTAAAATAAAGATAAGGAGGAAGATTGCTGTAACTCGTTTCTTCTGACAGGGGGTGCTGTTTTAGATAAAAGGCAGTCAGAGCTCCTTCAGAGGCCTTTCTAAGGGTTCCCAACAAAAGGGAGGCTCTGGTTGCATTTCAGGCTCTGGTTGCATTGTGAGGTTTGGATTTTGATGACCTGAAGGTGAGAAGAGACAAACCATGTTGTTAGAAAACATGTATCACAATGAAACAAAGAGTGGGTAATGACAGCTCAAAATCCCAAGGCCTTTTACCAATTTCCACAAAGATGAGGGCAACAAAAGCCTGGCTTGTTAAAAAAAAAAGTTTTACCCTTTTGCTGCCATGTCAGAATTCTGGGTTCCTTTTCCCTAAGCCCAGTTGGAAGTCAACCAGTCTAAGTTTTGGGAAATTAACTCTTCCCAGTTTGAAGGATGTATATGAGGGGGATGTTCCATAGTACAGAGATGCAATTTCTTATCAGTGAAGACAAGACAGAGAAAGAAAAAAGAATTTTTTTTTTTTTTTTTTTTTTTTTTTTCCTGAGCAATCACAGATGTTCAGGATGCATTCAAAAAGGGTACAGACTAAAGATGAATGACTACTCATCTAGAAAGAGGGGAGCAAACATCCCTGGTTCTTTTCTCTTCCAAGCAAATATGCAGGGTAAGTGAGTGAGGGACAGTGCAGTGAAGCATTTGTCTTTCTTTCCTCCATCCTTGTATGCCCCAGCCCTGCTGAACACAACAGCATGCTATTGATGGGTGTAAACGTGGTTTTCACCAATGTTAAGAGAGGGGTCTAATGGGTGTGAATACCTGCTCTTACCCACATATGCCTTATCTCCCCCACTCTCAGTAGCCTTTGAATTCCCTAGATCTCACTTACGCCGTGGATAGCAGCATGGCCTTTATCCATGAATTTTGTTGTTGTTGTTGTTATAATCTGCATCTATATTCCTCAGATCTAGTTTTCTTTCCTAGGGCTTTGACCTGAAACTTCGAATTGAGTTTGGGACAAAAATGTGTCTCAGGGTGAGGATTGCATGGACTCCTTATCATAAGCTGAATGCTAAGGTGAAGCTGTGGAATTGAGTCCTCCTCCAACAAGGGAGAGAAAAGGATGTCTTGTGACACACCCAAATAACTGGTGGCTATAGTTATGCTTGCTAAGATTTGGGTGCATGTGGCTTGGCTTTGGTCTTGCTTTCCCAAAAAGGAATGCTCCGGGTGATGGGCATCCTGTTTATCCCCATCACCTGCCAGGATTTGCAGGATATTTGCTCAGAATTAGAATATTGATCCAGATTTTTACATCACCCATTCCTGTTGTTCTTTCTGAGCTGTTGCTGGAGATTGCTGGTTGGTTCACAGGAACAGAGTTAGTCTAACATGTAGGCAAAAAAACAAAACAAAACAAAACAAAACAAAACAAAAACGAAAAACTAGTGAATCTAGAATCTAATGATGGTAAGTTTTGAAACATGATTTCTCTCTCTCTAGTCCTCATTTCTGTTAAAAACAAATCATGATGGGGCTTCTTTATTTGGAAAACAGATTTTAGTCTTATACTTGGCCTGATTATTTGCATAAACTGCAGCAAGAATAATTATTTCTACATAGGCTTTTTAGATTGGCTTTGATGGGACCTTGTTCCACAAGGAATCTCAGATAAGACCTTAAAGCTGAGCCCAGCCATGGGTTTGTACCCTCAAATACTTGTGAGTTGGGTAAACTCCTCTCTTCTTGAGGTCCCAAGAGCCTGTGGTTCCTGGACCTGTTGAAAGTGACATTCTTTACTCATGGCAGGTTAGGAACCCTGTACAGGGACTGTGTAGACAAGGGTATGAGGCCAGTTTTCCCACGAGGTTTTTATTGGCTCTGCAAGTTGACCTTGACTACTTGAAGGGAAGCATACCCTTCCAGTCAGAGCCTTGGTAAAACACCAGTTTCTTCAATTGCATCCTGTTGCAAAAGCAAATAAATTCTTACTGTGCTGATGCAAACAACTATATTTCCACAAGTTAAGAATATTCACAGATAGTTTCCAAATCCTAGGGGAACCAGGCAGAGAGAAACAAGCATGATTCAAATTTTGTTCAGAGGAGTATAGCTTTTTCAATTATTAAAGACCATAAACAACTCAAAATAAGTTTCCTTGGCTCTCAAAAACAAAACAAAAATTAGCAATGTTTCAACCAAAAGTCAAAAAGATTACTTCAGCTTTCTATTAGTTCAGTGTATTTAGTTTGCTCTTGTTTTGCTTGATATTTGTGAACATTTCAGCTCTTAATTGTCCAGTACATTTTTCCTTTATTCCAATGTCATGATCTGCATGGTTATGAGAAACCTGTATTTGAGAGCACCTGTCAGAGTCCTATAGCTTATTATAGACCATCCATTGAAAAGGATCAAAACAAGACAACAATTGTCTGTGAATAACAAAATGTTCAGGGTAGTTACAGTCAGAAACACAATTGACAGATAAGTTTTGTTATCACTGTGGTTTACAATAACTTAACATAAAAACCTTAATTATGACTGATAGCATTTTCTTTAGACATTGGAATTATAGAAACCCCATGCAATTTTGGAAAATATATTACTATTATTCACCAAATACAACCTAAAGAAGATTGAACATCATTTTGGTTATTTCATACAACTAACCATATAAAAACTTCCCATTTAACTCTCTTTTGGATACTCCAGAGGCCCTCTGTAACATACAAAAGCCAGGCATTAGGAAAGAGTTTTGAAGTGGAACTTAGATTTTGAGAAGCCTCTTAAATATGTTGGAGGTTTAAAACAATTGATGTTATAAAACAGAATTCCAGTTTACCATAAGTTATTAATTTTGCCAAAATAATGACTCAGAAGTGTAAAAGGGCAAAAACCTTTTATAACTCTTTACAAATTTTGCTAAAGAGCAGATTAGTGCCAACAAACATTTATTGTACTTTTATTTCAATACTCAAGTTAGAGAAAAATCCTATAATACCCCTTTGAATTTAGTAAATATGTTCACACATACACTTTTTGCAAGATTAATTTTTAGAATCTTTCCATCATTTGTTTAAACCTTCAACTTTATCTTATCTAATTCAAAACAATCCTTCAACCCTAGGCATACATGTACATTTCCATGCCTTTTTATAATCTTTTACTAAAATCACATTTTACTGTTCTTACAAATCACCCATGTAAATCTATTTCCAGTAGTCTGAATTACATAGCATAATGTTATATAATGTTATAATGTTAAATGTTATAACCCCTATCAAATTTTAACTTTAACATAAATGTGGTAAGTTATTTTTATTGTGTACAAGGTGTAGCCAAGGTTTGACTTCTTCTGGAATAATAAAGGCTTGATTAATTTCATATGTTATCAGGCCTTACATACTGTGAAAAAGGCAAGTCAATCAGTTCTAAAAACCAAAAAAGCAGTTTATAACCTTAAAATATTTAGCAAGCCTAGTGTCTGACCTGCATAATTTAGTTCACATATTGACATTTTGACAACACCTGCATTTCATCAATAATCTTTAAGTCTGTTTTGATTTCATAAAGGTAGTGTGGACCCAAAGAGTAAGCAGCAGCAAGATTTATTGTGATAAATAAAGCAGAAAGATAAAATAAAGCAGCAAGATAAAACCACAGCTTTTATCTTCCCTTTTAAATAATATTTGATCTAAGCATTTATCTTCATTTAGGCCAATTAATTAGCACTCTTTTTATAGACATCACACACACAGCACATATAAAACTATGTAGACAGGCAGAAAAAAATCCATTGACTATAAGATTTTTCATTTGCCAACCTCTTTCTTAGATTATTGACTTCTCATGTATGCATTAAGAGTAGCAAGACCAAATGGAGAAAAAAAAATTGGGCCAACTGGATAAAAACTTTTCCAGCATAACAAGATCCAAGAAAGCATAAAGGTCTTTTAAATATACATATAACTTTGATATCCACTTTTAATTAAGCTGAATACTCTTTAAGAAAATCCTTTTAACTCTCTTATTACCTGACTTTAGGCCTGCCAAGCTGAGAGGTAAAGCCAGCTGGACTTTCTGGGTCGACTGGGGACTTGGAGAACTTTTCTGTCTAGCTAGAGGATTTTGAATGCACCAATCAGCACTCTGTAAAAATGTGCCAATCAGCACTCTGTGTCTAGCTAATGCTTTGTAAACGCATCAATGAGCACTCTGTACAATGGACCAATCTGCAGGACATGGGCAGGGCCAAATAAGGAAATAAAAGCTGGCACCTGAGCCAGCAGCAGCAACCAGCTCAGGTCCCCTTCAACACTGTGGAAGCTTTGTTCTTTTGGTCTCCACAATAAATCTTGCTGTTGCTTGCTCTTTGGGTCCACACTACCTTTATGAGCTGTAGCTCTCACCGTAAGAGTCTGCAGCTTCATTCCTGAAGTCAGCGAGACCACAAACCCACCAGGAGGAACAAACAACTCTGGATGCGCCACCTTTAAGAGCTGTAACACTCACTCTGAAGGTCTGCAGCTTCACTCTTGAATTCAGCGACACCACAAATGCACCGGAAGGAAGGAACTCCGGAGACATCTGAACGTCTGAAGGAACAAACTCTGGACGCACCATCTTTAAGAATGGTAGCACTCACGTTGAGGGTCCGTGGCTTCATTCCTGAAGTCAGCGAGGCCAAGAACCCACTGGAAGGAACTGATTACAGATGCAAAGCGGCCAACATTTCTGGCTTTCAAACTTTAGTAAAGGCTCAGAGAAAGGAAAATCCAAGACTGCTTGTGAAGGGGAAGAGAATCAACAAGAAGCAAAAGGTCAAGCAGACATCAAACCAGAAAAAAAACCTCATTTCCTAAGCCAGGATTGAACCCAGCTGCCATTGTAAAATGGCAGAGACTAAAAGCAGCATTGCCATGTGGTTATAGGTCATGCACCCAAGAATGTAAAACAAGATGGAGGCCTACAGCAAAGCTTACTATTGACCATACAGAAACACATGCAAAACACACCAGATTGGCTACAGCTTAAGACAAAAACTCATGAAACATTTTTCATAATAAAAACTTTATAGAGAAAGTAAACAGTGATCCTTATCATTCCTAGCTTAGTAAAATATCTTCTAAAAAGAAAAAACAAACAAACAAATAAGCAAACAAACAAACAAACAAAAAACCTCTCACTTAAAAATTAACTTCTAACCTGGAGTATTGGGGGAACCTGCCCCCAATATTTCAACATAGGTTCTTTCTATTTTCCATAAGTGTCGGCCAACAGGGGTGACATCACATATTGGTAGGACCATGATGCCTGCCTGAGTCTCAGACCAGTAAGTTTTTATTAAGGGTTTCAAAAGGGGAGAGGGTGTAAGAACAGGGAGTAGGTACAAAGATCACATGCTTCAAAGGGTAAAAAAGCAGAACCACTAATAAGGGTCTAACAGAGATCACATGCTTCTGAGGGAACAGGACAAAGAGCAAAAGCAGAACCAATGATAAGAGTCCAACAAAGATCACAGGGCAAAGGGCAAAGCAGAACCACTGATTAGGGTCTATGTTCAGTGGTGCACATATTGTCTTGATAAACATCTTAAACAACAGAAAACAGGGTTCAAGAGCAGAGAACTGGTATGAGCACAAACTTACCAGGGCTGAGTTTTCCCAGCCCTAGTAAGCCTGAGGGTTCTGCAGGAGACCAGGGCTTATCTCAGTCCTTATCTCAACTGCTCAAAACAGACTTCCCAGAGCAGCTGTTTATAGATCTTCTTTTCCCAGGGTATGCATTCTTTTCCCAGGGTATTAATATTAATATTCCTTGATAGGAAAATAATTTAGTGAAATTTTTCCTACTTTTACGTCCATTTATAGGCTCTCTGCAAGGAGAAAAATATGGTTGTTTTTGCCCGACCCTGCAGGCAGTCAGACCTTATGGTTGTCTTCTGTTGTTCCATAAAAATCACTATTATTCTATTCTTTTTCAAGGTGCACTGATTTCATATTATTCAAACACACATGTTTTACAATCAATTTGTACAGTTAACACAATTATCACAGTGGTCCTGAGGTGACGTACATCCTCAGTTTACGAAGATAATAGGATTATGAGATTAACGACAGGCATATGAAATTATAAAAGTATTATTTGAGAATTGATAAATGTCCATATTAAGATGAAATCAGACAATTTATGTTCCTCTGCCATGGCCCCAGCCAGTCCCTCCATTTGGGATCCCCGACTTTCTGTAACACTAGTGGAGAAAAGAAAAAAGTTCAAAGGGCAGGACTGTATTAACTGCAGACAGGGTAGAGAAAAGGAAAAAAAAAGTTTAAGGTGCAGGGTTGAGTCTGGGGAAGAACCTCTTATTCTTATGCAAATGAGTTCTTCCCACTGAGAGAGAAACTTAATAGCTGTCAGAAGGAACTGGACTTCTTGGATGGAAAAGGGGAAGATTCCATGGATGCATGGTGGGGAAGGCAGGTCAGTCACTGCGTATCCTTGAGCTATAAACCCAAGCCCCTGCTGGAAAGGGAGGGAGCTGCTGTTTGCCTGTCCATCTCCAAAAAAGAAAGAAAAGGTTGACATTCACAACCTCTGAAAGTGATGGGGGTCAGGGCAGAAGGGAGGCACAATTTCTTCTACCCTCAGAAAAAGTCTGAGGACAAAAAGGTTTAGAGGCAAAAATGAAGAAGACTTTTTGGTTCACACCTTATTCATTCTTCCTCAAATACCACATCTGGGTGCCAAAATGTTGCAGAATTTTGTCCATTAGTTCAGCAAAAACTGGGTCCTTTTCACACTATCAGGAAAATGTAGGAACATGGAAACACTGAAGGGTGAGTAGAGCAGGATTTTACTGGGTGAAAAGGGGAAAAACAAAAAACAAACAAAAAGAAACCTTAACAAAATGAGATGGAGTTCTGCTAACCGCCCTCCCCCACCTTCCCCCACTACCTCTGAGATTGAATCCCAGGCCATCACAAAGGAACTGAACAGGCCAGATTCCTCCCCCTGCCTGTGACTCCACCCTGTTCCCCTAGTGCACATCTGAGCATGCTCAGACAAGACCCTGGGCAGGTTCCCTCATCTCTACAAATGACAAATGCATCTGATGTAAACACTTGTGGGGCATGTCAGAGTTTCTCTGGAGGTCCCCTTTTACCTGCCTAGGCATTTGACTATCTCACTGAGACATGACTTCTTAGAAATGAGCCTTCCTAGCAACATGGGACCTAACCTTCTAGGAATAAACCATCATGGTGATGAAGGTTCAGACCAAACCTGTGACCAGAGACTCATTTTCTTTTACAATGCTTCTTCTGAAAGATTTTTAAGAATAGAGGAAAGGATGAAATAAAAATAAAACCTTGAGACAAAAAACTGACTATGCCAAAGAGAAAATTAAGATTGGGAACTGAGTCATGCAAAAAACGATCTTCCTTTTGTTCCCAGAGAGCTGTAATTTCTTAAAATTTATTTTTATTTCATTTTACTTTTTATTGTTGTCAAGCTGGAGTGAAATGGCATGATCATCCTTCTTTGCAGCCTCGATCTACCAGGCTCAAGCCATTCTTCCACCTCAGCATTCTTAGTAGCTGGGACCACAGGGATGTCCACTGTACCTGGCTGAAGTTTTTGTTTTTTGTAGAGGTGAAGTCTCATGTTATTGCCCTGGCTGGTCTCGAATTTCCAAGCTCAAGTGACCCTCCTCCCTTGGGCTCTCAAAGTGCTGAGATTACAGATGTGTGCCACTGTGCCCAGTCATAGCTGTGCTTTCAAATGCTTTATTACATGTAAAAAGTAGATTACTGAGTGTGAGATGAATGCATAGTTGACGGTTTCTCCCACCCCTTTCTTTTCATATGTAAAATATAGATTCAAGGAACACTATTCAGAGCCTCACAAGAATGTAACCACTTGCCTCATTGCCTGCCCACCCTTCTTTTTTTTCCTTCCTCTCTTGCTTGCTCTCCCTTTTGCATATTGAAGTTCTCAATCCCTCTTTGGAAGAAACACAGGATTAAAAATATCAATTGGTTACTTAAATCATATTTCTTATTCCACCCTTATGACGTTCTAATTTAGTTAATTTAGAAAGTACGCAGTTACTAAAGTAATATCCTGTAAATATATACAGGAGAAGGAAGTCAAATACAAATTATATCTTTCTAAATATGTTTCAATCAAGAACACTAGGACTATTACTTTAATTTTTAATTTTTTCAAATTTTTCTGATCCATCTGGATGTATTTGACCTTAATACAATTGTGAGGTTGATTCAATAGCTGCAGTGTTAAATAAAATAGACATTGAATGTATATCACATTCCCAAAGATTTTAGAGATTTGATTAGGTTAAAAAAACCTGATCAGATATTACATCAAGTATCTTAAGTTAAAACTGAAAAGAAATATTCCATAAAAAGTTCAATTCTATAATCTTGAAATATGTATTATTTATTATAATTTATCAGTACACATTTACATAACTTAATTTTTAAAATTTACTTATTCTGTTTTCAGTCAAGTTACTTAAATTTTTACAGTAACTCTTTATCTGAGCATAATGAAATGTAGATCAGGTTTAAGAGGAGATAGTAGTATTTTCCATTAGCATCTCATTAAAATACTCTTTCCAAAAAAAGTACTGCAATGATAATGGGAATCAAGTACCTTGGGTTACTATTAAATTTTAAAATAGTTGTTAGAGATTTCTTTCTGTGGATATTATTAATACTTTAAATTTACTAAAAAATTGAAAACTTAGAGATATCAGTGTATTATGAAAGTCATACATAAAGATTTTAATGTTATTTGACCTTTATATGAAGATTAAATATTCACATAAAATTTTATCTGATAACTTTAATTTCAAGTGATAATCTCACTGTACTACTACATTAAAAAAATAGGAGAACAAAAAAAAAGAAAGGAAAATAACCGTTTTATGTAACTTTCAGTATGTTCTCCATAAATATGAAACAAAAATACTTATTCTGGCTTATATTTAGCATTGAAAATGAGGAAAAAGGATGAGGAATTGTATATTCAAGTGTATACCAAAATGCAGAAATCTGTGAAATTTAAATGTTTGGAGAATGGAAAATTTCTTCCAATTGGGAAAGGGGGAAGCATGACTACAACTAGAATGGTCAGATTCCTAGGTTTGCCAAATGTGTATACAATGAAGCCACCTCAGGCAGGTACAATATGTGCCTATGTGTTGTTGGTGGTAGGGACTGTACAGTTCATGCCTGCCATTGAGATTACAGAGGAAACTAGTATTCAGGCCCAGCCAATTGTTTACATTTGAAAATGCTTGTTCAATGTAGAGAGAATCTCTGAATTTCTAAGATAATTCAGATATCTTAATTAAACATAATCCCTAAATTATTAAATGTTAGTTAAAAAATTAGGTTCAAATTTTTTTTTTTTTTTTAAAAAGGACTCAGTGGAAAGTCAGTTAAAAACTTCTGCTTAGGAATGTATTTTGGAAAAAAAAATGAAGAGAGTATATGTTTATCTGTCCTTCTTTATTAATGATTTGTGATGGGGATTGGTTGAGAAAATCAGTTGCCTAAAGTAGTATGAGTTTACATGAGTTTGGAACAGAAATCTTTCCACTTGTATGAAAAATTCTCTTACTATCTTCCCACATCAACTGTAGAAGGTCAAGACTTGAAAACTGAGCTTTGATATTTTGGAGGTAATACTAAAATGTCATGAGTATGAAAAAAGCTGCACATGGAGTGAAGAGCTATTAATAGTTACAAAAACAATACCATGATTTGAAAGAAGTCTAAAAACTCTGTGATTGTATTGCAACTTTACTGCAATTATTATAAAACTAATTTTCATTAAAATATTGTTCTCATACTTTTTAAAATTTGATGTTTCTAAAACATGGACCACATTTTCACATGGGAATTGACTATTTTGTTCTTGTATTTACCTCTTAACAGAACAACCTAAGTTTATTACTAAAGAAAGACAATTTTTATTCAACTGCTCTACAAAAGATTATTCGAATAGGTGGATAATTATATAATTATTTTTTCAGAATCTTAATTTTCAAGTAAAAATTTTAAGTGAAGTCACTAAGGTTTCACACAAACGTTTTGATGAGCATTAATAGAGAAACGGGGAAGTCTGAGTATACTCCCACATCCATACTGCCATTCCAACCTGTTCAGCTTGGAAACCACTGGGATGTTTGTTTTAGTTTACGTCTTATCTCTAGTTTTCTAATTTGTAACTTTTTCTTTTTAATTCGAATCCACGTATCATTTTCCCATTTTTTTTTTTTTTTTTAGCATACTTGTTTTTAAAGGAGTATTCAGAGAACAGAAACAACTCTTGGGGAAAAAAACATAATTTACTTAAACTTCAATAGAAGAATTGAAAAATGAAATTCTTTGCTCCACAGGAAGCAGCAAAATAAATAAATTTGGGGTAATAGAAAAGATAGTTCCTTGCTGGAAGTCAATAAATGATACTAAAATTGAAAAACCAAAAAAGCACCATTATGAGACATCATTTAGTATTATTTAGCTAAACAATAGTATTATTTAGCTAGTAATCTGATAAAAGTTTGGTGATAATTTCTTCTGGGAGGTGGAAATAAATCAGGTAGTACGTGTGTGTGTGTGTGTTTGTGTGAGTGTGTGTGTGTGTTCTTAAGAGTTCGTGTGGAAATTATTTAACTGAGAAATATTATTTTATTATATTATTTGAGATAGAGTCTTGCTATGTTGCCCAGACTGGTCTCAAATTTCTGGACTCAAATAATTCTCCCACCTCAGCCTCCAATGTAGTGGCAATTATAGGCCTGTGCTACTGCACCTGGGCAAATTCAGGAAAATTCTTAAACTAGACCCATAGAAATAAACACAAACAAATGAAAAGAAACATCTAGAACCATCAATATCATGATTACATTCATTCATCCACTTAACAGCTTTATAATATTTATTGAGCGTTGATGATATGCCAGACGCTATTCTGAATTTTACAGAAAGAAGAAAAAAACAAACTTGCCATCATGGAACTTAAATTCTAGGGAAAAAAAGACAAATCATATGTCTGTCTATCTATCTATCTATCTATCTATCTATCTATCTATCTATCTATCTATCATCTATCTAATCATATATACATACACACAAATCATATATGTAATATATATTTACATACATATATGTAAAATACATGGTATTTTAGTGAAGGTAAGTAGAAAGAATGAAACCAAAGCAGAGGTGGAAGAAAGATATAGGCCAATACTACAGTCAAGAAGTTTGTGATTTTCCACAGTAGTTTCTAGCATTATCAAAACTGCCCCTCATATATTATTTCTATCTGTATGTATATTTTTGGGCTACTAATGTGATCTTAACCTGGTGTGTATTTCTTTTACATAACTACTTTTGTTTCTTCAAATAGGGCTTACTCAGTGCTTTGGAAATGTGTTCCTTATACCGTTTTGAATACTTTATGGCATAATAGTTTTAATTTCTGCAGCTAAATATGTACTATTTCCCATATTTACCCATTCAGATTTTTAAGGGCATCATTCAAAATGTCCCTGCTGGTCATCGTTCTGGCAAAGTTTAAACCAAGCCTATTCAAGCCGTTGGAGAATGGGTGAACATGACAGCATGATATTCATGTACAGATTCAGATGAAAATGTGTTGAAAGCAGAAAATCTTAGGTTTGGGGTATAACCCATGCCTTCATCAAAGGATAAATTTATATGTTTATCTGTATCTGGATTCTGATTTTTGGCATTAAAAAGTAAAATCAAGCCATTTTTAAATGTAATCTCTGTATTTCCACTTATTAATTATTTAAATTAAAATTGATTTCCCCTTCTCTTTCACTCTGTTTTTTCTTTCAAGTTCTCTCTCTGTTTCTTTTTCATCAATCTATTATTTCTTTTTTGCTTTTTGATCATTTTTATTTAATGAATTTTATCTTAAAAATACATAACGCTACAAAATTACTCATCAGATTACTGAACACTGCATTGCTCAAAATTCTTAGTACTCTCTCACATAGTAAGTGTCCATGGTATGTTATACAATGAATATCCTAGAATTTGGGATAGATAGATAGCTAGAAAAGGAAAGGATTTTTTATTTTTTATTTTTGAGAAAGGTTTTATGAAAACAGCTTATCCTAATTACTTAACGATTGTTGATAAATCTTATTATTTCACCCCATTTTTGTGGTTATAATAATCTTTTTCTTTAAAACAAGGTTCAATAACTATCAACTAGTAAGAGTGTGGACTTTGCCTTGCCAGGATAAATCATGGTGAGTTCATCATAAATGCTACAAGTTTTCCCCTCAAATAAATTTTCCAGAAAGTATTTCAACTACTTTAAATGTATTTTATGAAAACATATTTTTATAGCTACATTGTGTTAGAAATGAACCAATTTTATGTAAATGAACATTCTGCATTCTGCAGATAAAACATGCTAATTTTAACAATTTCAGACATCTGTGACAGAATTTCTAAACTACCCGACTGGATTAAGCTGACAAATGTGAAAAAGTAATAAATGGTTAGTCACCTTTTAATTCTTACATTTACATTAAACTACCACTTCAAAGGGCAAGGATAATTTCACACTTTTAAAGTTTTAAATAGCTTTTATTTCAACTTAAACAACATACACCAATATTGAAACACAGTTATAATTTTTTTATGATTTCCATTTTAAAACATATTGAATAATATAACTTTCTCCTCCCAAATAACTAGCACTCATACAGCTCTGTGTATGTTATTATCTCATAACCCTTTATTTCAAAAATTTTCTATGTTGAAAATGTGTACATGTAGGAGCAGATTTGCAATACTACGCATATAAGCTGGCCCCTAAAAATTGTTCTTATTGTACAATGTGTGTTTGCATAAAGCACACATATTTGAACGGCTAATTATAATGTATGCTCAAGTAATAGAATAATAAGAATATTCTTGTTGATAGCACATAATATGTGCCAGGCTTTTTTTCTGAACATTTTGCATACAGTAACTTATTTAATCTTTGACACCACTTAATAAATTAGGTTCTATTAATATCACACTCATTTTACAGACTAGGAAAGTGAGGAACAAAACTTGTATGACTTTACCAAGGTCATCAACAGCACACATGCCATTAAAAAGCAGACAGTTGGCTTCAAATCTTATGGTTCAGATGGTATAGAAACACTGAAAGAAGGCAGTTTGTGGTATAAAGTTTTACATTTTAGTTCAGATCATACAGTGTATAGCATATTTAAATACTAACATTGTAAATACTAAAATTATAAATGCTTCAAGTAATATTAACTTTTTATTTTACAAGTGACATTCCAAGTATCATTATGCGCATGCTTTAGGAGAAAATTATTTTCCTTTAAGAACAACTCTTAAGTAGTATAGTGAAAGTCAATGTCAAAATAGATTTAAAATAGTTCCCTTTGCTATCACGTGGGGTGATTTGTGCCAATTGGTATGCTGAAGCTTAAAAGGAAATTGAGTTCTATTTACAGAAGTTATATTTCATTAAGTGCAAAATTGTTTCCTTTTCCTCAAAGAATTGTCAATATATATCTTAAGCCAATGACTAATTTTCCCTTTACAAACTCGTGTACGCATGGCTGCTTGAATAACAACTACGTTTCAGGCTTTCTAGTTAGTGTTGGAAGAGTAAGCTGCTTCCTCACCCCCAGAGTGACCCTGGAGAAACTGCAGAATTGACAGGGAAGGTGGCATAGATTTTAGGAAGCGAACATGTGGTCTGTGAGTATCTGACAGCTAAAGGGTGTAGTGTCTTGTAGCCAGTCAGGCCTTCCAATAATAGCTGATTTACGGAAACCCAGGATTTTAAGAGCCAAATAAATATATGGTATCTTTGAATATAATCCCCGGGGGAAGTAATTATATCATGGAAATTAGGCAACACTACATTTCAGGACTATGTCTTCTTCTTCTCCTTCTTCTCCTTCTCCTTCTCCCTTTTTTTCCTCCTCCTCCTCTTCTTCTGCTGTTTCTTCTTCATTATTATTATTATTATTATTATTAATTATTTGAGAGCCCTTTGTTAAATATTTTTCTAGCACTTTACTGACTAGAGAACTATCTGAAGCTTCAGGATGAAGACAGGTGGGTGTCAATTATTTCTAGCCAAAGACCACCAAGAGCACACCCACAGTTATACAGGTTGGAAAACCTCAGCAAGAGCCAACATACGCTATGGAGGACTGAGGGCTTCTCAGCACACAGGTGTTAAAAAGTCGTTAGTATAAGATTTGAGTTTGTGTTAGATGATTTAGGGCAGAGTGTAAGGAAGAGTGTGTTGCTCTGGATTGCATGTTTTAAAGGAGTGGAGTGATTGGATACTTTAATACATCATATCTAGAAGGAGAGAAAACTTGGGGCTAAAGCTAAATGTAGTAAAGCAGCAGCAGTCTCGGTTGTGTCTGGGAGAGGAGAATATTCAGTGTTCTGTGATCTGGGCGATGTTCTTGTTTTGTCTGTGTTCACCCATAATTATGGAGTGATCTTGTTTTTATCTTGATTCATCATAGTCAAGAGTGACCTTATTTGATGTTAATGTTCCATGAAATTTTTTGTATCAACTGGAGAAGAGCAAGGCTTGATAGTTTCAGGTCAGCTGTAGGATGACAGAGGCAGCATTACTCTTTCACACGGGAGTAAGTGTCCAAGTCCTGTTCCAGGCTTTCCCCTGTCCCTCGGGCAAATAATTTTCTGCCTTTTCACCACAAAAATTTAGTAGCAGGAGAACTAGTCTTTGTTCCAAATTGGAAATGATATTAGGTCTGCACAAAAGTCTTCCTGCAATGTGTAGGGACCGTCTACAAGCTTTTGCTCTCCCGGACCCACTGACTGATTAAAACTTACAGAGGCTGCCTCTTGAAAGGCAGCTGCTTCTTCTTAAGAGTTTAAAAGAAAAAAATTGATTAGAAAAATGTCTTGCTTGAGAGCCAGGAAGAGTGGGAAGGATAAACCATGTTTCCTCCCCAACCACTGAATTAATCTGTGGAGACAGTGAATCCAATTAAAGAGGTAACAGGAACCCCACGGGAACATATCCAAATTAACCCGACCACAGAGGAATATTACTACTGAAAAAAAAAAAAAAAAAAAAAGACAAACTAAGTGACTAATTTATTCAGCCAACAAATATTCATTTAGTTTGTGCTACATTCCAGAAACTCTTTTAGGTGCCAAGGAATACATAACTCAAATACATTAGCTTTAAACAAAAAGATAGATATTTATATTCTTCCAGAGCCTACATTTTATTAGGGAGAGGAAAACCATACATGTAAAATACATACATTTATTTGAGGAAATGATAGTACTATGGAAAAATAAAACAGGGTGATATAGCTTGGATATTTGTTCCTCCAAAATTTCATGTTAAAATGTAATTTCCAGTGTTGAAGGTGGGGCCTGGTGGGAAATGCTGTCCTCTTGATAGTGAGTTCTTATGATATCTGGTTATTTAAAAGTGTATGGTATCCATTCCCTACTCTCTCCCTCTTTTGCCTGTGATGTGCTTGCTTCCCCTTCACCTTCTGCCATGAGTAATAGCTCCGTGAAGCCTCCCCAGAAGCTGAGTTGATGCCAGTGCCATGTTTGTACAGCCTGAATAATTGTTAGCCAATTAAACCTCTTTTAGTTATAAATTGTCCAGTCTTAGATATTTCTTTATAGCAATGTAAGAATAGGGTATTTCAGAAAATTGGTACCAGGAGGAGGGTGGCTGCTTAAATAACTTAACATTGGAACTTATTCTTAAAAGAGAAGTGGAGCATAAATGTTTGGAAACTTTTCAGACTTGCCATGTGGCAGAGAAACAAAAAGCATTATTAAGAGAGGATTTTAAGTGGGCTACAGAGCAATCACTTGTTAGAGAGATTTGTATGATGGAAATTGAGTCAGGTACTGATAGCCAGTATAATGGGAAAGAGGCTTTGAAGGCATTTTAGAGATCTTTGAGGCAGCCTCCCAAAACAGACCCAGAGACCTAGGAGGAGAATGGTTTCAGGGGCCACGCCTCGAACTCCAAAGCCCCCCTGCCACCTAGAGAGGCTGCTCCCTGCATCCCTGCTGCTCCAGCTATGGCCATGGCTCAAAAGGCTTCAGGAACAGCCCAGGCTGCTCCTCTGGAGAGTGCAAGCCACTGTAAGCCTTGGAGGTTTCCACAAGGTGTTAAGCCTTGTGTCACACAGAGTGCCAGAATGAAGGAGACTTGGCAGCCTCCACCTAGATTTCAGAGGATGCATAATAAAGCATAGGTGCCCAGGCAGAAGCATGCTTCAGGGGCAGAGCCCTCACAGAGAACCTCTACTACAGCAGGGCAGAGGGGAAATGTGGGGTTGAAGGTCCTATGCAGAGTCCCCACAGAAGCATGCCCTAGTGGAGCTGTGGGATGGGGGCCACTGCCCTCCAGACCCAGAATGGTAGAACCATGAGCAATCTGTATCCTGGCCCTGGAAAAGGCACCCAGGGAAACCTGCCCCATGCCTTGGAGCCCATCCTTTGTAGTAATGTGCCCTGGAAGTGGGATTTGGAGTCAAATGATATTATTTTGGAGCTTTAGGATATAATGACTTCTTGGCTGGCTTTCAGGCTTGCATGGGGCCTGTACCCTCCTTCTTTTGGCTGATTTCTCCCTTTTGGAAAGAAAATGTTTACCCAATGACTCTACCTCCATTGTGTCTTGGAAGTAAATAATTTGTTTTGATTTTATAGGTGGAAGAAACTCATTTCCAGATGAAACTTTGAAAGTGGGACTTTGGAGTGATTTGATGTTGGAGTTAGTTAAGACTTTGGAGGACTGTTGGGGAGGCATGATTGTATTTTGCAGTGTGAAAAGGACATGATATTTGGGAGACCAGGGGCAGAATGATATAGTTTTGGTATTTGCTACCCTAAATCCCATGTTGAATTATAATCCCCAGGAGCTGGGCCTGGTGGGAGGTGTTTGGGTCATGGGGGCAAATCCCTTATAGCTTGGTTCTGTCCTCTTCATAGTGAGCTCTCATGAGGTCTGTTTGTTTAAAAGTGAGTGGCACCTCCTACCACTCTTGTGCTCAACTCTCACCATGTGACATGCATGATCCACCTTCTCCTGCCATGAGTACAAGCTCCCTGATGCCTCCTCAGAAGCTGAGCAAATACTGGCACCATGCTTGTACATCCTGTAGAGCCATTAGTCTATTAAACCTCTTTTCTTTATTAATTACCCAGCTTTGGGTATTTCTTTAAAGCAATGCAACAACAGCCTAAAACATAGGGTAAGAAATGTTAGGAGGGTGGAGTTGCAATTTTAAATAAAGTGGTCATTTTATGTCACACTCTGAAGGAGACTTTTGAGTAAAAATTTAAATGAAGTGGGTATATAAGCAATACAATTATATGGATTAAAATGATTTGAGGCATTAGGGAAAGCCAGTGCAAGAGCTGAGGACAAAGTCTGGCTGACTTCCTTGGTACTGTATTCATTTTCCAGAGCTGCTATAACAATGATTAAAACAAAAGACATCTCTATTATCTTGTAGTTCTGGAGTGCAGAAATTTGAAATTAAGGTGACAGCAAGAGGGACCTTTCCCCCAGGTTCTAAGGAGATACTGTCTTTATTGCCTCTTATAGATTCTGACTATTCTAGGATTTTCTTGTCTTAAGACCGCATTACTCCAGTCTGTGCCTTTATCTTCATATAACTCTCCTATCTTTTATAAGAACGTTTGTTATTGGACTTTGGGTCCACCATGATAATCCAGGATGGTCTCATCTTGAGAGCCTTAGCTACATCTGTGAAGATACTTTGTCTAAATAAGGTCACATTCCCAGTTTCCAGGACCTGGATATATCTTTTTTGGAGGCAACATTTCAACCCACTACAGGGAGCAATTCTTTGTCAGTATGGATAGACTGATGTGAGCAATGAGAAGGATAGTAGGAAATGAGTTCACAGAAATACAGAGGTTTGCAAGGCCTCATAGGTAGTTGTGAGAGTTTGGGGGTTTTCTCTGAGACAAATAGGAAATTGTTTAATTTGAGGACTGAATCAGCCTGGTTATATTTTTCATAGGCTTCCTTAAACCATTACATTGGGAAAAAAATTGATGGGATATATGGTAAAAACAGGCACAAGTTCAGAGACTACTACAGTTATCTTGGTGAAAGATGATGGTATCTTGATTCAGAGAAAGTAACAGAAAGATTAGAAATGGTTAGATTCTGAATTTATTTTAAATATCTGGCCGAATTTTTTGAAAAAAAAAATTATTAGAAGACAAAAAAGTCAAGGATGACTACAGCATTATATTCATAAGAAAATGGAAAATGGCATTAACATTATTAGAAATGAAAGGATGATTAGTGGGGCAAATTCCTTTGAGATGGGGTGGAATTAAAGAGGATTCAATTAAACAAGAATTTAAAATTAGCATAATATATTTGATTATAGAACTTGAGGTATCAATAATTTGAAGAAAGACACAAAATAATTTCAAAAGAACCAAAACAAAATATTTGGTATGCAAAATATACTTGAAATAAATAATGGGGAAAATGGATGGAATAAATTACTGAATGGACATAGCTGAAGAACAAATTACTCAGTGGAAGAAAAGATCAAGCAACTCACCAAAATATCCAAAGGAAAGAAAAGAGAAGTAGTAAATAGAAAAGTAAAGTTTAGAAGTTTAAAAACTAAGAATCATATAATAAGCCTCTTGATAATACACCATAGAAAGAAAAAAATATATTTAAAGAAAAAAGAAGACAAAAACAAAAAAATAAAAGCCTCAGTTTGAAAGACCTCAGAGAAATCTCAGTGAGGGGAATAAGTGAAACCCTGCAACTAGATCCATTATACTGAAACCTAAAAACAACAAAAACAAGAAATGTATTTCTTAAAGAAGAATTTTAAAAACAAAGCTAAACTCCCTTGGAGCTAAAGCATATCATTTACAAAGTTTTAAGAATCAAATTAGCATTAGACTGCTTAACAGCATCACTAGATACATGCAAAAATACGATTTTTCATTTATTTATGTACATTAAAATGAAATTTTGAAAAAAAAAAGAAAATAGACGTCTAAATGAAATAGTACAAATTCTTTAGAGGACATCCTTTCAGATTAACTGATTTCAGATTTGTATTGCCTTAAAGCTAATTTATAACTCTGAAAATTGTAGATAAGTGAAAGTTATGTAAAATAAGTCTTGTCTATGACCATGCAAATGAATTCTGTACAGTGGGGATTCGGTGGACTTTCTTCTCTTCCTTTCCTCCACTACTGTTTTTTAAAAGCTACTTTTGAGTACTTTACAAATTCACTTCAACATTTTCAAACTCAAAATAAGTTTGTTTCTTTCAAATCTCTTTTGAACTGGTTGTAAGATCTCCCTTGCTCTCTCATTAATGCTGAGTCAAATATCTAACAAGAGTTCATCTAATATCTCCAGGACAGTTATAATTGTACTTTTTTGAAAAGACTTCCTTAACAATTTTGGAAATCTTCCACTGAGACTCACAGTGGATTGATTCACCTGACAGAGCTAGAAGAATGGACATTGTTATCAGGAAGTGCTCCCTATATGGGCTGATGGAGCCTAGGAGCATCTTTTCTTGACTCCCTGAGGTGAATCCAAATATTAGTCGAATTTTGCTGACTCTCTCTTTTTCCAATTTCAGTTTTCTTTTCTATGTATTTTTTTAATCACTAATAAGTGATAAAAATGATTAGGAAAGTGGAGCTATGGCCAAGTCATTTTATGATCTCTATAAAAGGACTAATGATTTATAGAGATCTATTACCTGGTAGATGAGAAGTGTTAGAGAATGTGGTTGAAGAACCTTTTTGTTTGTTTATTTGTCACTTTGAGCTCAAATTCTGTAGAAAATTATGACCACTAGTAAGGAGAACATCTCTTTTTTATCTTAAATCAGTGAGCTTTTGCGGTTTTGTGCTCACTATTGGCTCAAGGCTGAAATTATAAAATTGAAGCTATAAGTTATCTTTATGCCAGTATGTCTATCTGTGTTTCACAAAGGTCTTTACCTGTAAGTATGAAACATTTTTGTACCTCTAGAGAGTATTTTGAAATTAGTGTATTTAGTCTCTTAAAGTAAGTTCTAATGGGTTTATACAGAAAAATAAGCACTTAACAAATATTCAATTTTTAAAATTTACAAGTAATAATAAAATTGAACTCATAATAATTTAAATAATCTGTAATTAAAAGATAAAAATAATATTTTATAAAAACTAACCCAGAAACTTTAAAGAATCCAAGGAAATGTAAATTAGATAAAACTTTGGTCAGAAAGAAATTTACTTATTATGGTTTAATAAAAATAGTTGTACCTTCACTTATTTGCATGTGGAAGTAGAATGGTAGTATGACTTGTTATTCTACTTGGGTATGACTTTTTTTCCAAATTTATACACATTTACTGATCAAGAAGATAACATTACTCTTATGTGATGTTTAAGATTATAAAAAAATGTAAATGTACATTTAACAAAATGGATTCTGATCAACTTAACATTAATTAGGTTTTATAGGAAGTTTTGAAGAAAATTTTCAAGATCTTTACATGGCTTAAAATCTTAGAATGAGTTAATTTAGTTAGGTATTGGATAGTCAGTGGCTATCCATATAATTCTGAAACAAGAACCAAACATTGAGTCTTTGTCATAATTTTAAATTTACATAATTTTTATTTTTATGTTTATATGTTACAAAAAGGCTACAGCTTAGTTCCATGTTAATTTAAAAATTTATGTTTTGTCACTTTGAAAAGTTTTAAGAGGGGTGTTTGTGTCTATAGAAAATTATGTGTATTTGGAACTGATATTTATCTGCTAAAATGTTGGTGGATGACAAACACAAACACTTCTCAATTATTTGTCCTCCTCTCCCCTACCTTCCTCAGTTCTCTCTGTGAAATAAAAGTTAGTTACTTTGATTAAGAGTTGTAGTTAATATAAGTGGTTGATACTATACTAGGAGCAACAGTGGCAGAGAAAAATATACTATGTTCTCTAGAGGTGCTAAAAATAATTAGGTTTTATTTGATATGTTATTATTTATGAGTAGCATGAACATTGTTTTAAAATTAGAAGAGGTGCTCAGCCTTCCCTAGGTTACATTTGTATAAATAAAATACTACTAATATAAGTATTTCATAAACTGTTTTATGGGGAAATAAAACTTCCCTGCATTTCCCAGTGCTCTTGCAAATGCCCTAGCCTCCTGAAGCATATATATGATATATGTGATATATGATATATGTGATATATGATATATATGATATATGTGATATATGATATATATCATACAAAGCTAGATAATATTTGCCTTCAGTTCCCCAGAAATATTTTGATTTTCATATATGAGGAATTAGACCTGTAATCATTTATCTAGTTAATTGCTCTGAAATGAAAGTATATTCAACTTCCATTATGTCCCCTAGAGAACCAAATGGTGACAGCTTAGACTAGATCCCTGTGTTAAATGCTAAGTGCCAGGAGCACTGAAACACATCAAACTGAAGCCAAGAATTGGGAGACAGGTCTAGCTTCTTATAACTGGAGACACTCAGGGGTCATCTGGCTCTTATAAATACTTATTTATTTTTCTAAATAGATTAGGGTGAAAATCGTTTCTCATCAGGCTCAAAACATTAAAATTATTGTGTGTTTTTGTTTGTTTGTTTGTTTGTTTGTTTGTTTTTCATTTTGGGGGACTAAAAGGAGACAGCTATAACTTTAGTATAAAAATGAAATAATCTTCTGTTCTTTTCCTTCATCATCAGGATGTAATACTCCCATCACATCATTTCTGGACTGAGGAATGATGCTGTAATATTACTTTGTCTATTGATCTGGTTGTATGACTAAAGAACTCCTTTCCCTGACCGTAACTGTGTGTGGTGTAACATCTTGTGGTCTTCACCACGCTTGATAAAACGTAAAATTTTCTAGAAATGTCCTGGTGTTCATAATCCTTCTGTTTAGCTTGGTTCCAGTGGTGGTTTGTAGATTATTAAACAATGCTACCAGATATAACGTCAGTTATTATTCAAAATGTTTACTTGACTTCAACCTTACTTCTCTAAAGTTAGCATCTTCTGAATCATTTTTTTAAAATCAGGCAATACATATCTAATTTATCTATAAAGTTTTATAAAAATACAGATGTTTGGGTTCTACTCCAGACTTGTGAATCACTTTGTTTGATTCTTCCAATATTCTTTGAATTTTCTTGGTTTGTTTTTTGTATATTTTTGGTGTGATCTTAGGATATTATACATATGGCGTCTCGGGATTATTTTGTTGTATAAAAGTTTTTTTCTCTACAAAAATTTTGTTTATCAATTTTAATCAGTTTTGACATTCACAGACTTATTTGAAAATAGGCTTAATCATTGTCCTTAATGGCACCTTGTTTAATTTTTTCAGAAATGGCTGTTTTTTCTCATTTTGCATGCTACAGAGATACCCATTTCCTTGTCAGCTCTGTAATTCTTGTTACAAATGCTTACCATATCTTTCACCTTGAAAATGTTAGTAATAAATTAACCATGACTGTGTTAAGTATCTGTCATTTATATGTAGATTTTGGTTTACTGTGATGCTTGCCTAAAGGCCCTGCAATAACCTACAGTTCATACTTCCTTTCTTCATTAAAGAAAGACTGTTGTCCGGGTGATGTGGCTCACGCCTGTAATCCCAACACTTTGGGAGGCCAAAGCAGATGGATCACTAGAGGTCAGCAGATGGAGACCAGCCTGGCCAACATGGTAAAATCCCATCTCTACTAAAATACAAAAATTAACCAGGCTCGGTGGTGCGCGGCTGTAATCTCAGGTACTCTGGAAGCTCAGGTGGGAGGATAACTTGAGCCTGGGAGGCAGAGGTTGCAGGAAGCTGAGATTAGGCCACTGTACTCCAGCCTAGATGACAGAGAGCGACTCCCTCTCAAAAAAAAAAAAAAAAAAAAAAAAAAGAGAGAGAGAGAAAATAAAAGAAGAGGGAAAGACTGTCTTAGAGCCTTGTGAGTAAGTATTTTAAACCACAGATATGTCAAAAATATATATTTGGCTACAAGCTTCTGATGTCATTGCTTAGACAGCATTCAGTCCATACCACTGGCTGTCAGGATATCCAAAAACCTTTTTAGAGTTAATGCTAATCCAAGATACAGGAGAACAAGAATTAATTACATGAAACCTAATGAACTGATGAGGGAAATTTAATTATGTAATTTGGAATTGTGTTGACATTGTTTTAATGTTCTATTTTGTGAATATATAAATAAGTCATTTTTTTCTGTCTTCTTTATCTCTAATAGATAACTGTTTAGTAGACTTCTTTTGAAAACTGAAATGAAGCATTTAAAAATTATATCTGATTCTCACTGACACCCTACTATCCACAATTCAGAAAATTTCTATGGAATTTCCTTACTTTTTATGGCAATGGTTGTTCAATAACCATAGCTGTTCAATAGTAATCCATTCTCCTTTTATTTTTATTTTGTTTAATTTTTTTTTTTTGAGACGGAGTCTCGCTCTGTCGCCCAGGCTGGAGTGCAGTGGTGCAATCTTGGCTCACTGCAAGTTCCGCCTCCGGGGTTCACGCCATTCTCCTGCCTCAGCCTCCTGAGTAGCTGGGACTACAGGCGCCCACCACCACGCCCGGCTAATTTTTTGTATTTTTAGTAGAGACGGGGTTTCACCATGTTAGCCAGGATGGTCTCTATCTCCTGACCTCGTGATCCGCCCGCCTTGGCCTCCCAAAGTGCTGGGATTACAGGCGTGAGCCACCGCACCCGGCCATATCCATTCTCCTTTTTACTAGGATAAATGGGGAAGATAAGGCAATTGAAACTTTGTCCAGAACATCATGTTTGACAATAATGATTATTTTACAGAGATGATAAACCCTTTCTAGAAAACTAAGGTGGACTTTATAGATCTAAGCTCACTGAGCTGCATCAAAAACAGTGGGTCACTATCTGGCATACAGGGTTCTCAACTTCACAGCTGATAAGAAAGATGACTTTCTGGTAGGTCAAAGATCATTGACACATTGTAGAGAATTCAAAGAAGAGGTATTCATACAGATCATGAACATTGAAGGTAAAATCTAGAGAAGGATTTATTGAATTTTTCTTCTTATTCTTCCATTAGAAACAGTTGCACTTTATAAAAGTCCAATCTGATATTCCTTATGAAAATTTTCAGTATAGCAAACATAGAAAGGCGCATTAAGAAAATAATGGTTTTGGTATACCTAGATAAATAACCAGGCTGTTATGGTCTGAATGCTTGTCTCCCCAAGAATTCATATATTGAAATTGTAACCCCCAAAGTGATGATATTAGAAGATGGAGACTTAAGTGAGTAGGTCATGGGGGCAGAGCTCTTTCAATTGGGATTAGTGTCCTTTATGAGAGGCACCAGTGAGCTGCCTTGCCCCTTCCTCCATTAAGGACACAGTGAGAAAGCACGATTTTTAAACAAGGAAATAGGCCCTCACCAGGTGCCAAATCAGCCAACACCCTGATCTTTGACTTTCCAGCCTCCAAAACTGTGAGAAAGAGATTTCTGTTGTTTATAAGGTACGTAGTTCATGGTATTTTGTTATAGTACCTTGAACAGACTAAGACACAGAACATACATAATAAAACCCTCCTTATTTTGTAATCAGAAATAAGATTTCTTTGAAGTTGCTTTGATTAAAAGGACAAAATATGATAAGTAAAGTTGGAACAAAAAAGATTATGGAGTATCTGAAATGAAAAATTATGTATTGATAGATCTTAGCCTTTCGACTAGCTGATTATTTAGCTGCCTTTGAGCAATTTTATAATTCTAATGAGTTGCAGATTACTGATAACAATACAAAATAATTCTTGTTTATAACAGATGCAAATGAATTTTGTCCAGTGGGGTTTCAACTGACACCCCTCTCCATAGGAAGAAAGCCAGTTTTGCATCCATGTGCAAATTTATTTCAATATTGCGTTACTACTACATATAAAACTATGCTTCTTTGATTTTTCCTTTGATCTTGTTGTAACATCTGTCTGGCTCTGTAATTAATAATGAGTTAAAATTTTAACTCACGTACATTTTTTGAACATTATCATTATTCTGATGTTATTGCTTAGACAACATTCAGACTATACCACTCACTGTCAGGATATCCTGAAATCTGGATACATAAATCATAAATCATAGGATATAGATCTCTTATCTCTCTCTCTTTAAACACACACACACACACACACACACACACACACACACACACACACACACATATTCAATTGTTGAGCATGTGAGGCCACAGAAATTCTGCTATAAAAACATTGTTACTAAACTACTCTTGGAGGAAGTATTCAAATAAGAAAGGAAGCAAATCCAGGAAAATACTGAAGTAATATAGGAGTTCACAAATGTATTTGCTTAACAATATATAACAAGATATATGGCTTAACAAATATATTGATAATATTCACTCTTATCTAAACAGCCAAATAAATAAAGACTTTCCCTAAAAATCTAGATATAAAGAAAAGGAAAGCAAGTATATTTTGTCTGAAATATTTTATTAGTTGTCTTTATTATATATTAGATTCAAGGGCATATTGTTTAGCTATGTCAATAAAAACAAGTAGCAGTAGACTTCTATGGTCTGATCTTCAAAATAATTGTCTTGAGCAAAAACATTCTGTCAAAGAATTGATCATTTAAATTTTAAAAAATAAAATTTATTTGTAATGGAATTAAAACTTTATTTTAAAATTTAATGTAAGGCAATAATCGCAAAACACGAGAAATGTGTTCTTTAATTTCAGTTACTAATACACAAGTTAATGAACGATTTATTTCTTACAATGCAAAGCTAAACATGTAAGAATAAAGTTTTTCCGAAGTAGACTTGAAAACAATTCATGCGTTCTTGAGAATTTTTTAATCTGTTTTTAATTTGTAACCTTGTGATGATTAAATACAGTCAATCCATAGAAGATTTGCCATTTTAAAAATCTTTAAAAACTTTTCTCAAATTTTGTGCTGCAGATTGCAACACAGAACCTAGTTCTTTACTCCTTCCTGTATCCAAGACTTACCATGTAATTTTACAGTTTCTTTCACTGAGGAGACAGAATTCTATGTCTCTGCCCTTGTTTCCAGTTTGATCATATGACTAGCCTTAGTCAATGAGATGTTATTAGGAGTGATACATCAAGTAGCTTTCAAAAGGTCTACTGCATTTTAAACACTCTTGCTTGTGTGCCTTATCCACAAGATTTTGCCTAAACTAGCCTGATGGAGGCATAAGGAGCAGAGTCCCAGTCTGCAACATCCTAGATCAGCTGATCTGCAGCCTATCCCCCAATATATGTGAGATCAGAAGACTGTCCAATGAAATCCACCTTAATTTGGGAACATGAAGACACTTGAGTTAAATTTGTGTGTATTGTTCTAAGCCACTAAGTTTTAGGTTGGCTTTTACAGAGTGTTAAAGGATTTGCATTCATGTAAAGGGTTAATGTAGCAGGACTTGATTATTCAAAGCTTGTGCATTCCAAAGAAAGTTTTGGCCCTTGACCTCCTCCTGGGAGATAGCCTCTAAACCATTGGAAAATCCTGCCTGAGCCTATCTTTGTTCACCTGGAGCCTTGGGCCATGCCAGGTAGTTTACACTAAAATGTGATTTATGGTATGGGGGATTGGGGTAAACAGTACCAATTTGACCTCTGGAGGGGTGGAGACTAAGTTACTAAGAATAGCTATTGCAAGCTTTTCATGCTTACATGTCTGACACCCTATAAAAACTCTGGACACAAGCCTTCCATGGCTGGCAGTAATTAATATGTATTGTTGATTATCATTATTGGGAGAAGTTAAGGCTTATCTTAATTCCAATGGGAGGGGACAACTGAAAACTTGTGTTTTGTTTCTCCTGAATTCTGCCCTATATTTCTATTTCATTAGCTGATTTTAATCTTTATCTTTCTGCTCTAATAAATTATATCCATGAGTATAACTGATTTTCTTTGTTCTATGAGTTTTTCTAGTGAAATATTGAAAATGAGGGTGGTCATTTGGGACCACAGACAACGCATAGCATATGATGGCAATAGACAACTCTGCCATGTAAAAACTTGCCCACTGACATAGTAGCAATTTGTTTTGAACAGCATACAAATAGTTCATGATTAGAAAAAGAAAATCACTTATCAGATTATTTTGTCAGGATGGCTTGACCTTATACTGTACATGTTTTAGTTTCTTCTATTCCTCCTCTAAGACTCTGACACAAATCTGTTCATCATTTTAGAACTGATGGCATGTGCTTATCTATGTGGCCATTTTTGTCTATTTTTCTTTTTCTCACCTGAGGGTAAATAATGTTTCCTTTTTAAGGGAGTTTCTTATTAAAGAAGGTACATACTGTGTTGTTTGGTGCATAGGTATTTGTAAATATTATGACTTTTTTTTTGTAGATTGTGACCTTCAGCATTAAAAGTTGTGCATTTATCCCATCAAAAACTTTTTTACTAATTCAAATGTTGCTATCCTTTTCCATAACAGGATCCAAACCTCACATTTTTATTGCTTGAATTTGTTTTTATACTTTTGGGCATCCATTTATTTTTCACTCTTTGTTAAGTTCATTTTTAAATCATCTATCATCTAGCAAAGAAAGATTTAAATATATAGCTTCTCTCTTACTTTATCAATAAGTAAATCTAATATAGTATATTATAATCATGTCTGTTTTATTATTTCTGCAGATATAATTGTCGTTTTTAAAAACAGAAATGTCTTTAAAAAAACGAAAGATTCTTTCTTTCTTTCTTTTTTTTTTTTTTTAATATCACTTCTAAATTTCTGGCTATCTCATTCCTAAGAGAAGAAACAACAAATGCATAGGTCTGACACATTCTCTTTTCACTCTACAAAATCATTTAATCTATCAATAGATTAGTTCAAAGTTATCGCTCAATACGTTTCCAGTGAAAGTATTTGGGGTTTTGCTCCTATCCTCCAGTCTGGCCTCATCATTCATTTTTAAGATACTAGCATTTTCTTGTTTGAAAACCTGGATTGCCTTGCCTAAGGCAGTTGGTTGGCAATGAACCACCCATTCTTCTCAATATTCACTCCATTATCTCATTGCCTCCAGGCCTAGAACTAGAAGTCAGAGTCTCTGTGACTGGAGGTAAGAATTGCAAGGGATGCCTGGAGAGAGTGAATAAAATAAATATGTTTCATGATCTTGAAGATATATTTTACAGGGATATAGATAAGCAATTATTTGGTGTAATAAAACATAGTTTACTCTTTATAATTTTTTTTTTTCTAGAGTGGGTCGGTAGGCATCTGATTTGAATGATTACAATTGAAAGTGTAGGTGCTGCAAAAGTCTCCAGATTCCAAGGTGTTCAAAGGCCCAGAGCTCTTTGTGAGATAGCCTAGTTTCAACTAAAGAAGAACCCTGGGTCTACTGTCATAAGTATATAATGTAAATCTTTCTTATAGACTTCCTTAAAGGGACTTGGCAGAGGAATACCAGTTAACTGTGCACTGGAGAAATACTCATGCTCTTGGGGGATTATTAGACACTGATTCTGGGTTGGCCCTGGGTGGCCCATAAGTCAGTATACAGCCCAGTGAACATTTGGTGATCCATGGAGTTTTACTTTAAAGTTCTTATGATAAGACGGGATTCATTAGATTCACACATCAGTGTGATTATAATCTAGTTCCTAATTCAGGCAATGTATGACAATACGTATAATCCCCAGCACCTTGAGTAGTGTTTTTTATTGTTTTTGTTAGAAAGAGCCAGTTTTAAAACCCTGGTCCTGAACTTTCTTTCAAAAGAGTAAAGGCAAAGCAATATTGTTTTTAATATGTGAGGATTGTGATATCAACTGTAGTCCTGATTAGCTGGAAACAGTAAGGATTATCTTAAACATAGTCAAACGGTAACTCCAGTTGCACCTGCTACTCTAATTTTGGTAACTTCCTGGAACAAATTATTACGTAGTTATTGATTTGGTGATTGAATTTTTTTCCATATAAATAAACAAGGATGTCCAGGAGTAGCTCATATTTATTGGGAGGAAAAGCAGTAGATTTTCATAATGGTAATTGAGGATTATACCAACGATTCTACTTTCTGTCAAAATATGGTATACGGAGTTATCAATTGCATACATATACTTTTAAAAGTCACTCTTGTCTACTACATTAATGACATTATACTATTTTGATGTGGTGAGAAGAAGGTGACACGCAGGCTAGATACTTTACTGAAACATGTATTTGCCCGGGAGTAAAAGACAAAACCTCAAAATCTAAAACTTTTCTACAACAGTAGAATTTCATCTCGTGTTCAAGGGCAGAACTTCTCAAACCTAAACATGCATGTACACAAATCATTTAGGGATTTTCTTGCAAGGCATACTCTGATTTATTAGGTCTGGGGATGGGCCTGCATTTTTACATTATTCACAAACTACCAGGTAATACTGATGCATTTTTGAGCGAACCACACTTTAAAGAGGAAGGGGCTAAGGTTCTATATTTAAAAACAAATTGCTGCATCTTGCATCACTTACCAATTAGAAAGAGGTACAATCAATGCTATGTAAGCTTATTTGGATTTTAGGAGGAAAATTGTACTATTTAGGGGGCCTTCAAATCATATGTCAAGTAACTTGTGTGTTTTCTAATTTCCAAGGTTTCCTAAAACTAAAAAAAATTAGGTTTAGGTGCAGCAGAACAAAGCTGCAATGCATGCTTACCTGTCACTTAAGCCTTAGGCACAGCATCTTTAATGGTGTTCCAGGAGTCTCTGGTGAGTACACAGTAGGGACCTTTGGAAATGAATCCCCAAGAAGAGAATCATAGCACATACCCTGGGAGTTTTCAAACAATGACTTCTTTTGTTGTTAAATAACCTTTAGAAAATTATTGATAGCTTAGGTATCATTCCTGGGCCTCTTTAGAGACTTTACACTTTAACTGCAACTCCAAATAATATTTGATCAAAGCAGGCTCTTATGAAGTGTTTTCTTTCTTTTTCCACGAAGTTGGGGATGAGTAGCAGCTCTATATTATAAAAAAGAAGTGAGATTTCACACAAGTAGGACTTAAGCAAGTTGTATGAGCAGATGACTCAGACTTTCACAACACCTACTACAGGTATGTAGCTGCTCTTGCCTTTACCAGACTTAGGACCTCACTAACAGTTTATATGAACAGTTAAAAGAGGAACAGAGTATTTCACAGGTCAATATGAAGTTCTGTCATTGGGCATAATTGGGCTCCTTCTGCCCTTCAGTCCCTCTAGTGGCTAGCCCTAAAAGACAATGGTGAAAGGAATACTTCTTTGGGCAGAATTTTGGCAGGATGCCTGGTTGTGGCTTTTTTATGGAAAGAGAAATGATAAGAGTTTAAGATTTATGCTAAATCATGTGCAAAGCCTATTGCTTTGGCCAGTTGGTAAGAGGCTAGAAAGAAAATGATTGATTGTAGGATTCAACAAGAATATATAATGAAAAGGTACATGGTTACTTACATTTCTTCATTGCAGATAAATCTATCAATAATCGGGGAGAATAATGTTCATTCTTTGAATGTTAGTCTGCTTTTCTTTTCTTTTCTTGTTTTCCTTTCTTTTCTTTCTTTTTCTTTTCTTTTCTTTTCTTTTTTTCAGATCAACCTCTCAGGTGCTTATACAATGGGCCCATGTACAAGGCGGGCATGGTAGCAGAATTTGAGGGTATGCAGAAGCTCAACAAACAAAATTTGGCCTTATCAGTGGTTTATTGCTACTGTTAAATACCAGAGTTGCAAAAAGCAGAAGCTAAGTCTGTGCTCCTCTATGGCACCCTTGCCCAGTGAGGATCACTCACCTAACCAGCTTCTGGCAGATTGATTATATTGAATTCTTTCTATTGGATATCTTCTACCACAGAAGAACTGACAATTTGTCCTCCCTGCTATAGAAATCTGTTCTAATAAGAATTTTTATGCCTTTATGGCAAGGATTCTGCTAGCATTACCGTCTATGACCTTATTGAATACTTTTCTCACTGTTAACAATATTCTGTATATGTTTCCAAAGAACAAATTTTATAAAAAAGAAGTGAACTCATGCTACAAAAATTCACTGGCCCAGCAACACTTCTCAACATTCATTTACGTCATACTTGATGTGCATGGAAGTGAAAAAATTTTTAAAACTTAAAAAATAAGCAATCATGCAGAGGGATTAGAATGAGCAAAAACTAAAAGGAACAGAAGATTTGCTCTTTTCTTTTTAAATTTGTTTTGCATATATATACATATTTGAAATCAGTCCATTAGAATTTTATTCTCAATTATCAATATTATAAAATATCTTTCAGGATAATTACGTTTTTTTTAGGTTTATTTTAGGTAAAATTTACTTCAATTAATTTCTCCAGTAAATTGGACCAGAGCATTAATAGTCATTACAAGGCGAAAGGCAAAACATATCTGTAAACAGATCAGTAATCTCCAGTTCTCATAATTACTGAGAGTATAGATGTTTATATTAGAGCAAAGTGCAGTTTGTTGTGTATATTATTTTATATCTGTGAACATCTCTTTAGTATTCAACTGAGAAGATAGTGAGTAAATTTATATCATTTTTATATCTTTAAACAAATTTATATAATGCCCACTTGTGCTAGGATTTTGCTCACTGTTGTGTATAAATTAATACAGATTATTAAGTTCAAATTTCTGACCCTCGTTTTGTTTCCTAGTTGTCACTCTCCTCAAATGTAGTCCACTCACTACTACTGTCAGTATTTTCTAAAGTAAAAATCTGTGACACAATAACCACAGACAGCACATGAAACTGATTTAAGAAAACAATATAACTGATTCGCAATGACACAATTGGAGACCTAATATTCATGGGATTCTCACTATTGTCATCTTTATGCAATTTATTAACATACTTGCCATTAAGGATATGTAAAACGTCTTGTTTTACATTAAAGTTATCCTGTTTACCTCCTTCTTATTGTGTCAGTCTACTCAAGGTTTTTCCCTAAGCCAAGTTCTCACTTTATTGGAGTTGCTTACTTTTTATCTTTTTGCCTGCTTTTTCACTACATATAAGTGGCATTTGATCTTCTTTGCTATAAAATTTTGACAGGTGATTTATTTTTGAGAACCAGAAATATTCCTCAGCTTCTTTTGAAATTGACTTTGTTCATTATGCTTGCTAATCAGCTCAACCTTAGATTTGACGTCCTCAACCATTATAGTTATCTCCAAAAAATGTAGAACTCAGAATTAAATTTTTAAAAAAAAAAAAAAAAGAAGAGGAAAAAAAAAAAGTGAAATCACCCTACCTTTATGATCTCATTATACTCTCTTTTTTTGCCAAGATGGTTGTCAATCTTGCAAATTATACTACTTTTCTTTTTTTTCTTTTCTTTCCTATGCATTATGATTACAAGTAATATAAAAAGGCATTCTCAATTTACTTTGTCGGCTAATAGCCGCAGAACCTTTCCTGAGAGATTTCATTTTGCTTTCCTCTCTAGTTTTCTTAGTCAGCAGGTAGTATTTCTTTTCATTGTTACAATTCTACTCTCTATCCTTGGTAGATTAAATGTTCTTTTTGTGTCATAGTCTACAGCTAATGTGAGCTTCACCTCCGTAGTTCCTCATGCTGTTTTACCCTTTACATCTGTAAACCCTTTTCTGTAGCACAACCTTTGCAGCTCTTTGAAGTCTTCTCATTTTGTGGCTCACTAACTCAGGTCATGAAGCTGCCATGGTGGGGTTGAAGGAGGGTTTCTGACTGCAGTTTGGACCTTTCTTTGAGGATACACTTTTTATCTTCTTTCTAGATGTGCTAATTGGAGATCTAGAGTGGAATATAGAAAAAGATGTTGGTGTCTAAATTAAAGATTTACTAAATGCACTGAAATAATTCTTATTTACCTAACACATATTTAATGCCTGATAATTATCTTGTTGATGAATAATTATATTTTAAATATTTCAATGCTAGTAGCTAAAAGATAAGATAATTTAGAGTAAGGAAGAGAAACATGCATGCTTTATATGAATCTTTAAACTTTTTGGGGACTGACAATCTTCATCAAAATGGTGATGAAGAGATTCAGTGAACACTACATCTATCTGCCCTCTGTAAGATAGTAATGTATCAAATCATTGATGAGACCATGAAACTCATACACATTGAAAAATTTGTTAATGTACTAATTATATACAAATTTATAAATGCCTATTGATAGTTATACAAATTCAATTGAACTCTATGCTTGTGTAGAAAGCTTTGAATGCTAGAAAGACAAATAAACATAAAAATATTATTTAAAATTCCTAATTTTTGTGTACCTGCTTATAATAATTAATATAACCACCTATTCTTCAAATGTTATTATAGTATTTTATGTATAGATATATATAGAAGTTAAATATAGATGCATGCATTCTTTCAAGTAATTTCCAGCTCTTGCAGTTATTGATTTTCTTCTTCATTTTAAAAAAATACAATGCAAACCTCCAGCATCTTGTAGTTTGCAGTTTCTCCTCTGCAAGAGAATGTATTACCTGCCAACATCCTGCAGACCCAAAATACTAAAATATATTTTGTAACATTTTCTCCATTGAACTCTGAACTCACATACTTAACTGCGTATTTTACATTTTTATCTTAGCATTCAAAAGACTTTTGAAGCTTAACAGATGCAAAGAGAACTCTTGATTTTTTTTTTCTCAGCAATAAATTATCCATTAATATTTTTCTATATGAGTAATTAGCATCACCATATACCATGTTGCTCAGAAAAATATTCTGTACATTCTACCTTCAAATCATGAGCTATCCTTGCTGGCTGTATTTCTAAGTGCAATTCAAATTCCTACCTGCCCCAAATATCTAAATAATTTACATGAATTATTATAATATACAGATTAGACCTAACTAGTCTATTTTGCTTCCTATCAGCTTCCCTGTAATCCACTCTTTTTAAAGCAACCAGGGTGTATTCTAAAAATTAAATCACACATGAAGTAGTCTGCTTAAAACCTACCAATCATTTTCCATTGCAAGTAGGAAAACATAATTGTATTGTGGTCTGATATATCCTAAACAGTTTAGAATCAGTCCACCTGTATCACTTTATTTGCCCTTACTCTCTTGAATTCTCTATACTGTGCATACTCATAGTAGCTTTCCTCTGTGATTAGAACATGCCAAGTTTTTCCCTCACTTCAGGACACTAGATTTGAAGCATAATACAGAATCCATGCTTTGTGTATTAAACTAATCTTTTGAAAGAGCGAGTCTTGGAAAATACATGCTCAAAAACTGCCTTAACATCAGATATTCAGTTGTACGGTTCTATAATAGTTGAATTATCTGTCAAAGAGAATAATTAAGTTCAGTGTATCATGAATATAAAATTCTGTAAAAAAGGCAGATATTAATACACATTTTAAAAACTATTACACACCAGACACTTTGTTAGGTGATTTACTTCACCTCAATTAAAATACAGAATGCTCTCATGTTAGATCTGTCTGAACTACGTATTTGGATTACACTATGAATACTTTTAGTTTTGGGCTTTGGGAGAGACTTTGTAAAATCTGAGCATCTAAACTATGAATACATAGACCTATAGTCCCATAAAAGCTATATTCCTATTAGTAAATTAGGCTCGATACTCCGTAAGGAAACTAGCCTACCAATAGCTACAATTCTACTATAGAACAGGGGATCTTAACTATTTGGGGTTGCACAACTTATTGCGTATCCAATGGGGTTAAGGAAATTAACTTCCCACAGTGTACCTAATTGATATTTTCCCTATACCATTTCAGAATATTGTGGACTGCCTAAAGTTTGTCCCATGGGTCACAGGATTTTTACTTTTCAAACAAACAAACAAAAATGTGAAAATCCTACTGTAGAGATTGACACTTTGTTAGATCACTTCTTTAAGATCATTAGTTACTCTTAGCATTTACATTAATAAACACTTATAGGTTGTAGCATGAAGATTTTTATTTTTTAAGGACCACGCCATTTGAAAGTCATTGCTGAAACAATACTACAAATGTTTGTCTCTAAGAACATTTTCTAAAATTCTACTTGTGAAAAGGTTTTCTGCTTAATTCTTAGGTAAGACATAGTCCAGTTACCACTGTTTAATCTCCTGACAATGTTTTCTCCTCCATGAGAAACACTTTTTGATAAAAAATGCTTCCATGGAACAAATAGTAAACAAAAATTCACTTGCTTTATTTTCCTTTATTTTGAAGTCTTCTTTTGAGAGTAAATCCTTGAGTTTGTTTAACCCTTTCTTGACACACAAACAACATCATTAGCACAATACCTATACATATCTTAGAACTTTTTTTAACTAAATGTGATATCATTCTCAAACATATTTCTTAATTCTTTTGATTGAATGATTGGGTTTTGAATATAATTTCTAATAAATTATCTGTATTAATACATATCCGAGAAAACACACACTTCTTTCTCCATGTCTCACAAAAACTTTGATCATTTCACATTAGTTTCTAACATGTTCCAGCTCTGTTGTCCTTTCTCCATTCTTAGAACTAAATATCCACTCTGAGCAGATGGCATAATCTATTATTGCTAGACACCCACCAAAGCCTCCGGATTTTGTTTTGATGTGACCTTCATTATATTTATATCTCTCTGTCTGTTTTATAAAATGAAAGGTGATTTATTATATTTGCCTCCTAGAATCTTTATCTCAACTATGCCCTCTGCCCACAATTCCGTTCTCCATAGTGTTTCTCTTTAATGCCTTCTATATACTCTTTATATCTGCATATGAAACTGGTTTAGAAAGAACACAACCCCCACTTACTTTTAACTTTAATTTTCATGTAATTACTGAATCTCAACCAACCTTATACACCAGGTTATTTTTTTTTTTTTTTTGATATATGCTCAAATAAATATAACCTGACTAAAATTCTGTAAAAATCAAGAAAATCTCAGTTCTTAATAGTCTGCCTACCCAGTACCACAGACATTTTTATTCTATCCTAGAATCATTCTCTGTGACAAACTAGGGAAAAGTTTGACCTTTATGTTCATTGCTAATCAGTGGAAAATAATCTACGTAGTTTCCTGTGTAAATTACAATAATACTGCTACTAATTTTTGTATTGCTCAATGCTGCATCTCCCTCCCTCTCTCTCTCATCAATTTTTTAAAAATTTCCAAATGTTTGAAATCTTTGCCCTTTTGTTAAGAGAGAGCTTTTCTGTTAAATGAGAACTTTCTTATTATCAAGCTGATTACATAATTTATAAGACTTATCAATACAGAAAAAATTTTTCATGAATTTTGATGAGTGTAGGTCTGTCACATATGAATTATCATTTGAATTTATTTAAATATGAAATTCTTTTTAAATCTAATATATGTTGCTACTATCTTTTATGCACACATATAAGGTAAATGAAATACTGTGCTTTCTGTATCACAATTATTCATGTGTAAAACATTTTTATTGTCTTCAAGCGTATTAAAAGCTAGAAAAACTTACGTTTATGTTTATTTTGACTTACTTTAAAAGTAGACATATATTTCTCATAGCTTAAAAGAATATGAAAGAAAATATTCCTGGCTCTATTAACATTTAATTTTAATTTTTACCAACCCTGTTACTGTCCTAAAGAATGAAATAAATCTGATTGCTATCAACTTTTCAGTTCTAAAATTGAAGTGTAGCTTCTTAAGATTTGTAATTGAAATGTTTGTGATTATTGAGACCATCTATATAGCTGAAGAAGTAAATGAAACAAAAATACCTAAATAACATGTATTTCTGAAATTGATATAAATTATGTGAGAATTTTAAAAATTGATTTTATTACTAAAACTGGTGTACATTAAGTAACTAAGGAATCTCCATGTTTTAAGCATAAGTATTTTTCCTTCACTACTTATTTAGAATATATTGTACAATTTTATTTTTTTTATTTTGTTAAGATTTTATGGATTCTAAGGGAAAATATTTCCATAAAACCACTTTGCTCATTGATATGGAATTATTATACTGCTCACTGATTATTTGCAATGTGTTGTGCTAAATTTATGGTTAAATATTTTTAATTATACAGATTTCTAGTAAATAATAACCACCTGAATTTTATAGGATGTATGCATCAAATATTTCACTTACGTGTGCACATATTTCTTTGTGACTGCATACATTGGATTAGAAAATGTTGAACTTTTAATATTCATGTTTATTCATCTATATTAGTATAAACATTTACATTTTATAAATAAAAAATAAATGATGACGATCAATTAGATGGTTACCCACACCTCAGAAAATCTTTACAGTTGAAAGCTCAGTTTCATAATTACTTTAAAATTTATATTTTCTGACTTAATCATAAATACCACATAATCAGTAAATAAGTATAGAGTAAGTTTTTGCATTTCTTTCAACTATGATTACTTTGCTTGTTAAATATATTTGTCTATAACACCCTATTACGTTATGAATAGCTTCTAGCTAAGAAAAATAAATCCATGTCAAAATTTAAATAGCTAAAATAATTTAGCAGAAGCTTCAAAGATTAATGTTGAATAAAGACCGAGGATTAAATATAGTTGACATTTGTTATATTTAATTTCATGGATAATATGAACATATTTGAAAAGAATATGCCACAATTTATCTTTTATCATGAAAATTCCATTTTTTCTGGGCTGAACTTTATAAAATTATGACAAACACTAATTTGTTTTAAAATTAATTAAATAATAAATCCAATCCTGGTTTCCTATAAAAATAAAATCAGAAAGATACAAATAGTACACCTACAAAATAAAAATTTTATTTATGACACATGTATTAATCTATTCTGATAATTTGGAAATGCTTTTTGTCACCATAAAATGAGAATATTATATCCAACTTATAGGAAAAGCTTAATGCAAAGGCTTTTAGATTAAAAAAGAGTCTTGATCATATGTATAGGTAAGCTTCTCCTAATATATGAAGGAAAGAAGCCTGCTGGAAACAATCCAGATTTTATCAACAAAAACAAGTATACTGGTGTCCATTGGCTTTGGATTAGAAAAAATAGTAATAATAAAGATGACTTTATCCCCAAGAATTAGTACTTTTCATCCAACTAATGATATTGCATCCTAAGTCTTGCTCTCAAATTCAAAATGTATGCCTTTAGGAATCTTATATCTTATATTTCATGCAGAAATATAAGTCCTATAATAATATGTCTAACGTGTTCTATATATCTAACCCAGATAATGTATCTTTAGCATTTTTAGATATTTGAGGATAAATGTGACAATTTTAGAAAAACTTTTGTCATTGAAAACAGGTAATGTCAATCACATAAAGTAAAGCATTATTTTTATTTACATACACTTAACAATTTCAAAGAATACTGTATCTGTTTTTTATTTCTGAATTTATAAATATATAATGACCTCATGATGAAATGTTTGGGAAATATCAAGGCTACTATATTCAAATACAAAAAGTTGAGATCAGTTGTTGAAATTGAGATGCATGGTCATAAAGCTTAGATCAAGGGAGATTAAATAATATGATTTTGTGAGAGATGGATCAGGAAGAATGCCTGATCATGATGAATAGAAGAAAGAATACCGGCTTCCTTATAAGACCCTAAGGTTTCCAATTTGTTTCATCAGTGTTCTCAGCTAAGATTTTGTAATTAAAGGAAGACCAACTTCATTTAGGAATAGTTTGTTTTTCAATGTGTTCGAGTTTCCTATACTTCAGCTGAATAGTGAAAGTTGAATACTATTTACTTTGAAAAGTTAGTGGGTTCTAAATTGGCAAATTCTAACTAAGAAACTATCATTAAAATGAACTATTTTTACATCACTAATAAATAATCATAGACATAACAAAAACCTTTATTTTAAAAAATGAGCATCCCAGTTAATATTCATCAATGTGTCAGAAATATAAACAAAATATTTTAAAATTGAATAAAATACGACTTTAAAAATATGACACATCCATAACCAGTAGAATTCATTATTTTTACCAAGCCTTTTTTATTCCTAATAAACCTTCAAATGTGTAAAATATCTTAAATTTCTCTATAAAAGTTTCATTCTCTAATTTAAACATTTTTAATTATTTCAAAGTTACTGTATACCTTTTACAGTTATATCCACTGTTTTTAGGTGTCCTAGTTTGCTCAGCTCTTACAGAATATTTCAGATACCGTTTTTTTCTGTTCTATATTTCTTACTTTTATAGCTTCTATTTATCTTTTGATGAAATCTCAATACATACGTTTCTTTTCATAACAGTTGTTTTAATGTCCTCATCTGATACATTATCTGACTTATCTCTGTGTTAGTTTCCATTTACTGCTTTATATCCAGGCTATGGATCTATGTACATGCTTCCTCATGTGTCTAATAGTTGTGTTATTTTAGGCTGAATATTTTTCTTTTTTTTTTTTTTTTTTTTTTGAGACGGAGTCTCGCTCTGTCACCCAGGCTGGAGTGCAGTGGCCGGATCTCAGCTCACTGCAAGCTCCTCCTCTCGGGTTCACGCCATTCTCCCGCCTCAGCCTCCCGAGTAGCTGGGACTACAGGCACCCGCCACTTCGCCCGGCTATAGGCTGAATATTTTTCAAAGTCTTAATTATGTTTTTTTTTTAAAAAAAACAAAACAAAAAACAGTGTAGTATTTTGTTCTGGCACGAATTCCTATTCTGGCATCTCAGCTTTATTCTACGAAGGCATCAGTTTAAACTTCACTCGGTTTTAATGAGAGTAATTCATAATTTTAGCCTAGAGTGGCCCTATTTCTAAGACAAGGCCCTACAGAGATTCATGTAAATGCCCAGAGTGTTCAGCAAGATTTTCCCTACTTTAATGACTTTAACACATTGCCACCTTTAGGAAAAAACCCTTAGGAGTCTAGCCCTATGGATGTACAGTTTAGGATTTGCCTAATGACTCAAAGAGACCACTAGGTACATTTCTAGGTCTCCTTCTCTGATCAATTCTCTACTTCTGACACTCTGGCCTACAAATTTCAAACACCTCATTAGACTTAACCTTCAGTTTCTGCTTCTTCTGCCCAGCTAGACCCTTGCTCTCAGTTTAAGCGGCATTTACCTTTGCTTGTAAAGGTCTGGAAATTGTTGCAAATATCATGTGGATGTGGCGTTTACCTGCATTTCTTTTATCTCAAGAACCACAGACCAGCATTGCAAGATTTTCGATTCCTGAAATTATTTGTTTCATATATTACTTATGTTTATAATCATTGTCAGCGAGAGAGTAAGTTGGTATCCTGTGAATATGTGGTCAGAAAGATTTTTTTTTTTTGAGAATGGAAATTAAAATGATTAATTATTAAATAATAGACACTTTTGGTATATTATTTCCTTTAAGATTCACACAGAAGTTTTGAGATAAGAATATGCTCATTTTACATCAGTGGAATCTGAAGTCCAGAAAGCTTAAGTAAGATTCAAGAATAATTGTTTAGAAATGGTAGAGTCAGAATTAGAATACAAGTGTGCCCAGTCCTAAAAGGCCCATGTGCTCATCAGCATTGCTTCTCAATACCCCTTTGTCACGCTTTCCTTTCCAAACATGGCCACTCTATCATGCAATGAGCTTTCTTTAATTTTCAACAATATTTTTAACATCTTAGCTTCTCTGACTCTACTCAATTATTTCCATCATAATCACAAAGGAGCAATAGTACAGACATCGACATTAGCAATAATAACTGAGTAAAAAAGCAAACATTTACCAAGTATTTACTATATTCTGGGCACCATTCAAATCCAGTAATATATTTAAAAAAAAAAACTTTACGTTTTTACTACATTTTAAAAGTAAAAGAATTGAGGCATTGAAAGTAAAACGATTGTTCTAATATTCCATAACAAGTTCAAAAAGGATTTCAACATCAGTTTTACTTTAAGGTTCTAATTAAAGCTAATTATGAGCATAAATTGAGAATGACGAAAGGAATAGAATATAAGATAAATAAAAATTATCAAAGTAATTTCAGATTATGAAGAATAGTACAAAGAATATATTTATTTTTGTATCTGCTGATAAATGTCTATTTAATTATACAATGAAAATTAACATAATGATTTTAGATGATAAAACAATTCCTTCTATTTATAGATGTGGAAACTGATTTCTCAAATAATTCAATAAATCACTTAATGGAAAACATTAGTTTTAACAAGAGTGTATGCTAAAATTAAATAAAATTTAATATTAACTCTCAGTTGTGTCTTTCTACTATACCATGCTCCATTTTAATATACAGATATTCATAGATATTTTCTTTGTGATTCTTCCCCCTTTTTATTCAGGCATTTACTGTGTATGGACTAACATAATAAATAGTTAATTTTCTCATTTTATCCCCACAGAAACCCTAGAGCAGATATTTTTATGGACATTTATCCAGTTAGAGAAACAGAATCACAGTGAAGCTTAATAAACTGTCCAAGACCAGTAGAATTAAGACCCCAGGGCCCTTGGTTTTAGCGATGATGCGTTACTATCTCTTCTTGAATAAAATTATTTTATTGACAGAAGAGTTTTAATTTAATTTATCATTGTCAATTAATTTTAATTGGCTCTTAAGTAAATATCAAAAATTTATTATTTTACAAGTGACCTGGCTTTCATCTCCCTTTGCAACTCTCTTTCTATTCATCCTTGTACTCCCCATTTCTCTTCTTCTTCCTTTCCTTCATTTTTCTCTTCTCTACTGTTCCTCCTTCTCTCTCTCCTTTTTTTTTCTTCTTTTTGTTTTCTTCTTTCTTCTTATCCTTCACTTTCTACTTTCTCTTCTTCTGAAAACTGGAATTTGTTCCATGTCTTTACTGGAATTAGTGATCTGAGAAGTTTCTGCATAATTCATTTTCTATTCATAATTTACATATAAAAATATTAAGAGTTTTTAAAGCATATTGTGGAATGCAGCTGTATCATTTATTGGAAACACAAAAAATAACATTTTAACTCATCTCAAAAATAGAGCAACACGACAGCATAGTTTCTCTTGAAAATAACACTATTTTTTTTCCCCTCAGGTACATACAAGAGAAGTTTCCTTTATTGGCTTTCAACATACAATTGAGAAATTTCCAAATTATGTATAATTTCAATATGTTTGGTACAAAATGTAAAACTAATTTTCCAGGAAAAAATATGCTGACTTCAATTTGTTTTAGAAACATTAATTGAATAGCTACTACATACAAAATAACTGTCATAGATGGAATAAATGATGTAAGGTTCTTTGCTCTTAAATTTTGTATAGCATTTGAAATAAATTTAACTTAAAGCGGTCTTTATTTTCTTATTACCAGAATGTCTGGATTTAAGCTGAGTATAAAGCTTTGAAACTAAACATTGCTATGTCTTGCCTCTCAGCATTTTGCTAAATTTAGGTTATTTTTTCTCAAAACGGCACTGCAATTCATTTATTCCCAATATCGGTTAATAAACATTCCCTATATATTTGATTCATAATAAAAATTAGTTTAGGGAGGATGAGAAAAAAACAGATATTCTTTCAAAATTGAATAAGAAATGCAGCTTCTCTGTCTTTAGGTTATTTCTATGTATAATCATATATTTTATATAATGCATATCTATCCATGTATCTATAAAATTTAGCCACTTAAATATGTAATGTGTAAATCTTTGACACTGATACATATTTATAAAAGCACTTTTAGTACTTAACGAGATTTTCATGTTGGTTTATATTTCAACATGCGGACATTGAAATGCAGGTTTTTAAGTATTTTTAAACATTCAGTGCATAGAAAGGTATGAGGAAAATAGCCATCGTGTATGATAATATAGTTTATAAAAGAAGGTTGATATGTAAACTTGTCATGTCGGGTATTAGAGCAGCATCGCACACTGTGCCAGGCAAAGAAATTGATTTGAAAGGAAAAATAAAAATGTTATAAATTTGCTTGAATTTTTAGCACCTGCTTGTGTCCTGGTGGGCTCCAAATGGAGCCTCTTATTGTTTTTCTTTAATCCATCTTGGAGCTGACAGAGGTGCAAGTTGCAAGTCACAGCTTGCATGCCGTGCCTTAGGATGACAAAGTTCAATAGAAACAATTATTCCAAAGCCCATATCTCATCCATTATTAAACCTATGAAAAGAGTTTTAATTTCCTGTGCAATTACATAGTGAAATGTCATCCTCTGGATGAAAAAGGATTAATTGCTTTTGATAAAATACTGTGTATTTTTATTTGACTTTTTGGACATTCATTTAATGCAGTAATATCATTTCAATCTGATGTGCTTCATATCATAGAGAATTATTGTAATTTTGCATAGGAAATATTGTTTAATTATTTTCTTTTCTCATAAAGAAGAATAAAATATTAATATTTCTTGGCTCAAGAGCACAAGCAGCCACACTTTATTTTTCAAATCAAGTTGGAAACTCTTTTACAAATGAGCAATAGCAAAATATGATTAATGTATTTTGCAAGAGATTTATAAGATTACCTCAAATAAAATTTATATGCCATGTGTAGGCACAAATTACAATTTCTATCATTTGTATTTGTTTTCCACTTACCAATGATTATTAAGTAATCCATAAAATAATGACTAGTCACTTTCTTCCTGTCACAGATGTGACTTCAATGTATTCTCCTCTAAAGACTAAAATATGGCAAAGGAATCTACAGTAAAATAAACTATTCAAATACTATGAGTCTTACTCTGTATAGTGACAGATCAGGAGGTCCCCATTAGAGTGAGACTAGCATTTGAGAAATAAGGGACTGGAAAGCCACGTTGACATTTTCGCCAGTTGCACCCAGCCCACTAAATGTTTGGGTGCTATGAATTTAATTATTCTTTTTCATTTTTGAAAATCGTTGGAATAGACATTCAATAGAAAATGAGTATTTTAGCTATTTAACCTTCCTACAAAGAAAATATAATTTTATACTTGATAGTATTCATTCTACAAATGGCTATTACAGTCACATATTAAATAGCAAAGAATAAAATGTGGAATAATATGTATAGAATTTTCTGAAAATTATAATACACGAAAAAACAGCATTCTTTATTTATAGCAGTTTAATGTGATTGCCAGTCTGGGCCCTGGCAAATGTATTTTAAGTCAGGAATCAGTTTGATTGGCACATATGCTTTGGAAAGCTTATATACTTCCTCATCTATCAAAAACTAATATGGGAAATTTTAAGTCTTAAAATCAGTACATTTATTTTTTCCAGAATTACAAATTGTGTAGTCATTTTATATCCAATTTGTTTTTCTCTTTTGCTGATTTGTAAAGAAGAAAGCTGGAAATGAGATAAACAGTAGAACATTGCCTTTTCAGAGGTGAAAACGAAGAGTGTTTCAGAGAAAGCATATTAAGAACCAGAAATAAAATTTCCATATTCACTTGTAATTTTAAAATGCCTATTTAAGTAAAAAGTAAAAAAAAAAAAAATGTACTCGGTACATATCAGTCATTATTTGTCAGTAATAAAGTACTGGTCATTTTCCTGTTGCTGTAATTTAAGGTAATGTTGATAAGCCTCTATCTATCCTGAAAATGTGAATCAAAAAATTGGTTATTAAATTTGGTGTTTACATAAATGTAATCTTTTAATTCACAGTGTAAATGGAAAAATGTAAACTTGTATAACTTTTAAATATTACATTAATATTTCCATATTATATGTAGATTTTAATAATAAATATGCATACATGAATTGATGGACTGCTGTACAGATATCTGAGGTCATTTTAATACAAAATTGAAAAGCTTTTAATCTTAAAGTATACATATTTTAAGGATGACATTTGATCTGAGTACAAAAACTAAAACATGTATTGAAATTCCTTGTGCATTTCTAAGACATTCATATAACAGACATGTGGCTTTGATTATTAAATTTTACTTAAAACTTTCCCATTAATCTATAGTTTCTTAATTTAAAAAGTGAATAGATCAATACAATAAACATATGAGGGCTTATCACACAATTGCTACTTAATTTTATATTTCATGACCAGCATTTTACTTGATCCAGAGTAGACCTCTCTATAAACATTAATAAATGAAAGCATGAAAGAAAACACAGAGATAATACTTGAAACAATTTAAATGCAATAATGCAAATTATTTTTTTCTGTACCTTAAAAACATTGTGCATGAAAATTCAGATTTTCCATTATAATTCAGCATTCTTGAAGTTCAAACAATCATTGAATCAGTTCTGACTTCTTAAATGTTAAACATTCCTTTAAGCATATGATTAAAATTGCTTTTTTCAAGAACAATGAAAACTTCCATCTTGCCAAATCTGGTTTTTAATCTTCTTTCCTCAACGTAATCCATATATCAGCTTGATTCTCAATATTCATGTATTTTCCAACTATAATTTTTTGGTAGGTAATCCAATGACTTAAATTATGATTTTTATACTGATTGCTTCAAATTTTCCATCATAGTCTTTTCCTTTCTTCTATGATCCTGCTTCTGTATCCAGCTCTCTACTCAGCATCACTACTTGGATATATACATCTCAAAGTCAATATGTCAAAAAGAGCTCATAATCACAACTGTACCAAATTTTCTTCTGCCTTGGTGTTCCTCATCCCAGTAAATCTCAGCCTCATAATGGTATCATTGCTGCTGCATATTGAAGACATACTTTATTTCTCCAACACACTATATCCAATCCACCATCAATCTTCATTTTTCTAGTTTCAAAGCATATACCAATATGAACTCATCCCATTAGCTTCATTATTCTAACATTTATTCACTTTTCCAACGTCTCTTGCCTGTATTTTGATAGTAAACTTGTATTTGGTCATTCTACATCCATGCTTTCCAGTTTATATTCATTTCTTCATTCACACAGTAGTCAAAACAATATTTAAAAACAAAAAGTTTTTAAAGTTGGAACACAACACCCTCTTGCCATAATATAGTCCACCTGATGTGCCTTATATTTATAATAAAATCTAGACCCTCCTCTAAGCGTCTGCAAGATATCACATGATCAAGTACTATCATCTTTCCACTTTCCTGTCTACCATTGTTCCTTTCCTCTATAACGACATAAAAACAACACTTAATATTTTGGTGTTCTTTCCTAATTCCAAATTTGTTCTTGACTTAGGATCTCTATATTAACTGTTTCCTCTGCTTTTACGTTATTTTTTGGAATGTGTGCATGGCTCATTCTTTCTCAACATTCAGATCATTCCTTCATAACATTCAGGTCTGGGCTCAAATGTCACATCCTCAGAAACCGCTACTCTAAATATCTTTTCAAAAACAGGTTCTCTCTCCAGTCTCTTTCCTGATATAACACTTACCATATTCTAAAATTATCTTTGTTTTTGTTCTGTCATCTACCAGTTTCAGTAGCATGTGACTCTATTAGGTAAAACACTTTGTTCACTACTGTATTTCAGAGAACATACGTGACATATTATAGTAGCCAAAACACATTCGTTAAATGAGAATGAATGAATAAACTTTCTACACTTTCCACTCCTGACATTAAATAATCCTTTCTCTTTTGAAATGCCCCCAAACTGTCTCACACGTCCCTTTTCAGTTGCCCGAGGACTTTCAAATATACCTGAGAACTAATTAGGACGTCTCATTCACTTCTAAAATGTCTACCTAATAGGTTTCCAAACAAAAATTTTTCCAGTATTTTTTCTTTTTACTCTCTAGAGTATAGTCTCCTTTCAAACTCTTTTAACTCCTGCTGAAACATAAGTGATTGCAGATGAATGTCCTTGTTTTATGTTTACAAATAAATTGGTTTTTCAATTTTATCTCAGACTTAGTTTTGTATTTGACACTACTCAAGAGAGATTTAGGAGAAGCTGTTGGTCTTCTAAACACAACAGCATAGAAATACTTGATATTCTTCCCTTACACTAATAACATTACACTTTTCAGCCTGAGAAATGGGCAGGTGTCACAGTGTGAATGAAACAAACTTAATTCACTGATAACTTTGGTCTCCAAAGGTAAGGAATTTCTGAAAATTGTTTTAAAGTATATACGAAATGATCATATAACTTAATCTGGATATAAGTAGCACTGTTCATATGTTGATTTCACTAAAATTGCCCTCTCAACAAACTCATTATTACTAAATCCAGTTCATATATGCTTCTGAATCCTATTAGAGCCTCTACAACATTTAAAAAGAGGATGTTGCCTGCTTTCCTAAACATGTCTTATCTTAGGTTTGCTAATGTTATAAATGGTCCTGGATTTCTTATCAAATTTCTGGAAGATGATTGAGACTTTCATGTGTATGTTGCTTCTCTGTCTCTCCAGGTCTCTAAAGTTAGCAAGGTATTTCCAGGCCATAAGGGTCTGTATGCAAAAATAAAATCACAGAAATACAGCTGCATTAGTATTCCTGGCTAACAAACTCTATTAATCAATGAAGGGACTCTAGTTTAAAGTAGTTTATACGAAGAGAAAATAAGTAAATTGGCTTATATGAATGAAAAACCTGATGGTTATATTGGAAACAGATTCAGGTGGATCTAGATATTCATACATCATTAGAATATTGCCATTTTGACTATATTTCTATTCATCTTTTAGTTTTGCCTCCCCGGTGTGTTTTATATTTTTATTCTCACTATGTTACTATTGATGGAAAAATGGATACTAATAGTTTCAAGCACACAAGGTCTTATAATTTCTCAGAATTCATATAAATGCTTTAAAAATGTTTAATACTGCTACTTGGGACAGGTGTTCATCTAGTCTTTGATCAGTCATTAAATTCAGGGAAATGTGTGTTCATGGATGTCCTTGATTGACCAGGCTGAATCTGTCATTGTACCCATTTCTAGTTCTTTGGAAAGTAAAAGATAGTTGAGAGGAGAGAGAGAAAGAGAAAGAGAGCTGGGGGCAGAGGGGGAAAGGGAAACTTGGTAAGTAGAAAGTGAAAAAGAATATGAGTCTTGACAGCCAAAAGAATGGTTTTACAATAAATTCAATCTCTTTTCATTGCTCAGCATTTATTCACAGCTTTATTATAATTTTTTTTGAATTCTGCCGAATAAAATGTCACTATCCCACATGAAATATGCACAAATATGTGATTTTATGTGTGTAGGGCAACCCAAAGACTTACCTAATCACTACACCTTGCTTGAAGTCCAAAATCTGGAGATGTTGTTCAGGCTTGGATATAGCCTCTTGTTATTCTACTACTCATCCTAAGTGGTACACTACACGTCTACCAAAAACACTCTCTATATAATGCTACAGGGAATATAATTACTGAAAAATACCACATCTATTTCAGAGATGGAGTAATAAACATTAGCCTTTTAACTAAAACAACAACAAAACAAACAAATACAAAACTCCAAGAAATTCTAATGTGACAGTGCGGGGAGTTAATTGCTAAGTCAATCTATGTTCTTTGAGCTTTTTCCTGAGAGATTAATCTTGTCCAAGGGCAAATGTGCAATGGCTATTGAGAGAATTTTTCTTTAGCTTATGAATTACCTCAAGCACTTGCAAAGGTTAACATAAATGTATTAATTTAGAACTGTGACAATGGACCTCCTTTAAGCTGAAGTCTACCAACATTTCTTTGAACTAAGAGCATCAAATATTTATTTAAATATCATGACCTTTGAAATTAAACCTTGCCCTTGAAGATTCTAGGTCTGGCCAGCAAGTTTCAGGGCTTACCCTCCAGTTAGCTTCTTCCTAGGGGAAGAATGGCATGGGTTAAGAGAGAGCGTCAGATCCTGCTTCCCTGAGCTGATTCACTAGGGCGAGGTGTGGGGAGACAGGTGTAATTATCACTTTCGCCAGGAAGATGGAGTTTGTGTTCTGGTTTCCTCTCTAGCTAGGCTTCTTGCTCCTCTAGCTCTTCTTATGCTGGCCTTATATTTGAGCAAAAAAGGTAACTTTTACACATTTTCAAAGGACAGGATTATCCAGTGACTCCTTCCTGGTATGTGGTTTTCTACCAATTAGGGCCTTACCTAGCAGGGATAATTATTATTATTATTATTTTTTTTTTTTGAACTGAGACTTAGGTCATGTTTGTAGTGTGACCATAAGCAGTAGCCAAGAAAATTCAACATCATTATATTTTCAATCAATTCACTTTTAATTTCAATTTCAATATGCTTGTTCTTTGAGTTCCTAAATAGAAAAATATCCTTCCTAACAAGGTGTTTTGCCATCTCAGAATAAAGGTTGCCATCCTCTGAGGTAAGGGTTGGGTTATAATCACTATGCTGCAATCCCACTGTGACTGAGCCAATCTTACAGGTTGGAAATTTTCACATACAATAATTTTAATACTTTATAATTTTTCTGCCTATCATGATTCTTCTGGGTGCAGGTGACAAAAGTCTATAGCTAGCTAGCTTTAACCGAAAGGTGAATTATATTTGTTTCTTTAATTGGATATCATGAAGTTGAATTAGATGTGCTGTTCTCATTGCTTCCAGAAATGCCTTTTTAAATTTTTCTCTTATACTTGCAATTTCCTTGCATGTTGGCTTTATTTGCAGGTAGCTTTTCTGCACCTGGTGGTTAAGATGAACAATTTTTTTCCAAGCCAGACATTGATTCAGGCAGATGATAATAAGGGAATGTTGATCCTGGGGTTCCACAAAGTGGCAGGGTTCTGATTAGGCACTGAGAATTCAGCAAGATCAGAAAGATAAAAATCCATGACCCAGAGGTGCTTAGATTCTAGAGAGGCAGGACCAACAATAACAAATGATTGTTTAGCATATGTAATATCTCAGACGGTGATAAATTCAGTGGGAAAAATTATCTGTAGAGGAGAGAATGTTCATAGAGAGTGCCAGGAATAACTTATTCTACAGAAGAGCTAAAATTCTAGTAAGGGAAGACAAAGAAACAATAAATAAATGGGTGACATATATACTATTTCAGTTGACGATAGTTTCTGTAGAAAAGAAGATTTAAATCTTGTTCATAAAGAAGATTTAAATCTTGTGCCAGGATTGACTAGAGGGAAAGAGATAATCTATGTCAGGGTGTATAAATCCTGATCCTTTGCCCTGTATCAATAACTATCTCTGGAGAATAGGGTATTTTTTCCCAGTGACTATTTCTGAAGTGGAAAAGGTAGGGCCTCTTGAACAACAGAACATTCAAGAAGGAAGGAGGGAAGGGGGAAGGCTGCTTCTGGAGGGAAAAGGTAAATTTTGTTTCTAGACATAATGGTTTAGGATTTTAATCAGAAATGACAGAAAAAGTTCCATTCCAAATACTTCTTTGAAGAGTAGATTTAAGGGTGATACTTCCCCAGAACTTTCTCTCTGCACGATTACAACACTGTGTTTATGCTGGATTAGTTACGGTATTGTCCTAAAGCTGAGAACCTTATAATGTTAAAATAATGCTGCAGTCTTCGTTGATCTAAAGTTACTCTTTGCTTAATGAAAAATGGGGAAAATTTCTTACTTTATGTGTTTTCTTGAAGAAGATATTTCTTAGTAAATATCACAGACAGTAGGAGTTTTAACTTCTCTGTCTGTCTCCACAATATTCAAATCTATGAGGATATGCCAAAGTAAAGATACTATGTTGTCTTCACAAACCCCCAAGGCAGCTCTCAATAACATGCCTTCAGTAGAACCAAACTAACACAAAACTCGAGCAAAAACTCGCTATAGGTTTTCATTACACAATTGCCACATAATCAAAGTTTAGGGTTTTCTAGAACATCTTTGCTTTCCGATCCAAAACTGTCTTTTTGTCTCTCTTAGCATACTATTTTTGGATGATTTCAGGAACCTCCATGGCCTCAATAAAAAAACAGATTTCTGATTTTCAAAACACGTATTTCTATGCCTTTTAAAGACCACAATTTTCTTCAAATTCATTCTTGACTTTAATTTCCATTTGCACAATAGCCAATTTTTATCTAAAGTTATCTCTTTATATAATACCATATTTTATATGGCTAATGAGAAGCAATGCTCACTATTATTTCACTCTCTTCAATTCTCTAGAAGTTATGCAACAGTTTTGCCAAAGTTTTCACTTTGAAATAAAAGGACCTGTCAATATCTGCTTCTTTGCTGTTATTAAATGTTAAGCCAATTACCCTTCCATCTTTCTTTCTTTCCTTCCTTCCTTTCTTCCTTCCTTCCTTCCTTCTTTCCTTCCTTCCTTCCTTCCTTCCTTCCTTCCTTCCTTCCTTCCTTCCTTCCTTCCTTCCTTCCTCCCTCCCTCCCTCCCTCCTTCCCTCCCTCCCTCCCTCTGTTCTGTCTTAGTCTGTTTTCACACTGCTATGCATACCTGAGGTTGGGTAATTTATAAAGAAAAGATTTATAATTAACTCACAGTTCTGTGTGGCTGGAGAGGCCTCAGGAAACTTACAATCATTGCAGAAGGTGAAGGGGAAGCAAGGCACATCCTTGCAGCAGGAAAGACAGAGTGCAGGAGAAACTGCCATTTTTAAAACTACCAGATTTCATGAGAACTCCCTCACTGTCATGAGAACAGCATGGGGGAAAACTGCCCCCCCATTATCCAATCACCTCCTACCAGGTCGCTCGCTCAACACATAGGGATTACAATTCGAGATGAGATTTGGGTGGGGACACAGAGCTAAACCATATTACCCTCCTTCCTTCTTTCTGTTACTATTGCTATTATTTTTATTATAATATTGCATGGCATAACCTCATTTAACATATAATTTTTATATAATTTAGAATAGGATTAGTCCTGAAATATAGTATTCCTAAATTTTAAGTAGTATAATTAAATAGAAAATGAATGTTTTACTCATAGTGAGGCACAATGTGGATTAGTTGGTTGGAGGAGTTCTGCTAAATGCAATCATATACAATTCAGCCTTCCTCTACCTTGTTTCTCCTCACAGTCCTCTCTACTAAACAAATGGAGGAAGAGGAAGAGTGATTAAAATTTTTACAACCCAGGTTTGGAAGTAGCATGTTGATACCATTGGCTAGAACTTAGTCACAAGTACACAACTAAGTACAGGAAGGTGTTCTTTTTATCTACTGCTTCTAACAAACTACCTTTTATACAGGCTTTTAAAATTCAGTGTCATAGGTCAAAAAATTGTTAATGTTGCTTTTAAAGAGAAACAAAATAGATTCTATTCCCAAAACTGAAACTACATTGACAGTGATTTTTCTAAAACTCATATCTGATTATTTTGATACCCTGTTTATAAAACCCACAATGCTTTCTCATTGCTGTGAAGATAAAATGTAAACTACTTAATGTAGTCTACATGGTCTTTCTTAAATTGCTTCAGTAACCCTCCTAGGCTCCTTTCACACTCTGAACTCCTTCATACACAACTTCCTCCATAGATTATGCCAATTAAGTGCTTTCATTTTTATTCTTGCTGTCCTTTGCCCATTTTTCTCCATCTCTCTGGTATAGTCTCCCTTGCTTTCAGTGATTTATTTCTACTTCCTGTAAAAATTTGATCTTAGCTATTATTACTTCCTCATGGAATTTTATTTCTTCCCAAAAGTAATATTTACATTATTTTTTTCTTGACCTAACATTGTGAATTCTAAATGCCTATATAATTGTTTCTAAATGCCAATTTTAACCAGTTTGTGAGCAGGAACCTCATCCTGCTTAGTATTCTACATCCTTAGGTCTTAGCACATAGAAAGAGCTTAGTAGATGTCCATAAATATATGAATGAATGATAAATATGGTCTTTCATGTAAAGCCATATTTACCTTGTTTAAATTCTAGGATGTTAATTTCAAATTTTTAGAGCTGCTATGAAATACTCTACTGACAAATGAATCCAATCAATGATAGACTGGATAAAGAAAATGTGGCACATATACACCATGGAATACTATGCAGCCAAAAAAAGGTTTTCTGTTTTCCTTGAAATATTACCAGATTTCTAAAATCCTGTTTATCAAATAGGATAAGTTTATGCAATTCCAGGAAGCATCTGTCTAATGACTGGAAAGAAGGTAACAGTGACAGTATCCTCTTCTTGGAAAGTCAGTCCCATAATCCAAAGATCTTTTTCTCATCTTTATATGTATATATATGTGTGTGTGTATACACACACACACACGTATATACATATATTTACATGAGAATAAATTATAAATAAATGTAAATTAAGAGCATTAAACAATTATGTCATTAGTTAAGTTTTTGTATTTAGTTATTTTAGCATTGTATTAAAAGAACATCACATTACATTGGTCTCAAAATACAGACAAAGACAGATATAGAAGCAATTACATTTCCTTTTGAACTTGACATCAACTTACTTCAAATGTGTAGATACGCTTACTAAATATTTTGTAGACTTTAACCTAAATCTATAAAAGTTAGCAGTCAAATTGCTAATTTTCAGTATATAAAAATACAAGAAACAAGACAAGATAGGATCATTTTCATAGACTTACTCTCATATATTATTTTGTTAAAATAGGAAATCTTTCAGTCAGAAAATAGGCATTCATATAGTATCTATGTCTTGGTTAGAGCTCTCATTTATTATTTTTTGGTCTTTTTCAAAAATCCACTTGAAATGAGTAAGAATGTTGTCTATGCTATAAAACATTTATTGTATGAATATTTAAAAAGGAGTTAGTAGCTTTCAAACTAACATCAAATATAGTATTAGAAAATTGAATAGATAAAGGCTTTTGATAAAGTAAATGGCATAAAGTATTTAGTTTTAAGACATATTTGTGCTACTAATCTCAGAAACCATGAAATATCACTTAGCTTTAAGTTAGTTGCAAAATATTTAGAACTATTTTACGTGGTTCTATTTAATTGTCTTATTTTCATGCCTTGCATGACATGTTAAAAATATTTAAGTAAGCATTCTAAGACTTGGCTCCCAACTCTACTGTCTCACTTGATCCACACAATTTCTTGCTCCAAATAGGCTGGAAATATAAATAATATCACAGTCTTCTATTTGAAATAACAAACTCTTTGATACCTTTAAATTCTTTATTATAGCCTTTAAAAAAAATTTTCCAGACATCTCAAGCTCAGAGCTCTTGTACATGTGCTTTACACCTTTAACTGTAACGTATTTTTTCTCTGTCTTTCCATGGAACACAAATTTCCATCATTCAAATATTAATTTTAAAAACCATCTCTTCAGAAAGTTCCTGTCAGGAACTATGTCTACCACCATGTCTCCAGACTTCATGTTCTTGCCTGACACAAAGGAGACATTCATTAAATAATTTTGCATAATTACAATTAGGTGTAACACTTGGCTACCAAGGGTGAAGTAACAGGAGCCATCTTCCTGGTGCTGGCAATAAGTGTGTGCAGTCTTTAAAAACCTTCAAATTTGTAATATTTCACTAATAATTTTGAGTACCCATTATGTCTCCAAACTTTACAGTGCTTTTGTAGACTTGAAATAAACACAGAGATTGTGAGCATACAGTCAAAGAATATGCAATGCTTCAATACTCTTATTTGTGACCACTTGAAATTTTAATATTTTAATATTTTTTATCAATTATCATTTTATTAATGTTTAATATTTAAAATGGTGACGGGTGCAATGTATATATATACATTTTTAGAAATATGCTAATATAATTAAAAGTATTATTTGATAACTTTTTCCATTTGAATAATGAAATTTGTTTTATGTCTTATTTTTACTTAAATCCATTGGCTCTGTCATAAACACACCCAATAAAAATATTAACAGTTGCATTCCCTTTGTGCTGTTACTAATATTATCTGCTTACTTTTTTTTTTTCTTTATCTTTTTTTTTTAAATTATTTTTTATTATTATACTTTAAGTTCTAGGGTACATGTGCATAACGTGCAGGTTTGTTACATATGTATACTTGTGCCATGTTGTTGTGCTGCACCCATCAACTCGTCAGCACCCATCAACTCGTCATTTACATCAGGTATAACTCCCAATGCGATCCCTCCCCCCTCCCCCCTCCCCATGATAGGCCCCGGTGTGTGATGTTCCCCTTCCCGAGTCCAAGTGATCTCATTGTTCAGTTCCCACCTATGAGTGAGAATACTTTTATAATAACAACAATAATTTTGTTTACAGAGGAGATGGGTGTTAAAAGTCATCTGCTCTGGATTTTGTTATTATTATACCTCGGGAATGACTTCAGCGTTTTTCATCCTCATATTACCGTTGAATTAAAAAATTTAAAAACTATATAAATCTGTACCATTCAATGAGTTTAATGGAAGTTGGAGACTTAGCCCTCCCTATATTAATCGGTATTCCTCAATTTTTAAAGTATGTGTGCCTCCCTCATGAGAATGAAGGAGATACACATAATTTATTGACTGTGATGTGTAAGTATTAAACAATTTAATTCTAGGAGACAGTATATTACTTAATAAACTGAAAATATGGATGCAGAATATTATGTTGCTTAAAGTAGAAGCTGTCTCACCACATAAACCTGAGTTCAGTTCACCTTTTGCTTTTTAATCAACTAGTTTTGTGACTTTTTTTATCTAATTGTTAATTTTATGTATTATATCTAACATATAATTTTTGTCTCAATTTTCTCATTGTTTTAGGGGTATATAAATAGTGTCTACCTCACATGTTTTTTCGATGATTAAACAAGGTCAGGCATATAATATATTAACCTAAAATGACCATTAATAAATAATTTACCTAATTTTCATTGCCAACAATTATATTTTCATTATCAAAATAATTAACAAAAGAAAACCGTTAAGTTCATATGTTATAGGGAAACACGGCTACCAAACAGCATATATTTATGCAAACAAAAGTAAATTTGTCTAATCATAGTTGTGATATTTAGCCTATAATATTTGTGTTTCAACTTGGAACAAACATAAAGAAGAACAGCACTGATCCACAGATTCATTCCACTTCGGCGTTATTATTAGACAACTCTGAATTTGTAAGATTTTATTTGTATATTAATTGTTGGCTATTAAGGATAATTATATTCACACAAGCCTAGATTTATAGGTAGAAAAAGAAAATTCAGATTGGAATATATATTTTAGGAGCTGCTTTTAATAATTAATAACATAAAATGCTTTTATTTTATGAGTAACCAAGATGAACTGAAATGTAATATATAAGGCTGTAACCTTTGTTCTTCAGAAGAAGAGAGAAATCTACAGTTTATTCAGAGATTACATTACATTAATTTTTGGCTTAGTGTAGTATTATAGAACATAAAACAAACAGAGTGGTTGCTAGAAGATGGATCTGTAAAATTAGTTTTGGGCTTCATGTAAATTTTGCAAGTATGTACAGAGAATGAAAAAGGCTGTGATCAACTCCTGAACTTAAATATATAAGCTCTCTGGAAATCAGTGTTTGATTTTGTAAAATGAAAATAACACTCTCTTCCAATTCTCTAGAGAGACTCTAAGCAAGTAAAATACTTTTAGCACATTTGGTAAGGTTAGAAGTAAAACAAAAATCTAGTTTTAATATTACCAAGTAACATAATAATAAGGAAATTTGAACATCTGTAAATTTACAAACAAGCATAACGTTTTTTCTGAATTTCCCACCGAGATCATGACATTGTATATAACCTTTAGCAGATTTTAAATAGCAAAACTTGCCTTCGTCTGTCATGTTTCTCTCTAAGTGAATAGGTGTCCTAAAGATGGATATTGCTCTAGCAACAGGATAAGTTATAAAACTTTGATGTTTTTCATGCATTTGTTGATAACTGATTAATTTATCCTACCCAGCTCTTGATCCACTCTCTGTAATAAAATGATGTACGATGCTTTGTAGTATAGACAACCACATAAAGACACTATAGAATATCACAGCAGCATCTGCTATTATGAAGCAGAGAGCAGAGATAAAAGCTTTGGTAGCAAACTTAATAGAAACTAGCATTTTGTATTTAGCAATGATAGGTGATAATGAAAGATAAGAAGTAAAAATTGTGTTTTATAGCATTATTGGCTGCTACTCATAGCCTCTCAGTCAGGGTTACGGATATGGGTCATGGAATTCTGGGTTCCTTGGCTATATTTGGCAAGTAAATTATTTTAACATCTGAATACTTAAAGCTCCACTAGATGCACAGAAATGTCTAAAAGAGGGAGGAACTACTTTTAGGTTAATGCATTTGTGATCATACATATAAACAGAAATGGACAACTTTACTTTTCTAAACATTATGTGAAATGTATGCTACACCAGCTAAAGTGTTTCATTGTATGCATTAGTAATATTAGATACATTAAACAGTTTTGCTAAAATAAAAATATATATTTGAGAGGAAAAAGTGAATACAAGGTAGAATAAAACTTAATAGAATGAATTATTTTAAGGTATACTTCAGTAACATTATTCAGATATGTCTAAACTAATCATTAACAACTTTACCCGTTTGTATAGGAATATCTAGTTAATAACTTTTGAAAGTGTAAAGGTGATAGTTATGAAGATCCTTCTTCACTCGTGAAGATAATTGCTCCCCTTTTCAGGCAGAATTAGTTATCCTTCTGCATGAATTCACTTTTATTCTCTGATTGAAGAAGATGAATCTTTATTTTCATAGATTTGAGCTCTATTTTCTTTTCACTCTCTCTATGTCAGAAATGTATGTACTGTGAAATCAAGTTTTAGCATTCTGTGAATTCTTAACACTTTCATTTAGTGACTAGACACAGAACAAAGATTTTGTGTTCATTAGTCACTTCTAAAAGTAATTTTGAATTTAGACTCTGCCAGGGCAGGATATAAGTCATAGGTTACATCGTGTTTAAGAGAAGATTCACAGTAATATACTTCAAACATCAAGTCTGTATATACACAATGTATGGAATTAAATGATATTTGCTCTGTTGTGTAGTAGAAACCACTACAATGTGTTTTACTTTGGTATTCTCATATTATTTTACCTTTCAAGTAGCTGAGAAACGTTTCTAAATGAGTGCTCTTGATAAATCTAAGTGGACTCAGCAGGACGTCTCAAAATATTCCCTCTTGCCCTACTAGCAAAACATCCAAAGATATTTTTGCTCAGTATGCAGAAGTTCTTATAACCTTCTTCCACTTGAGGGTTCCTTATACCCCCGTACAGGGAAGAATCTTGGAATATCTCTCCGACTGTGAGAGTTTCCTGCAGTGAGAAGGCATTGGAGATATATTTAACTCCACAAGCTGTCACACTGTGAATCTATGGGGGAGAGAGACCTGCAGAGGTCTCATTATGAGACTCTTCTATTAGTGCAATAGCAGTGGTAACAGGCAACAAAACTTGATGTCATGGACAGGAGTAAAGCATTACTTTGAATCTCTAATGCCTAATGTTAAAAGACAGGTCTGTTTTTCTATATTTCTTATGGAAATATCTGGCTCATTATTTTATAGTCATATCATATATTCTCTTCACTGAGGAACATTATACATTTAGATAACTAATATCATCTCCTTTGTAGATCGAAGGAAGGATCTGAAATGGGTCCAATTAGAAATTTACAAGGAATAATTTACAGTAACTTCTAATATGAGTGATACTAATATTCAATAATTCTAATTTATTTGGCAAATAAATGCATTTTGCATAATTAATTTTCATTATTTTAACAAGGCCTTTTTCATCCTTCTTCCCTCCTGAATCTGCTTCTACTTCCTTATTTTCCTGCTGTTAAATCCCCCACACAGCCTTGACAGAAAGACTTAAAGATGAAGGAAAAAAAAATGATACCTGACAAAGATAAGGAAATCAAAAACTCTCAAATGCTCAGTGTTTATCAGCACAGCATATACAATTTTCCAATTTATATGTTAACATATTTTCTAATGATACTACATGTTTTATGAACACATCAGAACAAATTGTGTTGGAATTTTAAAATTGAAAATTATAGTTTAGTATAATATTTTTGTTAGGCTCATTTTCCATATTTTTTCATTTTAAACTTCCAAAAGGGGTTGCTTTCTATTTGTAGTAGCCACAGAAACACATTTGGAATATTAATCATAACAAAATATTTCATTTCTATAAGGACTGCAATCTCTTCTTTTTTTGAACATGTGGCCTTTCTGTTTATCTTAGTTTTTTCACTCTATTAAAGATTCAGTATGAGAAGCCGTGGGCCCATCTGACTTAATTAACAATGAAACTCAGAAATATGTTATTACAGGATGGCTGGAAATTTCTTTTTATCAATATAGGTATCAAGGTTGACATGTCACCAGTCAATCCTAGCCCCACTTCCCCCACCAGCCTAGAACTCTATAAAAGACAGGAAAACTATAGTTCTGGACTGTTCCAGCCTTGCAGTATCCACACTTTGCTAGACATTTTGAATATGTGCCATTTTCTAAGACATGGCTACCATGAGCAATGGACTCACAGCAGTGATAGCCACCTAAATGATTTAGTGTTATTCATAGTCATAGGAGACTAAAAGTTCATGTATGTAATTTAAGGTCCTGCCAATATCTATATTCCACTCTTCAAGGAAGTTTTATTTCCGTTCTTTCAAGATTACTGTCTCTGTAAAAGTACTATTTATTTTGTCCAAAATTTAAAGAAAACTTTAAGTGCTAGCAATCAAGCTAAGTTCTCTACATATGATGTGTGTCAGATGTAGAAGACTACATTAATGGTCAATCAGAACCTGATATGTTTGAACCATCCATTCTTAAATATCATTTCAGTTTCAATTCAATTCAATGTAATTACAACTGTAAAATTGTAAAGATCATATTAGGAGAGAGGAAAGTTAATTTCTAAATCTCATTCAATCTATAAAGCTCTCTGATTTAATGAAAACTTCTCTGAAAATTAATTTTAGTAACAGGGGTAGAAAAAGAAGCATGAAAGCACCTGCAATGAGGTAGGTAACATAGCTTAAGAAATCTAAAATCAAATGTTGTACTTGCAAGTTATGTCTTAATCAGGCTGTACACCTTCAGTGTTCTCTTTAGGCTCTTCAAGGAGGGGAAGAGGTACACTTGTCCTTGATGAGATAATGTCTTTATTTTTCTGTCTTCAGCAGCCAATCTGATGAAGTTGATTTTTATTTTGCAAATAGCAAAGAAAAGTGAATTTTGTAACACATCATTCAGACCAAATAACATGTCTGAATTTTTTTTCATTAGAAAGCAATGTCATATATTAAAACTAAGGTTTTATATAACTGAATATATGTTTCTGAGAAAAATATCAGAAAATTTTAATTTTTAAACCACTAAAACCTGGATACTATTTTTTTTTTTTTTTCTGTAACTGAAGGGAGCTGCTATAAAATGAGAATGAAACTACATGCTTCAGAAACTTGGATTTAACAAGGAGTGCTAAAATTCAACCTTGCATTAGTCATTATAATTTTTTGACACTGTCTTAATGTGTGAAGGAAGAATTGAACTCTAGAGCTAGAAAGGGCATCATTAAAAGACAAGATTGCCTTTCTGTATGACAGATATTAATATTCGATCATTTGCTTGGCTAGGAGCAGAGCTTATGAGGTGTATGGAGGCCACACAATTTGGTTGAGATTGAAAACCTTTCTTGTTATATTTCTTCCTTCTTCCTCTATACTTTAGCAATAAGTTTACAGAAATATGACTGAGTATTAATTGGTTTTGCTGCTGTATTCCACACTTGTTACAGAAAAGGTAATCCACTGAAATGCTCGATTCAAATAAGTGCATTCTGTCTCCTATCCTGGAGGCTTTGTAAACAAAATATTTTGTTTTATGTTATTCAGAAAATCCAACTTGTAAAAACCCTTAGAAATTTCCTTACTTGCAGTGTCTTCCTACCACACATACGTGCATCGCCAAACATAACTCAAAACAGCCAGTTATTTTCCTTTAAGATAAAAGAAGATAGTTTATTTTGCATATGATTTTCACCATCAAAGCTTAAATTTAATTAAGTCAAGAATTCATACGAAGCTGGTTCAGAATATATGCATGTTTTCCTCTCCAAAGTGCAGTTAAGAATAAAAGAGGGCAAGGGTAGGGAGTAATTTTTAACAGATGTTGATTCATTAGATTGCCTGAGTCACTCACTGCAATACAGGCAGAGAGAGATTGCAGTTAAGACTAATGAACCTGGAGCCCAACTCATGTGCTCAAAACCTGGCTCTACTACTTATTAGAAATGTGACCTGGCACAACTTACCTACCCTCTCTAGGTGTCAGCTTCCTCTCCTGTTAGACAGAAACAACAATAATAGTACCTCTTTCCTACATTTATTCTGAAAATTAAATGAGCTAATATTTCTATAGCATCTGGTCCTCCACAATATTTTAAATAAAAATAACTATTCTGTTTTATACCACATATACGTGAGCTTCTTTTCCTTGTAACTTTTCTGACTTCTGAAGGCATTTGAGTTTGCATGTTCTGATGTAAATGCTGACTTAAAATGATATTGACCTTGACGCCAAATAAGGAACCATTCTTGATACTGCTGATATCTGTTTGGAGATAACTCTTCATGACTCTACCATGTCAGCATATGTTGCCAGCAGAAAAACTGAGGGACTTTTATTTTGATCTGTCCCAGCAAAGATATTTTTGTAGTGAGTAGCCTTTGAAGAGAGAAGAAAGGACAGGCAAGCTTCCTATCCAATACAAAAGATTTGGTTTCCTAAGTCTTGGTGCTTCCTAAGTCCTGGTCTATCATCTTCTTAATAGATAATAGTGATTACTTGTGTTTACTATATATTAGACACTATGGGAAGTGCTTTAAATATATTTTATTAAAATTTGGCTAACTTGTAATTTAAATATTATCATTACCAAGTATTATGTCGCTAAAATGAGGCTTAAAGAAAGTAAACAGTGTGTTCAAGTCATAAGTGGTGGAGTCTGTGTTGAATGTAAACTGGAGAACATGTTTGACGCAGGACAGAGATTGTAAAACTTAGAGTCTCTGATGTGAAATGTAGAACCAACGACTTATAAGAGGCACTGACCTCAGCTATCTATCTGAAAGTAACCAAAAAATACTAAATAATATGCGAATGTTTACTTTTATCTGCATGCTCACTTTATGAATCAGAAACATGCCACTGAATTCTTTCTACTCCTGGCCTACTACTCACTTCCTCCACACTCCCTGAGAATGGTGGATGCAACTCAGATACTCTAAATGGAGATACCTGCCTTTCAGTTTCTGTGATCCTAGTCTTCAAAAATTAATCATTCACATGTTTAAGTGATTTTAACATTTAATTCTCACTATGTGGGAGCTCAATACATAACTGTTGCATCCATTTCTGAATGACACACACCAAAGGCTTAAGTTTCTATTGTTTAGTTTCTTACAATATTTCACTTTACTTTGCATGTTGGAGAGGAGGACTTACGTTTTTCTGTAAAAGGGAAAATGCTAAAGTTATTTATAAATGAGAAAGCAGTTTGGATTTCCAAAGATTGGCTGCAAAGGAAATTTAGTAGGCACTAAAATCTCAGAAGGAAAAATATCAGGTTGCGGGAGAGGGAATGGGACAGCCAGGTGATCTCTAAGTGTTCTCTAAGTTGTGTGTTGGATGAATCACTAATTCCCTCCAGGCTTCAGTTTCCCATTCTTGAAATACTGATAATAATGTCTTATTTGTGTAATTGTTCAGTAGATTATGTAACATCATATATGTAAGACACCTGAAGTAGTGCCAGACTCTACAGTTTGCATATAACAAATTTAGTTTTAAATTTATTATTTTTATTATTAAATTCCCATGTTCTGTGAACAAAGGTGACATTATTTTCTTCAATTTGCAAAGAATAAAATTCAGACTTACAAGATTAAGTAACTTGCCCAAAGTAGAACAGCTGGTACGTGGTGTAGCTGAGATTCAAAGCAAGGCAGCTCATGGTGATTGCATAATGTAACCCTCCTAGAAAGCTCGCGGTTGCCTTGGAGTGTGAGGCCGTGATGCTTTCCAACAATGTGTTGCTTGGTGATTACTCTGGCACTCAAGAGTATATTTCACAAACGTAGAATACCTTTGATGCATTGTTGTTTATTTCATTGTTATTTAAGCAATATATATTTTAAATCAGTTTTGTTATTTTTCCCTGGTATTTTTGGAAAATATAAAAAATAATTTATGAGAAGAGGTCGTTTTACTCCATGTTTATCACTGCTCTGGTATGATCATTATATCTTTTCTTAACAACTGTAGAAACTACATAATTAAATATTAATTTATTTAATTAAATATAATAGAAATATAATAGAAACTACATAATTAAATATAATTCAATGGTTATGACAAACCACAGTTCCCTAGTGTAAATCTGCTCAAGTCAAAATTTGGCCACATAAAATTACGACTGATTAGCCATAATTTCCTCTAAAATAAATTGTAATGGCTATTTATTTAGTTTCCGTATTACAAATGCTGATTTATAAGGACACATATCTAAGTGATCCAAATTAAGTATAAAACACATGCATGCAGTTACTACTAACCTCTAAAATCTAATTTTGAATTAATGGCTTTCAGACACATTGTTATGTACACCTGAGGCATATCACATGAATATATGCTATGGTTTCCTCTCTCCTAACCCTTGAGCTTGCTGTTCTTTCTGATTCCTTTGCCAGCTCTCTCACATTTAACTCCCCAAACCAAACCCTGAATTAAAGAACACATTCTCTGTGTATAGAGCTAGTTTTCTTCTTTCACAGGCAATCAGGTAAAAAAAAAAAAAAAAAAAAAAAAAAAAAAGGATAAAAAACAAAACATCGTAAATGAAAGAATACTGTTTCTTTATTATCATAACTAAAATATATTTACTATTTCATAGTAATGTGTAGTCAGTATATGCAATATGGATATGCATATGTCATATCAAACATCTACTAACTAGTCGATCAAGATTTCCATTAGATATGGTTTATTCACACACAAACACTGCAAAGGATGCAAGGATTTTGTGGATAATTGAAAATTAATAATAATTTCAAATTAACTGAGATTTCATTTTGTAATGCCTTGGAGAATTTTAGCGTCTCTAATTATTTTTTCTTGTTGGCTATGGTTTTTACTAGGCTCAGGAACGAAGGGACTGATTACTTGTGGATCCGTTTTCCATTTGTGCCTGTCTGAATGGAAAATTGTTTGCCAGATTTACTTACATACTTTACTAATGATTTTTCTGCTTCAGTTACATCAAATCAATTTTGAATTCCTGAATACAGTAGAAGGCAGGAAAAGCCAAACTAGTAAAATAAACTTGAAAACATACCATATAGGAATGTCTCATTTCATTAATTTAATAAGCAGCTTCTAATACTTAATAGGCTGACTGATACATCACAGGTACTTTATAAATGATTATAGGAAAATGATCGTTGCTTCAAGTAGAAATATTGACAGTTATTATTTTGTAGTCTCTAACATTTTATTCTTCTTAAAATGATAAATATATGTGGATTGGTACTAAACTTGGAAACTTACTAACAATCACCACAATATGTCTATCATTTACTGAATGTGTACTATGTGTCAGGCACTAAGTTAAGTGTCTTACAGTGATATCTTATTAAATTAAATCCTTGCATTGTATACTCTGAAAATTCTGATTCAAGAGATGAAGGGACACTTCTTCGAGAAAACATCAAATGGCGGATGGTCCCAGTGCAAGAGACAGAGAGAGAGAGAGAGAGAGATGGATAAAGGGACAAAGACAAAAGGAGATATGCAGATTACATTGCTTTTCCAAAGTTAAGTAATTAGTAAATGTGAAGCTGCCAAGTGTGAAGCAAACCCAAACATTGCTACCCTACTACCATGATCACTTCTGGGAATTTCCCTCTTATTCACCAAGCTACACAGCTTCTATTTGGTAAAGCAAATAAGAGTTCTATTCAGCAAATTTTTCACTGAATTTCTGGGAAATACTTGTAATGTAAAGAGCAATGAGTGACTTTTTCCTCCTGCCAGGCATGCAACTTTTGGCAATCCGTGAGGATTTGGAATTCACAGTGCTTCAATAAAGTGGAGATAATGTCTCACGGAGTTGTAAAGGTTTAACAATAAAGATGTTATATGATCAGCGATTTCTTCAATTTTGGCTTTATTTTTAGTTTATCATTAGCAAAATTCTTAGCAAAATACACTACGTGATACAAAAACTGACAGTTCTGCTAAAATGTATTATCACGAAACGCTAATAATCCTGTAGTATTCTCTGATAATTCAAATACATTTCTCACTCCTACTCCCTCTCTGAATTTTTGTCACCGTTTTAAGCCCCTTTTCTTCTCCTAGAAAGTCCAGCCCCTTTTCTTCTTCATCATACGTAACTGACAATTCTGTTTCCTGCTCCTGCTTTGGATAAAAAAAAATAATAATAAAGCTATCTAAGAAAAATGTCTTCTAGGATTAAAGATACAAACGTACACATATCTACATCTATCTTCACTCTCTTTCTTTCTGATATGCCACAAAGAAGCTCTGCCTGTTCTTGTCTAAATAAAATCTACTCAGATCTTCCCACATTCGGTGAAATGTTGAAAAATTGAAACCTCTCTCTCAGATATTCAATCTCTCAATTCATTAATTTGTATTGACTTTTTTCTTTTCTTTTTTTTTCTTTTTTCTTTTTTTTTTTTTTTTTTTTTTTTTTTTTTTTTTTTTTTTTTTTTTTTTTTTTTTTTTTGAGACTGAGTCTTGCTCTGTCACCAAACTGGAAAGCAGTGGTGTGATCTTGGCTCACTGCAACCTCCGCATCCTAGGTTCAAGTGATTCTCTTGCCTCAGCCTCCTGAGTAGCTGGAACTATAGGTGTGTGCCACCCCACGCAGTTAATTTTTGTGTTTTTAGTAGAGACGGAGTTTCACCATGTTGGCCAGGATGGTCTTGATCTCCTGACCTCGCGATCCACCCGCTTCGGCCTCCCAAAATGCTAGGATTACAGACATGAGCCACTGCGCCTGAACCATTTGTATTGATTTTTAAACGCTGTGGCTGACTGTAATGTTAGCATTCTACCAATGAATCATGCCTCTGAATAAGATAGCCAAACTCTTTTCTAGTCTTCTCTCATTGGATTTGGGCTTAAACAAGTGATTTATTTTGGTCAATGGTCCATTAGCAAGCATGAGACAAGCAGAGGTTTGATAAGCACTTGCACATTTGAACTGTTTCTTTTTGAACACTCCTTGGAATCCAGCTGTTAAACCATAAGGAAATCAGAGTTAAATCCTATGGTAAGACAGAAGTCAGGTGGAGGAGTACTGAAACATCAGTTTCATGAAGTAAAACCTGGAACCTTTCAGCTAGGCCAAATAAGCAACAGATTCTAGCTGTGAATTACTACACTGATTTATCATGTGGAGCACATATATTACTCAGCCAAATCTTGTCTAGTTTATAGACCCACAGACACATGAAAAATAACAAATCATTGCTGTTTTAATAGACTTTATTTTGAGGTGGCTACTTATGTAGCAGTAAATAGCTGAAGCAACCATGCTAAAATGTTTCCTATTGAAAGAAGAAACCTAAAAATATAACAGAAAACCAAACATTGGCAACATAAAACCTGATATAAACTTTCATATCTTTTCCAATGATTATATACATTTGTATTATAATATATATCTTATATATACATGATAATATATATGGAATACATAGAATATATATGAAATACATATGGAATACATAGAATATATATGGAATATATATAATATATGGAAGATATATGTATATAGCATATATAATATATATTCCATTACAAAAACATTCTCAAAACAGTTTTCATCACACATTCTGAATATTTCACAATCACAGATTCCATCTTCATTCCACATAGATTTATATGTCTTCTGCCCCTGTCCCTCTAAGAATACAGCTCTACTGAAAGAATATTAGTGACTCTTTTCTGTTAAAACTTTTATTTCTGTTCTCATTTTAAATGATCTCTTAATAAAGCTAAGGAATTTTACAAAATTCCTCAGTGAAATACTTCCTTCATTCCAAATTTTCTGTCTGATTTTACTCCATATATATATCCTAAACATTCTTTCTTTCTAATTTTACTTCTTACATATTTTTGAATCATCTACTTTGTTCATGACCACAACTCAAAGCAATTTATAGGATTCATTGTTAATGAATATTTAGTATACTACTGGTGATTACTTCTACCCATTTTGCTTGATATATTAAATGTAAAATTATTTTTTGGCATTGAAAATCTAAAGAGGGTAAAGAAGAACAAAGAAATGGTGAAGTATATGCTTCTGATATTGGATGAGATGCCTTAGAGAAGATAAAGGTAAGATTAAGATTTTTTTTTTTTTTTTTTTTTTTTTTTTTTTTTTTTTTTTTTTTTTTTTTGAGACAGAGTCTTGCCCTGTTTTGCCCAGGCTGGCGTGCAGTGGCGCAATCTCGGCTGACTGCAAGCTCCGCCTCCTGGGTTCATGCCATTCTCCTGCCTCAGACTCCTGAGTTGCTAAAATGGAATTGAAGCCCAGTTTTCTAAAGTGATAAATGCAATTTCCTCAAAAGTGAATATTTGAAAAAGGAGTCCCTTCTTATATGAACCTGGATCCTTGACAACCTGTCTGCATACAAAGTGAAAAGTCAGGCTTCCCAACTAATTGATATTTTTTTCTTATAGCCATAGTATGAGTTTACATAATTACAATCCTATACTACTTCTTGTCTGACTTGTTTTCTCACAACTATGTGTATTTCTAGCTTTGGAATAACTTTAAAACTATCTGATCACAAAACAATTCATTGTTGACAGTTATTTGACCTTCTATTTTTTCAGGTAGTCAGAGATACCAATTGCCAAATGTGGTTTTAAAATTGCCCTTTTCTAAGCTCAGCAGCAATGTGAATTCTCATTAAATTTGTTTGTAATATTTATGACAGAATGCATGCATGAGAAAACCTTTTGTGAATGCTATGTATATATTGAAGTCTACAAGAAAACCTGTAACTTTGGATATAAATATAGCTGAGAATACTAAGAAACAGTCTCTGACAGTAAATCTATGCTAAGGCTGCAGACTCTACTTTAAATTACATAGAAACTGACATGCTTATTCCTGACATAGTCATCAGACGATGATTAATATATATTTCACATTTCATCATGTGAGAAAAAGATGGGATTGTGGTTGAGCCTCAATTTCTCTTTTATATGTTAGTTGCAAAAAAGAAATAAAGATAGAAAAGCTCAGGGCTCTTAATGGTATTCTTTGAGATGAATCATAAATTATACATGCTTAATAGTAGTCACAAAATCTAAAAGTTCACTGAAAAAGTAATTTATATTTTTTCATACATAAATCATCAATAAAATAAATCCCCCCCTTTTTTTTCTTTTTTCAGAGAAAGACTCTTGTATTAGAGTTCTATTGGTATATAGATGGCACTTAAAGGATTTAGCAGGTATTTAAACAGTGTGATTTTACACTTATGATTCAACAGAAAGAAGAACCAGATGACCCTAGAAATAGCCATATTTGTGATTTTCATAGCTCCAGATAGCAAGCTTTTAGAGAATTTTGAAAATGTTTACTAGTAGTAATAACAATATTTTTAAAGACACTTAAAGACTGCTGCCTTTAATTTCCCAATTTCATATTGAGATTCTACTTCTGGAGAGTGGTTTACTTATTAGAACACACTCTGATCACCACCGGTCACCACATTTGTTATCAGAAGGTTTGCAAAGTGTGTGATATGCAACCATTATGCAACCAATAAATAAATTATTGACATGGCATATATAAATTCCTCAAAAAAAAGTAGTTTTTATGACTTCAATAATTTTTTAGTGCTTCTCAAAATGAATATCGTGATACATAATTATTTTGGATATATACATATGCAGTTTTAAGAAAATGTACACATTGTATTTCTCCATCTTTTTTTAATGCTTGTTACAAAATGGGATAATAACAAATTTTTGTTGAATTAACAAAAGGAAAATAATATTAAAATCTAACAATGGTAGGAGGAATTATCATACAGTGGAGAAACTTGACGATGTATGGTGAACATTTTAGATGGTGTGCATCTATGGATACACACACATTCGCAGATATTGCAAAATCTGAGTTTCACTACAGAGGCTAATAGTCTGTTTATCAGGAACTTTGAGAGGGTCAGATTCAGTTGCTGAATTCAACAATAGTATAAATATCTCCATGCTAGGAATCTGATTCGTCTACCCACTAATGCTGGATTATTGTTTTTAGAATAGATTTATCACCCATTAGATATAAATGTTACTTAATTAATTTTCAGTTTGGACTATAATGCCAAAGAGATTTAAAGACAAGTTCTCTGGAAAGTGAATGATTTCTCCATAGGTAAATTATAGATAGTAGAAATCAAATTGTAATTCTCACTTTATAAATATCAAGTCAAAATATGGGAGTTTTACCTTTGCCACAAAACTTACTCTGACCTGAAATCAAAGCCAATTTTGAGAAGATATTGACTGCTTTTAATGTGATCTATCCTGATCATGATTTTCATAGTTTAATCTTCAGAAGACAGATTCATTTGTAAATACGTGGTGGGGAGAGGGACCTCAGTGAATTTCCAGGACTCCTGGATCCTCATTGTGTATACTTAACACATAGCGGGTATGTATTATACTTTTTATTAAATGGTTGAAAAAATAAATATGTGAATATAAAGTGTTTTTCTTATGTAATTATATATTTATCAGAAAATATTCTCAGTGTCCTACATCTCCTTTTTTTTTTTTTCTAATTTTTAAAATGTACCTATCCGGAAAACCTGAAGTTTGTTGCCCTAACTTAAACTTTGGTCCTTATTTTCATGTACCAGCTTGGTCCCTTATATTTGATAAAAAGCAAATATGTCTATATAAATTTAAGGTCATCAATTATTTGAATGTTATGGAAACATTTAGTTCCCTGAAAAGCAAAAACCCAAAAGACCAAACTGGGTATTTTGCAAAATTGGGCATTACAATTAATCAAATGCAGTTTGCTTTGCAAATATATAAGCACAAATAGAAATGAGAAGTAATTTAATCATGTTACTCAGTAATTAAATGCATATTTGCTTCAATTCAAAAGTTAAGATTGTATAAAATTTTGTACAGTATTCCTATACGAGCTCATTTTTAATAAGATTTTATTGTGTAATGTAATTATCACAAGGACTCTGTGAGTTAAATCTTATCTTTATCATAATTTTTCACATGTATAAAAGTGACTTAATCTCTCTTTCTCTCTCTACTTCTCATTTCCTGAGTTTCCTGAAGTTTTTGTATTGATTAAAGAACAGCCCTAACCATTGCCATTATAAACATCTTCAAAGGCAGATCATTATAAGTAATATTTTGGTGTGCAAAAGAAAGTTACAGTAAAAATTTTACATTACATAATGTCTCACTTCAGTTTTAGTGTTCTACATGCTACACAAGCAGATAAACCATTTGTGTGTTTACGTATTACGTGAGTAGTGATTTAGCAGAAGGTAAATTTGAAGGCAAGTTTAATTACTTAAGCAGATTGTTTTATTGAGTTTTCTCTCTCCAATTTAATAAATGAATATAAAATGTGTATATAGAAAGTGGGATAAATTGTAAGATCTATAATCATTAACACAGTAAAATGAATGTTGTGCTATAAAAATATATCTTAAAAGAGTAGTTACTCTTTCCACAAACTGTCTGTACAATGGGCAGATTGCAGAGAGTGCTGAAAGTCTTATTCTAGAAGATCAGTTCTTAGAAATGTCATGAAGGGACTATGAAAATGCACTTCTGTAATTGCTTCTATCTCATGTGCCTCTCTCAGACCACTGAATTACTAGAATAAACCAGTTTCCTTACCATTTCAGAGGGCCAATTCTTTGTTCACTGTCATTCTGAAAGAAGAAAGAAAAGTTTTAATACATTAAAGCTCTTCATTTTACTGTTCAGTTTTTTAGTTAATTTAATGTCCTAAGAATTCACACAGGGGCTCTGGCAGTGGTTGTGGCATTAAACTGCATTTTAAGTGCCTGCGTAAGATGCAACAACATCATTACCTTGAATGAAAGTGCAAGAAGAACACTCTGTTGGGAGCATTATAGTATCCGACATGAAGAAAATAATTCATGAGCACTCTTCATAAAATTAGCTTTATTTCTCTATTCTAGAATAAATGATAGGGCATTCGAAAGAATATGTCCTAAATCAGTAGCAAGCTGCCCCTCCTAAATCTCAATAACTGTCTGGGGTAATCTTCGACAGCTGGGTGCTATTAGGATTTGTTCTAATGGTGACAATGTGGAATACGCTAACACGGGGCTTATTGCCACTTATCCAGCAGGGGCATGAAATGAGGTGACATGGTAATGAGTTGATACAAATGACTTTTGTAACTTTCACACTGCTACCAGGCTGAGGCAGGCAATCAGAGGGAAACTATTGTCTGCCTTTCGTGATGGTTTTAATGTGTTCCATTTGATTTAATACTGCTGGTAGGCAAAATGTGAAAGGAAAGTAGGTCACTGCTTCTTTGCTTTGCTCAGATAACAGGGCATACTTACCTGGTTTATCCTAAGAGTTATATTTATTTTCGCTAATGACAAAGAGACATATTTTGAGCTAGGATTTATGCCATTCGATGTGTATAAAGTTATCAAATATTGGTCTGAGTAATTATTAAATTAAGATAAGATACAATCTTTTTAGAAGTTATTGAAATTTATTAATGCACAAATAAATTTAGCTGCTTCCATACTCATTTAGAGTAAAGAGCTGTCATATAGATAATTAGCATTACAAGTTGTAATTTCTTAAACTTAAAGAGTCTGAAATAATTTTTGAACATAGGCAGCTGTTAGCCATTTTGTAAGTACACTATTATCACAAATAAACTTCTATTTGCTGAAATGTTAACTACAGAAAATGAAAGGAGTGTTTTTACAAAGGCTTTTAATAAAAACTTAGCTTAGAGTAATTAAACTCGTAAATGTATAAAATGCTGACCTCACTAGTAAAATATGCCATATTTGGTGATCTAATTTTCTCTGTGCTTGCAGCTCCTACTAACTTTTATTATGAATGTTATTCTATATAATACTAAGTAAAAGATTAAAAATCAATGCATTGGTTTAGATGCTTTTATGTGGGGCAAATAGTGTATTACAAAAAGGTAACACTTACATTTTGTAATTACTTTGTGTGTGTCTGTTACTCCGGAATCATAGCAACTTGATACATTTTAGGAAAATTGCTTTAAATCATAGCTTTCATAATATTAGCAATTTTGAATGCACAAAATCATAATTAATATAATGTGGCATTTAAATGATTCATGTAACTATTTTTTTTTCCTAGCACAGAAAATGCAAGTTTTGTTGAAATTAACTAAATAGAGGTTGAATGCTCATTTGAGGAAGGAAAACCAATTCCTACTGTGTGCATTACATGCTAAAGGCACAGGATAAGCTAGCTTCTATATCTATGTCCTCCATGGGAGGCAGAGCATCAAATCAAGCACAGCCTGGGACAAATTGGGGACAGAACAGCAGCCACTGCCCAGAAACTTCCCTGTCCCATTGTTCTCCTATGGAGAAATCATATTTTCTTAAAAAGGAGCTTTAGCTATTTACCCTCCAGTGGTTAGCTTCTTAGGGATAGCCAGGTTTTTTGCATTCATCATAATGAAAAAGACTTTTGTTTCATTTAGCAGCCTAGCTGGAGACAGAGGTAGGGATGTTCAATCCCCTTCACTTTTGTGTAAAGAACAATTGCAGCACCTTTCTTGTTAAGATGGAAAAGGATAATTTCCTATACAGTAAAATTTAGGAAGAGAACTCAATTCCCGCTTAATGAGTTTCTACAAAGCATATGAGTAAAAAGCAACATATAAAATACTGAAGATGTTCAAATGTGCGTGATGTAAACATAAAACTCTGATAGCAGGCTTCAAAAGTTAAGAGAGAGCTCTGTTCTAAAAAAAAAAAAAAAAAAAAAAAAAAATCTGTTATTGTAACTATTTCAATTTAACCTCATACTTTTCAGTGAGTTTGAGCACTATATGAAATGGTTGAAGAGATTTTATTAAACATTTGAGGGTGTGTTATAGATGATTTGATTAAGAACACAGACTATTAAGCATATAAAATTTTCACTTGGGCAGAGAGGGGAAGGAGTGTTGTGTGATATTCCTGATATAGGATGTCATCCTTCAAGGAAAGTTTTACAAAACACCAGATGCATTCTGTTTCAATCAGAACAAACAACTTCAAAAATAAAATGAGATAAAATAGAAAAGAATATGAAAGAGAAGTAGATAAAACGAGACAAGTACAATGAAAAACAACAAAAAAAAAATCAAAGTACATCACAGGCTGCAAAATTAATTTTATTTCCTACACTTGTGCTTAAATTATATGTGTGTACATGTGTGCATGTGTGGTGTTTTTCATAGTTTTAATACATATATATATATATATTTTTTCTGTGGGTTGTGGTAAAAAAGAGTTTGCATATTTCTGCTCCAGAGTAGCAGAAAGTGAAACAGAACAAGTAGCATGTTTGCTGATAAGCAGGGTCCATGTGTATATGTTATAATGCCATAGGTGGAGAACACAAATTCTAGTTTAAATTCCTGCCCCAAATTGAAAGTCATAAGGCCAGATGTTCTGTACAGCTGAGCTTGACCCACAATCCAGCTGCTGCTTCAACAGAAGAACTCCTCAGTGTGCTGCAAAGTGAGTAGCCACAGAGATTCACTCATTTTTCCATGGGCAATTATTCCCCTGGGCAATGCACTGGAAACCAGGTAAGATGAAATATAGTTTTCCTTTCTTTCTTAATAAAATGTATATTTATGAAATACCGCTTTGGCCTTAGGGCTTATGTAGGTAGTAAAAGAGTAAATACTATGTATTAATCATTCGTCGGTTCTTTAAAAATTTACAATATGAAAGGGGGATATTTATTGAACAATAGAATTTTAAAACCTTATAATAAGATAGGGTCCATATCTTTAAAGAAGTCATGATGTGCAAATAAAAATAAATCAACTAATACATATGAAAACTATAATACTATGTGCTACATATAAACACAGCATGTTTAAAAGCAAGTAGAAGGAGATATCTGAAAGGAGGAATAAATCAGAGAAGCATTTAAAGTACCATTTACTTCCTCAAGGATCTAGAACTAGAAGTACCATATGACCCGGCCATCCCATTACTGGGTATATACCCAAAGGATTATAAATCATGCTGCTATAAAGACACATGCACATGTATGTTTATTGCAGCACTATTCACAATAGTAAAGACTTGGAATCAACCCAAATGTCCATCAGTGACAGACTGGATTAAGAAAATGTGGCACATATACACCATGGAATACTATTCAGCCATAAAAAAGGATGAGTTTGTGTCCTTTGTAGGGACATGGATGCAGCTGGAAACCATCATTCTCAGCAAACTATCGCAAGAACAGAAAACCAAACACCTCATGTTCTCACTCATAGGTGGGAACTGAACAATGAGATCACTTGGACTCAGGAAGGGGAACATCATACACCGGGGCCTATCATGGGGAGGGGGGAGGGGGGAGGGATTGCATTGGGAGTTATACCTGATGTAAATGACGAGTTGATGGGTGCAGCACACCAACATGGCACAAGTATACATATGTAACAAACCTGCACGTTATGCACATGTACCCTAGAACTTAAAGTATAATAATAATTAAAAAATTTAAAAAAATAATAAAATACCATTTACAATAAATATTATAAAATTATTGGAATTTGTATTATGAGATAAAATAAGAAAAAAATTGTAAAAACTGGAAATGGTATATGCATTGAGGTATGAACGTATTTTGTGAAGCTTAGTAAATTGTGTAATTCAACTAGTAATTGTATATGTGAATATATGATGATTATATGTTATGTCATATATCACACATCATTGATTATCCTATATTATGTAATGTAAAATATTGCAATTACATACCACTAACATCTTTTCAAAATTATGGCAATTTTCAATTAGTTTATTTAATAGTTTATTATTGTGTGACAGTTATTGTGCAGAACACTTTTCCAGTAATAATCTTCAGCAACATTTCCTCTATTTTATGGATAGAGCATGGGTCCAGAGCACGTAAATAACTTGCCCTATGCCACCCAAGTAGTGAGTTGAAAGCTTAGCCCTGTGTCTGTAATCCAAACAAGCTTACTATTTTATTTGTATATGTAATCTGACCTAATTATTTTTATCATGTATTTTCTATTCTTTAATTTGTGCATAACTACACTTGCAACTAGTTATGTAAATAGAGACATTAATGACATATTTCTGTCATCTTCAAAAATAGGTATGTGCCCAAAGAGCAGTGGAAAATGCATGTTATTCTGAATAAACTTACTTTCCTAAAGTTTATTTTCCACAATGAAACATTGGGTACAGAGTAAATTTGAATGTGCATCAGACAAGTAGGTACAGCATTTTGAAGACTATGAAACAGTTTAATAATCAACACATGCACTAAACTTTTCAAAAGGTAGAGTTGTAATTTAATTTTATTCATAGCTGTCAAGTACCAAAGGCCAGAAATAAGAAAATAAGTTCAAAAGAATATTAAAAATTAGATCCTTAAATAGAATACCAGACAGATGAGCTCATAATCTTTAATGTTTCTAAGATTAATAACAAGTAAGTTAAATTTTCATTTTCTTCCCTTGTGGATTCACTATTTTGTCGCATGTAAAAATTGAGTATAAAGAAATTCATACACTCTCTTAATATATTTGTATTATACCACTTGTACCATCACAAATAAATGTTTCATTTCTTTGGGAATCCCAACTTTCATTGCTATAAATAATTAATTTTGAGAACTAGATAATGGTTGTTAAAGGTCATAAAAGAAACAAAATTTTAAACATTCCTTTTAGTAGAATAGTGCAAATGACTTAGAAATGAAGCAACTACCCCAGTAGCAGTTCTATACCAACAATTAAACTGAAGGGTGGTGCTGAAAGAAAGCTTTTTTTTTTTTTTTTTTTTGATCTGTTGTTAGCATATTGAGAGTCCAAAAATATTTCATAGGGAGTTTGGCTTTCATTTATTATTTATTTAACTGTTGTGGCTTCTTATGTGTAAACTCTTTCCAACGACTTTATATTGCATGTTCATTTTCATCTTTGTTCCTTACTTTTGGATGTGTCATTCCCACACCTCCAGACCTTCTGTCTCCCTCGTTTTGCAATAACTGAACATCAAAATCTTTTCATAGACTGTATAGGATGTATTGCTACTCTGTTGACATGAGCTCTACTCCACTTCCAGAAAAAAAGAAAAAAAAAAGCAGTTCACTAAACATTAAAATACACACAGCAAGGAAGTATTAGAAGAAAAAAAATTGCCTTTTTGTCTGCTTGCTCTTTGCAACTCAGACGTAGATGCTATGTATATGGTAACTGCTTTATGAAATAAAATTCTTTGGTTTTCCAAATCAGAAGGGGTGATAAGAATTAAATTTTTAGGCAAAGTGGTCATAAGACTAGTTAGAAAAGTTGTAACTGTTTAGCTAGGGAACTGGTTAGACTAGGGAAGACAAAATAGTACAGTTTTAACTGTGATATTTCACAAATACTAATATGTGCTTATGATTGACAATTATTTTTAATTTCCAAATTTGAAACAACTATCAATTCTCTGCCTTTGTATCATATCATTTTATTCTAGCTCACATGGATTTACAACTAAGAGCATGCTATTTATAAAAGTTTAAGTTAGGTGGGCCTGGTGCATTTTCCCAAAATCTGAGCTGTCATAAATTCATAAAATGATAATTTGCTCCCCAATCAAAAACATCTCTGGTTAGAGAAAAATTGCTGGTCTTACACTTTAAAACTGAATTGTACTAAGTTGTCTACCTCTGTCACCCTGATAGCGTGTCACTGAATTAAACATTTCAGTTAGAACTTTTGTGTTCAGGTCACGAGATTAATGACTTCTGAAGAGCAGGAGGTATATTTGGACCTCATTTGGCAAGTAATTTGTAAGAAAGCTAGCTCAACTTTAGAAATAGTGAATCGGTTTTCTCAATTCTTAGCAAAATGACATTTATTTCATTTTTTACATGAAGTCATGATGAAATTGTATATTTGATAAATAAATGTTATTTACTAAGTAATACTACATTTCCTAAGTTTATTCATTTGGCATATTAATTCGACGTATACAAAACAGTAGAGGTGTTCAGCTGGAAATAACAAAATATCAACAGTGGCTGAAACAATTAAATTGCCTATTTGTCTCACATAATAAACATTCCTAGAAACGGTCAGTGTGGGGATGAAATGGTGGCTCAGTGACACGGTAATGTCTTTGTTTTTAGTTCAACTCAATTGTATTTTTATTTTAAATGATTATTGTTGAAAAAGAGTGAAAATTCAAGAACACTTACACAAGTCTAATGAAGACTCCTTCCAATATCACTGTATCTTATACAATAACATATTTATTCTTTATGATTGCTACTTTCCATATCTTCGTCATTGCTCCCGAATGCCACGGAAGACCTATTCTAAGACGAGAAAAAGGTTAAACATAATTAAAAGTGGACTTACCTGACCTTATTCAGCCTTATAGCCATTGATTTTTCAAAAGATGCTATTATGTGGCTTTAAAGAGGCTTTTCCAATTTCTCTTCTCTTTAATAACTGAATTATCCCAATACACCTAGAAGTTCAATGATTCTTCATTTAAAAATATACATATTTTTGTATTAATGTGTTTTAACATAAATGAGAACAGAAAATTTATACAAAAAGTTGATAACTTGCATATTTCGTTCTGTTAAAATTATCCAGTCATCCATGGTATGAGTGCCATGCATTACTATGGTTAATTCTCTTTCATTCTTAGACTGTGGGAAAACTCTAGTTCCTAGCCTCTGGAAGTAAGGTGTGACCACATGGCTATAGGCAGTACATTTCAAGAAGAAATAACTTGCACTACTTATGGCTAGAACATTTAATTGTGCAAGATCCTCTATCTCTGCTCATGCAACAGAGATACTGGAAGCTAATGGTGACAAAAAGCCTATCATTTTGAGTTCCTTAGTACAATGAAAAAAATGCTTGCCTATTCACACTCTCCCCACAATCCCCCACACCAAAAGACAGGCCACCAAGCTGCATCAGCCTCTGTTTGCTCTACCTTACGTCCTCTGGAATAGCAGCAAGCTACTTAACTCTTGTTTGTTCTCAGTAGTCCCAGGCATCAAGAGTATGCTGGGCCTCATCAGAGTTCTGAGACAGGCAAAATAGAAACTAATCTCTCTATACCTAGGCATATCATATTCAAAACACTAATTCCTTTAAAGATAATTGTTCAATCATTTCTGTATGTGTTTGATAAACTAACTGAGGCTGATTGAATATCAGATTTTCCTGGAACACTATGTACCTTTTAACTTATAGAATGATATTTGTTATTGTTCTGAGAAAATTATATTTTGTTGTATACTTTTTGTTTTCATTTCCATACATCTATTATTTAGCTACAGGAACATAGATTACTATTTTTGATTATGTATCTTTTTTTTTTCCTTTAGCACACACCTGCTAATTTTTTAAATCTTTATGCAATGGCACTATTTTCTCTAGCATCAGTTTTAATTTATATTGAAACTAAGCCTTTTTTTTATTTATCACATGATTTAATAGGATTTCTAACCTAAGTGTTCTGACATGTGCCAGACCTTGTCTTCTGCTATCTTATTTTTTGTTGATTTCTTGTATTTCAACTTGAGCTTTTTCAAAGAGCCCATTAAATATTGCTGGGATTTTAAAAGACAAACTTAATTCTTAGCATGTTAATATCATAATCTATTTACTTGTATTAAGATTACTGACATATTTTTAGTTAATCTGACTATTGTCCCATTTTGTTTTCTGTTTTCCATTAGAACATGCAGAAAAATGGACTCTGCCTCTCTACCGCATTCCAAAGATAAGTAAAATTGTGTTGAATTAGCAGAAGCTACTTCCCATAAGAATCCTAGCTGTGATTGGGTAATAGAACTTTTAAGGAAGGCAACCACCACACATACATACATTTAAATTTTTCTAAGAAAATGTAAAGTTAATGATGAACTTTATCATCCTTCTCATTAAGGCAGTTAACTTCAGACAATAAAATTTACGTATAAATGTCTCCTATTCTAACATACATGATCTAGTTGTGCAGAATTCTCTTTCTGCTCTGCTTAAGGATGTTATAGTCAATATTTACTGTTACCACCATGTTATGATTGCCTCTTGCTTCATTACACTCTGACTGAGCTCAGTTTCATTCTAATTATGTAGTATATATTTTTCCTTCACTCAGGATCTAGAAGTAGTAAACTCAATTGGGTTTTTATTATCTGAAGGCATCTTTATTGTACAATCACCCTTCAAAGATAGTTAAGCCAGTATACCTGTCTGACTTGAGACATATATTTTCTAATGAGTTAACTATATTACTCAACCTGCTACTGTGTCTGCTATTTCTAGTATTAATTCAGCTACTCATAATCTTTTGTACTAAATAATCTACTCACCATGTTATGTTTAATATTTTTGTCTTTGAATTTTTTACATTTATGACTAATATTTGATAAAAGTATATATATTTATGCAGTTATATGGACATAAACACTTACTAGGGACTCAGTATCTTCATTCAGGCTTAGAATTCATACTTTCTTTCACTTCTGGGATATTCTTAGCCACTTTTCCTTTAAATATTGACTCTCTTAGTCCCTCTATTGTTTTTCTTCTGGCATCCTAGAAAGGAATAAATTAGATATTCTCAAGCTAACCTTTCAAGTTAGCCTTCATACTTCTTTATTTCTTTTTCATACATTCTTCTGAATATCTTTATGAGCTCTACTATAAATGATTCCCTCAAATGTTTTCCAACTCATCAATTTCCTTTTGCCTGTTGTTTAACCTATTTATCAATTTATATGACTATTATTTCTTATTTACAGAATTTATATTTAATTATTTAATTCTTTTTCATACCTTATTTTCTCTTATAATATCTTGTTTTTCCCTTGCTTCTTTTTTTCCCCACTCAGTGAATATTGTAAACATATGTATTTTAAAGATGCTTGAATACTGTGTTTTATCTTAGGAATCAATATTGCCTTTTTTCTCCCTGGGCATAATATTTCATCATAGTTTATTTCTCTCTATGTCTTATATATTTTAGTGATCTTTAGTTTTGGGGTTTTTCTTTTGAAACCCCCCAAAATGGTAAACCAACTCAGAAAGCTACGAGTCGTAGAATCTTCCACATGGCATAGTTTCAAAATTCTCTCTTCATGGATTCTACAGGTTTTGCTGATTCAAGGCTCTTTTTTATATTGGTTTCTTCTTAGGCTGTAAAAATCTGTATCTGCACTCACAAGTGATAGACGTTTTGATTTTTCATTTCTCATCCATTTATAATTCCAGGCAGGTAGCCAGTGTTCTTGCCACCAAGTTTCTAGGTTGGTGGACCTAATAATTTCAGTGCTATTTCTAGGAGAGGAGAATCCTTCATTTTTTCAGGTTTATATAGAAAAGTAGTTCTAATACTACTGTATGCAACAAAGGTGCTCAATTATTTTTCCTATGAGAGCTTTAAAATCCCAATTTATATCTGTATATTTGAATCTGATGCCTCTTGGGAAATATTTTTCCCTTGAATGAATGTTAGAATTACCTGGAAAGAATAACACTTAAAACTTATTTATTGAAGTTGACATGAATACAGAAAAGTAGACGTATGAGAAATGAGCAGATTGGTGACTTTTCAAACATTAAACATGCCTTTATAGCCAGCATGGAAATAAATATAGGACTTTTCTTTTAACCTTACTCATAATCTTGAGTGTGTGTTTGTTTGTGTGCATGCTTGATATTTTCTGATGCTTCAGAATTTCCATTTCTCCATTTCTTGTTACCAACTTGTATTGTTTATAGTTTTATTTTTAGTATTATAATTTAGCATCTCTGTATGTGTAATGATTTAGTGTTTCTCATCTCAATTTTGTTTACTATATTGGTCAAATATTCTCTGCCTCCTCATGCACTAGTTGCTTTTGTCTTACTGACTCTGAGAAAACTAGACCTAATTGTCAGTTATAAATATCTGTATTTGGCTGTAAATTTTTGCAGAAATTCAGATCTCATCATATTTGGATTTCTGAGGAACTCTCAGAGATTCTTGCTTTACTGCTTTGGAAATTTCCAAAACTTTGGGTGAGAGACTCCAGTAATATCATCTCCTCCCAGCCCACCATGGGGAAAGAATGAGATTGTAAACTTGTATCTGGTGTACCATTATCTTCCCCCAAAAGAGGCACTGTGTAGTTCCTCTTAAGTCTGAATAATACTGGCACATTTGGCACAGATGGATAAGGGTGAAAAAGTTGCCAAGTACAATGGAATTCTCTTATGGCATGCAGTCTACACCATGCATCTTCATAGCATTATCACTGATTTCTTTTTATTTTATTTTATTTATTTTTATTTTCAAAGATAACTTTAGATATTTCTCTCTAAAGCCATTGCATCCTGAAACAATTATAGGTTTTATGTTTTATTTTCTTTTTTTAAGTTTCATATCTTCTCAAAAACTGAAAATGGAACTATTGTTAAAGTAAGTTATTTTTATCCACCTGACTATATTTATATAAAATTGATATAATTATTCAATTTATCCTTAAAAATAATGTTATGTTTGCAATATATTATATATATATATTTTTATTTCTCCACTAAACAATCATTTTCTTTAAAGATTACTAGGATGAATTTTAGAAACATAAATTTGATAATATGTTTCTGCCTCAATATAATTCAGATGATATTGAAAATGAGTACCTGAATTTCACCACCAAATTTTTAATTTGTTGTTGAAGTATTTTTGAAGCTTGGAAACTTTAAATTGTGTCTTTCTGATTATAGAAAATATTACAATGTTAAATAACTGTCAAGGTAAACATTAATAAGCCATTTATATAATGTATCATAGTAGTTAAAGTCTGAAGATACATTATAATGACTTGAACAGTCTTTTAAACATTCCAATGCCAGGACCATAGAATTTCTGAGAGTGAGCTCTAGATGCCAGTATTTTTGAAATTCCTCAGGGAATTCCAACTGTAACTCAAGTTGAGAGCCACTCATTGACTATGTATATTATATTATGGTATGTAGTCTATAGTAAGACAGACATTTTTTAAAAGGTAATAGATACATACTAAGGTTTTAGATACATACTATCTAAAAACATCAGAAAATGAAGCTAACGAGGAAAAGCAATAAAATATAAAATATCCATTAGAAATTCTAAGGAATCCTACTTTGATGTTGAAAGGCAGCAATAGGTATAAAATAAGAGCTGTCATTTTCAGAAAAAAAAAAAATGTATCAGTTTAAGAACTTCCAAAATGGCATATTATTTTTTCATTTTAAAAATATATGACATTTACAATGAGTTTATTTTAGGAAATGATTGCTGTGGTCAGGTACATTTATGACACTAGCATAATTGTTTAGTAAATTCAACATCAAGAACTTCCAGCTTTGTTTTATTTTTATTATTACTTAACCCTAGTTTTAATACATATTTAATTTCAATATGATTAATAATAATAATGTTGAGTCAAATATTTACATATATAAAGCTTCTTTTTCCAATAATTTACTTAGATTAGGCCACGAGATACAGAATAATGGATTTTATGGTAAACAACGTTAAGACTCTTGAATATTCTGACAAAGTTGATGGTCTTTTTTATTTCTCTATGATTATCATTTTTGTTCACAATTTATTGACTGGAGGACAAATACTAAAATATTATTTATAGTAATATTAGAATTGGACAATAATTGTATCCTCTTGATGTCAACTTGTATTTAAGTCCGAAATCATCTATTACCTATGTGACCTTAAAGTTCCTACATTTTCCAAACCTCAATACCTCAATTTATAAAATTAAATACTATGTATCTCATTAAACTTTTGCGATCATTAATTTTAAGTTGTTTTTATAAGCAATTGTGTCATTTTCAAATTATCACACCTGCATCTTTGTTATATTGTTTATTTATATCACATATTTTTAAAAAATATTTTCATTGATGCCTCCACATGTGAGGAATCATTCTCTGTTTTACAGAATCTATATTCTGGCTGGGCAGTGTGGCTCATGCCTGTAATCCCAAAACTTTGAGGAGCTGAGGAGAGATGATTGCTTGAGCCCAGGAGTTGTAGACTGGCCTGGACAAGATGATGAGAGACTGCATCTCTACAAAAATCTAAAAAAGTAGCCAGGCATGTTGGCACACACCTGCGATGCCAGCTACCTGGGAGGCTGAGGTGGGGGGATCACTTTATTCCACGAGTTTGAGGCTGTAGTGCTCTGTGTTTATACCACTACACTTCAGCCTGAACAACAGAGTGAGACACTGTCCCAAATAAAAAAAAGTCTTTCTTTCATTGACTATCCCCACCTGCATAGTTAGCTACCATCCTCCCTACCTACTGCTCTCTCTTGCCTGTGGTATCACAGTCGTCTCACTGTGGGTCTGTACTTTCATTCCTGCACTCTGAGTTTCTTTTTCGCACAGAGAGGAGAGTTTTAATTTTCAAATGTGTAATAATATATAAGGTGCTTTCTCAAAACTTTCTAATGTCTTTCCTTTAAACTTATAAGTACAAATTTATATATTAATTTGGATGTAGATTATCCATGAAGGTAATCAATAAAGCCCTATGTCATCTGGTCAAGACCTTGTCTCTGACCACTTGTCCACTCTGTTCCAGCCACTCTGGTTTCCTTATTTGTTCATATTCTCTCTTTCCTCTACCTGCAGTGTTTTACTCCAGATATTAAAATCGCTTGCTTCCTCCTTTTTTCCTTGTCTCCTCTGAAATGTCATAGCCTGAGAGATGACTTTTTTGAACATTGATCTAAAACAGCATTACAAAAAAGATATGCCTTTAAAAATATTTTTGAAAAGCATCACTCTGTCACACTCTCTCCCTACTTACTCATCTTTACTTTTTCTGATAATACTTACCTCTGATAAACATTATATATTTTCTGTCTCTGCCTCTAAGACATGACTTCCATGGGGATAGTATTTTTTTTAATGTTCACTGCTGTACCCTCTGGAATGCTTAAAACTATACCTTGTATAGGATAGGTATTCAACAAGTATTTGTTGAATGAATAAACTAATGCAAGAATGAACTGATGAAAATGTCCTGAACAACATTTAATAATACTAGTAATAGCTTGTGTTTATTATTTATTGCTGTGTAACCAAAGCCACGAAAACCTAGTGGCTTAAAACATTACAAATCAGGAATTTGGGCAGGACCCAGAAAGGTCATCTCTGCACCACCTGGCATCAGCTGAGGCAGCTTATATCCCACGGGCTGGGGCAGTCTAAAGGCTCACTCTCGTGTCTCTGGCTGTTGGTATTGATTGTCAGCTTGGACATTAGCTTGGTTTGAGGGAAGAATACATACATATGCCCATATGATGGGGCTGCTTGGCTTAAGTACAGTATGATGGCAGGCTTCCAACTAAGATACTTACAATAGAGAAAAGAGGCAGACAGTAAAAAGGTATACTGCATTTTATCATATGGTCTCAGAAGTCATGCAGTGTCACTTCTGTCCAATTCTATTCATCAAAACATGTGACTAAGCCTGGTTCATATTCAAGGAGAGAGATATTAGACTCTAGTTTTTAATGGAAAGACTGTCAAATAATTGGCTGACATCTTTTAAAACCATTACAGATGGCAGTGTTATTTTCATCCTCATTTTAATGGAATTGCCTCTAGGATTTTCCTATCCAACAATAGCAAACACAAGATTGATAAGCCAGCTTATTGCAAGTGAATTAATGAATATGACAATTTTGTATATATAAAGACTTATTTTTATGCTTCATTAAAAAATTGTACCTAAGTAGCTATCGGTATGTACTAAATTATTCCTAATAAACTGGTAAGATACATTAAAATTTTTGAAATATAATAATACAAGCAACTTGTTAAGTATAATATAGTAATTGCGATTAGTGCTGGCTGGCCCTTCTTATGGATGTATTCCACTCTTGCCCACGTTGGCTTTTCCTTGTCCCCTGCCAATTTTACTGCCAATGTGACAGCATTTATGAATTTATTGAACACTTTCAGTTTTGATATGATGGCCAAATTTATATCTGAAATAAAATTTTTCTTTCTTCAGAAAAAAAGATTTAGCTTACTGCTGATTTGATGGTTACCAGTCTTGGGGGCTTAGGGTACTATTACCCAGCATTGCTTTCCAGAAAGCCAACCTTTATTTCAGCAAAGTAAATATGAAAAAAATTAAAGTTATTCATATTTCAGCAATAAAAAGGAATAAAATATTCTGTTTCCATCACTGAACACTGGGTGGTTTATTCACATAAAATATTTAGATACAATATTAATTTTCTCGCAAAATATCTTATTTTCTTATCAAGCAGTGACTTACAGCATCTGACATCAGATGCTATATTATTTTGCATAGTTCTATAATGCTGACATATTTAGGTTTTTACAGAGGTCTCCCTGTGTGATTGTGTATATATTAAACAAATAAAAGCTTAGAAAGCAGTTGGAAATATTGCTTCTCTTTAGGGATAAACAGATCCATTATATAAGAAATATAATTAGATTCAATAATATATCTCCACATTAAAAAAGAAAGTCCCTTATTACAAAATAAATTGTCATTAAAAAATTAGACCTGGTGTACAATTAAACAAAACACAATTAGTAATCTTACTCTAAATGTGAGACTAACATTATTTCAAACTGTAGAAATACTAGTAATATGAATAGCTTAAATATACTTATGTTTTTATAGCATACATTTAAAAACTCAAAAAAGTATTTCAGGAACTTTTTATTACATTTCCTTATTGCATTCTCAAAAAACAAAGGGAAAATGTAGAATATTGAAAGACAGATTTGATTCTTATAAGAGATCCAGTAACACTTGTCTTTCTTTTGGATAGTTAGAAGTAAACTTCTATTATAAAAGGGAGATTTTTATCACTGAATTTTAACAGGCAAAGGATGTGTACAGCTTCAAAAAGCTGACATGATTTTACCTTCAAATTCTTTTTCCTCCTCAAATATTAAAGATATTTGCAGATCCTTAGACCTGTTTGTCTACTTAGCCAAGTTAAATTAAAATGCAAGATGATAATCTATTGTTAGATTATTTTTCCAATATTGACAATCAGTTCCCTTCTATAATGAACTTTTTCCTGTGCTAGCTACTTCAAATCTTTTTATCCTGTACCCATAGGATTGAACATGATTATGAAAGATAAACCTTAGTAATAAAAGATGAAAAGAGGTTATGACATTCTTATTAAACAGAAAAGGCAACTTCTTCTGATTCTAATCTTATAGTTACCAGCATTATTAGAACATTATTAGAAGTAGAGGAAATAGGCATATTTATTCATAAGTCTTATTCTCATAAATTATACTTTCTAAAGAGTAGAACTTTCAAAACTAGTGCATTGTGATTCTTCTGTTTTGTTTTATAAAATGTATAATAGAAATTCTACTTTTCTTTTTTAAAATATAAATATTTTATCAGAAATAAACTAACATATTAATGGAAAATTACTAAAACTTCCTAGGGGTTAAATAATAGGAGACAAGAAAATTAATCTTTTGTGAGCCGTGTGTTCCAGACAGTTGACTTTCTTTTTTTTCATTTTATCTTTCCAGGAAACTAAAGAAGAATTCAAAATAGTATTTGAACTATTTTAACACAGCTCAAATAACTGTTTTAACAGTTCAAATATTCTGTTTTAGGAGACAGAATCAAAAATAGTTTAAGTAGAAAGGGATTTATTAAGAGGTGGAGAGTCACTAAGTCACTAGGAGGGGTTAAGAGATGCTAGGCTCACGTTCCAGGATCGTAGACATGAGCCACTGCATAAACAAAGTCAGGAACTTTCAAAACAGGAGGCAGCTCATAGAGATGCAAACTCTGGAATAACTTCCTTTCTGTGACAATCCAACAACTACTAAAATTGGGAAGCTCTTTGAAAAACCTTAAAAAGTCATCACAATAGTCAACAGTCTTGAGTCTTACTATTCTGGTTGTATTAGTCAATTATTAAACAAACTCATGATAAGTGTATCTAATTACAGAAAACCAAAATCATGTTTGGTGCCCTTGCTGTAAGGTAATATAGGAAATACAAATAGAGTCCAGAATCCATATGCTTAAAGTAGGTTGGAGAGGGCATTGGAACAGGTGTCACCTCTATCCACCAATCTCCTCCCTTCACCACCTCTTTGGATACTCAGTACCAGTGCAGATCCTGTTCCAGTTACTAGGGCAGACAAACAAATCATCCCAAGGCTTAGCACCTTTACACAGCCATTTTTTTTTCATTGTTCTGCCTTAAGTCTTTATGCATTTTCGTTCATATATTGACTAGAGCTGTAGTCATCTGAAAACTCTGCTGAGATGGATAACTGAGAAGGCCTACTCGTATCGCTGATTTTGGAACCTCTGTTGTAGACTAAAAGTCCTAAAGTGGTTTCTTTATATGGCCTGGCTTCCTCACTGTGTGGCAGCACAGGACTCAAGGCACAATTGCTCTAGTGTGCAAGGAAGATGCTCCATTGCTTTTTACAAAATAGTATCAGAAATTACACATCATCACTTCTGACATATTCTATTAGTCTCAACAGTCTCTAAAAGGTGGTTTCAAGGTAAAGGGATGTAATTCCCACATTTCAATGAAAGAAGTTTTAGAAACAAGAAATATTTAATAAATCAATTAAAGATGTGTTTGCAGTAACATGATACACAGAAAAGATATATTATTTTTTCTAAGCAAATGTTTATGAGAGTCAGGAAGAATTACTGCACTCTTCCTGAAAAATCAAATGTAGTAATTCTGCTATTAGGTGGTCGACTGAATCCTCTAGGATATAGCACCATAGTGATAGTTCTCTGCAATTTATTGATTGACACTTTTAATTGCTAGTATTTGATATGCTTTAATGTGAACAAGTTGATGCTATTGAGCCCATGCAAATCTGTCCTTGAAACCATGATCACACTGTGTATAAACCCATTAACCAAAAGCTAGGATGGATGTGGAAAGAAGGCGACTGACATCCTTAAGTTAGGGTACCACGTTTATCCAATTATTGAGAGTGTCCTCTACAGAACATTCATGTCAGCAGTAAGTATTCTCACTCATTAGGCCCATTCAGTGAGGTCTATCCACATTCCTCTTTCACAAGCTGTCTTGTCATCAATACTTCAATCTTGTTCTTCCCAAATTCCTCATTATTCATATAAACCATGAGCTACTGCCCATGACTCACCATGTATCTTTACCTGTAGTAGTCCCTAATTCCAGGATAAGTAGAAAACAATTTGTAACAGTTTTACTTACTGCCAAGATTTCTCTTTCCCAATCTCTTCTCATCTATCCTGTTCAACTGCAACATTCTAAGTATAGCTAAACAATTTTATGGGCAAATCCCCATGAGACTATAAATACGGGGTCGGCAAGAAGTGGCAAAAGTAAGCACACAGGAACATTAAAAACTGTTCAAGCTGAGTCTTGAATATAGCACACTCAGTTCCTGTACAGTTCTTCTAGGAGTGACTGACTTTATAACTTTCAGAAGAACTAACACCAAATTTCTGTATTTATATATTGTTTTACTTTAAGTTCTGGGATCCATGTGCAAAACGTGCAGGTTTGTTACATAGGCATACATGTGCCATGGTGGTTTGCTGCACCTATCAATCTGTCATCTAGGTTTTAAGCCCCGCATGCATTATGTATGTGTCCTAATGCTCTCCATCCCCTTAGCCCCACCTTCCGACAGGCCTCAGTGTGTGATGTTCCCCTCCCTGTGTCCATGTATTCTCATTATTCAATTCTCATTTATGAGTGAGAACATGAGGTGTTTGGTTTCCTGTTTCTGACTTACACCAAATTTATAATGGAAAGTTCAAGACTTGTCATTTGTTCCATTGTCTGGTGTTCAGAATCCACTTCACACAATAACAAGTGAAGAATAATTTCTGGTCACTTGAAAGAGAGTTTAGCATTGCTCTGAAATCTAAGAAGTCGCTTCTCTCACTTGTCTACTAAGCCTGTGATAGGCGTCATGAATCATCCTGATCAGGCAGGCGTTTTTAGCATCACCATATTCAGCGGCTAATAAGGGCTGGGTGGAAACTGTCTTTTAGTAGATCAAGTCTGAGCCAGCTGGAAAGCCTTTTCTTGCTTTCAGTCCAACTAAAAACTGGCAGTCTGATGAGCCACTTAGTAAATGTGTCACAGCAATACAATTAAATATGATATCTGTTTCCTCCAGGCTTCAAAGAGGTCCACAATTATGCCTGGTTCTCAGTGGTAGAGAAAGTAAACTGAAGCAACTTATCTTTCTGGAGGAGGTGATCTAATACGTAGAACTATAGATGTCAGAAACTATAGGATGCCTGAATACTGTATTTTGGCATCCAGAATACTACTTCCTGATCAGGTACTATCAGCAATCGGACACCTTGGCAGGAGCAGGCTATATCCTATGATGTGGTGAAGCATTTAAGGTCTACAGACTAAAGTATAGCCATGAAGCAGAGTATTTGCATTGCCCTAAGGATTTCAATAAAGATTTAACATTGTACCTCTTTGAGAAAAGCATAATGCATCCTATGATTTTCTGATTATTGGGATATAGAAAAAAATATAACATTTAACAAATCATTACTGCATAATAAGTATTAGGAACCATGTTAATTTGTTGCAATAAAAATGAAAATAAATACGAATGGTCACTACCTAAGTTTGGAATAATCCTTTATTATTTTCTAAGAGTTATTTTTCTTCTGCACAGATCAAAAGATTTAAAAAAAACAGGGGTTGTGTCAGAGGCCATTTCTTCTCTCTCTTTGATGTCTTTGATAATAACCCTATATTCTATGAAGCCTCCAGGGATTCATTATTGCTTTTGATTTGCTATTTTAGTAAGGAAAGGGAGGCTCCAAAAGCTTCCAATTAGTTTGCCAACCAATGTCTCCCACTCCACAGAGAAGCATTGTGGGAAGTTTGCCAGTGCCTGAGTATTTATAGTCTAACCATACACTCACGAACTGAGGAAATAACTATAGTGGGGGGGCATAAACAGAGTTAACTCTATTTACCATCTGACCCTCATAAGCCCTCCGTCTGATCAATGAAATAGTGTGACATTGTAGATTCAGGAGAACACAGTTAGTTTAGAGCCAGTGTTGAATCACTCCACTGAAGTCTATATAATTTTCTTTTTCTAGTGTAATTTGCTCCAGTAAATCAAAATAGATTTCTTAGCAGAAGATTGGGAAAAAGATGTACTGTGTACTTCAGATGTCTGTGTGGAATCCTTTAACCAGCTATGCGACTTTTCCTTGATTCAAAGAAGTCTATTTTTAAAAGGAATTAAAGTGTGGGAATTTGGAGAGGTATAAGAAAGTTCCATCTCATAATTCAATTCAGGGCTCTCTCTTCCCCAGACATAGAGGAAATACTTGGTTAGGTAAATAAACTGCCATCTTAATGGACTGATATATTATCTTAGGGATTATATAATCTACTAGCTACTAACAAAATCTCTGTAGGTAAGAGCATTCTGATTATATTTTATCTGCTATGTGGTTCAATAATCACCACCTCTATGGTTAATTGTCATTAATTGCTGCATTTTTGCAAGTGCAATCATGAAAATACCATTATTAACACTGACATTGGGTAATGTATGTCAGCAGAAGCATCTTGTTCTTATCCTCTGCCCACAGAAGACAGCCATCAATAGCACATTCTAGGGTGCAGATGCTCCCTTTACCAATGACATTCTTAGTGGCTTTGTAAAGCAGTTAGCCTCACAGCCATCTTAGTGGATGTCTTAGTTTGTTTTCTGTTCCTTATGACAGAATACCTATAACTGTGTAATTTATATAGAAACACATTATTTCTTAAAGTTATGGAGGCTGAGAAATGCATGGTCAAGGGGCCTCATCTGAAAGTGTTCTTGCTGGTAGAAACTGCAGAGTCCCAGAGCAGGGCATCACATGGAGAAGAGGCTGAGTGTGCTAGCTCAGGTTTCTCTTCCTCTTCTTAGAGAGCTACCAGTCCCACTTTTGTGATCATGTATTAATCCACTAGTCCATTCATCTATGAATGGATTAATCATTCATGAGGGCAAAGCCCTTATGACCCAATCACCACCCCACCTTAAAGACCCACCTGTCAACATTGTCACATTGAAGATTTCATCTTGAGTTTTGGACAGCCATTCAAACCACAGCAGTGAGCATACTTAGTGGGTAGATAAATTCATAATATATGATAACATTCTCCAATACAGCAATCCCCAAGATCTTGCTAACCATTAAGAGTGTGTTAGTTCCCCACAGCGATCTATGCAATTCTCTGCCTCCTGCTTCATAGGATTAATTTGCAAATCAGAGACCTGCAAATTCATTTGATTGATATAATCAAACTTTCAGCTCCAAGACAGTCTACTGTATTTAGTTTTATTTCCCAATATCTCTATCATAAAAAGGAATATTGAGGGAATTAGTCTAGCTTATTAGCTTTCCCATTTCTCAAGAACAGAGCTTTAAAATATATATAATATACAATATATATTTATAAACATATGAATATATAATACACATTTAATATATAAATTTACATATTTATATATTACATATAAATGGAATTTATTTGAATAACAGAGTAAAAGGAGCAGAGATGCCATTAAAATCTAAGTTAAAACCTGTTTCAATACACCATTCTATTTACCAGTTCCTCTTTAATAAATGGTTAAGGCTTAAAGAAAACCTGGCATTATTTTTTGATAAGACAAAAGATGTGAATGCCATTTATTTTGGCAGATTAAAACTATTCTTAAAACCCACTGATTTTATCACCTAGTACTTTCAAATTTGATTGAAGTACTTTTAATTTTCTCCAAATTCATTATGATACTAAAGACACAGGTATCAATGTGGCTTCATGTGGGTGATAAGATGGAGAAGTAGACTTACCATAATGTATCAGTTGTTACCACCCAGTCCAATGTAGCCCATTTCATTACTGCCTCTCTCTAGAAATTGTGTAACTGCTTCCTTACTTAATGCACTTCCACAGGTCTTTCATGGTATTTAATAGTTCCAGTATGAAACAAACTTATCTGCGAAGAGTACACACTTCTTGCCGTAGTCATATCTTCCATTCCAAGTAGAGTTAACTGGAAAGTGTATGTTATCGCTTAAAGAATTATCTCTGATTAAAACAGCTAGTACTTTAATAATGCAAATCATTTTGTCTTTATCTTTACAATCCATGATTGAGTGTTAGGATATAACCTTACCCTCTTTCTTCTCTCATTTTGAGGTTCCTTGTTTAACTATTTTTCTTTTGCACCCTAGAGATTATTTTTTCTTTTTTCTTCACTTTTATTTATTGATTTCTATTGATTAATTCTCAGTACTGTCCACTCTGGTTGGCTAGGGGTACAAAATACATTTAGAATGAATTTTGTAGGTCGAACAACCAGACACTAACAAGTTGGTCCTCCTAACACTTCTCTGAATGTTATTTTTTGCATTAAAGTCACCAGGATTCTGCCTTTTTTTTTTTTTTTTTTTTTTTTTTTTTTGAGTTTTGTTTCTAGTTGCCATTTATCTACTACCATTATTTGGACCATTTCAGACATAAAGGAGAATGACAGAATAAAATATTTTACCATATATGCTTAATTAAATATTTGTATTTTTAAACTGTTACTCTTTTTTATTTTTATTTTTTTGAGACACAGCCTTGATCTGTCGCCCATGGTAGAGTGCAGTGGCGCGATCTCAGCTCACTCCAAGCTCCGCCTCCCGGGTTCAAGCAATTCTCCTGCCTTAACCTCCTGAGTAGCTGGGATTACAGGCACCCGACACCACACCCGGCTAATTTTTGTATTTTTAGTAGAGTCGGGGTTTCACCATGTTGGTCAGAAGAGTCTTGAACTCCTGACCTCGTGATCCACCCACCTCGCCCTCCCAAAGCCTGGGATTAGAGACATGAGCCACTGCATCCAGCCCCTAAACTCTTATTCTTGTACCAAATATCTATCAAGGTCCAGTTCCAACGCCATTTAAGGATTTTGGCTAGAAATTGTCTAATCAATTTAATAATTCCTGTACCATTTATAGTTCGTGTACTTTAATATAATTCTAATGTTTTTATTTTTTTCATATTTAGCCATCTTATCTACATTTTTAGTTGTAAACTTTGTCAAGCAGAGTATCTATTACCTTATCCTACTTCTAAAGTTGTCCAGCACAATAGTATTTGCAAGCTTGATTATACGATTTTTAAACTATTTGCTCTGCAAGATAGTTAAAAAAATATTAATCAACAAATGTTATGCTTATTTTAAACTTGATTTCTAAACACAACTTGCAAATGTGGTGTGTATAATATAAATACCTTAACCTATCCATTTAGGTGAGGCAAATTTTCCAGAAGTGGTAACACACCAATAATGTTTCATAATGAATTTTATTATTTAAATTTTATATTAATCTTGGAATCATATGATTTCAACTACTTGAAAATATTGTTTTTTGTGTTTTACATAGGTGTTAGTTTAGTTGTTGAGTTATCATGAACTGTGATTCAGTATTCCTTACAGCAAAGTGACTTTCCTGTCTGCCTCTTTCTCTGCCTCTTTCTTCCATGAAATGTAACTTAACTGCTCAAGTATTCTTATAGTAGTCATAAGGAAATCTGTAAGTGAATTATTCTCTGGGCAGTAATTTTTTTTTTTTTTTTTTTCAGATGGAGTCTTGCTGTGTCACCTAGACTGGAGTGCAGTGGTGTGATCTTGCTCACTGCAACCTCTGTCTCCTGATTCAAGCAACTCTCCTGCCTCAGTCTCCCAAGTAGCTGATATCACAGGCACCTACCACCATGACTGGATAATTTTTTGTATTTTTAGTAGAGACAGAGTTTCAGCATGTTGGTCAGGCTGGTATTGAACTCCTGACCTCGTGATTCGCCCGCCTCGGCCTCCCAATGTTCTGGGATTACAGGCATGAGTCATAACGCCCAGCCTTTCTGGGCAATAATTTTATCTGTAATCAAAAAAGATGTCACGACTGAGGTTAAATAATAAATTAGTTTAAAAAATATTTCTTCATATTTTCTATTATTGAAAGCACATTAAACGGCCAATACAATTAAGAAAATGTTAAATAATAATGACTTTATAGTTACCTCTGTATGTAGGAATCCTATATGGAATAAAGATGGCAAATAAGATAGCTAATTAGACTGTGGTATAATATCATGTTTCCCTCAATTAGGTATTATTGGCTGCTTATTTGCTTCATGGGGAAAATTGTTTGGATCTAACTTTGACCATAAACTTCCCTGAATGTTTAAATTTGCCTTATGGACATCAAGATCTTGTTGGCTATTGAAAAATGAAAAACAAATGTGATTGAAGAGGCAAACAGTTATCTCTGCCCTATGTATTCAGCACACGTTGTAGATAGCTATTATATCTACATTTAGAAATCCTACATACATGTAAAGGACCAGAACCATGCTTTCTACTCCATGGATATTTCTCTATTATTTACATTGACCTTTAACCACTCCCACCACTCACTCTCTATCAATTACACACACATGCATACAGGTAACTTACTCATCTCATTTTGCTTACTTATCTTTTACAATATTTTGAGTTTTGTAATTTTTAAGTGTGAGGTAATAGAGAGCATTAGGCCATATCCCTTTCTCTAACCTGCTTGCATACAATAGATGTTTCAACCTATTTTAATTATTAATTATAATTTTAATTATTTTAATTATTTTTGTCTTTGTATTGGATTTTATTTTAGAAACTAAATAGGTTACTAATTATATCTCCATATATGTACACAAATGCACACACACACACACATTATATATATATAATTAATTAATTATATAATGGTGAAACATTTGCTGCACTGGAATTTCCTTGTAGGCTCCGCTCTAGGCTGATTGAACATCAATTTATGCCTGAATTTCAGAATAAGGAAGTTGTCTGATCCCTGCTGCAGAATGAACACGGTTTCATTTGCTCTACTTCATGTTATTTAGATAGAAGATGGAAAGAACTTTTAATTTAAAGAAAAAAAGTTCTTAAGTATTAGATGCATGCAAGGTACCAGAGAACTTTCACAGATGTTTTTGCTTGAGATAATTATGTGGATTTCTTTTTACTTTTTCTTTTTCATCTTTTTTTTTTAACGTTATTTTTTTTTAATTTTTTTAATTTTTTTATTTTTTATTTTTTACTTCTATCTGAAAGCTGCCTAAAAAAACATTGGAAGGTAGCTACATATGCCATAAAAGTTGTCATCAAAGTTATGCCTGCTGTTTTTTTTTTTTTTTTATCCCTGTGTTGTTTATCCTTATCCATAATTCATTCTTTATAAAAAGACAAAGAAAAGGAAAGAAACAAACCAAAAAATAAATGGTGAGATGGTGTCAAAGATCCCCTGGGAATCTGACACCAGAATGCTGTTAATTTTGCATCTTACGATTATCTCTTCATGTAAACACACATTCTCAGTGCATCCTCGTTAATTTTTTTTGAAAATCTAATTAATTGGATCAGTTTTATTTTTTAAGTAGGTGAGAGTCCAAAACATTGTTTTCACTATATTCCCCCAAAAGATCTAAAACTTGATTATAATTATGTATGATTTATATAAAGCTAGCTTAGTTTTTAATTTTTTTGAATAATGCATGTTAAATTATATAAAGCTAATCAGAAAACATGCATTTTCAAACATGCTGCTGTAGGTGGGAAAGCTATATCAGGAAGACAGAATACTTAGCTACAGGTTCTTTGTCTTGTAAGAATTCAGCACTCCCAGTTTAGAATCAGACAAATGTCTACTAAATGTGAAACTATGTAAGAAAATGATTTTCTTCTGGTTTTCATAAAGTAACTTATAAAGTGATTATGCCCTGTAGGAATAACAGGACATCATACAGTCAGCAGAACATATCAACACTTCTTTCCATTCAAACCAGTCCCATTGCTTTGGATCAGGGCAGAAAGTGGATTGTTTGAGTATTTCCCCCAATTCACAGACACATTTTTAAAAATCCACAAACATGAACAACTCAATGGTCAAATATTAATATTACCAGTATAAACAAAAAGAAAGTCAGAGAAAAATTCTGTAACTTTTCAAAAGCCTGGAAACAGTAGTGACAGAATTCCATCTACCCTGAGGGCTTTTAGGATAAAGACCAGGAGTCTGAAGAAAAACTACCTAGTTTTTACTCCAAATATTCAGCTTCCCTGGTATGCAACCTTAATCAAGTTAGTTAACTGTTCTATGTTTCAGTTTTCCCATCAAAAATAGGGATAATTATTGCATCTACAATCCTGTTGGGGTCATTATGATTAAGTGAGTGGGAAGTTATTATAACATTGCCAGGCATATATTAAATATGCATATTATAAATCTTGACTGTCCATTCTTACCTGAGGTCTAATTATTCATAAAGCCTAAGGAAATTAAAGTTGTTGGCACCATACCAAGCACTAAACAAAATATTTCATGGAGAAAATTAAAAAAAGGAAAACAGATAAACTAACAAAAGATTTACATATTTTTTCTAGGTAAGATAATGAAAGGATAGCAGAGGCTCCTGGGTGTTCATGCAAAAAGGTCTCATTTATGAGTCTACCTTTGACATTGTCTCATTCCTCTTTATGTGATGCTCATATGAGAGTGCAACATATTCCATATGTCTTTGCATTCTGTTTGGATAAGCAAAAGGAGAAACCACCATTATTTCAACCTGTACTATCGAAAGCAAACTATATAAATAGCAAAAGAGAACCAAGATTGTTTTCTCTTGAAAATAATGAATAAGATAAGCTATGTCTAATCTAGTGAAGTGAAAGAAACATGTGACCACCTAAATGTATTGGAAAAGAAAGTGATTTTACAAACGATTGCTAGCTATAAGAATTTAAGTGATTTTATATTTTATTTTCTTTAAATATATGTGTAATTGTATAAATCTTACAATGCTGTTTGTTAAAGTGGTAATATTCAGGGTAGATTTATGTTTTTATTTGTTTATATGTCTTCCTAAATTAGCTTTAAACCTTTATTGTAAGCCTTTAACATACAACCCGAAGGAAAGCAGTTGAATCAGAGATATACTTTAAAACTTGAATTAGTGTGGAGAGTCTTGTAAAACAGGTACAGAAACAACAACATTAAGTAGACCTCCAGACAATTAAACTAAATAACTCCTTCAGACTCAAGCTAATCTAGTAACTCATATAAATTTACTTTAACTATTCACAAAGTTAAATTACTGGGAGAAAGACAGATTCATTTTCAACGGATGAACAGCAAATAATTCAGCATCAGCTTACTACAAAGAAAACAAAATTGAACAATTCATTAGTAAGCCAAAATTACTCCCTAAAAACTTAATAGACTTTTTTTTTACAATTTTGATTTTATCATTTGTATTACTTCTTTAAAGAGAAAAGGAATTAGTTTTTAAGCATGCAATAAGAGATTTATGTAATGTTTTGCATGATTGACAATCTGAAAATAAATTGAGATATATATGTAGGGATAAATAGTTGGAATGCTGTTTTAGCGGCTGTTGAAATCAAACAAAAAATCTAACTAGAATTTTTGAAAATGGTAAGAATCTAGAGACTTTGTTTTGAAAAGTATGAAATTCATTCCATAATTATGTCAGAATAAATATCTATTGAATAGTAATCAAAATTTATTCTAGGAATAGCTTTGCTCATACATTCAGCTAGACCAAAAGGTGAAAATTTTAATTTTTCTCTCACTCAATCTTAACACATTAATTTAAAAGTAGTGTTTTATCAAAATAGTTTTTTAAAAATGACTATCATGATTCAATTTTTCAAAATGAAGAAGTGGCAGAATTTCAGTTTTTATTTTAGCTTTTAAATTTGTTCTTTTTAAATTTTTGTGATAAAAATGTGAAGCAGGACTAATTAGTTAGATATAATAGTAACTTAAAACTAAAAATTAGAAAGTTTTTAAAAATTCCCTGAATTTGTTGTATTTTAAAAGACAAACTTTTTAAAAATTGTCAGTATTTTTTTTTGAAATTTGAAAATAATCATGCAAATTAAAGAGAAACGTAATTTAGAGAAGTTTAAAAAGATAAAATTAATTTTAAGGTTGAATCTAAAATCATGAATTTTAATGTATTACATATGAAAATATAATGTTTAAGAAAAATAACAGTTGAAAAATCCTAAGTTGAAGAATTGTTTAGTGTATTTAAATTTAATGTAAAAGAAAATGGCAGAATGAAATGTAGTCACGATGAAGGAGATTAATAAAGGTTATATTCAGGTGGCAAAATAATAACGATATACATTATTTTAGGAGCTTATATATTTATTTCTTGAATTATTTTGTGTCACTGTACTTCTGCAATTTGTTTTTAAAATATAAGAATATTCACTTGCAATTTTTATTAACTATATGATAAATAGTTTCATGCTTCTCTTTTCTCGCAGAACTTCAGTGACTCCTGCTTTGGTGTCTTGGGCTATCAGGTTCTTCTTTCTGTTTTACACATGACTCTTTTCAGTTTTCATCTACATCCTAATGAGGAGTTTACTAAAACTAACTGGCAGAGAGGGAAAGAAGTTGAGCCTGAGTCTCAAATGCCTCAGTACCTTATACTGGCACTCGCTGAAAATTAGTTGTTGCCACATTGCAGTCTCACTTAACAGAGCTCCTAAAGAACAGTTATGAAAAACTGTCCCAGTTGTCAGGGTTTTGAATGGTATATTTGGTCATTCAATTTTTAAAGAAACAGTGAGTGACCTGAAGTATGTGGATTCCAGAATAGTGCCAAATGGTTTGAGTAAGTCATTTCCTGGAAAGAATAACACTAAAAAATTACGAAGTAGGATTTCTAGAAAAATAGTGCACAGATCAACATATCTACATAGTATTCTGGGTTTGTACTCAGGATGTGTGAATTTTTGTGTCACATGTTAATGCTCAACTGAGATCTTCGACAGCAAGTCAGTTCTCAAAAAACACTCTTACAGGGTGACTTGCCTTGTGTATTTTACCTCTGCCCTCTTCCACTCCAGTGTTTACACAATGAGCTCATGGATAAAACAGCTTGGATAGCAGGGATAGGGGATATGTATGGACCAAGAAGCAAGGAGCTCTCTTTCACCAAGATTTATCTATCTACATTCACTGCAGAATACACAGCCTGCCTAGAGTATAAACTAATATTGAGTCCTTAATATTGTGTCAGGCATCAAAGTGACACATTCAGAGAGTTGCTTGCGGTATATTATATCAGACAACTTTCCCCTAAGAGTAGTGATTCATCCTAACCTAATTCATAATCTCTTCCCTGCTTACAAAGCCTTTGCCATGCAAGGGCTCAGGAATGCTTAATCTAATCCCAAAATAACCCATACAATGTTGTTTCTGGCCAAAAGACGCATTTTACAGTGGAGCTGATAAGACAATATGTGCATGACAATGGAATACAATCTTCTTACCCTATACCTGTGCATCCAACAGAAGAGCATGAAAGAATCATCTGCTAAACACACACTTAAGGTGCCAGCTTAGCAACAGCTTCCTATGGAACTGGGTGCTGTATGCTAGGCTGTAGTAAATCCACTTATGCAGGTGCTGCTGAGATTCTGAAGATTCCTTTTTAAGCCTTGAGACTCCAGTGAACACCACTAGGAATTCTGACAGTATCTGCATCTTGTTGCCTGAAGGCTTTCTACAAAGCTATGTGCAAGGCAGGCTTATAATGCCTGTGAATTAACACTTCCCCCCTACAAGCATCCTCAGTCACTGAAAGAGGAGAATTTGGTAGATTTAACATCATAATATACTTGCCTATATTTCCAAGTGTTTTTCCTTTGGGATTAAGTTCATTTAATGGCTTGATAATATATCCTTTGGTGTCTGCCTTCTTTTCCCTGATGCAGCTCATCACTTTTCTACCAATATTTCCTTCATTTCTTAAAAAACGTATTTCCACTTGAGACTTTTCTCAAGCTAAGACATGTGCAAAATCTATGCCAAACCAAGTAGGGGATTATTCTGGGTAGAAATCTTGGCTTCTAGGGGATAACTCTTCTGGCAAGAGAAACATGTAGATGCTCAATGATCACATTAGCTCTTCCTTCCAGGGAATCAATAAGTAAAAGAGGAAGGTAATATTCTGGTAGAATAATCAACCCTGAAGAGATAAGTTTTATGCTTCACAATGAAGACCAGGGGAAATATGAACAGATCTCAGAGTATTTGTTAAGACGTTTATCTTTGGTTTAATGCCAGTGATAAGGGCAAGTGAGCAAATGTCAGCATCCACAATCTAACAACGACAAGTCAATTAAAGACTCAACTCCTTAGGCTATATAGGTTTGAGACACTCTAATAAGTGTCTCATAAAAAAACAAAACAGAAAAACTACACACAAAAAACAAACCTAAATCAAAACTGCACTGTGCTGGGTTTAGGTTTCAGGGACATCTAAAATGTGTAGTGAAGGAAGAAGATGATGAATCTGATTCACCCCATTCAATAGGGAGGACATTAATTGTTTACAAACACTCTGACCTAAATTAGTTTGAGGAATTGAAAGATACACTTATGACTGGTTAGATTTGTAAAAGTTTTCTCAAGAAAAAAGAGGCTATCTTGGTTTCATATACATGGAGATCTATAATTTAACACAAAATGAAGGACACAAGCAATATGAAATGTGTTAGTTAGTGCTCTACCTCACATGCATACTCTGCAACACTTACCTCCTATCTTGTACTTTCTTTTTGATGTCAAGTCATGAGATGCTATGGGATCCACCTGTTTACTATACATGCACAATTTAGAAATATGAATAAGTCAATTCACTATAAGAAAAACCTACCATTTGACCCAGCCATCCCGTTACTGGGGATATACCCAAAGGATTATAAGTCATGCTGCTATAAAGACACATGCACATGTATGTTTATTGCAGCACTATTTGCAATAGCAAAGACTTGGAATCAACCCAAATGTCCATCAGTGACAGACTGGATTAAGAAAATGTGGCACATATACACCATGGAATATTATGCAGCCACAAAAAAGGATGAGTTTGTGTCTTTGTAGGGACATGGATGCAGCTGGAAACCATCATTCTCAGCAAATTATCGCAAGAACAGAAAACCAAGTACTGCATGTTCTCACTCATAGGTGAGAATTGAACAATGAGATCACTTGGATACAGGAAGTGGAGCATCACACACCGGGTCCTATTGTGGGGAGGGAGGAGCGGGGAGGGATAGCATTAGGAGATATACCCAATGTAAATGATGAGTTAATGGGTTCAGCACACCAACATGGCACATGTATATATATGTAACAAACCTGCACGTTGTGCACATATACCCTAGAACTTAAAGTATAATAAAAAAAAAAAAGAAAGAAAAGGAAAAACCTTTGACAAAGGGGAGATGTCAGTTGGGAGGAAAATTCTTCCCCTAAGATAATCTGTACTGAAATGCAGGACATATGTGTTCTCAGAAGATGGTGAAAACGAATAGTCAGCATCCACTGATATAAAATAGTGACTAGCTTTTAACATGCCCTCCTATTGCTCTTTGTCCTTTCTCCTTCTCTTCCTTTCCCCTCATTCTTTCTTGCCTGGGATTGCATGGCTTAACGAGGAAGTTAACCATAAACATTTGCCTCCAACTATTTTATTTGGAATGTAGACCAAGACAAAAAGCACCTCATCCACTAATATGTTTTTAATCTTTCAGTGGATGGTAACCGGTTCAACAAATTTAATTAGATCAATCCATCCATTATTAATAAGAATACTCCTCATTTCTTTTTCTAAAATGATATAGTTATATGAAACATAAAGTGAGAAATTTTAGGTCACTAATATTATTCTTAAATATTTAATGACATTATGTTCGTCTGTGATAGACTAGAGAAGTGAGTCATCACTGCCATCTTAAGGAATAGAAAAAAAGAAAAAAATAGGAAGTGAAGGTACACATCATGTTGAAAAAAGCTGATATTCGTCTTGGTCAATTTTTACTTAATTATGAGACTCTAATTTATATATTCATACTCATCCTAAACTTAATAACCTGTGCTACTATCTGTACTTACATCTATACGTGTCCTCTATATTTTCTATTTCTTAATTATATAATAAGAAATATGTATCAATATAGGAAAGAGAAGAACAAAAATGTATACCCTACCATTTTAATAGTTTTATCACTTTGGTGGGTTGATAAAGAGAGAATTCAAATTAATTCATTAACCCCTAAATATTTCATAATGTGCATGTTATGTTTAAGACTTAAAATTAGTACTAGTTTAATGCGACTCTTATATGGAATCTTTAAAGCTAAGGACACAATAAGAAATCCTACATACAACTTTCTAGCTATGTAATCGTAAGCAAGTTACTTAAAATATGAGGCTCATATTCCTCATTTGCAGAATAAGAATAATAGCTAGAATATAAAGTTCTGGTAGTATTAAATGTCGTAACATATATAAAACCACCTATCACAATGCTTGCTACATATAGGATGATCAAGATTTGGCTTTCTTCAGCTGCTTTTTCAACTACTGTTTTCTCAGGTGTTACCAACACTTTAACTATCAACTGTCTTTTACTGCCACTACCACTAAATCTTTTTCTAGCAACATAAAGTTTATTTCTTAAATGACTTCTAGTAACACTCTTATACATACAGTTTCTCTTAAAATTGTTAATACTGCTAATGTTTTCTAATCATAAGTCTGACATCATTCAAAATGAGCTTATATCAAAATATACGTTGCTAATTTTTCATACCTTGAATTATTTTTAGAACTTCTTGAATGTGTTAATATGTGTGGAATGTCAAATAATGTATAATTTTCTGACATTTAGCTTTTAGTCATTTTCCGTTTTAATTTTTAATGCTAACTACTAATTTAATTTTCTCTCCTTATCTCCTGTAATTTTCAAAACCTCTTCCATTCATTCTGATACAATAAAATAATGGAAAAACTATGATAAAATATTCTAGAGTTTATATACAAGTTCACAAGCAAGAAAGAAAAATCCCTGGACACAGAAATGAAGGAGCTCAAATATGGAGTGCTTAGCAGTTATAAAATTGAAACAGCATAGATAGGTATTAAATTCATTTCTAAAGACTGAGACTTTTACACCAATACCATTCTAGTTGTGAGGTGAAAATGAACTCTCTAGAAACATTCATGAGTTCCCAAGAGCTGAGGAACTTGGACCTGGAGCAGGCTGACCTCCCTGGTCCATGGAGAGGAAGAGTCACTTGGAATAATTTTAAAGTGAAGAATTGTGTTTTGTGTGATGACTGATCTGAATTCACACCACTCAAATTGTGTGGGAACCTGTAGCTGGAAAATTAGCAAAAATCTCAGCTATCCCTGGAATGTAAGTAAATGTGAAACTTCCCCATGGGGAGGCTCCACAAACATGTGTATACAGGACTGTCATAGATTAAAAAAAATCTTTCATACCGTTTGTTCCCAGTTTAATTTTTAAAATGCACAAAAAAGGAAAAATCCATAGACACAACTACACTACAAAGAATTGTAAATCTGAAAACCAAATGATAGAATATTACATCTGAGACAAAATTAACTAAAAAAAACTAGTGTATTATTATTTCTGTTAAAAAATAGATTTTATAAAGAAAATATTATTATAAAAATGAAGGCTATTAGTTAATTAAAAATGAAAAAATCCAAGGGAAATATAACAGTTCTGAATATTTATATACTTAATAATACATTCTTAAAATCCACAAGTCCATCAACAGAATTACAAAGCAAGTCAATACATTTTCAATCTTGCTTGAACTTTTTAATAGAACTTTTGTGGAAACTGGCATATAAAGGATAGACATTGATGCAATAAATATTTAAGACAGACAATTAAAAACTAATGTATTGATAATTTATTCAGTGTCAGAAATGTGTGTATTATAGACTGACGTTTTTATTCTTGACTCATATAAACAGAAATCCTTGTTTATGTGTTAATGAAAATACATACAAGTTGTTCATTAAATCGTTGTTAAACTTACAAAAAAGAATTATTAAAGAAATAGTAAAATATAGTGGACTAATATAGTGGAAAGCCTACAGAACATAAAATGAATAAATCAGCTCTGTTTTTGCCAACATGGCTGATTCTCAAAAACATAACGAGGTAAGATAAGCTTTAAAAAACATATATTGAATTTGATTCCATTTAAAACATACAAAGCTCAATTTAGAAGAGATGTTGTTCATAGCTGCAGACATATATAGTATACTCACAGAAGCCTGGGTAGAGTGGGAACTCATCAACTTGAGCATATTGTCTCTGGAGAGGAATTTAGGAGAATGGGATGCAATATGACTTGAAGCATATCGTGGCAGTATTTATGATTTTTAAAAAATCTTAACCAAGTAGGTCAAATGTTAACATTTATTAAATCTGTACACTAAGTGGATATCTGTTTTATTATTCTCCATACTTATCTCTAAGATTGAAACATTTCAGAATTTTCCAAAAGAAAAAAAAATGAAAAGAAAAAGGGACTTCAGTGCACATTTGTCACATACCTTTTCCTGTTTTGCTTAATGCATCAACTGTGAATGTAGTTTTGAAACATGAATTCACTAATTTATTGCTTTATTCAATGAGCACCAACTCTGTTGCCAGGCACTGTACTAAATGCTGGTTTATAGAGCAATAAGTGAATAATGAAGTGGGCCCTTTTCTCTATAAATCTTTCTAAGAGAGAAAGCAGGTAAGTAATTTTAAAAGTCCAGGGAAATGAGATGACTGTTATAAGGGGAGTATAGTGTGGAATGACAGTGCATGGCAGACAAATGTATCTCCCACAGGAGGAGAAATTTTAGGTGGCACTTAAACAATGGGAGCGATTTAGAAAGAAAATGTTTGGAAGTAAGGTTTATTGGGAGGCAAAGTAAGGATAATTGCTCCAGTCATGTAGAGTATCTAGCACCTTGAAAACCTAAAAGTAGTTTAGCAAGGCTGAAGTATAACTCAGTTTGAGGAGAAAAATGAGATCGGATCGGATCAGATCAGCACTTTCAGACAACTTGGAGGGTCTTATAGGAGTGATATGAATCCACTGTGGAACTCATAATGGAGGGAGATATATAATATCATTAGATTTTATTTTATGAAAGAAAATAATGTAGATAATTAACATGGAAGAATGATCTATTTGAGAAAGTTAGATTGGCTACTGTCCAGGAGAGAGGTGTCATAGTCTGTATCCAGAAACAAAGTGAGAAAGGAAAAACTAATTACACAAATACATAAGAGATTGAAAGGATAGGACTTCATATTTCAGTGATGATGTGGTTATGGAGAGTGAGATATTAGTACTGATGTCTACATGTATGGATTAGGAATGTGGGTGGTTAGTGGTGCCTCATATCAAGATACGGAACACTACAAAGGAACAGTTTGGTGAGAGTAATGTTCAGTAATAGATATTCTGAATTTTAGTTGCATATGAATTGCTGAGATGAAGTTATCTGATAGGATGAGTGTAGCGCTGAGGAGATTATCCTGGAGGGCTGGTCTATTAGATTATGGGAATCTTCACTTTGATGTTAATGGTATAGATCGGTAATAGATGAGGACATAGTCATAAATACTAACTGAGTAATACCAATACTTAAGAAGTTCAGGCAAAGTTGGCTTTTATGAAATTTCAGGTAAGAAAGCCATACTGCACAGGTGTAATGAAAGGAGAAGATATAAAAAGTAGGCTACAATTCTGTTAGAAATTTATGATAATATGGAGAAAATCAGGGTAGTAATTGGAGTGTGCATGAAAGAAAATAAGTTTTAATGACTTGTATAGATTTAAATGCAGATGCAATAAAAATTCACTCATGGTTCTTTCCTTTCTCTCAAATACTTGCCAGAGAATCTCTGCAAGGACTGAGTCCTCTGTACAGAGTGTTCTTCCAACAGTTGCTTCTATGGCAGAGGCTTTTTCTATTCAATCTTAGTTGAAACAGTACCACTTCAGAGACGCTTTTCCTAAATTTCAAACTTAATGTCCTTTCCTGTCCCACTGAAACTATGCTCTCATTCTTCATATCTTTTTGCATCATCATATTTAATTTTAATTAAGTTTATTACTACCTTTAACCTTGTTTAGTTATCAGATTGTTTAATTTCTTCAAATTAGAAGGAAATTGGTAGTAGTAGTAAATTAAATGAATTACTTTTCAAACACCATTTAATCTTTGCCTTCTTGGAAAAAATTCAAAGTTATATAATTAAAATATAGATATTGCTTAATTCAGTTTGTTAATATTTTTATAATGATACAAATATAGATTATTGAGAAAGATTTCTCTCCAATTTCATCTATAAGTTCTCATCAGGTTTTAATGGAAAAGTTTATAGGGATTTTATAAAAAGTTGGAAAACACTTTTATATTCTCTGGAAGACTTGGAGTAGGAATGATAATATTTATTCCTGAAATGTTTGGAAGCTATCCTTGGTCAAACCATCCTGTATTTTCTTTGTAGAATAGTAGTAAGTATGTAACCGATGCTTTTAATACACACAGGACAAATCATATTTTCCAATTCTTCTTGTGTCAGTTTTGGTGAACTAAGTATATCTAGAAAGTTGTCCTTAATACAAATTTTAAATTTTATTCTTGCGAGATTCTTCTAAATAAGAGATTTGTTATCTTGTTGATGACCGCGGGATAGGGCATCTTTCTGATACTGATTTCCTTCTGATACTTATTGCCCTACCTTCTTCCTAGTGTTTTTTTCCTCAGTATTTCCAGATATTTTCAAATGTATTAGATTTCTCAAAAACCAAACTTGCCTAGTACTGTTTTTCTTTATCACTAATATCTATTCTTATATTTCATTATTCCTGAGTTTAATTTGCTGAAGTTTTAAATTTCTATAGAAATTACTTGATTTGTTCACTCTTTGCCCTCTTTTATATTATGTGCAGTTAAGGGTACATATTTCACTTTGCATTCCATGTGTTTTGCAATGTCGTATTTTCATTATTATTTGATTCAAAATATTTTCCAATTTCCATTAAAAATTTATGAATTTAAGCAATGTTTAATCCTCAAATATTTGAAGATTTTTGGTTATTTTTGTTATTGAATTTTAGCTTAATTCTTTATGTAGTCAGAGAACATATTTTTGTATGATTTTCATCATTTAGTATTTGTTTTTAATGGCCACAATTTGCCTACCTTGAATAAAAGAATGCTGCAAAATGTGTTATTTAATAGAATTGATTTTCCCCCAGAGCACAAAATATTGAAGTATGAACAAAGTAACAAGATCTGTTTTATACATGCAATTACATTACACTATCAGTCCAGGGAGTAGTAGATTAGGTACAATAAAACAACTAGATGTGCAGAAAAATACAGCAAAGAACTCTGACTCTCTACATAATTGTTTCTTCCAGGTGACTGCTGTGAGAATGACTTCTTGGCAGCATTAAGTCCCAAATGTACTCATCTCCTTACTTGTATTATGTCCAGCCCCAGAGCTAATTTCAACAAGACCTACACATTATTTGGTGTTATTTCCAGTCTTCTTTCTATTTGTTTTTCTTGTCTATTCAGAGAAGAATTTGCACAGCCTGAATTAGTGAAGAGAATGAAGGTGGAGGGGCAAATATCCAATCTTAGATAACTCACAGGCCAATTGGATTAAACATCCTTGACATTGGACTTAATAAAAACAAAACAGGGATCTGCATTTAAATGCAGGAATCAACGCGTAAGTGAAGCCATAAAATATTCATCTTTCTAAATTGGTCCCAATGAAAAAATATGCTTAAGTTCCTAGTGTTTTCCCCATGACAAATATAGCTGGTGACAGACACAATAAAGTGACAGTGATCCTTCACTTCATTTTTTAACTTTTTTGTTAGATTTAGCGGTACATTTGCGGGATTCTTATATAGGTAAACTGCGTGTCACAAGTGTATAGTGCACAGATTATTTGGTATCCTGAGTAATAAGCATAGTACCCAATAAGTGTTTTTTGTTTTTTGTTTTGTTTTGTTTTGTTTTTCTTTTTTGACCCTCTATATTTTTAAAGTAGGAAGCTCATGAGCTGAGCTTGTAGGGAAGCTCACAGCCAAAGGCCGAGCATGATGGTGATAATGGAGCCTAGTGATTTCTACAAGCTTGAGATTCCACTGTTGGGCAATCTTTATTCTGGACAATTGCTTCAAGTGAAGCTTTGTCAGAGCCACATTGCAGTCTGTGTCACTCTCTGCTCAACTCTCTTCTTCCACATTATGGACTGAATTACCTCCTCGCAAGTTTATACGTTAAAGTCTTATTCCCCAGTATTTCAGAAAGTAACTGTATTTGGAGATGGGGTCTTTAAAAAGGTAATTCAGTTCAAATAAGGTCTTTAAGGTAGAGCCTAATCCAGTATGACTGGCATCCTCATAGGAAAAGGAGGAGACACTAGGATACACTCTCTGTGAGAAAAGGCCATGTGAGGACATAATGAATAGATGGCCATCTGCAAGCTGAGGAGAGAGGTCTCAGGGAAAACTAACCTTGTCAGCACCCTGATAGAGGATTTCTAGGCTTCATAACTGTGAGAAAATAAATTTCTGTCATTTAGGCAGAACTTTGTTTTTTTTATTTTTCCCGCATCTGCAAGTGTTTGCCTGCATTCCTTTACTTAGGGCCTCTTGCTCCAACTTCAAAGCTAGCAGCACAGTATCTTAAAGTTTCCCCATAACACTGATTCTCATACCTCTCCAGTTCACCCATAAGGAGCTCAAGACACTTAGGGAGCATTTCTGAAAAGTCCCTTTTGCCCGATAAATTAGCATATTAAAAGATTACAAAGATTAGGATTAGCACATGGACACCTTTGGAGGAGTGTTATTCTGTCTATCACATAAACATTACCTCTTCAAATTAACCATTTGCACTCCTATCTGCAATAGGACTTTCACATCTTAAAAAATCATCTCCTATTAAGTGAAAAAATATTTGTTCTATAGAATAATATGTAAATATACTTTTTGTAGTGTAAGGTATTCTGAAAATAAAGGAACTATTGAAATGGGCACTGATGCAACTTTAAACATTTACATAATCAATATCACTGGAGTTTCTATGATAGATAAATTTCTGTAAATATCGTGTGCAAATTATGTATTAAAATCAACTTTCTTAAGAAATAGGAGTTTAATAATTAAGCATGTGCTTTCTTTATTTTTAAACTTATGGTAGCTCCAAGGGTTTACTGAAAAATAAAATAGTATTGTCAAACAATAAAATAAATGAAAAATCTTGATTTATTTGGAGAACATGATTTTTAAAAATTACTGTCACATGAGGTCTAGACTTTCTGCTCTTTCTTTGCTTCTGTTTCCTATACATATTTTATTTTCATCCTAACTTGGTATTTTTCACATTCTCTCTTGTCTTTTTCCTAGATTTCCCAGAGGGTTTGGACATCTCATAAGCCACAGTGCAGGCCACAGAAAAATGGCTGCTAGTTCAAGACACAGGCAGGGCAACAGCATTAAATATTCCCTCCACGATATCCATCTAGAAGGAGTTCACTCTCTCTAGCAGCTTACAAATACAAACACACTTTATTCGATTAGTAAGTACTTTGAATTCCATTAGTTATATCCCATCTAGAAAACAAAGAATTAGCACTGATTTTTTTTTTTTTTTTTTCTGAAATTAACTTCATATTAAAGTGATAAATTGGTTCACTACAAATACCTCTCAGGTATTACTAGTCACAATCATGGGACAATTGGAAGCATTATTTTATTTTTTTTATTTTAATAAAATCTTGTTAAATAATAAAAATCTAGAACACATTTAGAACTGGACAGGAGGCTAGGTCAAGAGAAACTTAGCCTTCCTGCCTTAATACTCTCCTTATGCTCTGAAGTCTTCTCTTGGTTGATGCTGATCTCCTGTCATTTTAATAGACTACACTCACCCACCACAGTATAAAATCTGTTCCTGCAGTTCTGCCGAGATTCCATTTCTTTACGCATAACTGATGTGTCACAGGATCATGAGATAATAAGTTGGCCATCTATGCCTTATTTAAATTAATCCCTCTGTTAAATATGTAAAAGTCTTTCATGCTTCTAGCCTATGAATGATTTTCCTTCTAGTGGTCAGTTCTATCTTACAAGTGTATCTGCAGTAGACGGGAGAGATGTACAGGCATATTCCTCTTGTTATTTTACAGTCAAGCTTCTTAAATGGAAAATTATTAACTTCTACCCAACTTGGCATTACTTTAATGGATTTATAATTGTGGATATCAATGTATGAAAAAAATATGGCCTAATCATATGCAACTTTCCTGTGGAAATATGTCCAAGTTCTCTTTTACAAAATAATGTGCAATGATTTTAACTATTATGCAAATATCTGGCTCCTCTTTTATTTATCGTTCAATAGATGTAATTTATATTGCTTCTGTGGATATATCCAGGACATTCAAATATTACCTTGCCATGAGCTCTTTTTTTGTATCTTTGGGTGTTATATAGTAGTATCATGTCTTGGGCTGGGTGTGGTGGCTCATGCCTGTAATCTTAGCACTTTGGGAGGCCAAGGTGGGTGGATAACTTGAGGTCACGAGTTTGGGACAAGCCTGGCCAACATGGCAAATCCCCATCTCTATTAAAAATACAAAAATCATCTAGGCGTGGTTGCACACGCCTGTAATTCCAGCTACTTGGGAGGCTGAGACACAAGAATCACTTGTATCTGGGAGGTGGAAGTTGCACTGAGACAAGATCACACCACTATACTCTAGCTTGGATGACAGAGCAAGACACTGTCAAAAAAAAAAAAAAAAATCAAAAATTGGTTCTTAGGTATCAAAAGTGTCTAAGACAGGTTCAATTTCTCTGAGTAGTTCTCAGAGAACTACTTTGACAAATTTTAGTTCAGAATGTAAAATATATAACAAATTATCAGAAACATTGCACTCTAATTTTTTATAGTAATTTGATAAAAGAAAAGTAAAACCATGTTATTTTTTGTATATAACTCATTCACATTTTTAAAAATATTTTAAATACCCTTTAGACGTATATATGTAAAAATGTGTATATATATGTAAAATATGTATACCTATTTTAGATATGAGCAAACTGGAATTCAAAAACCTTATTGAATTTCCTTTGGCCAGTAGCTCCAGGTGAAAGACTAGAAACAAATTTAGAATTGCAAAGCTCATAGCCTTGTGATATTTACTGTGTCACAACAAGGAGATAACACATTAGAGTGTGTCATTAAGCTACATTTAGGTATAATGGAATGATAATCTCTAAATGTTTAAGAAATAACAGTGGAAAAAGCAGTATCGAAAACTATCCTTATCTTTGACAAGGAATTGATACCACAAGCTTAGAGGAGCAGAAATTAATGGCCTACTGAATGGTTAAGAAGCTTCTTTACCTATGTGGTTCTTCTTAGAACATGTAGACATAAAGGATAAAAACAGCAACAAAAGCAACAAGAACAAAAACAAGAAAAATAAAATCACTACTTTATTGGAAATCATGGCAACCTCTCCTAAAAGTCATTGGAAAATTAGGCCACAGTTTTTTGGAAAGAAGGTCAGCGTTGTAAGAGACAGAATCCTTATGAAGTTAATTTAGAAATATCTTGCTTTTCTGAAATGTTTTACTAAGAAATGACAGAGAGTATGCCAAGATTTATCAAACCCATCAACCTCTACCCCCTTCTGACCAGTGCAGAAGCAAGTGATATTGCTAAAATAAACCTGCAGCTTTATCTAGTAAATTGAATTTATTTATAGGGGACACAGATGGTGTTTTTATCTCATTTTCCTATTGAATAGTATGACATTAAAAGTGAAAAGAGTGCACGAAAAAATGAAGCATTGGCTAGGTAGATGGTGTTGAAGAACTGAATTTGGTTTGAGAAACTTGGCACGAATTGGGCACTTCTCACATGGCCCAGGACGAATGGATCTGGCAGGAGTTGGTGATCTGATTAAAAGCATTTTCAGCTAAAATCTGGAGAGAAGGGAGAAAGTGTAAAACTTAAAATGAAGATATTCCAGGGTTAAGAATCAGAAATGAGTACAATTTGCCTGTTAAATTGTCAAAAAATTATTCACAAAAGGTTGTGAAATAAGTATGATTTCAGATGCTTGTAAAAATGCAGAGTATAAGAGTCACAAATAATATATAAAACTAGCTCTATCAGTTAAGACTGATTTAACTAATATATACGGCAAATTATATCAGGTTAGTATTAACTAAATACATATGTTGAACTATATACGTAATAGTTTTAAATTCCAAAGAAGCTTCTTTACCTATTTTAAAATGTGCCATTTTAGAATCAAGGGAAATTTCATTAATATTGTAACTATTTATTAATGTAACTTATATCACCTTACATTCCTTATCTCAACATAATTTTCCTAAATATTCTGTGCTAAATATTAACTCCACTTCTGCTATTTACCCTTTATGTAAATCTGGATATATTTTTATCTTCCCAGAGAAGGAGGTTTATAACCAAATTTTAACTCAACCTTACGAGGGACCTTGAGAAAGTTTCTCTTATTTTTAGTTTATAAGACTCAGTGTCTTTATCTGTCAAATAGGAATGAATGCTCTATTTCATTACTGTTGTCATGAGGATTAAGCAGAAATAATTTTGTAACAAAGCACTTAATATGGCTTCTAGGGTACAGAAAGCACAGATTCCCTACAACTGCTTCATCTTCTTACCCCAAATCAGGCCCATCTAGAAGTCTGAGAGTTATTCTTGACTATAGCTTCTTACTAATTGATGCATAATAGGTGTTCACAGTTTTGAATACATTCAAATAATTTGTAAAGATCAAATCAGTGTACTTGGAATGTCATCACCTTAAATATCTGTCTATTATCATTGTTGTTGTTGTTGTTTGAGACAGGATCTTGCTCCATCACCCAAGCTGGAGTGCATTGCCGTGATCTAGGCTCACTGCAACCTCTGCCTCGCATACTTAAGCAAAACTCCCACTTTCCCAACTTAGCCTCCCAAGTAGCTGGGACTGCAAGTATGCAACACCACACCTGGTTAATTTTTGTATTTTTCTTAGATAACAGGGTTTCGCCATGTTTCACAGGCGGGTTTCAGACTCCTGGGCTCAAGTAATACACTTGCCTTGGCCTCTCAAAGTGCTGGGATTACAGATGTGAATCATCTTGCCTTGTCTTTATGCTAGAAATATTTCAGTTATTCTCTTCTAGCTCCTTATATATTTGGGTTATTTGCTCTGTATTCCATGTCAAAGGGGGTGGTTTGTAAAGATTTTCTCCCATTTTATGCGTTGTCTCTATAAATTGTTGATTGTTTCCTTTGCTGTGTAGAAACTTTTTAGCTTGATGTAATCTTATATGTCTATTTTTGCTTTAGTTGCCTGTGCTTTTGAGGTCTTACACAGAAATATTTGCCCAGACCAGCTCTGGGGAGCATTTCCCCAATGTTTTCTTCTGGTAGTTTTATAGTTTCAGGTCTTATATTTAAATATTTGATCTATTTCAATTTGATTTTTTATGTATGGTGAGAGATAGGGAGTCTAGTTCATTCTTCTGCATATGAATATCCGGTTTTCCCAGAAACATTTACTGAAGGGACTGCCCTTTCCCCAGAGTATGTCCTTGGCACTTTTGTTGAACATAAGTTGGCTGTAATCGTTTGGATTTATGTCTGCATTCTGTATTCTGTCCCACTGTTTTATGAGTCTGTTTTATGCCAGTTTCAAGCTGATTTGGTTACTATAGCTTTGTCACAAATTTTTAAGTCAGTTAATGTGATGCATCCAGCTTTGTTCTCTTTGCTCAAGCTATTCAAGGTCTTCATGGTTTGACATGAATTTTAGGATCTTTTTCTATTTCTTTGAAGAATGTCATTGGTATTATAATAGGAGTCGCATTTAATATATTAATTGCTTTTTATAGTATTATTATTTTTAACAATATTAGTTCTATGAGCATGGAATATCTTTCCATTCATTTGTGAAATTTTCAACTGCTTTTATCAGTGTTTTATAGTTTTCCTTGAATAGATTTTTCACTTCTTTGGTTAAATTGATTCTTAGGAATTTTACATTCTCTGTATCTATTGTAAATGGGATTCTTTTCTGATTTATTTTTCAGATTATTCACTGTTAGTAAGTATAAATGCTACTGATACTTGTATCTTAATTTTGTATCTTGCAACATTATTGAACTTATCTTTTCTAAGAGTTTTTCTGGTGGAGTCTAAATTTTTCAAAGAATAAGATAATGTCATTTGTGAGCATGGGTAAATTAATTGACTTTTTTTTTTTTTTTTTTTTTTTTCCAATTTGTATGCCCTTTAATTTAACTTCTTTTTTTTCTCAATTTGGATGTCCTTTATTTATTTCTCTTGCCTACTTGCTCTGACCAGGACTTCAGGTGCTATTTTGAATTCATGTGGTAGAAGTGGACATTCTTTTCTTGTTCCTGATCCTAGACAAAAGGTATTCAATTTTCCCTGTTAGTTACAATGTTAGCTGTACTTTTTTCATATATGGCCTTAATTATTTTGGAGTATGTTCTTCTGTACCTAGTTTAAAGAGCATTTTTATCATAAAGGAATGCTAAATTTTATTGATTTTTTTTTTCTGCCTCAATTTAGATGATTACATAGCATTGTACTTGGTTCTGTAAATGTGATGTATATCTTTACTGGTGAACAAATATTGAACCATCCTTGCATTAGTGAGATGAATTCTACTTGATCATGTGAATGATCTTTTTAATGTGTAATGTGTTCAATTAGCTAATATTTTGTTGAGAACTTTTGCATCTATGTTCATTAGTGATATTGGCCTGTAGTTTTCCTCCTTGTTGTTGTTTCCTTGCTTAGGTTTGATATCAGGATAATGCTGGCCTCATAGAATAAGTTTGAATGCTGTCCTTCCTTATCAATTTTTTAGAAGAATTTGAGTAGAATTGGTCTTAATTATGCTTTAAATATTTAGTAGAATTCAACAGTGAAGCCATCAGGTCCTAGATTTTTATTTGATGAGAAATTTCTATATTTCTTGAAGATCACTGAGCTTCCTTAAAACTGCAGTTTTAAATTCTTTATCAGAGAGCTGAAATTTTATCATTTCACTGGGGTTAGTCATTGGTTTCTTGCTTTGTCCATTTCTGGACATCATGGTTCCTTGTTTACTGCAGTTTCTTGTGTATGTACATACATGCCTTCACATTGAAAGATTAGTTGATTATTCCAATGTTCTCTGGTTTGTTTTGGTTTTTATTTGATATATTTGCTTAGAGGCTCTTTACTGCTAGGTCACTGAATCCTTTTTGGCTCTAGGTGGTGCCTTAGGCTCAGATTCACATTGACTCTGGTAAACAATCATAGCACTGCCTTTTTGAAATGAGGGAGGTCCCAAAGGGGATATTCTAGCAGTGTAAGAATACTCACTAGGGGCTTGTACCTAGGAAACATTTTAAATGAACCTCTTACAATATGGTGCTGCTGAACAGCCACTCTGATTTGGTGTCATTTTGGCCAAGTTACAGAGCAGAGTAGAGTTTGGGGATGGTACTCTTGCCTTCCCCTTTTGTTTCTGCCTGTCTTCAGGAGTATTCTTTCTGGCACTCAGTGCTTTCTGTAAGTTAAGGCAAGAATAGATTTCCTTTCAAGGACTCAGGATGATTGGGATAGTTGGTTGTTCACCTTGATGTCACTATTTCCAGTGTAGAAGCTGTAAGATATGGAACAATTTTCTACATACTTGGTACCATTGTGGATGTGGAAGTCTGATTCTCCTACCATCTGTTCAGAGATTTTTCACTTTTCTGTGGCCGTAACAACCAACTCATGTTCATATTTGATTTCTGGGATATTGCTGGTGATAATCTGGGTGCTGTCTATTAGTTTTTGGTTTTCTTTTGGGGCATAGTAAGTGAGACCATCTTGCTTCGATGCCACTATTTTGGAACCAGACTCCCCATATCAATATCTTTATCCATTCACTGATTTGAAAACTAAATATCATTGATATGACCCCTCTTCTTCATCTTCATTATCAGTGTCTGAGCTTATGTCCCTGGTATCTATTACTTGAAAATGTATAATAGCCTTCAGCCTAGTCCACATGAAATTCATCCATAAAGCATATGCAAGGGCCATGACCCCCTGACTTCAGCAATTTCTGAATTTTGTTTTGTTCCAATTTGCTGTTTAGTTTGTTTTTTTAGACAATCAAATATGTGTTTAAATTTCTGACAATACAATTAGTTGTTGTGGGAGAGCAAGTCATCTTCCCTCTGTCAGTACAAGTAGTTCATTTGAGCAATACTGCAGAATTAGCTGTGAGGTTCTAATTCAAGCTTGGAAAATATAAGCCTTTCATCCCACATTACACATGGATTGATTCAAGAGTATGAAGGGAACTCAAGTTTATGTAATGAGAGAAAATTGTTGGACTTTGCAAACACAAAGATCAGATGGCTGTAGATGTGTGGTATTATTTCTGAGGACTCTGTTCCATTGGTCTATATCTCTGTGACCAAGAACCATTTTATTAAATAGGAATTCCTTTCCCCAGCAGATAAAGAAATAGATAATTCTTACTTCTTACCTTTGAGATATGTAAACCTGTATTTTCTACTACAATTTTTACACACCTCAATGAGCAAACATGTATGTCTGAGAAGAATCAATCCACTCGGTCAGGACCAAGATCATGAGGACTTTCTAGTTACGGTATCCAAGCTTCTCTTTATGCTTGTGGATTCCTTAAATATATTCTGTCATTCATCCCCCTATATTTCTATGTACTATTTTCTTTGGCATCAGAAACTTGATTCCTTACTTAATATGCACACACAGACAGAAATGAACTCCCACACTGACATATAATCTTCAATAACATTGCTCTGCTCTCATTTCTATCTGCACTTTTCCCTTTATTAGCATAGTGTTTTTCAAAGATTTGCTGTTTTTTTCAGTATGATTCTCAAAATAGCTGGTCCATTACTACTTTGAGGGTAGGAAATGGTATTGAATAATTTATCTTTTGCCCTAAGAGCTTGACTTTAAGGTAGGCATTTATCAAATTCTTTTAAATTGACTTCTATAAATTATGTATTCATTGAAGGAAAATTTTATGAATGTATTTTGCAAGTGTAATTTTATAAATGATAGAATTTTCAATGAAATGTGAATGTTTTATTCTTTGAATTCAGAAAACAGGGAAAAACAAAGAATATAATTACTCTTGCAAAATAGTTTATCTAAAGGAAAACAACAGCTAATATTAATGGAACATTTGCTATGTAATGTTCTCTATGTTACAAACTTTTCATTTAATTTTAAAAGCAAACTTATGGATACAATATTAAATATTAGAAAATAGAAAAAAAAATTGAGTTTTGGAAAAGTAAATTAAATAGACATCACATTGTTAATTAAAAACACAAGTAATGTTGGAACTCAGGCAGCCTAATTCTAACACTTAGATATTGAACAATTGTACTAGAGTGTATAAGTTAAGTACATATTATTAAGCTTTTAGGAGTATATTTTTGAGACTTTTTTATTAATGAATTTGCCATAATTGCCAGGGTTAATTAAACAACATTTTACAAAAATTTCCAGTTATATTTTATGTCAAATCAGTTATCAAATCTCTTTTTGCCTAGAAGGCACTGTAATTAATAGCAGTTTATAGTAAACCACTCTACCACCAAACGTGTTTTGAACCTCCTTTTATCCTTTTTCTAGACAAAAACTCATGTCTCTGTGTTAATTTCTTCATCTGTTAAAATGGGTATCTGACAACAAATAATTATGGAAGAGTCAATTAAATTTGGGTTTTTACATGTATAAACTAAGTCAAATTAAAGGTATTCAGTAAAGTTTATTTTTTTAAGCAGTTAAAATAACACAAAAAATGAAATATTAAAATTTGGTGGAAAATTGATGCATCTATCTTAAAGACATGATTACTTAGTAACATTCAAACAAACAATTATTGCCTTGGAAATTTCAGATTTGTGTATATACTTAAAGGTGGTACATTGCTCCCTACACTGGTCAAGTGTCCTAAGAATGAATCTTATGAAACTATGCTTACCTATTAGCCTATTAGTGGCCAGAAAATTCCAACAAATTTTGGTCAGGTATTTATCTATTAGTTTCACCTTTTACGGAATATAAAAAATACACATATTTGGAACATTAAACAAAATAAAGAAAGCTCTTAGGTTCTTTGATGGGAGAGAGATAGAGGGTAACACTAATATGAGAATTGAAGGCAATAGTATAAAAACTTAGAAAAGCGAAGCACAAGTTTGTAGAAATTTGGAAATATGCAGGAAATAATAAATTGAACATGAGATGAAACAGAAAATCATTGAAAGAATATCAAATGCACCAAACATTTTTAAGAGAGGTAGAGATTGATGTCTGATTTGCCAAGTGTTCTTTCAACTGGAATTAAGGCACATCTTGGATAGATCCCAAGGGCATCGATTATTTCTTACTCATCTTTGAATCCTCGATACCTTGTCATCTTCTTACACATAATTGACTTTCATAACTGTGTGATTGATGAAAGAGTAAGCCCAGTCATTATGTAGAAATGCAACAGCATTCAGTGGAATTAAACTAATTGTTTCTCCATTAAACTGTCATTTAAATACCTTTATCAAAACAATCATAATTTTAGAATAAGTAATGTTGATGATTTTAGAATTTGTCTTAAAATTTGAGCCTGCCATATGCCAGATATGGTAACTGTTAAAAGATTCACTTTTGATTTTAAGCACAGAAAAAAAAAAAATAACCATAGTTTAAAAATCACAGCTTTAAAAAGTTGAACTGTTTATTTTGCATCCTTATCATTATTTTTAGCATTTTTAAATTTAAAAATTTTATGTTAAACATATCAAAACACACTCATGTATTCATTCACTTCTATTTGTTTACACTCTTTTTTCTTATACTTTACAATATTTTACTACTAGAGTGATTATAAATACAAACAGACATTGTAGTGTTTTTCCTTTGTAACTCAAGCAGCTGAATACTTAGTTAATTATGCATTTCAATGAAATTGAGCATGAATGTAAAGGCAAAAAGAAATAGGAATAAATCTGTATTGCTAACTAACCAAAGAGCAAAAGGATCAGACCCTACCAAATCATACTCTGTACAGTAAATTAAGTCAGTAAAACTTTTTCAAATGGAAATGGTAATGATAAATTGTTTTAAGCATGTACATGAGTGCATGGACTTCTAATAAAATATTCTGACCCAGTTAGGTTTAAAAACTTGCTGATCTCAATTGAGCAGAAAGATTACCAAATTAAAAAATCATTCATAAAGTGATTAAGTCTCATTTCTGTCAGACTCATGGTAGAAAAACTTTACCAGCTCTCCCATATATTAGAAGAATTATTTATTTTATGTTGTTGCTCATAGAGCAAATACAGTAAATCAAAAAGCATCAGAAATACTTAAAAATACCTAATTATAGAGTATTTTTAATTTAGAAGGGAGACTTGCTTTCTGAACCTATATGACACAATAATAAATTGAAAGTAATAAATCACTTTTTGGATTTATGAAATGAAAAACATAAGACAATATAAAATTTGGACAACCTTATATAATTCAGAACTAATTTTAAATTACATTTGAACATTAGACTTAAAACTTTGATTTATATTAAATAAGAAATGAAGGAATAAAGTCAATTATTCTGGCCTTCATGAATTCTAAATAACTCCAAGCAAACATTAATATTTGAGGTGAGTTTGAAGGGAGTCTCATCTTTTACAAACTGCATAGTACTAACCAGGAGAGTGATAGCACTTATGACACTGCTAGTTTTTCAATTAACCGTAATAATAGTCAGACAAAACTATAGGAGTGAGCCTTTATTCAACTTTCTTAATCTTTTGTGGTTTTCTATGACAGTAATATATCATCTAAAGCTCTGGTTTGCATGTAGATTTATGCTATTTACAAATCTTAATGGACTCGTAGCAATTAGGTTTAGTTGACTACTGATAATTAGGCAACTCTACAAGGTGGGTTGTTTGAAATATCTCTCAAGAACTAGGAATCAAAGTAAGTAAAATTGAAGTGTTCAGGTTCAAGTTGAATGGCATGTTCTTTGTTTTCTTCAACTTCTTGCACAATTGTCTTTTTCTTTTTCTTTTTTCTTTTTTTTTTTTTTTTTTTTTTTTTTTTAGAGAGAGAAAATATACAGACCTCTATCGTTTAGTTTCTGTGAAGATAGGCCAAGCTGCCACAGACTGCTGGCTCCTTCCCTCAAAATCAATACTGAAGAGAATCTAGAATCAAGAGGCAAAATAAACCTGAATTCCAGGAACACAGGCAGCATCCAAAAATTTGACAAATCTCTAAGAAGATTAAAGAATGTTTTTAATTAACATCTGTGTGGACATTGAGTTGCCACAGCCCAAAGAAGAGAAATTTTGGAATAAGATTTAAGAGGGTAGATTGGAGAAAAACTTTCAAAAATGTTTCTCTTGCTTCTCCCCCATACTCTTCTGACAATCATTGCTTGTTTGCTCTGGGTAGTAGCAGTGCAGCAAAAAATCTGTGCTTGGATTTAACACAGGTTAAATTTAACAACCTACGGCCCTCAGGCATTCACTGCCATTGCTCCTTATGTAAGGCTCCAGGGCTGTTCGAATATGTATCGTGGAGGCAGCCTCCTTTCATTACTGCTTCTTCTCTGTGGTTTATTTGTTATACCAAGCCTAGAAAGTTGTCCTTATCCAAGTGATTCATGATAGCTTCCCTCCTTATAAATATCCTCAACAGAAGGAGAAGAAAAATTCATCTTTTACTTTTAGAACACATTAGAGATATTACATCCCCCAGAAGTTACCTTTCATCTCATTGGACAGAATTCAGTCATGTTGTGCACGTGGCCACATGTGGTTGCAGGAGAGGTAAGGAAATATAATGTGTGAACACACAGAGACAGGCATACCTGCATATGTTTATTTACATATATGAATATTTTTTTCTGGGTGAAGATATGCCCCATAAAAATTAAGGTCTTAATTACCAAAGATAAGTTGAACATGTTTCCTGGGTTTCAACTAAAAGCTTCTTCCATAATCCAGTCCATTCCCTTTCCAAGTAGTCCTGCACACTTATCTCATCTTTTTAAAGAATATAAACTCTCCCACTTTCTATATAAAACAATACAGATCCTACTTCATTTGCTGCAACCACCTTAAAGTTCAGATTCTTTGGGTCATGTGTGAAATTCTTCAGGTTATTTCCTTGCAGTGTATCACATACACAATTGTATATTAGTTAGCATAGTAAAATTTCATTTAGAAATAAGAGGGATAAATATTTCATGGCTCCTGGTCAACAACAAACTCCAAATCTCATGGAAGAGCAGCGACTTTTTCATTTTCTGAGAGATTCTTCCTCTACCTTTCTTTCCATGGCCACATGCTCTCCACCATTGGAGAGCAGGCATTTTTGGACTCTGCAAGGCTTTCACAACCTGATTGTAACTAATAGTAGTTTAGCAGCCTGAAATTGGAAAATGCTACATATCAGGACTGAAGAAAGTGTTAATAACACAGATGAAGCTCAAAACTGTCTTAACTGTAATCATTACCTTCTAAATGGCACAGAAGATTTAAAGAGATGTCTTTCTAATATTTGAAAAATATGATGTGTTTTAGCAAATTAATCACACACGTGGTCAATGAACAAGTGAATGCGTAACATATGGCTTTGTAATTTCATTTTTCTCTTACTTGTTAATGCAAAGAAAATATCAACCAAATTTAATGTCAAAACTACCCTTGTTCATCTGGTGTAACCACAGGCTGTCTATTGAAGGATATCAGAACATGCCACTTCAAAATATGCCACTCTGGTACACTGAGTATCTTGAGTCAAAGGCACTTGAAAAACAGCAGATGCAAGGTAAACATTCTGACCTTCCTTCTGTTTTCAAAAAACAGGAAATAAAATTCCAATAAAAGGATGATGTTTTCCTTATTCCAGGACTGTAAATTCTTATCATCTAGGATGGGAAGCTGAGGCTGGAAAAATCTGTAAAAACAAACTTTATCAAAATAACCCTTATCTTCCTAGTAACTTCTCTACTCAATTAATTACTGTATACCAGAGCCCCAGTTCCTTTACAATGCAACATTTTCACGATTTACTTTCTTTTGGTCTAATTCAGTGTACAAGTGTTCGACTCTGTGTCATTGGATTTTAATTTCATTATGAAGTCTTGATTGAGCATAAAACTTGTATTAAATAAATTGTATACGTTTTTTCTATTCAGCTGTCTTTTCTCAATGTAACTGTCATGTCCAACTGAAAAACTCCAGAAAGTAGAGGTAAAATTTAATCTCCTCTACACTACAGATGAGCATTTGATCAAAATCAATAACAGCATTCTGTAAGAATCAATTGACTATTTGAAATTATCAATAAAGTATAATTTATATTCTATTATTATTTGTGAACTATTTGCTTTATCATCAACACCTTGCGTTTGTGTGGTACATTTGTTATAATACATGAATCAATATTAATGTACTACCAACTGAGATCCATAGATTACATTCAGGTTTACTCTTTGTGTTTCACATTCTATAGATTTTGAGGAATGTAAAATTCATGATCAATATACTTTAAATATAGAATTTAGTCAAAATAGACAAAAATAGTAATGTGACTAAATTACACATTTGTTTCTATGTTTATGTTGTATGGTTTTTCTCCCTACTAGAATATTAGTCCATTAGGAGTCCTTAGAATATTTTGTTTATTATTTTATTTGCAATGGCTGGGGAAGTTTCTTGCATGGAGTAGATGCTCAATAAATATGTGTTGAATATACAAGTGTGAATTTGAAAAGAGGCATTAAATATTTTTGAGACTGAGTTCATGTTTTCTAGTACAAAACAAAATAAGAGACTGGAGCAAACAATTTTAAGCTATATTTGAAAATCTCAAAAATGCTATAATGATAAAGAGGGAAAAAGGTGAAGAAATTAATTATAAAATGTATAATTTTTTATTCCCAAAATAGAACATACATAACATCTCATTAGCTACCATACCCAGTGAAATGTTTGCAAAAAGGTCACATTTTCAACTAAAACATAAATATTATTCACCATTGGTGTTTTTCATGCAAAATATTAAATAAAAAGGAGGAGTCATAAAAAAATAGAAAACATAGTTTGTGGGGTATAGCAAAATTAAATAGCACAGATAACACACATATTTAATCATAATTTGTTAGAGAGTGAAAGAAACCACTATAAGAATTGAAAAAGTCATAAACATCCAATAGTTGTAAAAATATGATGAAACTGGCTTGAAGAAGTTAGTGTATCAAGCTTTTGGAAAAAAGAAATGGTACTCTCAAATATTCTAAAATCTGAAAAGAATTAAAGTAGTTACAAAGGTGTGGGGCCGACTTTAAGAAAAGGAGCAAGTGATAATACAGTGTCCATTTATAGAGATAGGGAAAAAGAAAGACGAGAGACAGACAGGGAGAGCTGTGTGGAAAGGATCACTTGTCAAGAACTTTCTCCTGCATAAGATTAACACAACCAATGCGGAGAGATATGGCAGAATAGGAGAGAGTTGGGGGACTAAATACGTCTAACTCTCTCTTTTCCCATTCTCTGTATCCCCTGTCAACATCTCTTTTTCTTAAAATCTCATCATAAAATTGAAAGTAATCAATCCATTGAAGTGGCCAATAAAAGTCCACTTCTCAGTCATAGAATAGGATGCAGAAAGTAGAGAATAACATTCATAACATAAAGTGTCACTTTCAGTCTTTATATTTTGTCTGTCAAAAAACATTCATACTATAGTTAACAGTAATCTTTAGGACATTTCCAAATTGTTAGAAGAGACTAATTCAAATGTTCCTAGCATACAGTAAATATAAATATTTAAGGCCACGAATATCTCAATTATCCTGCTTTGATCTTTACACACTAATCAATGTATCAAAATATTACATGTATCATGAAAATAGGAACATCTATTACACATTCATTAAAATAAAATATTCCTCTTCTTTGAGTGTACATTTTTGTCCCCCAAACAGAAGATACGTAACTTTTCATTAGTTACCATATCCAATGGGGTGTTGGCAATTAGGTCACATTTTTTGACTAAAATATAAATATTATTCACCATTGGTGTCCTTCATGTAAAATAGTAAATAAAAAGGAGTAGCCATAAATAAATAACATAAAACATAGCTACTGTAGCTGAATATAAGGCTTTAATTGTTATTCTTAGCTTCTTTTTCTACCATACACTCTATATTTTCTTTACCCTCTGCCATTACCTAGGAAGCGCCTGATTCTCTGACTAAATGACCAAAATTGATGTAACATCCGAATCCTTGTTAGCATTGTCTTTATAGGGTTTCATTACTTTTCAATTGACAAAGAATACTGGGAAAGAGACTATAAGAAGAGAGTAGCTCGTTTTCTGCTCAGAGATTCAGGCAAACCAGCTACCCAGTGTGTTGAGCCTCATACCATGATAGGTGGCATGGGGAACCTGTAATGGTCAAAGAGCTGTCTGTGATTCCAAAAGGATGGTTTAATTGCCACATTCCATGGTGGAAGCATTTCTTTGTACACAATAGAACCTTCAAACCTGTGGAAACTTGTGGCTTGTTTGATATAGCTATAAGAAGGACCATAGCTATCTTAAATCCCTTGGTTTGTGGATCTGTATTTCTGGCTATGAAACATATAGCATCCTTTATTGGTTACTGATTATGTTATAAACTAAATTATTTAGGAAAGTACTCCAATCTTAGGAAGTTGTCTGCCAGCTGGCATTGAAATTGAGCATCCTGTGGGTCATAACACAATTCTGTGAAACCAGCTGCTTTTGAATTATGGAGCACATGGTAAAATGATTCTATGGGTGTGACCCCTTGTCTGTATATCCTTGGTCAAGCAGTCTGTCCCTTAATCAGAGATGATGTTTAAACGGGAAATCAGAGCAATAGATAAGACCATATGACAAAAGCCCTGTGAGGACGGCTTGAAATATCTTTGCTAGAAGAGTCTTTCCCCCAAGGGGGAAAAGGTCATTGCTTATTTCACGACAGAAAGTATCTTATATTACAATGATAGCTATTTATTTTGAACAGACTCACAGGTAAGTGGTCACATATTGGGCTAGGAAAGGTGTACTATTTGCCGCTATTGCCACAGTGCAGGCCTCTGCTTCAAAAAGCCCCAGCTCCACTTGAGTTTTTCCTTGCAAATTGGCTTCGGTCTGAAAAATGAGTGTGAGTTGATTTAGGCTTCTGCCAACCAGACTTGATTAAGTATTACCTAACCAGAATATCCATGTGTTATATTTCTAGTGACCTCTTGTTCAATTGGTCATTGACATTACTAATGCCCAGGGCCAAATACCCATAAAATCACAGCTGGGATCAATCACAGTTAAATTAATTATTTTGCTATAGCAATATAATTGGAGGAGTCAAGAGATGTCTCTATAAGGAGAGGATATTATAAGGTGTGAGCCAATAATTAAATGGCATACAAGAGCCCTCAAGGAAGTAGTGGTCTATTCCAGATTAGGCACTAGTAGGAAAGGAAGAGATTTGATGTGTGTGTGTGTGTGATATGTGTGTATAAATGTATGTATGTATGTTTACACACATTATCTATCTATCTATCTATCTATCTATCTATCTATCTATCTATCTGTTATCATATATATCTCCAGTGAGACAATTATTTGGGGTTTGTTATTGGAGAATGGTGCCCTTGTATTTGACTATTTTCAGATATAATTTAACAATGATTATAGAGTGTTCTTGTTTTGGTCTTGTTCCATCCTTGTTCCATCAAGTCAGTGAAGCGTCTTCTTACGATGTTTATATTTTGTGAAACCGCTCATGTCCAGGAGGAAAGACTCCATGCTAGCTGTTTTTCTTCTGTTATCAACTGGATCCTATAAGGGGCATTTTTCTTCCTCTCTCAGCCACTTTTTTTTTTTTTTTTTTTTTTTTTTTTTTTGATAACAGCATTTGATATCAGGCTGCATTTAAGACGCAGGATTTTAATTTGTTGAGGTCAGATTCACATGGTTTTTAAGATTCTGTTGATAAGAAAGTTGTTGTCTATATTTGGACAAGAGTGTGTCCTTCCTATTCTTTTTGTAGCATGTTGAGTTATTGAATTATCTAATGTGACAATGGCTTCACTGTTATGGAACTAGACAACAAATCCTAATTATTAACATGTGTTCTAACATCTAGCTAGGTTATTTTTTAGACTCAATTGTTCTTTTATTTTAGATAAGTCACATATTTATGTAAGTGCACTAGGAATTTTATATAGCACAAATACTTTTTTTTTTTTTTTTTTTTTTTTTGAGACAGAGTTTCCCCCTGTTGTCCAGGCTGGAGTGCAGTGACGCCACCTCTGCTTACTGCAACCTCCGCCTCCTGGGTTCAAAAGATTCTCTCGCCTCAGCCTCCTGAGTAGCTGGGATTACAGGCACCCGCCACAACACGTGGCTAATTTTTGTATTTTTAGTAGAAACAGCGTTTCAGTGTGTTGACCAGGCAGGTCTCGAATTCCTGACCTTGAGATCCACCTGCCTCGGCATCCTGAAGTGCTGGGATTACAGACATGAGCAGCCACTGCGCCCAGAAAAATTCTTTGTTAATGAAGATGAATCAAGGGATAGCTGGTGGTTTATGAAACCAGTTAATCAGTATAAAGTAATTTTGAGAATCTCTAAAACATAAATACCATAATTGATTTCTTTTCCTAGGTTCAGAAATCAAATTTGAAAAAAAACGTTTTCCAATTTTGTTATTGTATCATTGAAAATGTGGCTCACACATTACGTATGACGAGGGAGTCGGTTATTCTTCCTGGGAGCTCTCCTGAATAGGTAGGCATTCTTGCCTTACTTTTGAGTATCTTTTTAAGAAAAATATATGACAGTAGTTTTAGATATATGAAAGCCTCTAACAATTGCCTGAAATATTATACACAGCACAGATGAGTATGCAATAAGCCAGGCAAGCCTGGCTTCAACATGAGATGTTGTACCCTACTAGGTCCAGAAAGAATTGGGAGCGTAAGTATTGTTTATTACTAGGAAAGCAAGCCACCTATTAGTATCTGAATGTAGGCAAATTTTTTGAGTAAAAATAAATAATAACTACAGGTTAAAAGTTATCTTAAGAGGATAAACTGGCTATGGTAAAAATGGTAACTGCAGTGAGCTATTTTCTGTTGACAACTCTTGTATTACTTTAGTGAAAGTATTTTCTTGACTAGGAGTAGAGGGTAAAGCCAATTTTTACAAGATTAAAGGTTGACATTACTAACGACAGGACAATTTATATATCAGAGGGAACCTGTGGAAGCAAATACAATATGCCTTTTAAGTGGTGAAAGAGATAGCTATTAAATTTATGTCATTAGAATTAAATGGCATATGAAAAATTTGCCCATCAGTTAGATTTAGATTAGAAACTATAATTTGAGGAAAACATGAGAGTTTTGCCTTTCCTTAGGTGACAGCAGATGGTATGAGGTGAAGAACAATATGGTGAAGATACTCAAAAACAACTGAGAGAGACAAGTGGTCACAGAGGTAACAAAATATCATGAGAATGATAATAAGTAGTAAACCAAAAGGAAATAAATAAATTGACATGACAGAAAATTAATCTTGTTTTATCGTTTTGGGTGGCAGCTGTCTGCTTTGTCCCATCAACTGCTTGACCTGAGAATGTTGAGTTATGTTTGATTTGAGAATGTTAAGTCATCTCTCATCTTCTGAGTTTTGTTTACTTCTAGAGGCTTTCTACAAATTTTCAACCTATAATATAGACCAGAAGAAATGATGATTTTTAAAAATGGTAATACATAAGCCTAAGGATTAATATGTTGCAATTTTTCAGTTATACTAGTTGTTAACAGTTACAAGGCCAAACCCATAGAAGCTTAAGAAAGGTTTCTTTCTCAATACCTCTTTCAAGAAATGAGCCTCCATGTTTCAGGACACTCAGAGACTTCTTAGGTGGATAATTTGGAAGGCATGGTATTTCCTGTTGGTACTGAGACTGAGTGTCTCTTTCAGGATTTAGTCACATCATCTTACAATTGGAAAATAACATGAATCAGAATTGAAATTTCAAATGCATGGTTTGCTTTCTTCGTATTTGATATATGAATAGCTTTTGGTTGATGGAAGAAATGAACCAGCAATTCTAAACAACGCCTGTGATAAAATATACCTCCCAGAAAAAGAAAACACCAAAAATACATTTTTTTTTTTTTTTTTGCTTTAAATTCTAAACAATTGATCCTGTTTTGCAGAAAGTATACGCAGTCTTTCTTTGCTTTCTGCAAGAGAGTTGATTCCAGGACCTCCTGTGGAAAGCAAAATCAGTAGATGTTCAAGTTCCTGATAAAAAAATGACATATTATGTTCATATAACCTATGCACATCCTCCCATATACTTTAAATAATATCTGGCTTACTTATAATATCTAATACAATGTAAACGCTATGTAAATAGTTATGCTGTATTTTTTTTCTCTTTAAATTGTGTTTTTATTTTTTACTCTGTGTGTGTGTGTGTGTGTGTGTGTTTTAATTTTTGATCCACTGTTGGTTGAATCTATAGATGTGGAATTCATGGATACGATGGGTCAACTGTATGTATATGTCTATACACAAATATGTGTGTTTTCATTCACATATTGTATATTTAGAACACATATAATAAATATGAAGGGTTCAAATCAGTTAATTTTAGTACTTATCCATTAATCAGATATGGAAGTTAGTTTAAAGAATTACAGCCTATGTGGTACTACATGTTTCTGTTTTATGTAATACATTCAAAATTATCAATGGTATATCACATTCACTCTTTTGTGGAGTTCAGTCTTTTGACGTGTTTCTTTATGTGTGGCTTTTTTTTTTTTTATTTTTGGAGAGAATTATTATTTTCAGCCTCATGTCATCAATGAAAAATGCTACAGAATATAAGGTATCAGTGAAAATATTTTTGCCAGAAAAGATGTAGTGCTCAGTGTAAAGCTGTGTTCACAATAATACATTTTGAAAACCTCAACTTTTAAAGTACTATGAATCTATTTTAAAATGCAGAAAACAAGGAGGAACTCCAATTTTGATATCTTATACATCTGATACATGAGGTTTTGTTTGTTTGTTTCTGAGGTTTTTTTTCTGGTATAAAACTTTAGTTGAGGTTAATCAGGTTCCGAAAATATTTGTAAGAAGTCAGATACAACCTTGAATATGCACAGTGTAATACAACATTTAATAAGTTTTCTGAAAATTGATGCACAGAAATTTTCAAGAATACCATTAGCTATACAACAATAGCATTAAGTAAAAAAGAATTTAATTGGATAATAAAATCAAATGGAGCTACATTTTCAGAAGACATATGAATGTCAGTATTTGAATGCTTCTATTACTTTTTTCAATTCCTAGATACTTGTTCTAAAGCAATTAATCAAATTAATGTCACAGATCACTTTGATTCAGTTATATTATTTTATTTTTGCATAATAAGAAAATTTTGGAAGTCAATTATACATTTGTGATAATTTTTCTGGTTAAGATAGAAAATTTTTAAATGTGAAGACATTGGAAAACTGGTAGACTTCGCCCCCAACAAACAAAAACATGGAGACTATTATAATTTCCGGAATGTGTTGTCAAGTGGAGTACCTAGAAAACACTGCCAAAAACTCGTTTCAGTGTTTAAGGCTTGTTCTATTTGTATACTTGTTGCTTCGTGTGAAATAAACTTGTGTGAAGTAATATTTATAAGACTATGACATTTTTCAATCATTATGAAGTAATATTTATAAAACTATGATATTTTTCAATCAACAATGAGAAAATATAAATTTACTGCTTTGGCTGTACTGTATATTGATCAAACATGTACAAATAACATTACTTTTGACAATATTATTAACAAATTTACAGTAGTTAAAATACGAAAACATAAAGTATAATATTATTTTATTGCTGCAACAGACCAGTAGATAAGTACACATTTTTAATCTTTTCCAAAGAATAAAATACTTATTAACTCTGTCCTTTTACTGTAATGTTTACTTTCATATTTGTCTGTTTACAACTTTCCTGGCATCATTATATATGTAAATTTATGCATAATATAATCATTGTCTGTTTTTTTTCCTGTACGTTATTGTTATTATTGTTAAGTATAACTAATAATCATTTTGTTTTGGAGGTAAGTTTTTAAAAAACCATTTAGGAGCAAATATGCTACATATGTCACTGTTTTTAAGCGTTCTTTCACAAAAGGCCTTTCATTTTTACTTTCCTGGAGTAGAGTTTCAAGAATAGAAAACTTGATAAGATTATATGAAAAAGGATGTGACCTCAGAAAAGTTTGGCGCTTGGTATCTACAATGCTTAGCCAGTTTAAAATATCTGCAAAGCTGTTTTTTTGGTAATTAATTCAGGAAATTTTGAGATAGATTATAATCTCTTTGAATTACGTACCTTCTTGAAATATACCATATTCTAAATAATGCATTTTTTCCCCCATGGCAGAATTTCAATTTCTCTTTGAATATTTTTGCTATTTCTTAGGTAAAGTGTTTAACAGAAAGAGTCAGTTAGAGAACGTTGTTGTTTTGTAAACAGCAATATGTCATTTATGTCTTGTATTAGGTAAGAATCATAAGAGAATGTTAAATTCTTCGGTGTTGGTTGGTGATGTATTAGAATACAAGGAAGTTTCAGTAAACCCTAGGGGTATGACAGTCCAGAGATATTGCTTATTCTCCCGTGTGAAGACAAATATTAATTGTGTGGATCTAAGTGAAAACTAAGGAAGGAAGAACAAGTCTACCAGTCAACCAAAAATGGGTGACCCCAGGAATTACTGAAGACAGAATGGTATTTGAGCTAGTACCCATAAAAAGTAAAGGATCACAAACTTGTTTATAACTCATAAACCCATGAAACTTTTTTAGCAGTCGCCGACATGACGGTTAAAGACCTAATGAGTTGAATTACAAGTCACTTTTGCATGAAATATTCCACAATAGGCTTCAGTCTTTTTTTGGTTTTGGGTGCAGTTGATATACTAGTGATCCATGGATGAAGGAGTCCCCATGAATTTGTAGAAAAGGTATGTGTGAAGAGCTTTTGACTTCATCATCAAACTTTTATACTTTTCTCCTATTAATTTTTTTTTTTTTTGGAGTTGTATTACAAAGAAGGAACATATATTTGCTAGTAAGAGGCCCAAGAGTTCCATTACAGATTTTTTGTTTTTGGTTTTGGTTTTGGTTTTTTTGAGATGGAGTCTCTCTCTGTCGCCCAGGCTGGAGTGCAGTGGCACCATCTCGGCTCACTGCAAGCTCCGCCTCCTGGGTTCACGCCATTCTCCTGCCTCAGCCTCCCGAGTAGCTGGGACTACAGGCGCCCACCACCATGCCTGGCTAATTTTTTGTATTTTTAGTAGAAACAGGGTTTCACCATGTTAGCCAGGATGGTCTTGATCTCCTGACTTCGTGATCTGCCTGCCTCGGCCTCCCAAAGTGCTGGGATTACAGGCGTGAGCCACCACACCCGCTCCAGTTACAGATTTTTTTTAAGGGAAGAATTTGAGAGGCAATTTAAATCTAAATCTTTTTAGATTTACTCTTTGAAGGAATCTTATGACTCATAGTATGTGACACAAAGAATGGTAGGATTATAGTCCTAATTTATGTTCAGTTGTGAGTCTTTAATCTTAGTTGTTTTAAGAAAATCATTGGACATGGAGCTCACAGTCCTGCTTGAAATGCATTCATGTCCTCTTAGGAAAAGGCTTCTATTGCTTTTTAAGGATGTGACAATCAATTTTCCGTGGCTATTTTATTCACGATATTAGCAAGTATTTCTGTAGAAATAATTTTGTTGTTTATGTTGTTGCTTCCCCTTAAGGGAGGGGCATATCCATTAAGCCACTTTATTCATAAGGCTATACTTTCATTTTAAACTATTTTTTTAAACATATTTTCTTTCTAATGTCTCTTAATATTGTGCAGCCAAATGCTAAAATTCATGCATTGAAACAATCTGCCAGCGTATCTTTTGTTTATGTACTAGAATTGCAATTTCTGGTTTGAAGCCATTGATACAGTATTAGAAAAGGCCATGAAGACATCTGAATTACAGGCTATCCCCTAAAGATTGTCTCAGGGTGATTATTAATGCTAGGGATTTTCCCTTTTGTCACTTACAAGAATGAATTAATGTTCAATTTAATTTTAGCAGGAAAAACATGCAGTTTTTAAAACTTGTTCTCTCTAATATGCTCTGAGATATACGAATTCAGTAAAGTTTACTTCATTTTATTCAAATGATACACACATACCCCCGCAAAGTTCACGTGTTAGAAAAGTGATCCCCAATGCAGCAATGTGAGAGGTGGGGACTAATGACACAAAGCAAAATGGTACTTGCACTATAAAGCAACTAAAAATAGAGGATTTAGTATTTTTAAACCTTGAGCACCATAAAGCACTCAGACAATTTTAGTAATAAATGCTTATATACCTTTCAAATTATCTATAAAAGAGACTAAAAATAGATTTAAAATGTAGAGGCATGTAACATGCATACACTTCCCTTCTCCAGAGGATAATTATGTTAATAAGTTCCTCCATTAGCAATTTTACAGGCAATATTTTCTGGTTGTGATACGATTATACTAGAAGTCAATATTCTTTTAACAGTCAGAAAACATGTTTCTGTGAAAAATTTGAAATGTTTTCTTAACCATTTTAGCAAAGAGCAGAAACAAATTATAAATTATGCCACTGTAATTAGAAAACATAAAAGACAAAACCAGTGCGAAAATTTTAAATTATCTACAAAGTAATGAAATAAAGAATATTTCATTGGAAAATATTGATAGAAAAGATAGCGTTACGACTCTTTCTAGAGAAAAAAAAAACAAATAAGAATGTCTTCAATAATTTTAATAAACAGAACAATCATTAGTAAGGGACAACAACCACACATTAAGAATTTTTTGGTAAAATTTAAATTATGAATTTGGAAATAGCAATAAGAAATGTCATTCAGTCAGCAAATGTTTCTCGAATGCCTATTACATGCCAGGCATTTTTCCAGGCCTTGAGAAACAGTTTTGAATCAGAGAAAAATTTTGAATTCTTGTTTACGTTCTAGTGGAGAGAAGCAAGCAATTATGGAAAGTAAATATAAAAGATAATGCAGGAATGTAGACTTGAAATTAAAAAAGAAAAAGATGGTCAGTGAATATCTCAAGTATATCACCAGAAGTAAAACAAACTGAGATAAAACTGTTTGAAAAAAGCCATGCAACTATCTGGAGAAACTGCATTCCACCAATTAAAAAAAAAAAAAAAAAAAAGTGTTGAAGAATAACAAATATCAAGGTAATTCATTAAAAAGAATTTTTAAATGCTCATGTCCTTTCATTAAAAGTTTAAAATTTGAAAACCATGAGAAGATAAAATACATCACAATTAGGAAAAAGAAAAACTATATAATCTCTCATAATGAAAATACTAAAATAATTGTAAGAGTCACATGATATTAACAGTATGTGCATACCTGTGACATTGAATTCAAAATAGATGCATGATTTCCTACAACAGTATAAATAACCTACAGTGATACAATCAAAATAGAATATAAATGGAACAATAAACAGAAGATATTGTAAAGTTAGTTTTCCCAGTATTTTAAAAAGGCAGGAAGATGAGACATTTAATACTTGCTTTTCTCAATTTGAAAGTAAAAACTTATATAAAACAAGTATTTTAAAGAAGTTATTTAAAAATTGATTTGGTTTCACCTCAATAAAAATTCAGTATTTTATGAAACTGAGTAAATATAAACACCATGAAACTGACGTGGGAAAAATTAAACAGATCAGTCAGGCAAATAAAGACACTAGAAAGATGAGATGATACTATCAATTTTATGTTTTTGGTTGGCGAGTAGCAAAATGTAAAATGTACATCATCCTTTGTACCTCTAGGAATTTATTTCACTTATATCTTTCTCCAGTGGCATAAATACAAAATGTTGATTGCAGCATCCAAAAATAGATAAAGGTACAAGCATTTGCTACAAAGACTTACGTGAAAAGTTCATCTAAATGAAGGTCTATGAAAAATATACAACTTAAATATAGAAATATTTATAAAACGTATTCTTAGTGAGTACAGATTACTCATAAAAGTTATGGATATTAAATAGAAAAAAATTATATGTATGCATAAATTACTATTAAAGTGCATTAAAATTCTGAAAGATTACACAAAATTTAGACATATCAGTGCAGGTGGAGGGTAAAAAACTTTCAAGTTCAATTTTTAAATTTTTCTACAAAGTTTTTAAAAATTGTTAAATGAGAATTAATTACACAATTGAAAAAGATAACTAAAAATAAAAATGTTACAGGTTAATGCAAATAACTTAAAGGACAAAAATGTTTTAGACAAGCTTGCTCAATTCAATCTAGTAAGAAAAATCTTCTCATGCAAATTCTGTATTTTAAACATCATTTTGATAAAGGAAATTGATGTATATAAAAGATAGTGGCATGAATCTTCCAACTTAAGTTAAATTTGAAAAGAAAATTCATTACTGTCTAAATGAGCAACATGATAAATTAAATGCTGGGCATGGCTCAGGAATAACTGCTTAGCATATGCTACCATTGCATAATAAAAGTCATTTGTGCAGTAACACATGAAAGTGTTTCTAAGCCATTAGGATAATATCTGAGTTTCATAGTTTATTGAAATATTTGGTTCTTATTTGTCTTTTGAATTCACAAATGATTTTATTTTTATTTGATGTGAAAATATTATTATTAATGCAACAGTGGATTTTTAAAGGATATTTTAATGCCTAGGCAAAAATGAGCATGTTAAAATTGATCATTATCAGATGAAACATCACACTTCACTAGCAGCAGTTTATTTTTTTCAACTGGTTTTGTTCCTGTGGCCATCAATATACAAAATGAGATCAAAACACAAATAAGCATCATAAAACACCACTGGAAAATGGAAAGATAAGATTTTTATAACGTATCACTAGTACTCATATGTTAAGGCAAATTTCCAGACTCCCAATGTATTTTAAATAATTTTGCAAAACAAATCTATGGTTCTTACTAAATAATTATGTAATTTAAAACAAAACATAGTGGGCATGATAATAAATGTATCACTTTTCATTCCAAATTGAACTTTATATTACATAATAATATAAACATTTTCATTTAAATCACATTCAAATTTAGCAAAAATTTTATCATTTGTTATTGTTTAATAGCAAATGTGTTTAATAACAAATGATAAAGATTCAGGACTATTTGCTGTAACAACAAAAGAAATTATAAACAAGATAATCATGGAACATACAAATTTTATTTTTCTTTCTTTCTCCTATGACATGGACAAAAATAAGAACTCTATAATGGTAAGGATGTATTCATGGCCTACCCAGTCTCCTAACTTGGAGGTCTACCTTTTCTAAAGTATTGCCCAGGTCCACTTGGTCAGTGATATCTTCAGTCAAAGGGAAGGAGATGTATTGAGGAAGAGAAATGTATACTCTTTCTCATTTAAGGCACAAGGAGATTTTTTTCCTCACATTTCCATTTACAGAATGTGTTCACAGAAATTAACCAGAATACAGCTGAACAGTTACACTAGAGGCTGGTAAATGTACTCTCTTGCTGGGCTTTCAGGTAATCAGCTACTTTTTAGGATTTTTATTATGGAAAATGATAGAAGGGATATTAGGCATAACTCATAGACTTTCAAAGTTTATTTGTAAAATAATGTTTTACATCATGCAAGAAAAATATGATACTGTAGGGATTATAATAAATGTGTTAAATTGACAGCAGTTTAAGACAATAAAATTAGAATAGCTGTCAAAGTAGATTTAAGTAATGTGGATAAAATATACATAAAAACTAACTCCTTTTTACATCTTTCTATCTAGTTTTGCTTTGGTCTTTCATTTCTCAACTTTTCAATCTAAAACCTTTTGAAACTGTTCTGCTGAGATGAATAGGCAGACTACACTATTACAGGATTGTTAGCTTACAAGAAAAAAAAAAAAAAAAACCTAGACTTTTAATTATTAATCCTATTATTCTCAAAAAAGATCTTACTTCTATAGATGAGTACTTCAATTTAGAAAATAACTTTTCTGGCCAGGTGCGGTGGCTCAAGCCTTTAATTTCAGCACTTTGGGAGGCCGAGGCAGGCGGATCACGAGGTCAGGAGATGGAGACCATCATGACTAACATGGTGAAACCGCGTCTCTACTAAAAAAATACAAAAAAATTAGCCGGGCATGGTGGCGGGCGCCTGTAGTCCCAGCTACTGGGGAGGGTGAGGCAGGAGAATGGCGTTAACCCGGGAGGCGGAGCTTGCAGTGAGCCACTGCACTCCAGCCTGGGTGACAGAGCGAGACTCCGTCTCAAAAACAAAGAAAAACAAAACAAAACAAAAAACAAACTTTTATTTCCATGTTATTTGTTGTGAAAAAGTTTTGTATAGCTATTCTATTCATTAATTTCTATGTCTAATATTCATATCAATGTCCAGAGTAGTGACTTTAAAAAAATATTTTTAAGTCTACAAACAACAAGAATCATCTTCCAGTAAACATTACCTTCTATCTTCTCTTAGTATTCTATTATTCTTCAGTTCCAGGAAAATTAAGTGCATTGATTATTATCCAAAACATTAGTTGAGATAAGCAGAGAAATGTCAATTTTATTGCTATTGGGTTAAAGTTTCCATAAAATATAGATTTATGTTAAATTGAATAATACTTTTTTTCTAAGATTTCTATTTTTTATTGATTTACATTTAAATATTCCTTAAATTATAGACAAAGGTATGTTAAAACCATCAACCATAATATTGAATTTGTCTATTTCTCTTTCCAGTATATTTTTGTTTCCTGTGATTTGAATCTTTGCTCTCAGTTGCATACACACAGGATTGTCACATCTTCTCAGTGAATTGCCCCTTTTATTATTATTATATGCCTCTCTTTGCAACTATTAATATTCTCTATCATTATTATTTGAGTGTGCCATATTTGCAAATTTCCTGCTCACTAAAATTTATTTTTAACACCAAAATCAATACTCAGAGATTTTCTCAGTCATTTGCAGACACGTGCAGAGCCACAAAACAACTGAGTTGACCAACCCCCAAGTGCCCAGCTGAAATTAAACAAGATGGCACTGCCTTCTTATTTCATCTCTCATGTAGAGTTCACCATAAAATGGAGTTGGGAGGAGCAGGGCAGTGTAAGGGAAGAAGTTCTGGATCTGGGGTCAGTTAGAGGCAGTGTGAATTCCAACTCAGGCAGACATTAGTGGGGTGGTCTCAGGCAAGTAATTTAACATTTCTGAATCTGTTGTTCTTTTTTTTTTTCTTTTTTTATAACACTAAGAAAATAAAATCCACCTTTTTTATTTTATTTTTTTTTTTTTTAGGATTTAAGTTTATAATCTGTATGAAATGTGTGTGTGTATGTATACTTACTCTTTGGAATCATGGTTCAATATTCACTAATTCAGTGCTTGTGTGACTTTGTAGAACATAAATACTACAAGTAATGTGATTAATTGCATTTCTTTTTATAATGTGTACTTATTATGATATTAATATTGCTATTCCAGCTTTTGTTTGAATAGTATACTTTTTATCCTTTTTAAAATACATATCTTATATTAAAAGTAGTTTTCTGGTTGACAACTTATAGTTGATCTCCTTCTCTTCCTCTTCCTCCTCTACTACCTCATCTGCCTCCAATTCCTCCTCCGTCCTATTAAGTTCATCTTTGCAATCTTTGCCATTTAACTGTGCTTCAACCTTTTATATTAAATGCAATTGGTGGTATGGTTGACTTTAAGTCTACCATTCTGATGTTTGCTTTCTCCTTGACAACTTCTATTCATTTCTATTTTCTTTCCTATCTTCATACCTCCTTTAGGTTTGTATTTAATATCGTGTATTATTTACTCTTGGCTAATTAGCTATATGTCAATTTTCTTCATTTTTCTTTAATTTTCCTTTACAGGTCAATCTAAGGTTTATAATATTTATCTTATTACAAATGTACCTTCCAACAATATTGCAGACTTGTTTACATAGCATTAACCCCTTATTCAAGTATTTTTCAGTTTGTCTCTGTCATCCTTTGTACTCTTGTATTAATAATTTTACTTCTGAGTATGTTTTAAATGTAAAATATGTTGTTATTTTTGTTTTAAATAATCAATTATTTATTTATTGAGACCAGGTCTCACTGTGTTGCCCAGGCTGGAGTGCAGTGGTACAATCATAACTCACTGTAACCTCAAACTTCTGGGCTCAAATGATCCTCCTGTCTCAGCCTCCTGAGTAGCTAGGACTAAAGAGTTATGCCACTATGCTCAGCTATGTTTTCTTTTATTATTTATTTATTTATTTATTTATTTATTGTAGAGATGGTATCTAATTGTGTGGGCCAGGCTTGTCTTGAACACTTGAACATCTTGCCCCAACCTCCCGGCATGCTGAGATTACAGGAGTGAGCCACCATGCCTGGCTCAATTATGTTTTAAGGGAAACTTGAAAAGCGGAAGAGACCATATTTACTAATTCTGTTATTCTTCACTTCTATATGAAGTGCTTAATTTCCACCTAGGGTCATTTCATTTTGAAAAAAAATTGCTAAGTATTAATTTTATTGTAAGTTATTTGGTAATGAATCTATAAGTGTTTGTTTTAAAATGGTATTTATTTCTCTTCATTTTCTAAAAAAAAAAAAAAAATTTCTGGCTGTATAATTTTAAATTGAAGAGGTGTACACCTCTTCCTCAGCACCATAAAGACATTATTTTTTTTTTGGTCCTTTGCCTTATGTTCTTTCCAAAAAGAATTATTTGGTCATATTCATCTTTCATTTCTAGTATAAAATGTGCTTTTTTTCCTTTTAACTTCTTTTTAGATTTTTCTCTTTTCCATGTATTTATAGTAATTTGATTAGGATCCAACTTGATTTTTATTCCAGAGATACAGAACAATTCATGAATTTATGTCATTCTTGTGTAGGGGCTATGCTAATCTTCTCTGTATCTTTCCAAATTTAATATATGTGCTGCTGAAGCAAGCACTTGATTTAATTTTCTTTTTATACTACCTGAAATTTGGTGCCCATTCTATTTTTCAGATTTAATTTCTCATTTTTAATTTGTATGTGTACATAGTAGGTGTATATATTTATGGGGTACATGTGATGGTAAAACATACAGGTATATAACATGCAACACCCCAAGCATTTATTATTTCTTCATTACAAGAACATTTCATTTCTGCTATTTTAGTTATTTAAAAACATATTATAAATTATTTTTGACTGTGGTCAACCTGTTGTGCTATCAAGTACTAGATCTTACTCATTCTGTCTATGTTTTTGTACCCATCAACAATCCACACTTTTTCCCTCCCTCTCCACTAACCTTTGCACTCTTTGATCGATTTGACTCAATTTGATTGATTTGACTTCATTGATTGACTTGCATATATTAGATCATTCTTTCATTCTCGGGATGAATTCCACTTGGTCATGATGAATGATCATTTTAATATGTTGTTGAATTCAATTTGCTCGTATTTTGTTTAGGAATTTTGCGTCAATGTTAACCAGATACTGGCCTGTAGTTTTGTTTTGTTCTTGTTATGTCTTTGTTTGATTTTTGACATCAGTAATACTGTCCTCCTAAAATGAGTTTTGAAGTGTTCCCTAATCTTATATATCTTGCAATAGTTTGAGTAGGATTGGTATTAGTTCTTCCTTAAATGTTTGATAAAATTCAGCAGTGAAAACATCAGATCATGTTAACGGCAGCAAATCTATATCCATACAGATCTGCAGCAACCTCAATTATTTCCTCCTCAGAAGAAAGACTCAGAAGGAGACCAAAGCATGTTTTAGAGCAGGAGTGAAAGTTTATTGAAAAGTTGTAGAGCAGGAATAAAAGGAAGTAAAGTACCCTTGGAAAAGGGCCAAGCGGGCAACCTGAGAGATCAAGTGCACAGTTTGACCTGTTGACTTGGGATTTGATACATTGGCATACTTCCAAGATCTTGCATTATTTCTCGGATTCTTCCCTTGGCTTGGGCTGTCTGCATGTTCAGTGGCTTGCTAGCACTTGTGAGGAGAGCATGTTAAGTGTGTTTGCTGGAGTTGTACACATGCTTACTTGAGGTGTTTTTCACTTGCTGGTCTAGAATTTCTAGAGGAAGGTGATATACCAGTTAAACTCTATCACTTTGCCCCTTATTGATCAATCTTGAGCCCACTCATCCAACTCCTGATATCTTATCAGGAAGTTGCTGATCACCAGTTTCGGGTGTTTTCTCTCTATTGGGAGACTGCCGTTCCCTGGCGCTGGTTGTAAGCAATTATTATTTTAGAGAGACAGTCAACAACTGCCGGACCATCACCTGATGGTCACTTGACATTTCTGGTGGTTGAGGGGGGAGCCCTTCTGCCCTGCTCATGCCTTAATAACTACCTACAATAACAAGCCAGGCTTTTCTTTGATGGAAAATTTCTTACTAAATTTGATCTTGTGTTTTGTTTTTGGTCTATTCAGGTTTTCGATTTCTTCATAGTTCAATCTTAGTAGGTTGTATGTGTCTGATAATTTATCTATTTCTTCTAGGCTTTCCAATTTATTGGTACATAGTTGCTCATGGCAGTCTTTAATACTCCTTAGAATTTCTGTTGTATCAGTTGTAATGTCTCCTTTTTCATCTTTATTTATATAGATCTTATCCTTTTCTTAATTAGTCTGGCTAAAGGTTTGTCATTTTTGTTTATATTTTCAAAAAAAAACAAACTTTTTTGTTTTCTTTATCTTTTTTTTGTTTGTTTGTTTCAATTTCATTTATTTATGCTCTTTTTTTTTTTTTCCCCAATTTTGTTTGTTTGTTTCAATTTCATTTATTTATGCTCTTATTCTCACTATTTTCTTTTCCCAATTTTGAGTTTGGTTTGCTCTTGTTTTTCTACTTCTTTAAAATGCATTGTTGGATTGTTTGTTTGAAGTTTTTCTATTTTTTTTGCTATAAACTATCCTCTTAATACACATTTTACTATGTCCCATAGGTTTTCACATATTGTGTTTTCATTTTCATTTTTTTCCAGAAATTTTTAAATTCCCTTTTTAATTTCTTCATTCACTCATTGATCATTCAAGATCATATTGTTTAACTTCTACATTGTAGAGTTTCAAAAGTTTTTTTTTTTTTTTCTTACTGATTTCTAATTTTATTTCATTGTGTTCAGAGAAGATACCTAATATGATGTAAACTTTTTCAATTTCTAAAAAACTTGTTTTATGGCCTCACGTATGGTCTATCCTTGAGAATGATCCATGGGCTGAGAGAAGAATGTGTATTTTGTAGCTGTTGGATGAAATGTTCTGTCAATATTTATTAGGACTATTTGATCTATGTTGCAGATTAAGCCCAATTTTTTTTGCTAATTTCCTGTCTGGATGATCTGCTCAGTGCCTAAACTAGGATGTTGAGGTCTCCACTCATTATTGTATTTGGGTCTGTCCCTCTCTTTAAATCCAATAATATTTGCTTCATATACCTTGGTGTTCCAGTTTTGGGAGCAGATATATTTATAACTGTTATATCCTCCTGCATAATTAATTCCTTTATCATTGTATAATGAACCTCTTTGTCTTTCTGTACTTTATGTTTGAAATGTATTTTATCTTTTATAATATAGCTACTCCTGTTTTTGTTCTTTTGTTTGTTTGTTTGTTTGTTTTCATTTGCATGGATTATCTTTTTTCCTCAATTTATTTTTATTCTGTGTATGTCTTTATAGGTGAAGTGAGTTTCCTGTAGACTTTTATCCATTCAACTACTCTATATCTTTTAAATGGAGAATTTAGTCCATTTACATTCGATGTTATTATTGATAAGTAATGCTGCTGTCATTTTGTCATTTGTTTTCTGGTCTTTTCAGCCTTCCATTCTTCCCCTTTTTCTATCCTCCTTTGTGTAAGTGATTTTCCTTGCTTTTTATTTTCTGTATATCTGTTTCACATTTTTTTTTTTTGATTTGAGGTTACCATGAGGCTTGAAAATAACATCTTAAACCAATCGTTTTAAACAACTTAACTCTGACTGCAAAACAAGCAAAGATAAAACCAATAAAAATTCTACATTTTAACTCTATTCCCCCAACTCTTGTACTTTTGGTGGTTGAATGTATATTTTTATACTGTTTATATTTTTAAAAGGCTTTTGTATTTAGTATCTTTTACAGGTTTATCTTTTAGTCTTCCTATTCAAAATATGAGTGGTTTAGATACCATAATTATAGTTTTAGATTATTCTGTATTTGTATACTTACTGTTACCAGTGAGTTTTGTATCTTCTGATAATTTATTACTGCTCATTAACACTCTTTTTGTTTTAGATTAAAGAGCACCCTTTCAGATTTCTTATAGGTTGAGTCTGGTGTTGAAAAAAATCCCTCAGTTTGTGTTTCTTTGAGAGAGTGTGTTTCTTTCATGTTTGAATGATACTTTCACTGAATGTAATAATTTATGATATATTATGTTGTGATTCAGCACTTTGAATATGTCATGTCCCTCTCTCTTGGACTCTAAGGTTTCCACTTAGAAGTCCACTGCCAGAATTTTTGGAGCTTATTATTATATAACTCATTTTTTTTTTTCTCTTGCTGCTTTTAGAATCCTTTTCTTATACTTGACCTTTGGGAGTATGGTTATTAAATGTTCTGAGGTAGTCTTATTTGGGTGAAATCTGCTTGGTGATCTGTGACCTTCTTATAATTAAATATCGGTATCTTTCTCTAGGTTTGGAAAGTTCTCTGTTACTCTTTGAATAAACTTTTTACCCCAATCCCTCTCTCTATCTCCTTTTGAGGCCAATACATTTTATATTTTCTCTTTTGAGGCTATTTTCTAGATCTTGTACGCATGTTGCAGTCTTTCTTATTCTTTTTTTTTGTCCTATCACTGTGTATTTTCATAGAAGCTGTCTTCAGTCTCACTCTTCAGTCGCATTCTTCTGCTTTATCGGTTCTGCTGTTGAGAGTCTTTGATGCACTTATAAATTTGTCAAAATTTTCAGCTCCAGAATTTCTGCTTGATTTTTTTTTATTATTTCAAACTCTTTGTTAAATTTCTCAGATAGGATTTTGAATTCCTTCTCTGTGCTATCTTGAAGTTCAGAGTGTGCTTAAAACAGCTATTGTGAATTCTCTGTCTGAAAGATCACATATCTGTCACTCCAGAATTTGTCACTGTTGCCTTATTTGCTGAGATCATATTTCCCTGGATGTTCTTGATGTTTATCAATTTTCATAAATGTCTGGGCATTAAATCACAGTTAGATATTCTAATCTTTTCATCTGGGCTTGTTTGTGCTTGTCCTTCTTGAGGAGATTCTCTGAGTCTTCAAAGGGAATGGAATGTTTTGATTTTAGTCTTTGGTCACTGCAGTCAGATCTCCACTGGAGGCACTCTAAATTCTGTAACACTATGACTCTTGAAAACTCAAAACAGAAGTATTGCTTTAGTGAGCTTGGGTAAGATCCAGGAGAATTTCCTGGAATACAAGGCAGAGTCTCTTTTTCTCTTTCTTCACTGTTCTTCAAATAAATGGAGGCTCTTTCTGTCTATGCTGGGCTGCTTGGAGTTTGGGGAAGGGTTAACGTGAGCACTCCTGTTACCACATTTGTAATTGTGCTGAATCATAGCTAAATCTAGTACAGTACTGGGTTATGCCCAAGGCCTGTGGCAACTACTGCTTGGCTACTGCTGGTGTTTATTTAGGGCCCGAGAGCTATTTAGTCATCAGATGGTGAATCCTGCCACGACTGCCCTTTCAGGACAGAAGGTGGTCATCTGGCCTAGCATAGGTCAGAGATGTCATCCACGTGGTAGGGCCTGGAATCTGGGGCTTCAGGACTTTGGTGCTTTTGTTTGACTGTAGCTGAGCTGGTATTCAAGTTGTAAGATAAAGTCTTCTTTACTATTTATTTTCCTTTCTGCAAGCAATAGAAGTCTCTTGCCAAGTTACACTGCCTGGAGCTGGAGTACAGGTGATGCAGGCACACTCTTGGTCGCCCCTGCATGTGTTTCACTGGGTGGTGTGCAACCCGAGTCTACCAGCTCTGAACCTAGTGCAGCACTGAGGATTGCCCAAGGACTGCAGTTCTTGTGGCCTATAGTGCCTTTCAAATTTTTTCAGGACCCAGAGCACTTTAGTTTGCTGGTGGTAGGGCTAGCCACAACTCAGTTTTCTACTGCTGGAGTGGAAAATTCTCCTCTGGCTAGAGCTAGTCTAAATACTCCCTTCGTGGGCCCTGGCTAAATTCTGCCCTGTGTTATGTTCCACTGTGACAGAATATCATTGATTTCCAATACAAAGTCCCACAATCACTCTGCTCTCTCTCCCCCAAGCAAATATGGTATCTCTCCACATACCATGCTGCCAAGAGAATGGGGGAGGAATGGTGTATGAAATACAAAATTGCCATTCCTATTCTATTCAGTGCCCTTTTCCATGATTCGATATTAAAACTAGGTACTGTGATCGCTCAACTGATTTTTGGTTCTTATGGAGATGCTCATGTTTTCATGAATTCATGTTTTCATGAATTTTGGAAACATATAGTGCATCATTTCTTAAATATAGATATTCTTTTTGTGGGGTGGGAACAGAGTTTCACTCTGTCTGTCACCCAGGCTGAAATGCAGTGGTGGTACCTCAGCTCACTGCAACCTCTGACTTCTGGTTCAAGCGATTCTCCTGCCTCAGCCTCCCAAGTATCTGGGGCTACAGGGAAGTGCCACCATACCAGGTTAATTTTTGTATTTTTAATAGAAACAGGATTTCACCATGTTGGCCAGACTGGTCTTGAACTCTTGACCTCAAGTGATCCACCCACCTTGACCTCCCAATGTGCTGGGATTATAAGAGTAAGCCACTACACCTGGCCAAATATAGATATTCTTAAGAATGTGTGTGTGTGTGTGTGTGTGTGTGTGTGTGTGTGTGTGTGTCTATGATTTTTTTTCCTCCACCTTCTGTCCTTCAGAGGCTCCAAGTGCACTTACATTTCACATTAGTCATTAACCATCAAGCCACTGAGAATGTGTTTATTTTTAGTGCGTTTTTTCCTCTTTGTGTTTCATTTTAAATAATTTGTTGTACTGTTTTCAAGCTCACAGATATGTTAATCCAAGTCAATGCATTTTTTATTTCTGGTATAATTTTTTAGCTCCAAAAATGTATTTGGTTCTTTATATGGCTTCCATTTTTCCCCTCATGATGCTCATGCTTTCCTTAGTATCCTTGCGTGTATTTACAACAGCTGTTTTAAATACCTTGCCTACCGTTTTCTTGTTTCTTTGAATGCATAGTCGTAATTAGATACTAACATGAATGTTATGTATTTGGGAGCCTGCATTTTTAAATCTTTATTTAAAGAATGTTAAAGTTTACTTTTGTAGGTAGTTGAGCAACTTGTAGCTAAGCTTGAGCCTTTTAAGATGTAAGTTTGGTTATTGTATATCCAGGATAAATTTTTCATTAGGATAAATTTACCTCTGCTTGTAAGGCATGTGTCTTCCGGGACCTCTATTGACACTTCCATCACTCAGTGAGGTCTGTCTAGTCTGAATAGTCAGATCACCGTGTATTCCATGTATCAGCCCATTGCCTGAGACAACAAAGAGCTTCTGCCGGTAAAAAAGGATAAAGTATATACCATATATACCTAGTCACATTGGCCACAGTTGGTTCTTAGCTATAAGTGCATTCTATTGGCTTGTATGTCAAACTAAACAGCCCAATATAAAACCTGCCAAAGAATTGCATAGGACTATAGAAGCAAATATCAAAAGGCCCCACTCAGCATTATCTATAGTCACAGTCTCTAGGGAGTAGGGAAAAGGGAAAAGTATTAATAATATTATAAGACAAGAAAGAAAAATAAAAAAATTCTCCCTGCATGCAAATAATTATGAAAATTAGAAGTGCCAGTGTCACCAGATGAGAATAAAGCAGCACAAAAATTCTGACATCATAAAAATTCTGAATGTAACGACACCACCAAAGGATTTCATTAGCTATCCAGTAATCATTCCTAACCAAAATAAAAAATCAGAAATAACAGACAAATAATTAAAAGTATGAATTGCAAAGAATATCAATGAAATTTAAGACACGATTGAAAATCCACACAAAAAAGCTTCTAAAGCAATCCAGGAAATGAAGAAAGAGAAAACATAAATATATTTATGTTAAATATATTAATATTAACTGAAATAAATTAATATTAAAAATAATTAATATTTAAATTAATGTTTTTTAATCTAAATTAAAATAAATTAATATTATCTTTGAATCTGAATGATCTAATGCCTTATTTAAAAGCCACAGAATGGTAAGTTGAATGAAAGAAATAAGACATTCATCTGCTGTGTTCAACAGACCTATCTCTCACTTAACAAAATCCATAGTTCAAAGTAAAAGGTTGGAGAAGGATCTACCATGCAAATAGAAAAGGAAAAAGAGGAAGGGTCAGCATTCTTAAATAAAGCAGACTTTGAAACAATAACAGTGAAAAAGGACAAACAAGGGCATTACATAATGATAAAGGGTCAATTCAACAAGAAGACTTAATTATCATAAATATATATGAAGTCAACATTGGAGCACCCATAGTCATCAAAAAAGTAATTTTAGACCTGTGAAAAAACTTAGCCACACAGTAATAGTGGGGACTTCAATATCACACCGACACTATTAGAAAGATCATTGAGGCAGAAAACTAACAAAGAAATTCTGGTCTTAAACTCAACAGTCAACCAATTGCATCCAATACACATCTACAGAATACTCTACCTGTCGACCACAGAAATACATCCTTCTCATCTGCACATGGAACATACTCCAAGATTAGCCATATGCTCAGCCATAAAGCAGGTCTCAATAAAGTTAAAATAATACCAACTTACTCTAATACTACAGTGGAATAAATATAGAAATCAATACAGAGAAGATCTCTCAAAACCGCACAGTTACATGGGAATTAAACAAATTGTTCCTGAATGACTTTTGAGTAAACAACTACATTAAGGCAGCAATAAAAAGATAATTTGAAATACATAAAAATGAAGACACACATACCAAAATTTTTGGGATTCAGACAGACATACCAAAACAATGTTAAGAGGAAAGTTTGTAGTGCTAAACACCTACTTCAAAAAGCTAGATATATCTCAAATTAATTATCTAAGATCACACATAAAGAATCTAGAAAAAAAAGCAACTTAAAGTTAGCAGAAGAAAATAAATAACTAAATCAGAATGGAACTAAGTGCAGTTGAGATCTAAAAACTCATACAAAAAATCAATGAAACCAAACGATTTTCTGAAAGGATAATCAAGATTATTAAACCACTGGCTAGGTTAACAAAGAAAAAAAATATTCAAATAAGCGCAATGCAAAATGACCAAGTGACATTACAATCGATCCCACAGAAACACAAAAGATTCTCATAAAGATGTTTATGAACACCTCTCTGCCCACAAACTAGAAAATCTGGAGGAAATTGATAAATTCCTAGAAACAATTTCACAAGATTGAATCAGCAAGAAATGGAAACACTGAACAAATTCAATATCAAGTTCCCAAACTGCATCGGTAATAAAAAAACCTACCAAACAAAACAGCTTCTGGACCAGATGGATTCATGGCCAAATAATACCAGATGTACAAAGAGGATCTGGTTCCAATTCTACTAAAGCTATTCCAAATATCAGGTAGAAAGATCTCCTCCTTAACTCATTCCACCCTGATACTAAAATCTTGCCAAAGAACCAATGAAAAAAGAAAACTACAGGACAGTGTTATTGATGAACATAGATCAAAAAATCCTGAACAAAATACTACCAAATAGAATTCAACAGCATATCAAAAAATTAATTCACCATGACCAGATAAGCTTTATTCCTGAGATGGAAGATTGGTTCAACATAGGCAAATCAACAGATGTGATTAACTACATAAACAGAATTTAAAAATCATATATATATATATATATAAATCATATATATATATGTATATATATGATCATCTCAATAGACATGGAAAAAACTTTCAATAAAATCCAGTATTCCTTCATGATAAACATCCTCAAGAAACAACGTTGTAGGAACACACTTGAAAATAATAAAAGCCACCTGTGAGAAACCCACAGACATTATACTAACTAGGTGAAAGTTGGAAGCATTCTGTTTGAGAAACGGAACAAGACAAAGGATACCTATTCACGCCACTCCTGTTTAACATAGTACTGTTCCTAGTACTGAAGATGCTAGCCAGATAAATCAGGCAAGAGAAATAAGTAAAAGTATCAAAATAGGAAAAGAAGAAGTAAACTATTTCTGTTCATGGATGATATAAACATATGCCTAGAAAATCATAAAGACTCTGCCAAAAGTCTCCTGGTACGGATTTGAAATGACTTCAGTAAAGTTTCAGGATACGAAATCAATGTATAAAAATCAATAGCATTTCTATACACTAATCATGTTCAAGCTGAAAGCCAAATCGAGAATGCAATCCCATTGACGATAACAATAAAGAAATTAAAAAAAAAAAAAAAAAAAACTAGTAATATATCTAACCAAGGAGGTAAAAGATCTCTACAAGAAGAATTACAAAACACTGCTAAAATAAATTAGGATGACACAAATTAATGAAAAAATACTCCATTATCATGGATTGGAAGAATCAATACCATTAAAATGGCCATACTGCTCAAAGCTATTCATAGATTAAATGCTATTCCTATCAAACTACCAATGGCATTTTTCAACACAACTAGAAAAATCTATTCAGAAATTCATATGGAACTGAAAAAGAGCCAGAATAGCCAAAGCAATCCTAATCAAACATAAAAAAGCTGAACACATAACATTACATGACTAAACTATACTATAAGGTTACAGTAACTAAAACAGCATGGAAATGGTACAAAAACACATGTGGACCAATGAAACAGAATAGACAATCCAGATATAAAGCCACAAATCTACATCTATCCAATCTTTGACAAAGTCAACAAAAATAAGCAATGGAAAAAGAACTTTCTATTTGATAAATGGTTCTGGGGCAACTGGCTAGCCATATGCAGAAGAATGAAACTGGACCCCCATCTTCACCATATACAATAATTAACTTTAACAGATTAAAATTAGATATGAAAGAATCCTAGACAAAAAATCTAGGAAACACCATTCTGGACATTAGCCTGGCTAATACTTTATCACTGAGTCCTCAAAACAAAGACAAAAATTGACAAATGGGACTGAATTAAATTAAAAAGTTTCTGCATATCAAAAGAAACTATCAACAGAGCAAAAAGATAACCCACAGAATGGGAGAAAGTATTCACAATCTATGCTCTCAAAATGTCTAATATCCAGAATCTATAAAGAATGAACAATGGAACAAGCAAAAAAACTAATAGTCGCATTAAAAGTGGACTATAGCCATGAACAGATACTTTTCAAAGGAAGAGATACAAACAGCCAACAAGCATATGAAAAATACTCCACATCACTAATCAATACAGAAATGAAAATCAAAAGTACAGAGAGATACCCTCTCACATCTCACACCAGTAAAAATAGTTATTATTCAAAAGTCAGAACCAACATATGTTGGCAGGACTGCAGAGAAATGGGAATGCTTTTACACTGTTTATGAGAATGTAAACTATTTCAGCCACCATGGAAAGCAGCTTGGAGATTTCTCAAATAACTTAGAACTTTCATTCCACTCAACAATCCCATTACTGAGAAACAAAATCATCAATCCAAAAGAAAACAAATCATTCTACAAAAAAGACATATGCATTCACATGTTTATTGCAGCACTATTCATAGAAGCAAAGACATGGAATCAACCTAGATACCCTTCAATGGTGGATTGGATAAAGAAAATGTGATACTTACATACCATGAAACACTATGCATTCATAAAAAATGAACAAAATTATATCCTTTGCAACATGGTTGAAGCTGGAGGCCATTATCCTAAGTGAAATAATGCAAAAACAGAAAACCAAATACTACATGTTCCCACTTATAAATTGGAGCTAAACCTTGGGCACTCATGGACATAAAAATGCAAGAATAGAAACTCTGGACTACTAGAGAGGGAGGGAAGAGATGAAGAGTTGAAAAACAAACTCCTGGGCACTATGCTCAGTACCTAGGAGGTAGGATGATTTGTACCTCCAAACCTCAGCATTACACAATACAAACAGATAATAAACTTGCACATGTACTCCTTGAATCTAAAAGTTGAAATTTATCTTAACTAAATAAATAAAGTAAAAAGGAATACAATTAAAAAGTATATGATGCTGCTACATGATAAATTTCTAGCTACATAATTCCAGAAATTTGCAAACTTCTATCTTCTCAATAATTATTCAACTAGTGCTAGTATTATTGCTATTTCAATAGCTGCTAAGATTTCAGTGTCATCAAATAATTGTCAACTTCTAATGAACTCAGTCACTATGTTGGCAGATCGAAATGATCTATAGTATCTCAAATTGGAACATAACTTTCTCTTGACTGTTTCCTAATTTCAACACGTTGTTATTATCAACTAACAGCCAAGATATCCCATCAAGATATAAAAAGAAAGATCTGTTAATTATGCAGGCACAGTGTTGTGATACATCACTGACCTTTTCAAAATTCTTTTTTTGTCAGTGTTTCATAAACCATTTCTGCAAAGACATAAAAAATAAACAACAAAAGGTCATTGTTTTAGGCTATTTTTCATAAATGATTAAAGGAAAAAAAAACTTAGTTCTGCATTTTTGCAATATTTTACAAAAATTTTGTTCAGGTAAAGTTTTTCGATGATTTTGTATTATCTGCAAAGCTATTTAATATATGCAGAATAACAATGGCTCAGTTCTAAAGCCCTTTGAATCAGCCACTAGGATAATATAAACCTTTGATGGGTTTATATCTTAAAAGAAATCAGCCCTTTCTGTTTAATGTGAGAATATAGATTTTTTGGAACAGATTTTGAATTTTTCATTAATGGTTTTGCAAAATGTAGATGAATAATTTTCTTGGAAATGTTTAAGAAAGCAAGAAAGCATTTTTTTTTTGGGCTAATTTTACAGATTAGCTAATAATAAAATATATTAATATGTTTTATCTCTATATAAATATAAATACATATTTCAGCTGGACACGGTGGCTCATGCCTGTCATCCCAGCACTGTGGGAGGCCGAGATGTGTGGATCACGAGTCAGGAGTTTGAGACGAGCCTGACCACATGTTGAAACCCCATCTCTACTAAAGATACAAAAAATTAGCTGGGCATTTTGGCGTGTGCCTGTAACCCCAGCTACTCAGGAGGCTGAGACAGGAGAATCGCTTGAACCGGGAGGCGGAGGTTGCAGTGAACCAAGATCATGCCATTGTACTCCAGTCTTGGCAACAGAGTGAGACTCTGTCTCAAAAAAAAAAAAAAAAAGAAAGAAAGAAAAAATACGCATTTCTATGTAAAATCCTTGATTCGATAAATACTTACTGAATGTCAGGTAACAGGCACTTTTCTTGGGCCTGGAGATATTGTAGTGGGGAGGGGATAACAAAACTGTGGCATATTAGAATTCATTCTACTGTTAAGGACCAAAAATGTATATATATATATGAATTTATTATTTGTTATAATTTGATTGCCATATATTTATTGCTATCATATCTATTTATCATATAATATTTTCTTGGTTCATTTGGGTTTTTATATATTTTAATGCGTGTATTTTTTTGTTTTAAATACATAAAGTACATATAATAAATATATACATTAAAATCTGTAAAAGTGCAAAGGAACTGAAAGAAGATATTTCAGACAGGAGTGAACAGCATGCACAGATACACTGAAGTTAAAAGGAATTTACCTGGAGAAACTGCACAGCGACTCATAGAGCTGACAGAGTGGTGGGTGGGTAGCACAGTAGATGACTTCAGGCAAGTCATGGAGGTCAGATTACACAGGGCCTTGTAATTCAGAGATAGAACTTTGATTTCTATTCTGATACAATCTGATGTATATTTTAACAGGATCAATCAAATGGTATTTTGAAAATATAAGAAATGCAGTCAAGTATGCAAACAATAGTAATAATAATTACAATAACAGAAGACAGTGATAAAACTGTGATGTGAGCTACAGTAGTGACAGATGGTCAAATTCCAGATGTTTATTTAAGGAAGAGCCTATAGGATTTAAATAAACATATGATCTAAGTGAAGGGGCTTGCTATGAAGATATCTAGGAAAAGTGTATTCCAAACTGAGGGGATTCTAATTGTCAGTGCCTTGAGGTGGGAATATACCTGGAATGAAGGAGCCGCAAGGAAGACACCGTGGCTAGAAAAGAGTGAATGTCTTAATTCTAGGGAATTTAGGAGGAGGAGAGTGCAGAGAACAGGAGCCAGGTTAAACAGGGCAGGGTCTGATGTGAGAGAGAAAGAAAGAAGGTAAGGATAACAACAAGGTTTAGGAACGTGAGTAACAAGACAAATTTAGTTGGTAGAAACTGAAATTAGTAAGACTGGAAGTGGTGTTGGTTTGGAGGAGAATATCAGCTCAGTTTGCATATGCTAAATTTAAACTGTGGAGGTGTCAATTACATAGTTAGATATTCTTGTCTAAAGATTTCATAAGGGAGAATTGGTCTGACAATAGAGACACATGATGTATCAGTATTTAGTCAAGATCATTCTGGGAGTAGAATAGGAAGACAAGTGGCTACTGGAGTGAGCCCCGAGCTTTTGATTTCTTAGGGGGAAAAAAAAAAAAGAGGAACCAGGAAAATAAACCAAATAAAACCTGATCTATTATGTGAAGCCAGTAACACAAGATTATTCCCTAATTCTAGTGCTTTGATATATTTTTAAGTGACAAGTTAGACATGCAGTTTTCTATCCTATTTCATAAAATGTTTTTAGGACATATAAAACTATTTGAGTAAAGTATTTTAAGAATAAATTTTTCTTGCATTTTCTGAAAAAATAAATGAGGAAGTAAAAAAGAAGAAGTTTCCTGTAGGTTTGGGAAGCAGAGGAGAAATGGGAAATGGTGCAGGACTTCTAAATGGAGATTTTTTAAATAGTGCTTCTGAATTTGGAAAAAAGATAAATATATGATCCACTTGAAAATTAAACAAAAATTTTAGAACCATAACTATATCCTTAATGTTAACAATAGCTGATTTTTCAACACTTGTTTTCCAGTTACTTTTAGGCCTAAAAATAAAATTTACCAATTTAAAAGAAAGCTTGCAAGCTTGCATAAAGTATTACTGACTACTAGTTGATTTGAAGTTTAAATGATTTCTCACATTTCTCTACATAATATATTCAACATTTTACAATGTATACATTTGAAGATGTTTTAGCAACTTGTTTTTATTCTCTACCAAGAAACATCCAGTTATATTTTCCAGTCATGTATTTTCTATTAGTTTTACTGTCTTTAAAGGGTAGTAGAAACACATTTTAAATGCTTGACCTTTTCTGCGTGAGGTGATTTTAAAGTTAACAGACCTACCGTTTCTGTTTTGCATGCTTTCCACATTTATAAGCTTACTGCTAACTATTTTGTTGTTTAAATGAAAGACTGTGCTGACAATTAAATGGAGGTTCATGCATGCTTCACTGCCACATCTTATTACCATCGACATAGAAGAAGCAGAACGCTGAAATTACTGGTTTTAGCCTGCATCTGCATGGCCTTATTATACCTACCAAGGTGAAAATGTCAGCTTTAAAGAATGTAATTATATAACTTAAACTGAAGTGGTGGCAAGGTTAAATTCTTGCTTTACTGATCTTAAAACAAACCATAGTTTCTAAGTCTGGAAGTGTCTTTTGTTTATGAATTTGACCTCTTACTTTCATTCCCTCTGCTGTTTTTCTTCAATACAGTTTTCAACACAGGTGTTAATTCAATATAGATTTTGGGGCTTTTTCTACTTCACTCTTTTTAAATACATACTATTTCTAACAATGAGAAGGCATACAGCATACATATTATTGTATTGGACTCTTCCCATCTGGAAAGCTGAAGTGTAAAATACACTTTAAGATGCTTTGAGTAAAGCAACCCAAATTAATTGTCAATAATTTTAACTTGCAAATGCAAATTAGAACTTAGTTTAATAAATATATTTTTTAAATTACTGCTAAAAACCAAATGTGCTTAGTTAACATTTAATTATCTATTAAAAACTCAATTATCTCAGTAAGTTCTTTCACTTGAGATCTTTTTTAATAGTTTGAAAACTCTGAGAATTTAATTTTTAAAACCTATTTATTTTGTTACTGTTGATGTAGGCTTAGGAATGATAAGTTGCAGTTAAATATACAATTAAGATATTATTTGAAATAACATTCCTAATTAATATGTAATGAAAAACATCATGACTTTCAAGTATGCATGTTAATAAGCACATAATTCTATAATATAACATAATATTCATTTTGTTCTCTTTGCATGACACTATGGAAAATATGGGGTTGCTCACTCCATTCAAATGTTACCAAAATGATAGAGGCATTTAACTGTATCACAAAGCTGTGCAGATGAAGAGCCATATAAATATTGTAAAATATAGTAAAGAATTCAAGGAAGAAAGAAGGAACTTGTAGCAACAAGGATCCATGAGTGTTTCCTAGATTTAATAACAGAGTCTCCACTCATGCTGGATAAATTTTCTCAATGTAGGAAATGGGAAGAATAAAGGTATAAGATAAGATGTTAGAAATGGATGTTAGGGATTTATTACACCTCTAGTCTGAGCATAGGAAAGCATTTGCAAAAATATTTGACCAGAATGCACTTTAAAAAAACAAAATGTATAGATAGTATACCTTCAAGATATAGAAGTTGCTGGGAAAATGAATTAATGTAGACAGCCAAATTATCATTTAACAGTTGTATTTATTCAGTTTTACAAAAATAAAAAATAAATAATTAATTCATCTGTTTTTACTTTACCTTCCCATTTTAAAAGCACATTTTAAAAGCAATTTTATATTAAAGGAAAAAAGAATAAAGTATTCAAATATAAACTGCAACTTGTTAATTTTAAAATATATTTTTAAATAACATACATATCTATGAAAAAGGTAAAATATTTGTCTATATCAACCGAGTTTTGCATAATTTTATGTGACATCCGCATTCAATTGGAAATATTTTCTGCCATATGGAGAATTGGAACGCAGAGAAACAATGAATATTAACCTTTTTTTTTTTTTTTTCCTAAAACAGGAATTTTAAGGTGAGCCATTTCTGAGCTAGTAGTTTAGGCCAGGTTTTGTTGAAGAGAACTTAGGGGATTTCTGGAATATATCTATTCCTATAGTTATATTTATAGCTGTGCCTCTACCTATGTCTATATCTCTCTAGTTCTATCTGTCTAGCTATATCATTTATACCACAGGATATGCTGTGCAATGGGATATCCACCAACATAAAGAAGATAGAAAAATTTGGAGAAGCGAAAAAGGAGGCAGATGCTGTCTGGTTGCCTCAAAAATGTCACGCTTGTACATTTATCGACATAAACCTGAGTTTCTGTATATGTTGTTTGAGGTTGGGGGATCATGAAAAAGACAAAAGTCCCAAGCTCCATTAGTTTATATGGAACCTGCTAACAGAATGGGCTTCTCTACTGTTTCCTATTAAGCAGTGTGTTGAACAATTGCATTCTTGCTCTCAGATCCAGTTCTCATTTGTAATGGCTTTTTGTTAGTAAATTTAAATGTGCACCTCTGCCCCATCCACCACCATAAATCCTACTTGAACCATTATCAACCAGTTAGAAAAATAAGTTTTAGTAAATGAAAGAAGTTTATTTTCACTTCTAATTGAAATATGCATGAGACCCTTTCAGCAAAGTTATTTATATTAATTAGAAAAGCTCTTAACCTTTAAAAGAATATTGTCCAAACCAATTATTTATTTTAACAACAGCATTATTATTGTCAATGTTTAATCTTTTAATATAGAAAATTTCCAGATTATATTGGTCTTACGTAATAAGTAGGCTTTGTGGGTATATTGTAGTCAAGAACATCTCTTTCTTCCCTGAAAGAACCTAACACATAAAGGAAGGCCATAATCCTTCTATGTAAAATGCCCCTTTGCCCATGACAGATTGATATCAGGATAGACATAACTGATTCAAGCTGGACAGAATTTTCTCCCCTATAAATTAAAAGTTTGTAATTCAGCAAGACAGAGATGGGAGTTAATAGAATTGACAGATATTGATGGCAGCTAGAAGAAATAGACAGTTTTTCAGTTACTAAATATTTATGACTTCACCATGTACCATCCAGTGAGTTATGTACTCGGGTTATATTGTTGTTGAAAAAATAGTTGTGTGTTCTGCACTTTTGTGGTTTACAATAAAATAGAAGTCAGAAAATACAAATAAGGACATACATAAGAATATAACTTTAGGTTGTGGTAAATACCCTGAAGGAAATTATTAAAGAACAGTGATAGATTATAAAAAGAGATATCCAAAGTTTTATATGGCGATGAGGTAGAACTCACTGAGGTAATTGCAATATAAGCTGAATCCAAAGTTTGAGAAGAAAATTTCTATGTAAAGTCCTTTTTGGGGAGAGTGAGCCAAATATCTATTGTCTTAGGACAGAAAAAAATTTTGGTGTATTAAATAAAGCAAACAGGATTGCAGTACATTTAATTTAAAAGGGTAAGAAAGAAGATGGAACAAAATAAGGTTAAAAATGTAATTGGGGATAGATCCCAACGTATCTTATTGGCTGTAGTAAGGAATGATTACTTGAAAATATTGAAATAATTGGTCATTTCTATAAATAGTTTGAATGGAGTGATGACGGCATTGGCCAGATGGAATTCAGTTGTATAGCAATTGGAAATTTGAAGGCAGGAACAATATGTGCTGACAAATATTCTGTTTAGTTTGAAGAAGGCTAAAGCAACAGTTTAATAACCAAAAAGGGACATTGAGTAATAGGAGCGTTCTTTAGAATGTGAGATACCAGAGTATAAATATAGACTATGGATATTAGGATTCCCATAGTTCCCTTTATTTCTTCCATTTCTGTCTTTTGGTTACTTTTATTTGATGAAATATATAGATAAGACATTCGTTCTTGGGTCTTCCCAGAATCTCTTTGGAAACTACCCATAGACCAGAGCAGTCTAATTTAGCTCTACCTAAAGTATTTCAAAGATTTAAGGGGTTAGTCTGCCATTCTGGTAGGGTTGACTCCTTCTACCATTTCCACAGGTGAACATGTAATCATAGTAGTTACATGAGGGGTAGGCAAGAGACCAGGCTGTGTTTATTAAGATCCTTTCCACAATTTTATGGAAGCATGGCAGCAAAAAGAAGAATCAAAGCAACCCGAAGTGAACATTTTTTCAAATATTCATGTTCTCTTGATTGCAGTTCTCCCCAAAATCAACATTTTCGTCTTGAATAGCTTTGTTCCTGCTTTGTTTATAAATCAGAATGTATGATTTTTCACTATTGTAGGGGCAGCTTATTCTCTGTGTTAGTTCCTTGGGGGTACTGTAACGAATACTTTTATTGTCTCACAGTTCTGCAGCCTAGAAGTCTAAAATTGAGGTGTTGGAACATTCTCTCTCTGAAACTTCCCTTCCTCTTCTAGCTTCTGGAAGCTCCAAGATATTACTTGGCTTGTGGCAACAAAACTCTGATCTTCACACGACATTCTCCCTTCTTCTTTACATATTTTTCTCTCTCTGCATGTCTGTTTCTGTGTCAAAATTTCCCTTTTATAAGGACACAGTCATTGGATCAGGGCTTAACCTAGTGACCTCATTTTAAATTGATTACTTCCTTAAAAACGTTATTTCCAAATAAGATTACGTTTTGAATTACTGGGGATAAGGACTTCAACATATCTTTTCTGGGGCAGAGAATTCATCCAGCAATAGCCACTTATTCACATATGCAAGAATATATCTAATATAAATATTTCTGGCATTGTGCCCTCTCTTATTCATTTTTCCCATGAAAAGGAGAAATGAGATACCAGGTTGGTGAACCAAGGCTTGGGCCTAGGTTTATTTTGGATCACCTGTGTTTAAGAGCCATACGTCTTATGATTTCAGCAATTTTTCTTCCTCACTTATGAGCTTTGGGCTAGAGGAAAGAAACTGTAGATCTCAACTTTCAAGTGGATGAGGATTTCCAATTTAGCCCAGGGATGAGTAACAGGCAGTGAAAATTAGTTCCTCCTAAACCATTGCCTTCAAATCCAATCATGCACCCCATAGCCACATTTCCATCAACAATGGACCACATATATGACAGTGGTCCAATATATTATAATACAATATTTTATTGTAACTTTTGTATACTTACATATGTTTAGATGTACAAATACCACTTTGTCATAATTGCCCACAGTATTCAATAGTAATATGCTGTACAGATTTTTAGTCTAGGAGCAATATACTTTACTGTATAGCCTAGGTGTACAGTAGGCTATAGCATCTAGGTTTGTGTAAGTACACACTATATACATTCTCTCAATTATTAAATCACCTTAAGATATGTCTCTCACATTTTATCTCTGTTAAGTGATGCATGATTGTAGATTTATGGTTGTATTTTTTTCACTGTATTTTATTTTAGTATCTATCTATTAATTAGGATCACAGTTCTACAGAGAAAAATGTTGATCTTGCCCAGACCCTTTAAAATCCAAGTATCAGTTTAGTGGTTCTGACATTTCCTTTTAAAATGCAGTTTAAGGTCCAAATGTTTCTCTCCTACATTGAAAACTGTCTTTCTGTTATTCATTGATTCATGAAAAATTAGCCTGCATCCTATACAAGATCTATATGTAACACATTTTGACTATTATCCTAAATATATATTTTTAATTTATAAGACAGGAGATAATATACATATGTTTATATATATATATATCAATATTTGTTTATTTCACTTGACTTGTTTTATAATTTTTTGTTATTTTTGTGCTTTTCTGTGCCATTAATAAAAACACAAAATGTGTTTATAATTGCTTACATGCACACATTACATTTTAGAAGGAAAAATATTACTGACATGTGTTTCTTTAAAACTGATATTAATATCTCCTGGAACGTGTATTTGGTGAAATATGAGTTTTAAAAATTGCCTGTAATCCCAGCACTTTGGAAGGTCAAGGCAAGTGGATCACTTAAGGTCAGGAGTTCCAGCTCAGCCTGGCCAACATGGTGAAACCCAGTGTCTACTAAAAATACAGAAAATTAGGTGGGCATGGTGGCGTGCGCCTAATCCTAACTACTCTACTTGGGAGGCAGGAGAATCACTTGGACCTGGTAGGTGGAGGCTGCAGTGAGCCAAGATTGTGTCACTACTCTCCAGCTTGAGTGACAGAGTGAGAATCCATCTCAAAAAAAAAAAAAAAAAAAAAGAAAAGAAAAGAAGTATCCATTATTTCACATGCAATTGCAAAAAGTTTAATGGCAACCTCTGTCATTGCAAAAAGAAAAAAATAATAAAGATTTTCAATACGGTATATGTGTGTGTATGTGTACACATAATTGAGAACACTTCAAAAACTTAAGGTAGATTCCTACATAAACCAGTTAATTGAGAGTTAATTGAAGCAACGTATGAGATTCCTTGGTGTTGCACGGTTTAATAGCATAGCCAACAACCATATGTGGCTATTTAAATTTAAATTAATTAAAATTAAATAATAAAAATGTAGTTCCTCAGTCACTCTAGTCATAAAAGAAGCTACATGAGGTTAGCATCTGCCAAATGAACAAGAATATAGGACATTTTCATTATCACAGAAAAATGTATTGTATAGTTCTTCCTTAGCATCTCAATATTTTATGAATATAATTGAATATTTTTTAGATGATTTCTGACAAATCTGTAACTCATAAATGTCCAAGTTACTTCAAGGTCCTTTTCTTACACTGCCTTAGAACCCCACCCAGAATGCCAACACACCGTATGACTTTAGTATTTGTTGGCGTATCATGAGACACATTATATATTCAATCTAAAATAATGAGGGACAGCAACCAGCATATGATGAGGCTCTGGAGGTATGTAAGGTGTAAGGGTATGTGCAGAATTTCTCAGAATATTATGGAATAACACATTTTGCTTTCAGTTTATGTCCTAAAAGACAAACGGCTATTCTTTTAAATGAAACAGTATAATATAATTCTCTGTGTTAAAAGGATGTTAGAAAATGGAAACCAGAGCATATAGGAGAAACAAACACTCCAGTCACAAAGAACAGCAGGACAGAAAAAACTTATTCCAAGAGTTAACACAAATAATATACCATCAGCTTAAAAAAAAATAAAAAATACAGTGCAAGCCAGTTGTGGTGGCTCATGCCTGTAATCCCAGCACTTTGGGAGGCCAAGGAGGGTAGATCATGAGGTCAGGAGATCTAGACCATCCCGGCTAATAGGGTGAAACCCTGTCTCTACTAAAAATACAAAAAAATTAGCTGGGCGTGGTGGCAGGCACCTGTAATCCCAGCTACTCAGGAGGCTGAGGCACGAGAATCACTTTAACCCGGGAGGCAGAATTTGCAGTGAGCCGAGATCGCCCACTGCACTACAGCCTGGGCGACAGAGTGAGGCTCTGTCTCAAAAAAGAAAAAAAAAAAAAGAAGAAGAAGAAAAAAGAAAATACAGTGCAGGACAGCAATGTTGCATTTAAAAGGCAAATGTGGACTTATGCAAATGTAAAGTTTAGGGAAGATTTCCATCTATTTCAAAGGACTCTAAAAGACAATGGCATCTGAGGGGAAAAGGTGGATAGTCATACAGATACCATATAGAACGTAGAATATGAACCAGAATTAAACAAGAACCAAGAGAAAAGGAATTTGTATAGGATCAGACCTTGGCCACACTGATCATTGTTAACTGATCCTTAATAAGAAGAATCTAAAAGTTTAAACAAGAAATTTAGAAAATACATTACTAATATTTTTGAATCTCTGTACAAAGAGTATGTGTTTGGATTAATGTGTAATATGCATCTATATGATTTTATTAAGATATTTTAAAATGAGTTATCCTCAATATATTATTTTATTTTAGAAAATGAATTAATAAATTTCCTCCTACTCTCATGTCCAGAAAACTAGGGAGAGTGAGCCATACTTAATTATTAAAAGAAAAAAAATCTTTTCGAAGAGATAGCACTACTTTATGTATCAAATTTCTTTACAAAATGGCTATTTCTGGTATACAATAATATATTATGTTATACATATGTATAACATAATCTTAAGCCCTTGGATTGTAGTCTTAAAAACTCTGTATATAAGGGTCATTGCATTTACTACCATTTTGAACTTTGGAAATTACTTAATTCCACTGAAACTAGATTTCCTCATCTGTAAAATAAGGATAATATTTTCTTTCTAACTGATATGGAATATTTAAGTGAGATGATTATTTTAAATCACTTAGAAGTCTGCTAAAAGTAATGGGCAGGTTTTTAAAAATAGTTTAAATAGTTTGCACACAAAGATATTTTAAAATAGAAATATTGAGTAAATGCATATTTGTTGCTACAATTATCATTCACATTTTGCATTCCTTTACCTAGATACATTATTTTCCAGCAAATGTAACTAAACGTATTTTGGCATTTTATAGGAATTATTTGAGAATAAAATATTTTGGGACTTTGAAAGGAGTGTCTTGTTTTAGTTCTTGTCTTGACCCACATTGACAGGTAAATCAGGTACTTCTTTATTCTTCCAAGGTCATTTCTTCCAGTTGTGCTATCTACTTGGTATTCAGGCTTGCAAACCATCCTTTGAAGTTGTAGCCTTGTCTTATTCTTGATTGATCTTAAGCTTCTTTTAAACTGAAGCAAAGTTTGAGTAACAGTTCTAATCACCAAAGAATTCTTTCCAAGCAGTGTGATTCCCCCACCTGCATTTCACAGGCTTTATATTATCTTATAAGGGAAGAATAGAAGACTTTCGAAACGTATTACTGCCGTGAAACTTCACTCAAATTTATAGACTTCTGATCATTCTATTTGTCCTTAAATAATGTTTGGAGTAAAGGCGACAGTTCTTATGATGGTTGTCAATATTCAACAATAGAAAAGTAATTACATACATTTATTTGTTTGATATATACAAATAATGTTTGGGATATCATTAAAGAATATTGATTTTTCTTATAATCACTGTACTCTCTTAGGAATATTGAGAAAAAAATTGCTCTTTATCTTATTTCCATATTCCATCTGTAGTAGCCAAATAACTTTTTAAAATATTAGTATTGGATAGAGTTTTGGAGAACAAGTCATTTTTAAGTCATTTTGTATTTAAATCTTTCAATTTGTGAAAGAGAATGTAAGAAACTCACCAAAGGCTACAATAGAAGTATATGGTAGAGCTAGGATCTGAACCAAATTTGTGTCTCTTTTTCTTTCACAAAATGCAGCATAATAAATACATTATATTACATGTTACTTTGTACTTCACCAAATATATGTCCTAGAAATCATATCAATTTGCAAAGATCTTTTTTATACTTGCAACATACCTGCTTTTATATGTGCTCTTTTATTTATTTACATACCATTCATATCCATTTAAGCCACAAATATATGGGTGTTTAGAAGGTTTCCAATGGTTTACTGCTACAAATAATGTCACCATAATTGACCTGCAGATATGTTATTTCTGTCAATATATTGATGTGATTCTTCAGAGCACATTCCTACAATTGAGATTTCTGGGTATAAATATAGATTCTGGTATAGTTTACTTAGCTTTCGTCCAGTTCCCTTCAAGAAAGTTGTACCATTTTTAATTCTGAGCAGATGTCCATTCATTTATTGACATGCAATCTACATACCACAAAATTTACTCGTTTGAAGTATACAGTTTAATAGTTAATTATAGTTTTTTAAAGTATTCATGTATTTTTTAATTTTAGGACATTTTTATAATCCCACAAAAAAATCTCAAACCCATTAGCAGTCACTTCCTGTTCCCCTGACCCCACCTTTGGCCACTACCATTCAATTTCCTGTCTCTATAGACAAATAAAATAAAACACGCCTATTCTGGATATTTCACATAAATAAGATGATAAATATGTAGCTTTATCTACATGGCATTTTTCACTTAGCAAAATATTTTCAAGGTCCATCCATATTGTATCACTTTTCTGTACTTCATTCATTTTTATGGCCGAATAATATGCTACAATAATCTTATTTAACCATTAACTAATTGATTGAGATGCAGGTAGTTTTTAGTTTTTGACTGCTTTGCAAAGTGTTTCTATAAACGTTTGTGTACAGGTTTTTGTGTGGCCGTGTTATACGTACTTACGAAGGGAATTAATGAAACATATGATAACTTTACGTTTAATCTTTTGAAGACCTGCCACATTCCTTTCCAAACCTTTCCAGACAGCCAATTTCCTTTTCAGCATTTTAATTTCCCACCAGCAATGTATAAGGATTCCATTTTCCACATACTTGTTAAAACTTGTTCTTTGATTTTTTTTTTTTCATTTTAGCCACTGTTGTGGGTGTAAATTACTGTTTCATTATAGTTTTGAAATTTCTTTCTATTTATTGATGATCTTGAACATTTTCCCATGTTCTTATTGCCTTTGTATATCTTATTTGAAGAAATGTCTATTCACATTCTTTAGCCATTTAAAATTGAGATTGTCCTTATTGTTGAATCGCAAAGTCTTTATATATTCTGTGTATAACACTTACCAGGTATATAATATGAAAATATTTTCTCCCATTATGTTTGTTGTCATTTAAGTTTCTTGACTGTATCTTTTTAAACATAAACGTTGTATTTTTTTAAATTTTATTAAAGTACAATTTATTTACTTTCGCTTTTGTGGCTTGTGTTTTAGGTGTTATTCTAGGAAACTGTTGCCTAATCTAAGGTCATGAAGATATACTGCTATGTTTTGCTATGAGAGTTTGACATCTTTACCTCTTACATTCAAGTCTGTCATCCATTTTAAATCAGTTTATGCACCTGGTGTTTTCATTATTTTGCATATAGATAGCCAGTTGTCTCAGTCCCATTAGTTAAAAAGGTTGTTCTTTCCTCATTGAATTAGCTTGGTATTTTTGTTGAAAATCAGTTGAGTGTTAAATATGAGCACTTATCTCTGGACTAGCCCAGTTGGGTTAACCAGTAGGTTAAATATCACTTTCTGCTTATGAGTGGAATTAATTTTTTTATAGGTTTATGAGCTTATTTATTACATAACCATTTTTTTCATGAAATGCCATGTGTTTTGCTCAGTTTTTTAAAATCAAAATTTTGTACTTTTTTTTCAATTTTTTCAGAGTTCTTTAAAATTTAGTGAGAACAGACTCAGGAAGCAATACAAGTAATTTAACATTAGTGGTCATCTAAAAATAAAATTATTTCTGACCACTGCCATTCAAATGTTTGCCCAAAAATTAAAATGAGGTTTTGTCAGTTAGTCCCAGCCTTATATATATTGTAGGGAAAGCAAAGCAGACAGTCCAGTTCATACTATTTCTTTACAGGAAAGACATAATTTCTATGCGTATTTACTAAATAAATTGTATATTTCACTTTGCTTTCTACTTTTCAAAGAGATGTGGATTTAGCTACCTTAATTTATTTGATCACCTAGTAATCACATCTAGGTATATATATTCTACTTTATTCCAGTGGGAATGATTTATTGTGCTCTTCTAATAAAAGAATGCTTTCTGGGAAAAAAAAATGCTAGGGAAACTCTATTTTAGCCTATAGAATGACCACCTGCATCCTCTACTAAGTGAACTAGTGGCACATATAAAACCCGTCCTTTGAGGATGGTTTCCTTGTCTCCTTAAGGTATTTCATATTAGCTACAGTCAGCACTAAAATAATCTGAATACAGATTTGTTGACTTCAACATTCTAATCATTTATTTATAAACATTAAAGACACGTGGGTAGAAAAGTTAATATTAACCTGACCATTAAAAAATAAGCAAAGATGAAAGTTTAATATATTCTGATGACAATAAAAGTATGTTTGCTTATTGACAAACTGATGATGAAGCATGTGTATTTATATAAACAGTGATTCCTCTATGGTTCTATAAAAACTAAATCTATCAACAATAAACTTAATCCTCTTAAGTTGCTTGATAATGGCTTCTGACATTGGCATTCATGGTTTCATAACCTCTCATCTTGAAGATTCCAAAAACCTTGGTAATATTTTTTAAGCATACTCTGAGAGACAAACCAAACAAAAGGATTACTGCAACACACTCAGAAATAAAAATGCTCAGCACTACACAAATGTACATGACAGAAAGTAAAGAAGCATGCAACATCCAATTGAAACTACATTAAAAATTTAGGTGAACAAGATTGCTCAGCTTGGAATGCAGCCAGGAGAAGGATAAAGAGTTTAGCGTTATCAGAGTGGAATAATGTGGAAATGCTAACTGCTAACACCAGACACCAACTTGTATAATTAAAACAGCTTTCTCACAATGAGAATAAATATCTTGTATGTATTTATACTTAATATATGTATATTAAAATTATTATAGCACTCTAGATATGAAAAAAGATTTGTTACAACTGTAACCACAATTAATAAAATTTGCATTAGAAAAATGACTACTTAAAGATATTTAAGCTGAGTTGTATCTTTTCTTCTAATTCAACTAATTTTGTTTAGTGATTCATTTAAAATTGTATTCCATAATTTTTCATATAAAAATCATCAAATGTGGCATACAGTATAGTAATGTATTAAACTTTCTTTTCAGAACAGTTTTATGTTCACATCGAAACTGATCAAAAAGTAAAATGATTTTCCACATACTCCCTGTCTGCACACATTTATAACTTCCCTTGTTGTCAACATCTCCCACCAGAGTGGTACATTTGTTACAATCTATGAATCTACATTAACAGAACATTATCACTGAAAATGTATAGTTTCCACTAGGATTCACTCTCGGTGTTGAACATTCTATGGGTTTGGACAAATGCATAATGACATATACCCACTATGATAGTATACAGAGCAGTTTTATCACCCTAAAAATTTTTACTGTTTGGCCTCACCATTCCTCTTTGCCCGCTAACCTCTGGCAACTATTGATCAGTTTATAGTCTCCATGGTTTTGCGTTTTCCAGACAATATAGTTGGAATCATACATATGTAGACATTTCAGATTGGCTTTCCGCACTTACCAATATGCATTTACTTTCCTCCATGTCCTCTTATGGCTTGATAGCTCATTTCATTTTAGTGCTGAATAATATTTCATTGTGTGGATGCATCACAGCTTATTTGTTCATTCACGTACCAGAGAATATCTTACTTGGTTCCAAAATTTGGCATGTACCATCTAAAACATGCACAATCTTAATGTACTAGCAAATTATTTTCATCACCTACTTTTTCTAATCTATATCTATATGAATAGTTTTTATCATATATTTTATATATATGTATCTTGGAATGTAATTTTGCATATGCATGTAATCAAAATAGTTTATATAACATTTTATTGTTTTAAGGTGTAATGTAACCTGTGGAAAAAAACATGAGAATATTGTTGTAGTTGAAGGATACAATACAATATGAACAAATAATTTTTTTTTTTTTTTTTTGACATGGAGTCTCACTCTGTCGCCCAGGCTGGAGTGCAGTGGTGTGATCTCGGCTCACTGTAACCTCTGCTTCCTGGGTTCAAGCGAGTCTCCTGCCTCAGCTTCCCAAGTAGTTGAGACTACAGGCACATGCCACCATGCCTGGCTAATTTTTTGCATTTTTAGTAGAGACACGTTTCACCCTGTTAGCCAGATGGTCTCAATTCCCTGAACTAGTGATCCGCCTGCGTCAGCCTCCCAAAGTGCTGGGATTATAGGCGTGAGCCACCAAGCCCTGACAACAAATGATATTTTAATGTATAAACCTATGTAGTAGAAAGTGAGAAAAAGTAAAAGAAAGAATGTGGCTACAAGAATGAATACTATGTTGCAAATGCCACATGAAGGGAAGTCAAAAGTGGATAAAAGTCAGCAAAAAAGTAAATATTAATTAATTTAAACATTTTTGATAGAAAATCAGTAGAGAATTGAAAGTAAAATAATAATAAAATTTTACATGGAGAAAAGAAGTCTAAGGAAATTATACACTTTAGCTACAGACTCATCTTTTGTATTATGACAACAACAGGCTTTGTCAATGAACGATAGATCATTTTATAGAGAAAATAACGTAGAACTATAGCAGTATTCCTTGGAACAATTAGACGTAATTGTTTAAGACTTTGTCTCTGGGAAGACACAGGCCTGGATAGACAAATATTGCTGTATACAAAGACTCTATTAAACTAGTGATGCGCTACCATGTTCATATATACCACTCTGGTTAAAATTAAATATTTATAAAAGGAAACAGAAAATAATTTTCAGTTTTATGCCATATTCAAGTAGAGTAAAATACTGGCAGTGAATGTTTGACATATTTATATTTAGAGATCATGTTCAAGATGAGATTCCAACAGGAATTTTTTTATAAAAAATTTCCCAGAGTGAGACACTGAAAAATGAAAGAATGCTACTTTTCAGAAACTAAAACATCATAAAGTGACAATAAACTTGAAGAAGCAAACTTTACAAACTATCATGTAAAAACCAAATTTTTATTGACCTAGATTGTATTTAATATTAGCTGAAATGAGTCATAAAGTTCTAGCACTTGAAAGATATTTTATAAAAGGAGATAATTGATTATAACTGATTTAAGAATTCCAGTTTGGAAGGTGATAGTGTACGTTATCAATGAAACAATACGTTTCAAACCATAGAAAGGCCATAGTTACTGAACTTTAATGGATATCTGGGCTCCTATTTGGTTGGTACAACCACATTTAACATGTTTGGTTTTAAGAAATTTCCAATATTACTTTTCATGTCACTGAATAACAAAAACCAACATAAGTTCTCTAGTAAGGAAGATCTATAGTGCTTATTTATCCAAATTCAAAATTTTAAATGATTAACACAAAATACAGAAACTGTTCAAGATAGAAAAGTGAGTCTCAGAATAATTTTGTGATAAGCTTAGATAAACTAGTGGCAACGTCAAGAATTTGGGGCTTGTCCTAATTGCAAGTGTTCTATCTATTACAACACACTTTATAAAGAAAAACAAAAAACAACAACAACAACAAAAAACAACTAGTTAAGACTTTGTGAACCACTGGAAAACTAACCTAGAATTAAAATCAAACAACAAAAAAAAAGATTTTGAATACTTTGAACCAATCAATTCACAATGAGAGTCACAACAGCTAGTTGCTAAAATCACTCTTCAGAGTACTGAGGATTTTAGTGGAAAATGTGATTCATCTTACTTTTCTTTATTCAATTAAGCCTACTCTTAAGGTAATATTTGTGGATTTAGAAATACCATTTTCAATAACCAAATACTTTCATGAATATTAAAGAAATGTAAAAACTAATTCATTGAGTGTATGAATTATTGGTGGCAGGGAAGACAAAGTTGTATAGAACAGCTAAACAGCATTGCAATTCAATGTGATTTACATAATATTTTCTATTTTAAATGTTTGTTCATATTATCTCAAATTTTCGGTTGCTCTTAAAAAATAAATAACTCATACTCAGTTGACGATGACTGACTAGTGGTGCCTGGCACTCAACCTCTTCCACAAAGAGAGAAAAAAAACAATAGGTAGATAAACACATATCAAATAGATAAGATAGAACAATGGATTTAGCAGGGAAGGGACAGGGAACATCTGAGGCATAGAAGAAGAGGGAAAGCAGCCAGCTCAGCTTCAATTAACTTGGAGCCAGGAGAAAATCCCCACTGTGGGGAAAAGCTAAGCAAAAGATCCTCAGACACCCACATTTCCATCATAAGCTCCTGCAGTCCTAGTCACAGGAGAGCCCCTTGGCCCTCACAGATCCTGAAACTAACTAATATAGGGAGCTACCTGGAGACCATGTGACAGCATTGCTCCAGAGAGGAAGTCCATGCTGGGTCCCATACTTTACCCCCAAGATACAAGCAGCTGTAGGACGGTGCCATTTTGAGAGCCCAACCCCCACCTGACTGCATCCTGTCCTGGGGCCCAACAGCCCCTGCATCTACACATCTATGGAACCCTATTGACATCTCCCCTACATCCATTCAGAGGGTTGCAGCATTGTGATGCTGGCTGGACCCAGGGGTGAGGCTGGGTTTTTAGCACTTTAGCCTATGCAACTACCCACACCCCTTGGAATAGGCAGTGCAGTGCATCAGGGCAGTTGACCCCAGGACAAAGATAGCCAAAGCAAGTGCTTTCCAGTGCCTGACAGCCACCTGATGGGGATCCTGTCACTAATAGCAACCCACCTCCAACAGCAGGATTGTCATGCACCTGCACACCCTTTCAGTGGGTCTGGGGAGTAGCTGGCCTGGGTACTATCCTGGAGCCTATAGACAGGTCCACCCTGCTCGCTGCTACCACTGCTGTCACCTGAGCATGTAGTCAGGTGGCCTGGAAATTGATCCCCTTGGCGCTTCACAGCTGACACTTGCGTAACATCATTGGATGGCCTGAGAACAGGTTCTCCCTGCCCACCCCATCATGCCAGTGTTCATGTGCATTGTCCAGGGACTGGGGACTGAGCTGCCACACCCACCATAGCTGGCATCCACATGCGCTATCAGAGGACCTGAGGGCATATCTGCTCTTCCTGCCACCACCAGTGCCTGCACATAGTATCAGCAAGCATGATAATAGGCCCACCTCACTTATTGCCACTGCCATCAATCCCTGCATGTGTCATCCAGGGTCTGGGATCAACTCATTGCATCTCTCATAGTGAGCACCTATGCACACCATCAGGGGGACTGAGGACAGGCTTACCCAGCCTTCTGATACTGCTGTTGAAGCCTAAGTACACCAGCCATGTCCAGGGACATGGGAATTGAACCACTCACTGAAAAAGCACCTACCACAGCCAGTGCTCATGTGCAATACTGAGGAGTCTGAAGATATATTTGCTGCACCCATTCCTGCCTGTGCTGCTGCCCATGTACATCATCCAGGAGTCTGGGGATCAACCCACTCAGTATGCCACTGCCAGTACTCATGCAAGCATTTTGGGACCCTGAAGATGGGCCTACTGTGCCCACTGCCAATGTCCATGTATGCCTTCCTGGGCCTAGGGACTGGGCCACCCAGCCTGCCTCCACCACTGCCACCAGAACACACACACACACACCACTTAGGGTCTGAGGATTGGCCCACCCCATTCACCATCATAATTGTTGGCACCAACACATGCTGATGGAGCTAGAGAGTTGGTCTAATGCGGCTACTGACAACACCATGCACAGAATTGAGGGGTTCAGGGCCCCACCAATCCACCTGGTGCACTGGTCTTACTGCTGGGCACTTGAACAAGTGGCCTAAAGGCACAAGGATAGGCCCACCTAGATCAGCTATCACTGATGCTCACATACGCTACCCACAGGCCCAAGGATGGACATGCCTAGCCTGCAGCCACCACCACCAATACCCAAAGAGTAGCCTGCTTTTTGTCCCTGTCCCCGGGAAAAGCCTTACTACAGTCTCCACTAACTTAGTGCAAACTAAGTCACTGAATAACTCACAGGTGTTAGTGATGCTGATTACAGTCAAATAACTCAGACAGAGACTGAACCGCTGAACCCACAAAGCATTAAAACCAAAGCATACTACCCTACTAACACAATATATACCCATATAAGAAAAAGTATTTTCAAAAATGACATTAAAGAAACCCAGTAAGATGGAAGAGAACACAGGTATGTAATACAATAGAAAAACAATTAATGATTTGTATTGGAAATTCAACTAAAAGATACATATCCTATAGAATCAAACATAAATCTTGAAAACAAATAATTCAATAAATAAAATAACAAGTATTATTGAGAGTTTCAACAATGGGCTAGATCAAAGAAAAGAAATAATTTCTGAACTTGGAGACAAAGTTTGAAATAATCAAGTCAGATAAAAATAGATAGATAAATAAATACATAAATGAGAATGCAGAAAGCCTATGTGACATATGACACAACATAAAACAAGCAAATACTCTAATTTTGAGACTTTCAGAAGGAGAAGATATGAGCAAACACATAGAAAATCTATTTAAAAAATAGTGACTGAGAAATTCCAAAGTCTTGCAAAATATATAGACGTTTAATTATAAGAAGTTCAAAGATCTCCACTTACTTTCACTTGAAATATCGAAAGCAAGAGCAAAAGTAGGTCTTCTCCAAGACATATTAAAATATAAAGATTCAAAGACAAAAACACAATTCTACAAACAGCAAGAAAAAATGATTAAGTCAGATATAAGGGGATCACCATCAGACTAAGAGTAGATTTCTCAGCAGAAACCTTCCAGGCCAGAAGAGAATGGAATGATATGTTTAAACTTTTAGAACACTATACCCAACAAATCTGTCCTTCAAACATAAAGGATGCATAGGTTTTTGCTTTTCCCACACAAGCAAAAACTGACGAAATTTGTCACCACTAGACCAGCTCTATAAGAAATGTTTAAGGAAGTACTACATCAGGAAGAAATGTGGATCTGTGTGTTATATTTCTGTATTTCTTATGTACATCTATATATACATAAGATGCATAGATAATATAATATCTTATCATGAAAACACACAAATACATAGAGCAAATAGACAAATGAGAAGGAGAAAAATGTCAAATGTTACCACTACAGAAAACCACCAAACCACAATGATAAATAATAACAGAGAAATAAAGGAATAAAGTATATAAAAAAAATCAGAAAACAATAAACAAAATGAAGTTTTCAATATATTTTCCACAGTAACTACGAATATGAATATATTAAATTTAATGCTTAAAAGATACAGACTAGATGAATAGATAGAAATAAATAACCAAGTATATGCTGCCTAGGAGAAATTCACTTTACTTGTAAAGACACAAATCAAATAAAAATGAAAGTATTCAAAAAGGTATGGCTTTCAAAGAAAATCCAAATATGAGCAAGAGTAGCTATGACTTATGTCAGATAAAATAGACTTTGTATCAAAAAACATAAATAGAGACAAAAAAAGTCACTATAAAATCATAAAGAGATAAATTCAGCAATAGAATATAACAATTCCACATGTTTTCACTCAAATTGAAAGCACCTAGACATATAAAGCAATTATATTATTAGATCTAAAAGGGAGAGATAGATTCCAATACAATATACAACAATATTGTGTTAGAATATTGTATTCCAATGCAATAATACAATAATAATTGAGAATGTCAACACATTGCTCTCAGCATTGGGTAGATCACTTACACAGAAAATCAACAAAGAAACATGGGATTTAAGCTGAACTTTAGCCCAAATGAAACTAACAGACATTTAGAGTACATTTTATTCAGCAGCTGCAGAATACCTATTTTTCATATCAGCACATGGATAAACTACACGTAAGGTCAAAAATAAGTCTTAACAAATTTTAAAATATAAAATATCTTCTAAGATCACAATGAAATAAAACTAGAAGTTAATAACAACTGAAACTTTTAAAATTGTTCAACTGTGTAGAAATTAGCCAGCATGATCCTGAACAACTGGATCAAAGTGGAAATTAAGAAGAAAATTGAAAAATTTAAAATTTAGAAATTAAGAAGGAAATAAAACAAAATTTTGAAAAAATAAACAAAATGAGTAAACTACTAGTGAGACTAACCAAGAAATAGAGAAGACTCAAGTAAATAAATCAAAACAACAAAAAAACATGTAACAACTGTGACAACAGAAACATAAAGGGTTATTAGAGACTATAATGAATAACTATATGTTAAAAAATTGATATTCTTAGAGGAAAGAGATAAATACCATGACATCTATAGTCTACAAATATTGAAACAGGAAGAAATAAAAAGCTTGAGTAGACCAGGAACAAGTAGTGAGATTGAATCAGTAATAAAATGCCTAAGAAAAGCCTAGGACTGGATGGCTTTGTAAGTTTGGTTTTAATTCTACCAAACTTATAAAGAACATCAATTCTTCTCAAATTATTCCCAAAAGCCTAAGAGGAAAGAATTCCTCCTAACTCATTCTCTGAGGCCAACATTACCTTGATACCAAAACCACACAAAGAAGCAACCAAATAAAAACCTCTAATGGTCAATATTCCTAGGAATATAGATACAAAATTCTCAATTAGCAGACTGAATTCCACAACACATTAAAAGAATCATTAACCATAGTCAAGTAGGATTCATTTCAGGGATGTAAAGATGGTTCAACATATGAAAATAAGTATAATAAAATAGTAAAATATTAATTAAAAGTTATATATCAATTATGTCAGTAGAAAAGTACAAAAACTATATGATTATCTCTGTAGAGGCAGAAAAAAGCATTTAATAGAATTGAATATCTCTTCAAGATAAAAACTCTCAACAAACTAGGCATAAAAGGAACAAATCTCAACATCATAAAGCCCACATTTGACAAACGCATGGCTAAAATCATAATGAGGAAAACTGTAGAACTTTCCTCTAAGATCTGGAGCAAGATAAGGATTGACTTTCACCACTCTTATTAAACATGACACCGAAAATCCTAGACAGATCCATCAGGAAAGATAAAAAAAAATTAAAAAGACATCCAAATTGGAAAAGAGAAAGTCAAATTGTCCCTCTTTGCAGATGACATAATCTGATATATAGAAAAATCTAAAGACTCCACAAAATTTTTTTAGAACAGATACATTAATTCAGTAAAGTTATAGAATAAAAAATAGTCACGTAAAATTAGTAGCATTTCTATATACCAATAACAAACTAGCAGAAAAAGAAATCAAGGAAGCAATCTCATTTAAAATAGCTATCATAAAAATAAAATATTTAAAAATAAATTTAACAAACAGGTGAAAGTCCTCTATAAGAAATACTACAAAACAATGATGAAAGAAATTAAAGAGAAAGAAACAAATGAAAATACATCTCATGCTCACGGACCAAAAGAATTAATATTGTTAAAATGACCATACTAATCAAATTAATCTATAGATTCAGTGTTATCCCTACCAAAATGCCACCGACATTCTTAGCAGGGAAACAAATCAAAACAATCCTAAAATGTGTATGGAACCACAGAGAACCTGACTACCCAAAGTAATACTGAGTACAAAATGCAAAGCTGGAAATAACATACTACCTGACTTCAAATATAATACAGATCTATGGTGTGTGGAGCAGCATAGTACTGGCATAAAATAGGCAGGAAAACCAATAAGAAAAAATAGAGAACCCAGAAATTAATCTACATGTTTACAGCCAACTGATTTTAAACAGGGAGGCAAGAACATACATTGCAGAAGGCACACCCTCTTCAACAAAGGGTGCTGGGAAAACTGAATATCCACATATAGAAGAATAAAATTGGACCCCCTCTCACACCATATACAAAATGTATGTAAAAATAAAGATATAAATGTAAGATAAAACTATAAAACTGTTATAAAAAGTTTAAGGGAAATGCTTCAGAATATTGGTTTAGGCATACATTTTATGGCTAAGACTTCGAAAGCACAAGTGACAAAAACAAAAATAGGCTAATAGAAAATATTAAACTAAAAAGCTTTTGCACCACAGAGAAAATCAGCAGAGTGAACAGATAATCTGTAAAATGAAATAAAATACCTGCCAACGATTCATCCAATAAGAGACTAATATTCAAAATATAATAAAAACTCAAACTATGCAACTACAAAAAAACCCTATTAAAAATTGGACAGAGATTCTGAATAGGCAATTTTCAGAAATAGACATACAAATGGCCAACATAACTAATCATGAGAGAAATGCAAATCAAAACCACAATAAGATAATCATCTCACCTCAGTTAGCATCGCTAAAGTCAAAAAGATAAAAAATAACAAATAATAGAAAATGTGTGAAGAAAAGGAAACTCGTATACCCTGATGATGGGAATGTAAATTAACATAGTCATTTTGGAAAATAGTATGGAGGTTTCTCAAAAAACTAAAAATTCAGCTACCATATAATCCAGCAATCCCACTGCCACATATGCATCCAAAGGAAAGGAAATCTGTATGCCAAAGATAAATCATCACTTCCCTTGTTTATTGCAGCACTGTTCACAATACTCAGGATACTTGAATCAAGCTGAGTCTCCATTAACATTTAAATAAAGTCAATGTGGTATAAATATACCCAATGGAATACAATGAAGCTTAAAAAAGGAGGAAATTCTGTCATTTGCAACAACAAGGGTGGAACTGGAGGCCATTATGATAAGTGAAATAAGCCAGACACAGAAAGACAAATATCACATGTTTTTACTCATACATAAAAGCAAAATAGCTGATCTTTTGGAAGTAGAAAATAAAATGGTAGTCACAAGAACCTGGAAAAAGGTGGGGCAGGGGAATTAAGGGAAATTGGTTAACGGACAAACATACAGTTAGATAGAAGGAGTAAGTTCTAGTGTTTAATAGCACCTAGGGTCACTATGGTTAACAATAATTTATTGTATATTTCAAAATAGCTGGATTTGAAATGTTCCCAATACCCCCCAAAATGAAAAGTGTTTCAGGTGATAGATATCCTAAATACCCTAATTAGATCATTCCACATTCTATGCATGCATCAAAATCCCATGTGTCCCATAAATATGTGCAATTATTATGTATGAATATTTTTTAAAATACAAAGATATTGGAAGAATCACAGAAAGCAAGACAGCCAATTGTAGTTCATACAATTCAGATTCACAAGGCTGAGAGCTGTAAGGAGCAGGTGCAGAATTGTTAGAGGATAGATTGTAGTCCACAGATTTAACTAATAAATTCCTACTGTGTTAATTTGTTGCAGAAATTATAATCCATCTGTGAGATGACATTAGACCTAATGCTTTACTAAAGAGAATCATTATATTATGTGAGTTCCTATGGATTTTCTATCAATGCATTATAATTCAAAAGGACATCCATGGTTGAATAAATTGCAAAAATGTTGTAAAGCAATAAATGTGATAAACACATTTATAAAAGAATAGTATATATGTATAGTATATTTTCAACATAGAAACAATCCAGTCGTTTCTTCACAAAACTCTTCTGTTAGTACATTGTATATTTTGAATATTACTCTTTTGTTTGCTTGTTTTTAATAATGTTCTTGGAAGGCCTATGATATCTTCAGACATATATTCAATGTTGACTCCAGTGTGCAACACAGAAAAAAAAAAAAAAATCATGGACCCCATGTTGTGAAGAGATTGAGTATATTATCAAATAAAATATATCTTATTGATAAGCTATTCCAGAATATGCTTTTATTAGTGTTGATTACATGAAATTATTACAAAGACTCAAACATTCTCTATTATAAATTGAGTTAATAAAATTTTGCTGACACAATAAGAAAATCTCGTTTTTATTAATGCTGTATTTTGCACCTATGTAATATACAGCTTAGTTGAAGAAATGGTCCTTCTCATAACTTTTTATGATTCTTAGAGAAAAATGATGATTTTAAAAAATTACATGATGGTTTAAAAGGATTAGATCATTAAATAAAACTGTTAAGAGCATGTAATTTTTTAAAAAACACATTTTTGTCAAAGCAATGATAAAATGGTGGTTTCTTTATTTGTCAACTGTAATCAGGTTCTGGCACAATTTCTGCTCTATGAAAGATGTAAATCTGTACTATATAAGCATCCTGCCATGGAACAGTTATCAAGAAAGGAATATTAAAATCCACATATTTAAATAAAACGGCAAAAAGTCAAACTTCTATGCGGTAATCCATTATTTGTGAAGAAATATAAAGGTATACGTTCTTTACTTTTCTTTTTTTTTTTTTTTTTTTTTTTGGTTTTTTTTTGTTTGTTTTTTTTTGTTTGTTTGTTTGTTTTTTTGTTGTTGTTTCTTACTTAATTGTGTAACCTAGGAAAAAATCTACTTTTGAAATTTTTACTATTTTTCACATGATGGTTTTTCACTTTTGGCCATTAAATCATTAGTTTTTCTTCTTTTATTATGATTATACTTTAAATTCTAGGGTACATGTGCACAACATTCAGGTTTGTTACATATATATACATGAGCCATTTTGTTGCACTACATCCATTAACTCATCATTTACATTAGGTATATCTCCTAATGCTATCCCTCCCCGCTCCCCCCATCCCACAACAGGCCCCTGTGTGTGATGTTCCCCTTCCTGTGTCCAAGTATTCTCATTGTTCAATTCCCACCTATGAGTGAGAACATGTGGTGTTTGGTCTTTTGTCCTTGCAATAATTTGCTGAGAATGATGGTTTCCAGCTTCATCCATGTCCCTACAAAGGACATGAACTCATCCTTTTTTATGGCTGCATAGTATTCCATAGTATACATGTGCCACATTTTCTTAATCCAGTCTATCACTGATGGACATTTGGGTTGGTTCCAAGTCTTTGCTATTGTGAATAGTGCTGCAATAAACATACATGTGCATGTGTCTTTATAGCAGCATGATTTATAATCCTTTGGGTATATACACAGTAATGGCATGGCTGGGTCAAATGGTATTTCTAGTTCTAGATCCTTGAAGTATCGCCACACTGTCTTCCACAATGGTTGAACTAGTTTACAGTCCCACCAACAGTGTAAAAGTGTTCCTATTTCTCCACATCCTCTCCAACACCTGTTGTTTCCTGACATTTTAATGATCACCATTCTAAGTGGTGTGAGATGGTATCTCACTATGGTTTTGATTTGCATTTCTCTGATGGCCAGTGATGATGAGCATTTTTTCATGTGTCTGTTGGCTGCATACATGTCTTCTTTTGAGAAATGTCTGTTCATATCCTTTGCCCAATTTTTGATGGGGTTGTTTTTTTCTTGTAAGTTTGCTTGAGTTCTTTGTAGATTCTGGATATTAGCCCTTTGTCAGATGAGTAGATTGCAAAAATTTTCTCCCATTCTGTAGGTTGCCTGTTCAGTCTGATGGTAGGTTCTTTTGCTGTGCAGAAACTCTTTGGTTTAATTTGTCAATTTTGGCTTTTGTTGCTAGTACTTTTGCTGTTTTAGACATGAAGTCCTTGCCCATGACTACATGACTATGTCCTGAATGGTATTGCCTAGGTTTTCTTCTAGGGTTTTTATGGTTTTAGGTCTAACATTTAAGTCTTTAATCCATCTTGAATTAATTTTTGTATAAGGTGTAAGGAAGGGATCCAGTTTCAGCTTTCTACTTACGGCTAGCCAGTTTTCCCAGCACCATTTATTAAATGGGGAATCCCTTCTCCATTTCTTGATTTTGTCAGGTTTGTCAAAGATCAGATGATTGTAAATGTGAGATGTTACTTCTGAGGCCTCTGTTCTGTTCCATTGGTGTATATCTCTGTTTTGGTATGAGTACCATGCTGTTTTGGTTACTGCAGCCTTGTAGTATAGTTTGAAGTCAGGTAGCATGATGCCTCCAGCTTTGTTCTTTTGGCTTAGGATTGTCTTGGCAATGTGGACTCTTTTTTGGTTCCATATGAACTTAAAGTAGTTTTTTTTTCCAATTCTGTGAAGAAAGTCATTGGTAGCTTGATGGGGATGGCATTGAATCTGTAAATTACCTTGGGCAGTATGGCCGTTTTCACGATATTGATTCTTCTTATCCATGAGCATGGAATGTTCTTCCATTTGTTTGTATCCTCTTATTTCTTTGAGCAGTGCTTTGTAGTTCTCCTTGAAGAGGTCCTTCACATCCCTTGTAAGTTGGATTCCTGGGTATTTAATTCACTTTGAAGAAATTGTGAACGGGAGTTTACTCATGATTTGGCTCTCTGTTTGTCTGTTATTGGTGTATAAGAATGTTTGTGATTTTCCACATTGATTTTGTATCCTGAGACTTTGCTGAAGTTGCTTATCAGCTTAAGGAGATTTGGGGCTGAGGCAATGGGGTTTCCTAAATATACAATCATGCCATTTTCTATGTTGATCTCATTCTTCCTACAGTTGGATTTTTTTTTTTAACAGCACAATTTCTGAAAACACTTGGAAGTTGAATTGACGTATTTTTATCTTACTTTTTTTTTTCACCCTAATGAACATATCTAGAATGAACATGCATTTTAATTTGAAAAACAGACACAGTTTACACAGGATGATGTGCATTTATTCATTTGTGATGCCCATTTCACAAATGTTCATGAATGGAGTGTAGTTAATTATTTCTGAGTTTCTATATCACTTCATTTAAATGAACAGAAATTTCTCTCAATATCCAATGACAATAAAGTAACCTTATAAAATCTACAGGAAAAGATAAATATCAAATACAATATCAGGGGCTCCAAATCTGGAATAGTATCTGTAATTTACTATGTTGGGAAAGGAAGAGTGAGTGTCTGATGTGTGCAAAGTAATGCTAGATATTTACTCTATGATTGGCTTGATGTCAAGGGCTCCTTCATATTCTACCAACTTCAGAACTTGTGCTATAGGAGGCAATATAAATTAAAACTCTGGCATATAAAATGCTTCCATGGCATAGTCCTTAATAATGAATGCAATAATGTTCCTCAAATGTTCAAAACATAACCTAGGAGTTTATGATCATGAGTAATATACTAACAAAAGCATTACCACATGTCATATGGTAATAGGCTATACTGATACAACATTGATTCTTAAGAGCAACATTCGTTAAATAAATTGTTTCAGGAATGCTGCCAGAGGTATTTTCAAACTGAGGAAGGAGTTTTCCACATAGTTTATGTGAATGTTTTCATATAGATTAAGGACAGGTGCTGCTAAGTGGGGATTGACATAGTTTTCTACTCTTAAAGGACTCTGAATTTGACAACTGCAATATCCAGCTTCAGTATCTAATCTTAGTTCTCTAAAGTGAATTAAAAGTAGGCAGCAATGGAGGGTGAAAGTGTGTTACCTGGAGGTAGAATTGTGATGGAATCAGGCAAATATTAGCACTATCTAGAGAAATTATCACTGAAATTTATACATTTTGGTGATTTATTCATCTTTAATAGATCCATTTCTCTATAACTGCACGTTTCACTTGTCTTTCCTTTAAAAGTTGTTTATGCTGACAGTGCAAAATTACTATCTTGATATTAAGAGATTTCCTTCAACAAATAACTTGAGAAAAAAACAGGTCTCCAAAATTATGTGTTCTTTTATTTCTTTTCATGATACGATACATGGATACGGAGAGAAAAAGAATGTTTTGAAAGAGAATTATGAAATATTGTCCTCACTTTTATGTATCATCTAGGAATTGAAAATATTAATAACTACTGGTTGGTAGTCCTAAAATTTCATGAATTTTATTATTCCATTTTACTTTTAAAAACTGCCAGATAGTTTATTCTTATTCTGTAACCTCATTCCTCCCATTTTTAAGATAATGTAGAGAAAAAGATATTTCTAGAGATGATTTTATAAGGAAGAAACTTGAATTTATGTCAATTTTAAAATACTCTTTTATGTTATTTTATATTTTCCGGATCATATCAGCTCCTAAAAATATTACACTCTTAGTATATTTCCCTAAAGATTCACATTCTCTAGCATTTATTTAGAAATATTAATAATTTAAAAGTAATCAAGATGCTTATTTAATAAATGCTGAAAGTAAAATGAGAATTTTTTGTAGAGCTATTGTTTGTACTATAAATACTTGAGGATCTTTACATATCATTATTTTGTATTGGCAGAAAATGGTTAAACATAATGTGCAATAATTAGTAATTGATTAGCTTTGTTCTTATGTTTTATTTTAAATTTTGGTTTTTTTCCTTCCTTCTTTCTCCATTAAATTATTGGGGTTTACTAAAATAGGGCAAGACCCACTGAAATACTTAAATTGAATAAAATTGAACTATTAAATTAATAGCACTGAAATGATGAGTACTCTATAACTAGATGGATTTTTTCTTTGAAAACTATCAGTTGCCTTGAAAGTAAACAGTTGCTGTGAGAAGAGATTATTGTATAAGCAGTTCTACAAATAATCACATTCTGATCATCTGTAAAGTCAACCTGGAACTGATGATTTCATGAGAGTATCTCTACCTCTAAGATTTATAATCTCATATCTAACTCACCTTTTCTAAATGTTCAGTAATTAGATAAACTGGGAGTCTCCCATTTCCTTTGTAATTAGTTAACAAGAGATAAATGCCAAACCTAGTGAAGAGGCAACTGATGCTTGACAGGAGAATAAATAATTGTATCAAACCCAGATATTATCAGTTTTTCTCCACCTATTTAAAATTCCAATATGCCATAATCAAATTATGATGTTTTAAAGACAGTAGACCACCTTCTTCTCATGGTTCACAATATATTTTTCTGTAAACAAATTGATAAAATGAGGTATTTGAGAAATCTTCCAACATGTGCAAAACCCTAAGAAAGCACGTCATTAATATGATTTAAAAACTTACCTAATTTGTGAAGAACAACATTTAAATAATTGCAAGACACCATGCAAAGCTGTCTTTAACTTCCTATACAGAGATCTTATATAATACTTATGTACAAAAGTCTTTATGAGGGTCTGAGTGAAATGTTTTGTTCTTAGCACACATTTTCACTTTGAAATAGAAACAAAATTATTTAAATTAGTTATTTTTGTCACCCAGTGTCAACTATTAATAATCAAATATAAATAATAAAAGAATATTATGACCAGGACCTTTACTAAACTAAATTGTATGATAAGTTGAGAATGTGTCTGAGAGACATAAAATATTATAAAATATAAATTATGCTTATTTTTTAAAGTTCCATCTGTCTGAAACTTATACATTTTTCTTGCCATTTCCCCCTTTTCTCTAGACTCCCTGCAGTGTTTCAGAACAGTTGAACTTTAAATTCTGTGCTCTAAGAGATCTTTAAACTGTCTTCTGTTGCACAAGTAGTAATGTATAATGCAGAAGGCTTGCAAAACCTCAAAGAATTTCAAAAACTCTGCAGCAGTGGTTGAGTAGATTGTGAAGTATATCAGTTGCCTTTAGCCACTAATAAGAAAATCTTTACTTGGTTTAAATTGGCGTCCTCTTTTAAGGGAGAGTCATCAGGCTTACAAATGAGCAGAATGGCCTCTAGGTCTGGGAAGTGCTGGCAGAAACGTGTGTGCCCCCTTCTGTTCCCAACTTAATGTCTCCTCTCTGTGTCCTCTAGAGCTGAAACTAGGCCTCATAAAACTTAGAAACTAGGCCTCATATAGAAAAAATTAACACCAGGTGGCTCTGGATAGGGTCCCACCCTGCCTCGATAGGGACCCACCCTGATAGGGTCCCACCCTGCCAATTCCAGGAAACAACCTCATGGGGTCCCACCTTGCCAATTCCGGGGGTCCCACCCTGCCTCGAAGTTCCCGGAATCAACAACTCCAGAAAAAAAACCTCATAAGGTCCTGCTCTAACCAATTAGCATAAGACACCTTGCTCAGGCCATAGCTAGATCCAATCATTTTGCGCCTTAAGCTTTGTTTGAATTTCGCGCCATAAGCTGTGTTTGAACTTGTGTTTGCCTATATAAACAGCCTGTAACAAGCAGTCGGGGTCCCAGGGCCAACTTAGAGCTTGGGACCCTAGCGCGCTAGTAATAAATAACTCTGCTGTGAATCTCGTGTCGGTGATCCTTCGCGGCGACCTCTGCCCAGGAGGGAATCGACAGTTCGGTTCCAACAGAGCCTGGTCTTCATGTTCAATATTAATTCGTCACCTACCCATTGCTAAAAAAGGGAAGTAAAACAATAATGTACAGACAATGAAGAATGTGAGAGATCAACTCCTGGGTTTCTTCCTATTTGAAATCAAATTTTAACCTGTTGATTATGACTAAAGGAAATAGATACGTTAAGGACCTGAAAGCATATTTTTCTTTGCATGTGTTAACTGTTTTACTAATTGATAAGCAAACTAATCAAATTAAATTCACCATAGAAGGAGTATATCAGTGTAGTTCTGATAGCTTAATAGAGAAATAGTTTTTAAAAAGTTAAAAACATTTGTGGCAGCAAGAATTTTTTTCTTTTTTTTAATTACCAACTAAGTATATTTTAATACATGATTTTTTTTTTTTTTCCCACAGAGGCCTTCTTTAAAAGGGAAACATTGAAATGGTTATAGCTTTAGAAAAAAAAAAGCCTAAAATTAAAGATGATTTTAAATTTACTTTATCCTCTTTACTGACTGCAGGATGACAGTTTCAGTCTCATGGTAGTACACAGAAAATGATAAATAATAAGAAAGACGTAGAATGCATGTGTAAACAGAAAATTTCTAATAATAATTGAATACGTGTAATCTTGTTATATGGGAATTATTTAATGAAGAAGTTACCTTACTTTGTTCTGGATAAGATTAAGTAACATGTTTTAATAATTTTCTACTCCTCTCTTCACATCCTTAATTTTAGTTTCATTCTCAATAAATGTTAACAAGTAATGTTAATACAACTCATCTTGCAATAGTTCATAAATATATTTTAAGATAATTTAATGGCTGGACGCAGTGGCTCATGCCTGTAATCCCAGCACTTTGGGAGGCTGAGATGGGCAGATCACGAGGTTAGGAGATCAAGACCATCCTGGCTAACACAGTGAGACCCTGTCTCTACTAAAAATACAAAAACAAATAAATGAATAAATAAAAATTAGCCGGGCTTGGTGGCACGCGCCTGTAGTGCCACCTATTTGGGAGGCTGAGGCAGAAGAATTGCTTGAACCAGGGAGGCAGAGGTTGCAGAGAGACCAGATTGTGCCACTGCACTCCAGCCTGGGTGAGACAGTGAGGTTCCGTCTCAAAAAAAATAATAATAATAATAATAATTTAATGAAATATTTCTGCATTTTAAGCAAATTGTGGATGTGCATCTACATATAAGCATATTAGATATATAATTGATGATGATAATTCTAATTATACTTATTATGTATTAACTGTTCACATTAACTACCAATTACCTAATAAATGCCAGACACTGTTTCAGCTACTGGGAATACAGACACACTAAATCCCTGTCCTCTTGAAGTTTACGTATGCTTTAAGCTTTCATATGCTTAAACTACTTCAGACAACTTAAACTACACAGACCACTTAAAAGTCAAATTTTCTACTTCCAAAACATAACAAACCTGGCAAAAGTTATTTATTTTGTCAAAATTTATCAACAACAATAATAGAATGATAATATTAAGTTTTCAGGATTATATCTTTATAAAAACTAAACAGCCCCAAATTTAAACATCTCTATATAGAAATTCATACTTTACACATTTTAAAGTATTCCCTTATAAATGAACTAATTGGTATTTTTAGATGTACCTACTTTTTACATCAATATTAGTGGAATTTCATCTTTCTAAAGAAAAATCAATATATTAGATCTCATGAAAGGTAACTGTGAAGGGAAGTAGAAGGCAGGAGGAAAAACAGCTTAAGCTAAAAAAGGGAAAGGATTCATGTTTTTTTGGACTAATTCATATTTGAAAGCAATATTAAGAATTTCTTTTTTTTTTATTGCAGAGTAAGCTTCCATACATTGAGTGGCTTGAAACAATATGAGTGTAGTGGTTTATAGTGTTGTATGTCATAAGTCTGGCACAGGCCTCATTAAGCTAAAATCAAGATTTTGGCAAGGCTGGGTTCCTTTCTAGAGGTGCTGAGAAGAATCTATTTCCTTACTTTTTCCAGATTCTAAAGGCTGCCGGTATTCCTTGGCTCTTGGCCTCATTTCCCCAGTTTCAAAGCCAGCAACATAAAATCTTTCTCTTGTTTGTCTTCAGCAGTCACATTTCCCTCAGACCACAGCCAGAAAATGTTCTTCAATTTTAATAACTCATTTAATATATTGGGTCTATTTCGGCATTACAGGATAATCTTTCTGCCTTGAGAATCTTTGATTAAACACATCTTTCAAGTCTTTTTTGCCAAATGAAGGTAAACATGCTCACAGCTTCTGGGGTTGGGACTCAGATATCTCTGGAGGGCCATTTCTGCCTACCTCAGAAAAATGTGTCTCTTTATTGACAAACAAATGAGAAAATTGAGATATAAATAATTTACTATTTTAAATTTATTAATATTCTATATTTAGAATGATGATATGGTTCTGAATTTGTTGAGATAATTTTTTTTTTTTTTTTTTTTTTTTTTGAGGTGGAGTCTCGCTCTACTATTCAGGCTGGAGTTCAGTGGCGCCATCTTGGCTCACTGCAACCTCCGCCTCCCGAGTTCCAGTGATTCTTCTATCTCAGCCTCTTGACTAGCTGGGAGGCGTGCCACAACACCCAGCTAATTTTTGTATTCTTTTTTTTTTTCCAGTAGAGATGAGGCTTTGCCATGTTGGCCAAACTGGTCTCAAACTCCTGACCTCAGGTGATCTGTCCACCTCGCTATCTCAAAGTGCTGGGATTACAGGTGTGCACCACCAGGCCCAGCTAATTTTTGTATTTTTAGTAGAGATAAGGTTTCACCATGTTGGCCAGAATGGTCTCGATCTCCTGACCTCATGATCCACCTGCCTCAGCCTGCCAAAGTGATGGGATCACAGGTGTGAGCCACTGTGCCTGGCTACTCCTACCTATTTTTAATACTTATTTTAATGAATTCTTTTATTTGTCCATGGAGAAGAGTAATTGATTTTTAGATATGTCAGTTTCTTTCATTCTTGTCATACCCAAATGCATGTGCTGGTCTCTGCTTCTCTGACCACCTCAGAGCCCATAAATCCCTGCCTCAGTTCCCGACTTCTAGAAGGCACAAAATCTCTCTTTCAGTGTCTATTATCACAATTATCAAAATTGTCCAATCCATCTACTGACAATGATCAACAATCTCACAATTATTATGCCTTGTAATCTTGCTCTTCCAGGCCTCAGATGAATTCTCTAGTCTCTTCTGCATTTTTCACTTTTCAACAGAGGAGGATTTTAGATTAAAAAGTTAATTTTGGTTTGTGCATAACCCACCACCTAAAAAATTAATCATATTTACTGTTCCATTGAACAAACAAAATTAATGGAGAAAATTTTGGTGCAAAATGCCTCAGTGGTCTGTGGGATCATTGAGGATGTGTTATGAACCAAATGCAAGCTAGCAGCACCTGCTGTAATAGATTTCCAGACACCTCTGCACTTTGCATTGTCTCTCACTCTCTCCCCACACACATCTATTTATCTACATACCTCTCATCTGTCTACATACACACATATTTTCAGTATAAGCAAATGTTCTTCTATTCCAAGAATAAAAATAAAACAAGCAAACAAAGAGATTATGAAATATCTACAATAAAATGAAAAACTGAACAACTAGGCAAGGGGGAGGAAAAAAATACCTTTTCTAAAGATCACTGTACAGTCTGTTCTACCACAATACTTGTTTCTATAATTAACATACAGGAAATTGATAACAAGAGAAATGTTGACAGCATAATATTTATGTGACACTGGTACACAGAATTTTTTTATTTTTCTAAGCAATGGAAACATAAATGGCTGAAATGGAATTATAATATTCAGCAGGGAATATTACATTAACAGCAGGAGTTATTTTGCTTTATTAAAAAATGAACTTCTGCACCCTGAGAGCACTACTAGTTCTGTATAGACCTCACTTTATTTCATCATCTCTCATATACACCTTAAAAGGAGATCTACTGGGTCAGAGCTCTACACCTTTGCTGTCACAGCACCTACTAGCCTTGCTCTAGCTAAAGACTTTCCATTGTTTTCATTCCATTTCATCTATGCCTCTGAGATGCTTGTCTGGTCTAAGTGATCTCACAAGTGTGGATTATTGTTTTTGTCAGTGCACGGCTTAGAACATTGCACAAGCTTTAATTTATCTGCTCCAACTCTATTGCTCCATACACTCTTGTTTTTAGTGCGTAGATTTTGTAGAACTTGATTTTTCTTAAGTGTCTCTGGACAAAGTACAGCCCTACTGATATCTGTGTTTTTGACTTCTCGACTTCAGAACTCTGAGAGAATAATCTTCTATTGTTTTAAGCCACCAACTTTGTAGAAATTTGTTATAGCGACCACCAGAAAAATAATCCAATTTGGTTTAAAAGTTCAGAGTTATAGGTGAAACCATCCGGACAGCTTATCAAACGTAGTGAATGATAAGATGGTCTGAAAGGACTGAAAATCCTTCCACACACCCAGGTTCAAGTGATTCTCCTGCCTCAGCCTCCTGAGTAGCTGGGATTACAGGCACGCACCACCACACCCAGCTAATTTTTTGTATTTTTAGTACAGACAGGATTTCACTGTATTAGCCAGGATGGTCTCCATCTCCGGAACTCATGATCTGCCTGTCTTGTCTTGCTAAAGTACTGGGATTACAAGCATGAGCCACCACGCCCGGCCGCTCCTATCTATTTTTAATACTTATTTTAATGAATCCTGTTGTTTGTCTATAGAGAAGAGCAATTGATTAAATTGCTCTTGGGAATCAAAGGGATTTTCTCAGGAGGAATTCAGGGAGTCCCCAAAAAAACAGATGATGAAAGGATGCTAGGAAGATGACATAAGCAAGTAGACAAAAGGATTCTGCTGCATTCATTAAAAAATAAAAGTTTCCATTATTGTAAAATTAGCATGATTTTTAGATGTATCCTTCGGAAATATCTTCTTTACAGCATATTGAAAATTAATATGAACAAAATCATTAATATCTGAGCCATGTATTTTTTAAATAACGTATCACTTTAAGAATTACTAAAAATATATTTTATCAATTTTCTAATATATTTTATTGATGGGTTTTGATACCGATGTGTATTTCTTTGACCCAAAAGGCTTGACCTCTCTATGATACAAAATTTCATCAAAAGCACTATTAAAATGTCAGACTCAGCTTTCAAGGTAGTAATATTAGGCTAATCTTTAAGAAGCTCACATTATTTTTATTAGTTGTATTGATTTTTGATGTCCTGTGTTACCTATAACTCAGGATTCCCTTAAGTTGTAAAAAATGTTAGTGATCAATATTAAATATCACTATAAGAATGATATATTTGTATTTTTTTGTTTAGAATCATTTGGATCTCCCAATTAAATAAACTCTTTGAAAGGATTGTAAGTACCTCCTATAGATTTAAAAATCAATTAGTACTTACTACACATTTAAAAATTGTGTTTGTAGTCCTGCATGAATATTTTGCTGTTGTTACAAGAAATCTTATCTGTATGAATTGGACCATTCAAAAAAGTTATTACAGGCTTGGATCACTGTAAATAATCAGTGAAATTTTTCCCGGTTAGATATTTTAATTCTAATGTCAATTTCCCCTTGGGCCCTTATCTTAATTCTTATAATGTGCTTTTTTCTTCATTCTGTGACTTTTAAGTTCTTTTATATAACATTTATTTAACATTATTTGCTACTTTTTATCTTCAAACTGTGAGAGAAATTTCCTTTCACAGTAAAAAGGACTAATCTATCTCCTTCTTACAGATTGGGGTCAGTAGGAGAGTGTTACTACGATTAGTCTTCTAAAAACACCACTTTAAAAATCAGGGTTTTTTAAAAAAAGTTATTTTCCTTTTACAGAGTTCAAAGTAGGAGTAGTACCATCCTCTGATTGCTAGGTTAACTGTTTTAGTCACCTTATATCCATTATCCTCTTAAGGACTAGATTTTTAAACAACTTTACTAGTATGCCTGCTGTGTAAAGCCTTTTTCTTCTTTTGAATTTGATTCTGAAGGCATATCTTGAGTTTCAACACTGAACAATGAGTACTTGATGGTAGGAGCAGATAATAGTGTGCTGGAAAGATTTTAAGGACTTTACCATGTCTCTCTAAGTAGTCTTTAACTTAGCACCAGAGAAAAATGTTTCAGAGAGGAAACATAAAGAAATAAAAGGCAGAAGGGCAGGCGAAATACTGAGTCATACATGCATGCAGAAAATGAGCAGAATAAATTCACCATTACCAAAGTTTCCCAAATTTACAATTTGTTAAAGCATTGTTACTCATGTATATTTTGCTTTGCTCAGCATATACATATGTTCCTTCGATAAGACATGATTACTAATTGTTACAATTATTGTCAAGTTCTTCATAACTATGGTTTTGTATAACAGTCTTGTAGTTACTTCTAAGTGGGCTTTGTTCAGGTTTTGTGAATTTGAGATATTATGCTTTTACTTATATTGAAATTATTTATCGCATATCCAAGATTTCATTGTAGAAGTGTGGGTAACAAAGGGGTTTTACTATAACTGACTTTGATGATTGTTCTTCTCAGCCACTTATTTCACGGTCAAATTTAATTTCATTATCAGCTTATTTTTACTACACAAAAATGATTAGGGTTTGTTTGTTTATTGTTTTAAGGCAACTGAAAGTGTGCTATCATCCAAGGAACAGGCAGAGCAAACACACAGAAAATAAACATTAAAAAAGTGAGGGTAATAATTGTTTATTTACTGCTCCATAGTTCTCTTGAGAAATGCTTGCTGCCTTAAAGACCAGGTTTACTGTTGGAATCTTCCATTTCCTTTGACAATGCCCCCGTTACACACTTAGGAACATATCTGATAGTGAGCGTTATAATGCTACTGCTTACAAGTTACTACAGAAAGGCTGTTGATTAATGACTACTGGGTGCCATATCTTTCCAACTTCATTGATGAATAACTTCGGAGGTTGTAGCCCAGAAACACTGATTCAGGATAGGAAAATGTCTAGACTTCTCATCTGCTACTCTGCTCTTCTCACTTGAAGGTGATAAATTGTTCAGTAAAACATTATACTGATAGAATGGTGAATTGCCAATGATTCAACTACACCAAAAAACCTACTGACCCCACCTCTCCAGAATATACTGCATGTCCTCCCCTACCCCCACCCCTCCCATGGTCACAATAGAATTTAGTAAATTTATTTTATTTTCTTAACATAGTTTCTGAAATCCTTGATTTAATAAAATTGGAGTCTGGGGACTCTGTCTGTAAATACAGGAAGGACTAAATAAAAATGTATTCCATTGTTCCTTTTAACACAAACGATTTTTGAAAACAGTATTGACTGGAAATTTAAACTGTACCATGAAAATTGGAGGTGTCATCATTAGAAGGGAAATACAAACAAATTGAGGAAAACTAAAGTAGGAAAAAAATAAAAAATCAAGGTTTTAATTTTGATGTGCAAAGGTAAAGACCTGAGAAATAAAAAATCGATTTTGATCAACCTCAGACAATATAGTTTGTGCTTTTTAAAAGCAGCTTTGTTTCCTTGAGATCTATGAGAATCATACAAATTTGGCAATTTTTCTGTATGTAAGAGAAAAGTAACAAAACATAATTCTTCAACTATTGCACCTTCAGATTTCTTTACTATCAAAAAAGCTGCATATATGCGTTTAGAAATATTTCTTAACCTTGATCGTGTCAAAGTAGATATGCTAGCACTAACAGTCACTCTTCCAGTAGAAACAGAGTGACGTAAGGCAAAGCCAGTAGTTCACAATCCTGTTTGTGTTCAAGAATCTATTATGTCGCTGAATTTCACCTTTTGAGAGACTTATTCTGTATGTCTGCTTTTGAAGCTTATCCTCAGTAGTTTAATAAAACTTCATTAAGTCAAGGTGATAAACAGCTAAATTTGAGAACCACTATAATATGCAGAAAACAAACTCTAATGATTATATTATTAATGATCTAGTCCTTAGTTTGTATGTTCTTATATCATAGATTTATCTCTTGAAGTATTGATGTATTAGATTCTCAATTAGAATTAATTAGCATTTCTCTTACCTTTTAATAATATATACTTAATCTTGTATATCATGACAGCCGAAATAAAGACAATATATATAAAACAAAACACATCATTTTTTTTGTTTTGTTTTTTGTCTTTTAGTTTTTTGTTTATCCCTCTCATTCTCTTAAAAACTTCATGAGGCCAGGCGCGGTGGCTCACGCCTGTAATTCCAGCACTTTGGGAGGTCGAGGAGGGTGGATCACGAGGTCAGGAGATCGAGACCATCCTGGTTAACACGGTGAAACCCCGTCTCTACAAAAAATACAAAAAATTAGTGCTGGCGTGCGCCTGTAGTCCCAGCTACTCAGGAGGCTGAGGCAGGAGAATGGCGTGAACCCCAGAGGCATAGTTTGCAGTGAGCCGAGATCGCGCCACTGCACTCCAGCCTGGGTGACAGAGCAAGATGTCTCAAAAAAAAAAAAAAAAAAAAAAACCTTCATGAAAAAGTTGCAGATTTCAGGCATAACTGAATATTCCAATCTTCATCGATTACAGAACTTGCATGAAATTTTAATATCAAAAATACCTATAGCTTTTATAATTTCTGACTGATTTGACTCCATAAAAAGAAAATGCAATGGCTTTATATATTCTAAAGCGTGTATGTTTTCATTTTCTAACTTTAGTTTGATAATTATTTTTGTCTTGGAATAGAATGAAAAGAGTCAGTTATTCTGGGGTAAAATCTGAAGAATATTGTAGATTAACGAATCTCCCACTGGGCAGTTCTGATACTACAGATAGGTTTTCTCTAACATGTCAACTCTGATAAATTGGTAGTGGTTGGCTTGTATACCTTATTGGGGGGATGTTTTAAAACTGCATTAAGTTAAGTGTGCTTGATTGGTGAGGTCTGCCTCTGGAATGCCCGACGATAAAGCTGATGCCACAAACATGTATTTATAAATTCTAACCAAGATATCGTTTTAAATAGAGTTTTATGGTCAATCTACTTTCAAATTCAATTTACATTGCTAGAAATTGGATATTAAATCTGACTATGCTTTGGAAAATGCTTTGTTTAGGGGAGGGGGAGATCAGTGAGTATGTTCTATTTTTCTGGTATCTTCATGGGAATCCTTTTTTTTTTTTCTATTAAAATATAATTTAGGTTGGGTGTGTTAGCTCGCAACTGTAATCACGGCACTGAGGGAGGCTGAGGCAGGAGGATCCCTTGAGCTCAGGTGTTCAAGACCAGGTTGGACAACATAGGGAGACCTTGTCTCTACTAAAATTCAAGAACATTAGCCAAGTGTGGTGGCACATGCCTGTAGTCCCAGCTACTTGGGGGGTGCTGAAGTGCAAGAATTTCTTGAGCCTCGAGGCTGCAGTGAGCTCTGATGGCATCACTGCATGACAGTGCAGCCTGGGCTACAGAGGGATACCCTGACACTCTCTCTCTCTCTCTCTCTCTCTCTCTCTCTCTCTCTCTCTCCCCCCCCCCTCTCTCTGCCCCACCATACACACACACACACACACACACTCACATATATTATATATAAATATATATATTTATTAACACATATAATATGTTTATTAAAATATGTGTGGCTGAGCGTGATGGCTCATGCCTGTAATCCCAGCACTTTGGGAGGCCGAGGCAGGCAGATCACGAGGTCAGGAGTTCGAGACCAGCCTGGCCAACATGCTGAAACCCCATCTCTACTAAAAATATAAAAATTAGCTGGGTGTGGTGGTGGGTGCCTGTAATTCCAGCTACTCAGGAGGCTGAGGCAGGAGAATCTCTTGCAACCAGAAGGCAGAGGTTGTAATGAGCCAAGATTGCACCACTGCAATCCAGCCTGGGCAACAAGAGTGAAATTCTGTCTCAATAACTAACTAAATAAATAAATAAGTAAATAAATAAATATGTGTATAGATTTATAAATATAATATACATGTATTTAATTCCATATTGTTTAAATGAGAATAATCTGGGAAAACTTATTCCCACCCCAAGTTATAACCATTCCGATTATCTGCCTTCCTGACATGTATCTTGTTCAGTCATAGACAGTTAACCTAAACCATAGTGATAAGAATCCTTTTTTGGATATCATTTCCAGAGCATTTCTTCTCACGTGATTACTAAGTTTGTGAAATCATGAATACGGAATTTCTACAACGTATTTATGTCATTGACTCATAATTAAGCTATCAGAGTATTCAGAAAGGGAAGAAATGTGAAATCTAATGTGAAAAAGATTCTGGAACAATAATTTAAAACCTAAAGTAAATGGAATCATTTCTTTGGAATCACTTGAACCCATAATTTTTTCTTCTCAAACTATGTATTATCATTTTTGGGTTATTTGTATAAAACTATATGAAACTATCATGATCTCTGATCATTGTATTGTGGACAATGAAACGTATAATCCCATGAATTAAAAAAACAGAATGAGGCCGGGTATGGTGGTTCATCCCTGTAATCCTAGCACTTTGGGAGGCCCAGCAGGCAGATCACTTGAGACCAGCCTGGGCAACATAGCAAAACTACAAGAATTAAAAAATTAGCTGAGTGAGGTGGCGGCATGTGCCCGTAATCCTAGCTACTTGGGAGGCTGAAGTGGAACGATGACTTGAGCCTGGGAGGCAGAGGTTGCAGTGAGCTGAGATCATGCCACTGCACTTCAGTCTGGGTGATAGAGCGAGACCCCACCTCAAACAATTTTTAAAAAGGCAAAATTAACTTCAAGAATATAAAATGAAAGTGAAATATTCTTGAATTCTGTGAGCAATTTTCTAATACCCGAAGACTGCTTGATGCTTTGTTTTAGGTATTTCCCAAGAAATGCATACTTCTTCAATTCCTATGAAGTTACTGTTAATAAACTGAAATTTTACCCATATTTTGCAAAATACAGGCCTGATTCTCCCAGCACATTTTAGAAAAGATATGATTCATATCTAAAGTAAATGGATCATTCACAAATTCCTGGTAAAGATGTAAAATAGTACAACTATTTTGGAAAAAAAAATATGAGTTTCTTTCTAAACTGTCTCTGTTTACCAAATGACCCAGCAATTGCGCTATTGGGTATTTATCCTACAGAAATAAAAACTTAGGGTCATACAAAATCTGTAAATATTCATAGCATCTTTATTTCATGATAGTCAAAATCGATATAAAAAAGTCCTTCAATAAGTGAATACTTAAACAAACGTAAATTCACAACACTGAATACTATTCATCAATAAAAGGAACAAACTATTGATACATATACAACTTGGATAGATCTCAAGGGAAATATACTTAGTGAAAAAATCCAATCTCAAAGGTAATATACTATGTGAACTATGTGATTTCATTTATAGAACATTTTTAAATGGACAAAATTATAGAGTCAAAGAAACAATTGCTAGTTGCTGGAGATTAGTATTAGTAGAGGTGAAGAAAAGTGTGTGGCTGTTAAGTGGATAACACAAGGGATTCCTACCAGACACAGAACTCTTCTGTGTCTTGTCTGTGGTGATGCTCCTATAAATTGACACATAAAATTGCATAGGATTATACACACATGCAGGCACACCACATAATGTCATATAAAATTGAATAAAGATGGCAGATAGTAATGAATTGCCTATTTGAAATATCGTACTGTAGTTCCGCAAGATGTTACCATTAAGAAAAACTGGGTTAAGGTACAACAGATATCTCTCCATTATTTCTTAGAACTTCAGGTTAATCTAAAATTATCTCAATAAAAGCTTAAGTAATATGAATTTTAGAAAGTAAAAAAGAGTTGTTTAAAGGCTTATCTATGACATTTGAAAAAGTCTTACTCTATAGCTGCCCACGTACTCATAAATTTTGTAGCTTATTGCAGTAACAGCAAGTACAAGAACTCTAAAATATTGTTGTAAAATATATGAGTATTTGCAACAGTCCATTAGCCAGGCTATTTGATTTTGTGGTAGATTAAATTATTGTCCCATATTTATTTATTTATTTCCAGACCTGCACCTCCATGTACTTTGGCCTTTATACTTTACCTGGCAAATATGTTGATAAAAGAAATGTGAAGAGAGGCTTGAAATGGAGCTGCATGATTGGGCTTCCCTGTTCTGTTCTGCGTCTATAATGAGACAGACATGCCCCAAGAAACCTATTGGTCTCCCGAGAATGAGAAATACAAAAAACAGTCCTGAACCAAACCTGTGGTAAAGAATTGATAGCTGCCTTATATCAGTTGAACTCCAGCCAAACCCACATAAGAGTGAGAAATAAAAGCTTAATTTGCAATCCACTGGTTTTAGAATGGTTTGTTATACAGTGCTATTGTGGTTATAGTTGTTGTGTAATACAGAAGAAATAATGAGAATAGATTTCAAGGTACACTTACTGAGATTATGGCTTAGGTAGATTAAAATATGGTATAGAAGCATATATCACAATTGACAATTACCCAAACATCTGCCTTCTCAGAGTTGAACCTGACATAGTCTAAATTAAGTACAAATCTTGATACACTTTATTTTTGTCTCATGCCCTGTGATGTTGCATTTTCCTCCATCTCCAACTTCATAGGGTTTTAAAAAATCTTAATAAATGGCTACATTTTGAAGGTAATTTTTAATCTTTCAATTAAAAGGGATCAGTGGCAAGTAAAATAACAACCTCTCCACTCAACAATTTGATCTTAATTTGTCCACTGACATACATGCCATGAAAACAACAACTTTGTCACTTTTGTTTAGTGCAGTGTCACCAGTACCTAAGAATTTAATAAATATAAATATGCATTGAATTAGTATTCAGTCTCTAGTTTTTTGTTCCTCTATTAGTGTGTTTACTGAGTTGTTTTGATAATTTTATTCTAAGCTTCTATATTACTGATTAAAACTATCTGCATTTTCGCCAGGCGCGGTCGCTCAAGCCTGTAATCCCAGCACTTTGGGAGGCCGAGACAGGCGGATCACGAGGTCAGGAGATCGAGACCAACCTGGCTAACCGGTGAAACCCCGTCTCTACTAAAAAAAAAAAAAAAAAAAAAAAGAGGCAGGAGAATGGCATAAACCCGGGAGGCGGAGCTTGCAGTGAGCTGAGATCTGGCCACTGCACTCCAGCCTGGGCGACAGAGCCAGACTCCGTCTCAAAAAAAAAAAAAAAAAAAAAAAAAAAAAAAAAAAAAAAAACTATCTGCATTTTCTAGAAACATTTTTAAAAATGTAATTGTTCTACCTTGTATAATCACCTATAACGTCTCTCAATTTTTGCTTGAAAAAAAGTATTTTTTTTCTGTGAACTAGAATGATTTTTTCCTATCAAACCAAAAAAACAACATTTCTTTATTTTATATTGACTTCCAGAAGTAGTCCAATTTAATGGTCAATAATTATAACTCTATAGTGCTAGTGTATATAAAAATCTTAGTCCCATTCCATAATGTATTTTAACTAAATGCAGTAAAATATTTTTTCTATTCAGTAAAAATTACTTGTAAATAAATCAAAATCTTGAATTATTAAACTTTCTGAAAAAAGTTATTTCTGAATGCACTATTATTAGACAGTTATAAGAACTGCTTTTGATGACTTACACTGTGCTTCAGGAATTGTGCTCGTCTCTGAATGAGTGCATCAATGTTATGCAACTTATCTTCTTTGGGGCAAACTAAAATATAATACGTAATTTACAGATAAGTGATTATGTGATTTTTAAAAAGAGTAAAATGTTCTTGGGTGTTTTGAATGGGGATGGGCATTAGCATGGTCAGACTTGGATAGCATATGACAAGTCAAGACCGAATCCAGGAAAAATAACTCATGAAAGGAGTTACAGCCTTCTGAGAAGACATAGCAGTATATAGGAAGCCTTCAAGCTAAGAAAGAGCATTGTTGCTCAAAGACTTGCAAAAGGAAACCTGGACATTTGCATACTAAGCCAAAGAGAATATTGTTTGAAGTAAAGTTAAAACAGTAAACAGGAATTGAATCATGTAAGTTCTGCTAAGGGTCTGTTTTAATTCTATATACAATGCAAATCCATTGAAGGTGTTTAAGTCAAGGAATTACATCATCTTATTTATGGTTTCTTAAAATGACTGTCTGCCTTGGGGAAAGGCAATTGTATTATAGTGTTCAGAGACATTTGAATCAGAGCACTTCCATCTTGAATAGGGACTGGATAAAATAAGGCTGAGACCTACTGGGCTGCATTCCCAGACATTAGATATTCTCAGTCACAGGATGAAATAGGAAGTTGGCACAAGATACAGGTCATAAAGACTTTGCTAATAAATCAGATTGCCTTAAAGAAACCAGCTAAAACCAAGATGGCAATGAGAGTGACCTCTGGTCACCCTCACTGCTACGTTCCTACCTCACCATGACAGTTTACAAATGCTATGGGAAAATCAGAAAGTTACCCCATATGGTCTAAAAAAAGGAGGCATGAATAATCTACCCCTAGTTTAGCATATAATCAGAAATAACCATAGAAATGGGCAATCAGCAGCCCTCAAGTTTGCTCTACTTATGGAGCAGCCATTCCTTTATTTCTTTACTTTCTTAATAAACATGCTTTCACTTTATGAACTCGCCTGAAATTCTTTCTTGAGTGAGATTAATAAGCCATCTCTTAGGGTCTGGATCAGGACCCCTCTCTGGTAACAATAGTAGGTAGGAAACTACTTCAATCACCCAACTGAGAGGTGGTGATGATCTGAACAAGGTTGATGGAAAAAGAAAATTTTAGTTCATAAAATGTGAACTTGAATAAGCAATAATATAAATAACACTAAATAAACTCTTAATTTGCTTATTTATATTAATCTGTGAAGTTAAAGTTTTGAAAATAGATTATTTTAATTTTAATATGTACTTAAAAATAAATTCTTGCAGATTTTCCCCCACAAATTATGATAATAATGCAAAACTCTAGTTCAACTAAGTTCAAAACGATTAATAGAAAATTTTAATTAGTAGACCTCAAGTTAATGCATAAGGCATTAAAGACACAATAATATTAGATACTAATAGTATTCGCTTGATAATGCTGGTATAATGAAGGCTTTGAATTTTATCCCTGTTTGGCAACTTTAAATAAAATTCCAATTCATTCAAGAATTATTGGCAAAATATGCTGTGGACAGATACAGTAACAACTACATTTAAAATACGGATTTAAATTAAAAGAAAAGTATTGATATTGTTTCTAAGCTTTCTCAAATTTATCTATAATAAGGAATAAAGAATATAACTTAATACTGTTTTAGAAAACATTTTAATTCAGACCTTAAGTGATATTTTTGCCTCTGGATTTAGAAATAAAGAGATACAAAATGGTTGATAGTAAGTGGCTGGATTTAAGTAAAATGCTTTAAATAAGGCTTCCATTTAGTGAACAGAACATTATGATGAATAGCCCTTACAATCTAGTCTGATAGAATAATTTTATTAGTGCTAAATTAGAAAGTAAGTGTGGAAATCATCAATTAGCAAGGTCTAATAAAGGGACTCTTAAGCAAAATTTCTACATAATTTAAGTTTAAATTTCAGTTTATTTCCTATAGGGTAAAAATGATTTAACTTGGTCTGAAACCTAAACCTCAAGGCTTTTTTTCTAGTAAAGTGGAATAGTTGAAGAATTTTACATTTATTATATCCTCAAGATGGAAAGAAATGTCTTAAAAAATACATTTCCCCTGCAACCACATTTAAGCTCTATCACCCTTAACAGTCAAATTTTTAATGTGAGAAATAAGCGAGCTATCATAACTAGCTAAATTTCCTTAGAACATATCTGTTACCGATTTTAACAAGTAGATGGATACAGACTTGCTGTTTTCAATATGATCTTATCTAATTTGAACTTTATGGTTATTTCTTAAGGGTGCATATTCTTTTTTATGTAACAAATATTCTTGCTCTTTGTAAAAAATATAATTTCTTGTGGGGCCTTTGAATATATATAGAAGCACTCAAGATGGGTTCATAAATCAAAAATAAAATCCTATAGTCCCCATAGGCCTATGGAGAATGAACAGTCCATAGGCCATGGGGATCCCAGAGAAACCTGAAAAATTGAATTCCATGCCACAAGGGAAGAAAGGTCAGCCATACTTCCTTGTACTCCCCTGTTTTGGAGTTTAAGTATAGCTAACCAGCATTAATGTTAAAACAGAGATCATAAAGCTGACAAAGCATACTCTGTGGCAATAAAATACCAAAATTATACAGAAGACCTAAGACCATGCAGGCCAGGGTTAAGTTACACAGTACAAACCATAAAATCTTTTTTTTTTTTTTTTTTTACCTCTGAACTTTTTATTGGCCTCCTGCTCCCCAAAGTGTACCCGGTTTCTGCTGGCTTAATGTCTCAGAACTTTGGTGTCATTGGTCTCAGACACCACTTTACTGTCCACTATCTGGTGTGTGGTAGTCTTTGGAGGGTTTGTATGGAGTTGCTGCTGTCCAGGGCATCACCAAAATTAAAGTCCTCGCTGTCTTCCAGCAGGTGGCGGTAGGTGGCGATCTCAGCCTCCTCCAGCTTGACCTTGATGTTCCGCAGAAGATCTTACTCCTGGGCCAGGTGCTCCCCCTCTGCCCTGATCTGTGTCAGCGCCGGCTTCAGGTGCAGCAGGATCCTGTTGAGAAGCTCCATCTGCAGATCATAGGGGGCCTCCACCACCCTCAGGCTGGTCTCCAAGCTGGACTTCAGATTTCTCATCGAGTCCAGGTTGATCTCCAAGAACTGGACTGTACGTTTCAGCTCTGTGAGCCTCATGTCAACAGCTCCATCCTCAGCGGACTGTGTGGTGACCACTGTGGTGCTCTCTTCAATCTGCTGAGACCAGTACTTGTCCAACTCCTCTCGGTTCTTCTGAGTCAACTCATCGTATTGGGCCAGGATGCCTGCCACGATCTTGGCAAGGTCTTGAGATTTGGGGGCATCTACTTCCAGGGTCAACCCAGAGCTGGCAGTCTGGGCTTGTAGGCCTTTTACTTCCTTTTCATGGTTCTTCAGGAAGAGCAGTTCCTCTTTGAGAGCCTCGATCTCTGTCTCCAGCTACAGATGAGAGACATTGCTGTCATCAATGACCTTGTGGAGCCCATGTGAGAGACAGGACTAGCTGGATTTCCTAGGCCGACTAAGGATCCCTAAGCCTAGCTGGGGAGGTGACCGCATCCACCTTTAAACATGAGGCTTGCAACTTAGCTCACATCCAATCAATCAGATAGTGAAGAGAGCTCACTAAAAGGCTAATCAGGCAAAAACAGGAGGTAAAGAAATAGTCAATCGTCTATCGCCTGACGGCACAGTGGGAGGGACAATGATCGGGATATAAACCCAGGCATTGGAGCCGGCAATGGCTACCCTTTTTGGGTCCCCTCCCTTTGTATGAGAGCTCTGTTCTCACTCTATTAAACCTTGCAACTGCACACTCTTCTGGTCCATGTTTGTTATGCCTTGAGCTGAGCTTTCCCTCGCCATCCACCACTGTTGTTTGCCACCATCGGAGACCGGCTGCTGATTTCCATCCCTCTGGCAGGGTGTCTGCTGTGCTCCTGATCCAGTGAGGCACCCATTGCCGCTCCCAATCAGACTAAAGGCTTGTCATTGTTTCTGCATGGCTAAGTGCCTGGATTTGTCCTAATCGAGCTGAACATTAGTCATTAGGTTCCATGGTTCTCTTCCATGACCCACGGCATCTAATACAGGTATAATACTCACTGCATGGCCCAAGATTCCATTCCTTGGAATCGGTGAGGCCAATAACCCCAGGTCAGAGAACACAAGGCTTGCCACCATCTTGGAAGTGGCCCACCACCATCTTGGGAGCTCTGGGAGCAAGGACCCCCAGTAACAGTAACATTCATAGCTATTTGGTTGCTCTGATGATGTGACGTGTTAACTACGATCTCAGTCATATTTCAAAGACTACTGTTACTTCTAGAATCCTGTATTGCTTTAGGAATTTTGTTGCTTAGCAGTTCATTGAGCCAAGGAGTTATTGCTAATTCAGGCTAGGCTGCTTCACTCTCTTGTTTCAGATATTCTTCCAGGAAAATCAGCTAGAACTTCACGGAGAAAGCCAACTTTTGTGTGGGAAATTTACATCTGTAGAGTCTTTTAGTACAACCAGCCAGGTCTTCCCTTTCTAAACTTTCCCCTGCATCTGGAGAGATTAACTAAGAGCCTGACACATTTAACGTCTGAAAAGAGATATTTCTCTTCTATTCCATCTGAAGGCTGCTACATATGAAGCTTTATCTACATAAAAAGAACTCTGGCCTCCACAACCCTCCCTATCTTAATTTAACTCAAGCATTTTTTTTTTTTTTTTCTATTGACACCAAGTCTTTAGATAAAGCTTAACTCATTCAACAAATTGCCAGTCAGAAAATCTAAATCTACCTACAACCTGTAAGCCTTCCACTTCAATATATCCCACCACCTTAGGCCAAACCAATGTACGCTTTACATGTAATGATTTGTAATTTTACCTGCAATTCTTGTCTCCCTAAAATACATACAACCAAACTGTAATCTGACCACATTTGGCACACTTTCTCAGGACCTTTTGGACTGTTCCCTTGGACATGACCACTCATATTGCCTCAGAATAAACTTTAAAATATTTTACAAAATTTGATGTTTTCATTAACAGGCCTTAATAATACATAATAATGTTTCATTTATAAATAATTAGAACTGAGGATTTTACTTCTATTCTTAAAATGATAACAATAATATGAACTACTGACTATAAATTTTTAAGGTTTATCCAGCTTATATTGCTATATGAAATGAATTAAAGAACTAAATAAAGAAGTAAGAAACATCTAGAATAAATTTAAAAGGTAAAACCACAATTGCAAAATTGTAACTGAGATGAGATCTCAGTGAAAGAGATCTGACTCAACCAACTCCATATTGCTTTTTTTAAGAGTAAAAGCAGTATTTGTTAAATACCTGTTGCTTGATTTGCAAATTAGAACTCCATTGTTTGTTTGATTTCCTAAGTCCCACAATATAAATGATTACATATAAAAAAAAAATCATTTTTCCGTTTTTCTTTTATATAAATTAAACCAATTTTTATTAACTTGGTGCAATTGTTCACATTCATTTTATGTATATATATGTTTATTTGCATAGTTTTAATCAATGGTTAATATGTCATTAATGTGTTCATTTATTTATTTTATCACAAACTGATTCCATTTTTTTAATAACATTAAGAGTTTTTTTATATATATATAATAAGAAAAGTAGCATTAAAAAAAATCGAACAAACATATAAGTACAAGTTTTCTTTTCTTTTCTTTAATTTTACTTTAAGTTTCTGAATATAAGTGCAGCATGTGCAGGTTTGTTACCTAGGTGCCATGGTGGTTTGTTGAACCTATCCACATGTCATCTAGGTTTTAAGCCCCGCATACATTAGTTATTTATCCTAATGCTCTCCCTTCCCTCACCACCCACTCCCAAACTGGCGTCAGGGCATTTTGTTTCCCTCTCTGTGTCCATGTGTTCTCATTGTTCAATTCCCACTTATGAGTGAGAACATGCGGTGACTGGTTTTTTGTTCCTCTGTTAGTTTGCTGAGGATGATGGCACTTCCTGCTTTATCTATGTTCCTACAAAGGACATAATCTCACTCCTTTTTATGGCTGCATAATATTCCCTGGTGTATATGTATCACATTTTCTTTATCTAGTCTATTATTTATGGGCATCAGAGTTTTTTCCATGTTATTGCTATTGTAAATAGTGCTGCAGTAAACATAGGTGCGCATGTGTTTTATAGTAGAATGATTTATATTCCTTTGAGTATATACCCAGTAATATGGGTATATATAATGCTGGGTAAAATGGTATTTCTGGATCTAGATTCTTGAGGAATCAACACACTGTCTTAGATGGTTGAACTAATTTACATTCCCAACAACAGTGTAAAAACATTCCTATTGCTCCACAGTCTCTCCAGCATCCATTTTTTCTTGAGTTTTTTAATAATCACCATTCTGACTGGCATGAGATGGTATCTCATTGTGGTTTGGATTTGCATTTCTCTAATGATTAATGATGTTGAGCTTTTTTTTTCCATATGTTTGTCAGCTACATAAATATCTTCTTTTGAGAAGTGTCAGTTTATACCCTTTGCCCACTTTTCGATGATGTTGTTTGTTCTGATAAATTTGTTTAAGTTCTTCGAAGATTCTGGATATTAGACCTTTGTCTGGGGGAGATTGTAAAAATTTTATCCTATTCTGTAGGTTGCCTGTTTACTCTTACGATAGTTATTTATTTATTTTATTCTTTTGCTGTGCAGAAGCTCTTTAGTTTAATTAGATCCCATTTGTCAATTTTGGTTTTTGTTGCAATTGCTTTTGGTATTTTAGTCATGAGCTCTTTGCCCATGCCTATGTCCTGAATGGTATTGCCTAGGTTTTCTTCTAGGGTTTTATGGTTTTGTGTTTTACATTTAAGTCTTTAATCCATCTTGAGTTAATTTTTGTATAAGGTGTAAGGAAGGGGTCCAGTGTCATGCGTATGGTAGGACAGTTTTCCCAGCATCATTTTTTGAATAGGAAATCATTTTCCAATTGGTTGTTTTAGTCAGGTGTGTCGAAGATCAGATGGCTGTAGATGTAAGGTGTTATTTCTGAGGTCTCTGTTCTGTTTTGTTGGTCTATATGCCTGTTTTGGTACCAGTACCATGTTGTTTTGAATACTGTACCCTTGTAGTATAGTTTGAAGTCAGGTAGCATGATGCCTCCAGTTTTATTCTTTCTACTTAAGATTGTCTTGGTTATAAGGGCTTTTTTTTTTTGGTTCCATATGAAATTTAAAGTAGTTTATTTCTAATTCTTGGAAGAATGTCCATGGTAGCTTGATGGGAATAGCATTGAATCTACAAATTACTTCTGGGCAGTAGGGCCATTTTCACAATATTGATTCTTCCTATCCATAAGGATGGAATGTTTTTCCATTTGTTTGTGTCCTCTTTTATTTCCTTGGGCAGTGGTTTGTAGTTCTCCTTTCAGAGGTCCTTCACATCTGTTTTATCTGTATTGCTATGTATTTTATTCTCTTTGTAGCAATTATGAATGGAAGTTCATTCATGATTTTGCTCTCTGCTTGTCTATTGTTGGTGTGTAGGAATGCTTGTGATTTTTGCCATCAATTTTGTATCCTGAGACTTTGCTGAAGTTATTTATCAGCTTAAGGAATTTTTGCACTGAGATGATGGGGTTTCTTAAATGTTGAATCATGTCGTTTGCAAACAGAGACAATTTGACGTCCTCTCTTTCTATTTGAATATGCTTTATTTCTTTCTCTTGCCAGGTTTCCCTGGCAAGAACTTCAATACTATGTTGAATTGGAGTAGTGAGACGGAGCATCCTTGTCTTGTGCTGGTTTTCAAAAGGAATGCTTCCACTTTGGGCCATTCAGTATGATATTGGCTATAGGTTTGTCATAAATGGTTCTTATTATTTTGAAATATGTTCCATCGATACCTAGTTAATTGAGAATTTTTAGCATTAAGGAATGTTGAATTTTATCGAAGGACTTTTCTGCATCTATTAAGGTGATCATGTGTTTTTTTTTTTCCCATTAGTTTTGTTTATGTGGTGGATTACATTTTTTGATTTGTGTATGTTGAACAAGGTTTGCATCCCAGGAATGAAGCTGACTTAATCAAGGTGGATAAGCTTTTTGATGTGCTGCTGGATTTGGTCTGCCAGTATTTTATTGAAGATTTTTGCATTGATGTTCATCACAGATATTGGCTCAGAATTTCCTTTTTCTGTTGTGTCTCTGCCGGCTTTTTGTATCAGGATGATGCTGGTCTCATAAAATGAGTTAGGGAGGAGTCCGTCCTTTTTAATTGTTTGGAATAGTTTCAGGGAAAAAAAAAAAATGGTACCAGCTCCCCTCTTTGTACCTCTGGTAGAATTCGACTGTGAAGCCATCCGGTCCTGGGCTTTTTTCAGTTGGTAGGCTATTAATTACTGCCTCAATTTCAGAAATTATTTGTCCATTCAGGGATTTGACCTCACCCTAGTTTAGTCTTGGGAGGGAGTATGTGCCCAAGAATGTATTCATTTCTTCTATAGTTTGTAGTTAATTTGCATAGAGGTGTTTTTAGTATTCTCTGATGGTAATTTGTATTTCTGTGAGGTCAGTAGTGATACCTCCTTTATCACTTTTTATTGTGTCTATTTGATTCATCTCTCTTTTCTTCTTTTTTAGTCTAGCTAGTGATCTATATATTTTGTCAATTATTTTTAAACACAGCTCCTGGATTGGTTGATTTTTTGAGGGGGTTTTCATGTCTCTGTCTCTTTCATTTCTGCTCTGATCTTAATTATTCCTTTTTTTCTGTTAGATTTTGAATTTCTTTGTTCTTGCTTTTCTAGTTATTTTAATTGTGATATTAGGATGCCTATTTGAGATCTTTCTGATATGGGCATTTAGTGCTATAAGTTTCCCTCTTAACACTACTTTAGGTGTGTCCCAGAGATTCTGGTATGTTGTCTCTTTGTTTTCATTGGTTTCAAATAACTTTTTATTTCTGCCTTAATTTCATTATTTACCCAGGAGTAATTCAGGAGCAGTTATTCAATTTCCACTTAGTTATGTGGGGTTTTGATTGAATTTATTAATCTTGAGTTCCTATTTGATTGCACTGTGGTTTGAGAGACTGTTACAATTTCAGTTCTTTTGCATTTGCTGAGGAGTGTTTTACTATCAATTTTGTGGTCGATTTTAGAATAAGTGCCATGTGACACTGAGAAAAATGAATATTCTGTTGATTTAAGATGGAGAGTTCTGTAGATGTCATTAGGTCCACTTGAACCAGAACTTAGTTCAAGTCCTGAATATTCTTGTTAATTTTCTGTCTCATTGATCTGTCTAATATTGACAGTAGGGTGTTAAAGTCTCCCACTATTATTATATGGGAGTCCAAGTCTCTTTGTAGGTCTCTAAGAACTTGTTTTATGAATCTGGGTGCTCCTATATTGGGTGCATATATATTTAGGATAGTTAGCTCTTCCTATTGAAGTGATCCCTTTACCATTATGTAATGCCCTTCTTTGCCTTTTTTTCTTTGTTGTTTTAAAGTCTATTTTTTCAGAGACTAGGATTGCAACCATTGCTTTCTTTTACTTTCCATTTGCTTGGTAAACTTTCTCCATCCCTTTATTTTGAGCAATATGTGTCTTTGTACTTGAGATGGGTCTCCTGAATACAGCACCCCAGTAAGTCTTGATTTTTTATCCATTTTGCCAGTCTGTATCTTTTAACTGGGTGATCTGGCCCATTTACATTTAAGGTAAATGTTGTTGTGTGAGTTCTATCCTGTCATCATGATGCTATCTGGTGATTTTGCACACGAGTTGATACAATTTCTTCATAGTGTCATTGGTCTTTATATTTTGGTGTGTGTTTGCAGTGGCTGTTACTGGTTTTCCTTTTTATATCTAATGCTTCCTTGAGGAGCTCTAGCAATGCAGGCCTGTAAGTGACGAACTCCTTCCGCATTTGTTTGTCTGGAAAAGATTTTATTTCTCCTTCTCTTATGAATCTTAGTTTGGCTGTATATGAAATTCTGGGTTAAAAATTCTTTTCTGTAAGAATGTTGAATTCACCCCCATTCTATTCTGACTTGTTGGGTTTCTCCTGAGAAGTTCACTGTTAGTTTGATGGGCTTCCCTTTGAAGGTGACCTGGCCTTTCTCTCTGGCTGCACTTAAATTTTTTTTTTTTTTTTTTTCTTCATTTCGGCCTTGGAGAATCTGATGATTATGTTTCTTGGGGTTAATCTTCTTGTGGAATATCTTAGTGGTTTCCTCTGTATTTCCTGAATTTGAATGTTGGCCTGTCTTGCTAGGTTGGAGAAGTTGTCCTGGATAATATCCTGAAGTGTGTTTTCCAACTTAGTTTCATTCTCCCTGTCTCTTTTAGGCACTCAGATCAATCATAGGTTAGGTCTTTTTACATAGTCCCATATATTTTGGAGGTTTTGTTCATTCATTTTCATTCTTTTTCCTGTAGTCCTGCATGCATGCCTTATTTCAGCAAGACAGTCTTTAAACTCTGATATCCTTCCTTCTGCTTGGTTGATTTGGCTATTGATACTTGTGTATGCTTCATGAAGTTCTTGTGCTGTGTTTTTCAGCTCCATCAGGTCATTTATATTCCTCCTTAAAGTGGTTATTCTATTTAGAAGCTCCTGTAACCTTTTATTAAGGTTCTTAGCTTCTTTGCATTGGGTTAGAACATGTTCCTTTAGATCAGTGTAGTTTGTTATTACCCACCTTCTGAAGCCTACTTCTGTCAATTTGTCCATCTCATGCTCCATCCAGTTCTGTGTACTTGTTTGAGAGCTGTTGTGATCATTTGGAGAAAAGGCACTCTAGCCTTTTGGGTTTTCAACGTTTTTTTCATTGATTCTTTCTCACCTTCAATAGTTTTTCTAATATTGATCTTTGAGCCTGCTGACTCTTGGATGGGGATTTTGTGGGCAATTTTTTTGTTGATGCTGTTGTTGTTGCTTTCTGTTTGTTTTGCTAGCAATAGTCAGATCCCTTTTCTGTAGGGCTGCTGAAGTTTACTGGGGGTTCACTCAGGCCCTGTTCATCTTGTTCACTCATGCGCCTGGAGGTGTCACCCAAGGAGGCTGGAGAACAGCAAAGATGGGTGCCTGCTTCTTTCTCTGGCATCTCTGACCTTGAGGAGCACCAACCTGATGCCAGGAGGAATGCTCTAGTACAGAATGTCTAACAGACCCTGTTGGAGGGTCTCACCCAGTATGGTGGCATGGGGAGCAGGACCCATTTCACAAAGCACTTTATCCCTTAGGGGAGGAGGTTTGCTTTGCTAGGGGGAAACCCATTCATCTGGGCTGCCCAGATTCCTCAGAACTAGCAGGAGGAAAGTCTAAGTCTGCTGATCCTTGGAGGCTGCAGCCACTCCTCTCCCTAGGGGCTCAGGCCCAAGGGGATCAGAGTTCTGTCCCTAAGCCCCTAGCTGGAGTTGTTGGAGTTCCTGCAGGGAGGCCCCACCCAGTGATGTGGGATTGGTAAAGGTCAGGCCTGAAAAGGCACTTTGTCCACAGTCAGCCACAGTTGGTGTATTGGGCTGTGGGGAAAACCTCTTGGGACCAAGCTGTCCAGACTCCTTGGCTCTACCAGGGAAAAGCATGGCTTGGAGCTATAGAGATGGCTGCCCTGTTCCCTCGCCTTGGGAGCTTAGTGTGTTAGGTGGCTATCAGTCCCAGTGTTGGCTACTCCCCTCCCATCAGGAGTTCAGCAGGCTTAAGCAGATTCTAGTTTAATGGTTGTTGAGAATCTGCGTGGCTCCGTGGTTGGGACCCTAGGCCCTGGTGGCATGGGTCCACAAGTGGTATTTTCCTATCCACGGGTTGTACAGTCCCATGGAAAAAAGGATGATGTCTTCCCCACTCACCACCTCTCTCGGCTGGGGGATGGGGCCTGTCTTGCCCCATGTGGCTCTCAGGTGAGCTGTCATACCACACTGCTCTTTCTTCCTCTCCGTAGGTCACGCCAGCCACCTAGTCAGTTCTGACGACAGAACCTGGATAGCTCGGTTGCCGGAGCAGGATTCACACGCTGTTATGGTTCTTTTCAATGGGAGCCTCAGATAGCCACTGCTTCTAGTCAGCCATCTTGGCCCTGCCCTCTCATCTTGCTTCTGTTAATAACCTCCAGCAGTCCTTGTGCATTCCAAAGGTGGTTTTATGCCCAACTAACTTTGGGAGAAACTTAGTTTATAGTTTAAAACAAAGACAGTAACAGTCCTTTCCCAAAACAAACCCCCTTCTTACCCAGGGACTAAACTGCCTTTGTAGGACTAACAATTTAGCCACAAGATTAGAAATTATGGTTTAGGAGTCATGCAGCTCAAGGCTACAAGATTCTGACCCTCCCCTCATTGCTCCTGGGGATAACATCACTATTATAAAACCTAAGATCATCGCTTGAGATATTTTACAGACCCTCCTCTTGATCGATCACCTGGCACCACTAGATCAATAAACTGACTCATGTTGATAGTGGTAGGAGGCAGGCTAACACCTAGAAAAACAGGGGCGGGTCACAAGTAAAACTCCACCTTTGAGCCAAGGTATCCTGGTCTACTGGTTCCAGATAAAATACATGACCCAGAGTGAGAACTTCCCAATTCTTCCCTGCCCATTCCCAATTCTTGTTTCTGAATAATGCTTTTTAACCCATTGTAAGTGACCTTTTCTTGTACTACCTGCAGTCCACCACCTCCCATCCTATGCCTATAAGAACCCCCAGGCTCAGCCACACTGAGAGAAATGATTCCACCTTCCCATCCCCTCTATGCTGAAAGCTGTTTGATTGGTCAATAAAATTCTCCATCCTCATCCCTTCAATTGTGAGCATGACCTCCTGACAAGAGCTCAGAACAACCAAACACGGGTACCTAGAAAGACTGTAACACTGGCCCTCTGCCCTTGCCAGAATAAGGCAACCACCCCATATCATAGGAGCAGCAGTGGGGCTGAGCCAGTCCCAGAGCCATGGGTCAGAATGGGATGTGGGGATGACTGAGCTGCTAACACGCCACAATCTGTTGAGCTGCAGATGACGGAACTAAAATAAGTAAATTGCACACTGTAATTCCCTATTTTGGGCTTTGGGGTTGCAGACACCACTGCCTGTTGGATACTTCCATGTTGCCCTCAGGGTGATATGCCTGATCTTGCTGTGGGCCCTGCATGGAGCCTACTCATGTAGCACTCTGAGTGTCAGCACTCGGAGTGGCTGTCTGGATCCTGCATTCACTCGTTCACATGCTCCCTCCTGCCAGGGACTGAGCACGCAATCACAGTGGCTGCAGGCGGGAGCACAAGCCAGAGGTTGCCTGGGTAGACAGGAGCTCCCTGCTGTGAGCCTAGCAAAACTTTGTGTCAATCTGATCTTTTGGCCCCCACCCAGGAATGATTCAGTGCAAGAGGAAAGCTTTAACTCCCTATAATTTCATCTCCAACAGAACCAATCATCACTCCTGACTCACTGGGCACCCCCATCCACCAAATTATCTTTAAAAACTCTGATCCACAAATGCTTGATGAGACTAATTTGAGTAATGATAAAACTCTGGTCTCCTACACAGCCAGCTCTGTGTGAATAACTCTTTCTCAATTGCAATTCTGCTGTCTTGATAAATCATCTCTGTCTAGGCAGTGAGTAAGATGAACCCATTAGGCGGTTACAAAGGCTTCTTGGGAGGTATCCATGTCACTTATACAAACAGGAAGTGAACTTCAAATTTAAACTATCTTGGAAGGAGAAAATGAAATATTATGTAAAATTTATAAAAATTGATAAGTCAAAAGGTCTTTAAGTCTACATCTCTAACTTTCTGGCTTGTTTTTTTTTTGCCAGTTCAGGTAGCCTCTGATATATCTTTGTCGATTCCTGGTACTTCCTGATAATTTAAGAGGATATGCTTTATATAAAGCAAAATCATCTTTTTCCTCCAAATGCATTATTTCTTATGTGAGTTTATTGTCTGGATGACACATATTCATAACATACATTATGTGAAATATGAACTACTCCAAAAATACATTTATATTTTTTCCCACTCTATACAAATATCTTTTCTTTAGAACTCTGTGAACTGTATTGTATTATTTTCTAACATCTTCAACTTATTTTACACTGCTCATCATTTCATCTCTAAAATTAAATCAAAAGCAATTAATTATTTAAAATATTTGCTGCATTTAATTATACCAAAAATATTTGTGGATTGCAAAAGGCACCTCCAAAGTTAAGTGCAATTAAATTGACCAATTTATTAACATAAAAATGAATAGAAACAGACACTTTGTACCTTTATGTGCACACTATCTAACATTACTCACTTTATCTTTTTTATGACTACACTTAGGCAAAGATCAGTGCCCATTTTTGTGTAGATTAATGCTCCCTTGATTTTTAAACATCAACCTTAAATAGAAAATGTTGAGTCATAGTGGTATTTATTGTCACCTTAGTGGTTTAACATATAAAATTCATTCCAGAGTAGTTATGCACACAAATTTTGTTATTATTTTATTAACATGTACATTTCTTAGAGCCTAATTTTGAACTCTGAATAATCAATAACAGATTAACACTGGCCTAAATTGTATATATTTCTTATCATTGCAATTGAAATCATCAGTTTATTATATGTTACCTCTAGATTGATCTCTTTTGTTCTGAGGACATTCACAGTTATTTGAATGCGTAAATTAATAACTGAATATGTGTTCTGGTTTTCTCAATGACTGATTCATGAAGGAACTTGGAAACCCCTGGGATATTACATTGAACTAATGAATTTTTCATTAGAGGGCCTTTTATAAACTTTTTATCTCTTGAGTAAATACTTAAGTTTAAATCTAGCATTCACCAAGCAGCTTACTGTTCGTTCTTATGTTAATGAGAAGGCTAATTGCAAATTTCCCTAGGTAATCTCAATGTCAATTATTCATGAATCACTGACAACAGACATGACATTTTCAAATGACAGCTTTCAATCCTTTTGTTTACAAGTTTAAATATATGCAGGGTGATATAAAAGACTTTAAACACTAAAGTTGCCAAAAAGTAAGTTTAGAAGGAAAGATAATAACATTTCAGCAATCAGAATACCTTATATGTTGGTTTTGAATTTATTTATGACTAACATAGTTTGTAATATAAAGGACTTTAAGGGGAAAAAGGAAACACTATTTCAAGTTTCTCTTTAATTACCTTATTGAATTGGTGATCTTGAATGAAAAATATTTCATCCTAAAAATATTCCATCTAATTGATATGCGATGTGTGTGTGTGCCTCCGTGTGTGTGTGTGTGGCTTTTCTTCTGAGTAACAAATAAGATTATAAGATTAAATTGCAGTACAAATTAATACAAGAACACTAAATGAAATTTGCCTTTATGATATTTTCAAGTCTTTTCTCTAAATAGTTGATTCTTCTATAGCTACTGAGTTGTAAATGCTTCTATTTGTGGCATCTGCTTATACTCATGTTGATATATTTATATCATGGTATGTCATTTTGAAAGATAAATTTATCTGTAGCAATAATTGTTTACCATAGCCGTTCTAAATACTTGCATTTCTCTGGGACAATTTTATGTTTGCCACTCACTGTCTCTAAGGTTTCTTGAGTTTTCCAGTATATTCTTAATAGTTTTATGGTTTAGAGCCTTCTAGAATTGAATTTAAAATTTGTATTCTACAGTTTTGCACTTTTTTGGCTCAGGTTCTTTTTTCTTTCTTAGAACATAATTAGACCAGGAGGCAGAGTTTTTCTGGTCCCCATTTCAAACACTCAGATCATCCTAAAAATATGAGTCCATTGACTTGAACTTCCAACCCAGAATGATTTTAAAAACATTATATTTAACCAGCATTTCTTTGGCATTGTGTGTGTGTGTGTGTTTATGTGTCATGTATACACATGCATTTATGCAAAGGGTTCCTCCCAAATTTTTATGTCATATTGATTGTAAATTCAAATAATATTAAAAAGTTATTTCAATGATCTCTATAACGACAACTAAGGAAAAACAGAGTGTGTGAAAAGACACAATTATAACAAATTTAATTTAAAGTTCTCAGTTGTCTTGATTTGAGATTTTAGAATGGGACAACACTTGATTCCATAAAATGGAACAAGTGTTCCTATCAGTTAAGCAAAGGAGGTTAGCTTTATAAACAGAAACAGGACAGAAGAATGCAGAAACAAAGGGCAAAAAGCAGATTGGTCATTTTAGAGTTACTCTCCTTATAAGGCAGGGGCAAGAGAACAATAACTAACAGCAAGTTACTTCGGGTTAAGTATTAAAACCAAGAGAACTTCATTATCATGCAGATTGACACTGATCTGTTTATTAAATTAGGCTGTTATTGCTCTCTCTCCTGATTTCTCAAAAGGTTCAGTTTCAGTTTGATGACATGGAACTTCTGCCTGCCTGAGTGACACCATTTTGATTTTTAGTTTGATCTGTTGGGACCTAGTGCAGAAGCTTAGTCCAAAGCAATGGCCTCTTATAGTTTTTATTTAATACTAGTTTGATACCATGATAAGAAAAAAAAATATTTTTCAAGTTATAAAAATGTTTAACTGAATATTTTTAAATGAAACAAAATGGGAAAGAATATTTTTGGTAAAGATTAAATAAAATATTAAAAGTCTACCCCGGACCAGGCATGCTGCAACCAGCTTCTGCCTTGGGCAGTGGCATCTGGATGAGAGGAATGCTGTTGTGCCCAAAATCTAAGAGACAGCAACTATCCCACTGTTCTCAGCCCAGTGATCAGGGGCATGTCATAGCTTGTTTGTTTCCACTGTCAGTGGCCTAGTGAAAGGGGTGGTGTTACAGCTCTGGGGTGGGGAGCTCTGAGGTCTGGGCCCTCCGAACTTTCAACACTCTTCACTCCCGTAGTCTTGTCACTGCCTGCAGCTCAGCAAGCTGACTAGGGACATGTTATAGACCTTTTCACTTCTGATGTTCAGTAGGTCCAGGTTCCTGTCCCACAACCAAGAAAAATGAGGTTACATAGACACTGGAGAGTGGGCAAGGCAGGGAAAAATTTTGAGTGACAGAAGGAAAGCCCTCAGCAGAGAAGATGCCCAAGAGTGGGTGGCCCTCTGGGTGAGAAGGGACCTGAAAGCAGGTTGTTCAACATGTGGCTGAGTCAGGGGTTGTTATAGGTGTGGAATAGGGGAATGTGTGCTGAGTAGTTCATGGGCAGGCCTGGAAAAAGCACCATTTGATTGGCTATAAGGCATCAATGAAGTTCTCACTCAGGTCAGTCATGAACTCCATCCAGAACTGGTAGCTGGGTTCTCAGGTTTCAGGATGCTTTGGGCTTGAAGATCAGGTTTCACTGAGGACCTGCCTTATCTGTCTAGGAATTGGTCTGTCTCCTGCCACTATCAAAATGTTAAATAGTAACTTGTGTCTTCTAACCCCTGTATTTAGCCATATTTTCATTAAGTATTTGCTTAACCCTGTGTTTTCCTGATTTTAATTTTTGTTTTCTGCTATTTATGGTCTTCTAGCGTTTCCCATTATAAGTTATTAGTGAAACTTTTTTTTTCAGACTTTTATTATTATATGTTTAATGCCACTGCCATTTTATATATACAAAACTAATGTTTTAGATATTTTATATAAGGATATTTTTTAAAGGGAAGAGAGATGTAGTTTTTAACTTATTCAAAAAAAATAGCAAAAACATATAGCTAAATGCCTACTATATTCAAGATTAGAATAATTCTATATTTGAATACTTTATGTACTTTGATGGTTACATATGACTGTGTCTTTCTAATAATATAGTGAGACTTGGAGAGTTTAAAGAATTATCCATAAGTCCCATAGCTAATAACTGTATGAGCATGTGTTCAAATCGTGACCACCCTAAAAACAACGACTATGTGCTTGCTTTCTCGCTCTCATGCTGGGTAAACTGAATAAAGCTTTCTTATACAGGAACCCATACCTAAAATGCATGTCTGAGTCTCAATAACAGCATAGCAAATTAATCAAATCTACTATTTATTTAGCCTACTTAATTTACTCAATTCAGTATTTCAATATAATGCTTTTTACTCCAACTATACCAAACAACTTTTTCTAATTTATCCCCATGTTTCATACTTCTGAGCTTTTCTATAAAAACCTCAAGAGGAAAGATCGTTTGTCCTTTGTATATCTAATATAACTCATCCTAAACTTTCTGGCATGTCACCAAAAACAAACCCACTCTCCTATATTATGTATATAGATTTCCATTATCTACCTAAATCTTACTGCCTTGTGTCCTGGAGTTCACCTTTGTTGTTGTTGTTGTTGTTTTTTCAGAATCTTTCTTAGAGAGAAAGGTCTTTATCTTGATTGACTTTGCAGCTAGACTGCATAGTATTTCATACACAGTGGCCTTCAGTAAGTTTGTGTTGAATGAATATATGAATTGTGCTGCTGTTCTTCGTCACTGATTTCTATTTGTAGCCATGTTTACAAGTTATCACAGTCTATGCCACTTTCCTTGTTACCCTGGGTATTTAACAATGCCTTACATTTGTCAACCACATGACAAATCACCTGGGTATACCAATGCTACAGCATTAATCTAGCATTATTCTGGTTCTCTGCCTCTTGTCTCAATGCTGCACTTTCACTCTGCCCAACTGCTTGTTAATAATTCTCAGAGCTTTGGGGAATGCAACCTTTGGCATAGAACCACAGTTTTAATTACCTCACTCTTTACATTAATGGTCTTCCAGGGAGTGTTCAGTGACCACAGAGCTACAAGTTCATGCATTCTTCAGTTTGTATATTCTATTTGGATTTATGAAACACATTGGTCATCCAGACCAGAAATCAAAATGACCACCATGGTTACTATAGCATCTCTGATGGTAGAATATTAAAACAAAAGAGATTAAAGTGAAAAGTTAAAAGACACTTTTTTATCATATTCTCCTTATTTCTCCTTAGAAACTGAAGTATATGCATAGTTATACATATAAACACACTCCCTTACCTGTAAGGCATCTTGAATAAAGAAATACTGCAAGTGAGTGATGTGTGTTTGTGTATGTGTGTGCATATTTGTGCATTTTGTTGCCCCATAGTCGTTGCTTTTGTTTAAGTACAAAAAGAAATGTACATGTACTCTGAAGGAAAGTAATGGACTCATTGTGATTGCCACATTTATCTTATTTCTCTGAAATGTGATTTACTTTGTTTCAGTCTTCTCTATTAAAAGCAGTGTATGAAGTGTTATTTATCAAACTGTTACCCTTATATTAAAAGTTATTTAACTATTTTAACAATAATCTAGCATTATTAGTAGCATTAGTAGCATTATTAGTTTCATGAAATATAATTGAGTTGGGATTAGTATATTTAAGTGGTTAAGTATATGGATAAGGGATCAGAGAGAACCTAACTCAAATGTCATCTCCAAAGCTCAGATGTGGTGTGTCTTTGGAAAATATTCCTGAATTCTACTTGTTTTCTCATTTGACTCAGTGAGAGTATTATAATAGAAATCTTCATACTAGGCAACCTCAGTGAAACATGAAAACAATCCAAGGGAAACTCAGCCAGAAATCATTGTAAAGAAAACAAATTCCAAATGCTGACCCTGTATTGCATCGCTCTCCTCTCCCTGCATACTCCCCCAACTCTTTCCTAAAATTGATCTGGTGGAGAAAATGCTAGTGATTAAGGCCCCATGGGCTTTCCTTTCTCATCTCCTCTTTCACATTTTCCTTTTTACACCTTAGAAGAGAAATTTATTTCCTCAGCAATATGGAACCTTACCAGGTTACATTGCTTGGGTGAAAAAACTGCAGGTCATAAAAAAAAATAGCAGAAAATACTGATCACTCCTTTGATGGAAGCACCAAGTTTGTCCCTAGGCATTTACATTAAGAAATGCATTTAAAATAAGACTTTACTTTTTTATGTTTAATAATCATGTACCCAAATTTGTACTATATTTATATATTTGAATATTTAGATCCAAATAGTTATTATGAAGTTCAGTGTTAGAAAGAAATGTGTATGATTGAAAATTCAACAATTTTAATTGTAATTTAAATAGATATTTGTGTTTGATATTGTTTGGATGTTTGTAACCTCCAAATCTCATGTTGAAATGTGATGCCCAGTGTTGGAGGTGATGCCTGGTGGGAAGTATTAGATCACGGGGGCAGATGCCTCATGAATGGCTTAGCACCAGTCCCTTGTTGATGAGTGCAGTTCTTGCTCTATTAGTTCGTGTAACATTTGGTTGTTTCAAAGAGTGTGGCACCTTCCCCCAATTCTCTCTCTCTCTCCCACTCTCATTATGTGATAAGCCTGCTTCCCCTTTGCTCTCTGCCATGATTGGAAGCTTCTTGATGCCCTCACCAGCAGCAGATACTGGGGCCATGGTTGTACAGCTTGCAAAATTTTGAGCCAATTATTTTCTTTTCTCTATAAATTACCCAGCTTCATGTATTACTTTATAGCAATGTAAGAATGAACTAATACAGTGTTGTATAATAGGTGATATAGTGATTGATATGATTTTCAACCACACATATAATTAGTACAAGAGAATAAACTTCTGTGAGAAAAAGTGTTAATATGATTTAAAGAGAAAATTAAGGCATAAAATTGTCAATTGTTAATAAAGAGTTTTTTGTTTATTTTAAAAATAATAATTGGCATCAAATTACTATGGTATTTATATTTCATTGGATACATTTAAAACAATGTCATATATATATTTAATTTGCTCATAGATTTGCTGCTACAGTTACATGATGTAGTGTGTATAAAGAGAATAGCACAGAACCTTAACACCTATTATATACTCTAATATGCTAGTTACTATTTTTAAAATGTAAACTAACTATAGTTAATTTTAGAAAAAATAATGTGAAATGTAAAAAAAGACATTTAAGTATAATCTAATAATGTCACAAAATAAACAGTACTGTTTTCTCTTAGTTGAACATATTATTAAAAAACATGTAGACCAACATTTTCGCACCAGGGATCCCCGTTGTCCCCAGCCTTTTTGGCACCAGGGCTCAGTTTCATGGAAGACAATTTTTCCATGGATGGTGAGGGGTAGGAATGGTTTTGAAATAAAACTGTTCCATCTCAGATCATCAGGCATTAGATTCTCATAAGGAGCATACAATCTAGATTCCTCACATGCACAGTTGACAATAGCGTACATGCTCCTATTAGAATCTAATGCCACTGCTGATCTGATAGGAGGCAGGGATCAGGAGGTAATGCTCACTCACCCACTGCTCACTCCTGATGTGTGGCCCAGTTCCTAGCAGGTCACAGACCAGTACTGGTTAATGGGTCCAGGAATGGGGACCCTCGATGTAGACTACATATATTGTGAATAATAATCATCTTCAAAGTATAACATTAATCATTTCTATTTGCAAACTTGTAATCACAAAGTTATGTGAGTATTGAATATGTATGTTTTCGTCTCCCCAACACCATCTACCTCACACATCTTAAATATTGCTTTCTTTTTCCTTAAAGAAATTGTCATCCTCAACTGCTTCCAGAAGTTTCAGGTGGAGCTGCCTATTACAGCCCCATGATCACCACTCTGTGACCTCACTTTAAGAATTAGAGTCTCCATAATATTTTTTAATCTAGAGATATGCAAATGACCCAAGCCATATTAATTTATATCCTCTCTGGGAGTTTTTAAGTGGGGTTGATGTATCAATTTTTCCTCATATTGCTATAAAGTACTACCTGAGACTGGGTAATTTATAAAGAAAAGAAGTGTAATTGGCTCATGGTTCTGCAGGCTATGTAGTAAGGATGACTGAGAATCATGAGAATCATGGTAGTATGCAAAGGGGAAGCCCACATTGTACCTGGCTGGAGCAAGAGGAAGAGAGTAAAGGGAGAGGTGCTACACATTTCTAAACAACCACATCTCCTGAGAACTCATTCACTCTCATGAGAACAGCAAGGAGATATTACATTGCTCCTTTAATTCCATTGTCTTCAGATGGCTGTGTGTTAACAGCTCAGTTAGCCCCTTGCCTTGTGACCTGGGGTGACTGCCTTCTGCTGGCAAGGGCAAAGGGCTGGTGGGACTACCTTTCTGGGTACCCACACTTATTGGATCCTGAGTTCTTCTCCGTGTTCAAGAAGAAGGAGATCACATAGGGACTTGAAGAATTGTGAAAGCAGAGAATCATATTGAGCAGTGGAAATGGCTCTCAGTGGAGAGGGGAGCTGGAGAGGGAATGGGAAGAGCAGGTAGTCTTCCTCGAAGTCAGGTCGTCTTCTCCTCAAAGTCCAGTTGTCTTTTCCCCAAAGTCAAGCCAACTCTCTTCCCCAAAGTCCAACTGTCTCCGCACTCTATCAACTGAGTATGGGGAATTTAAAGGCACAGGATGGGGACAGGGCAGGCTGTAGGTAGTTTTGGAAAGGTAACATTCAATTGGTTATAAGACATTATTCAGAAAGAACCAATCCAGAGAAAGCAGGCAACAGGAATAGAAGTTTTCACTTTGGGCCGTGGGTTTTAGGCTACTTTGGCTTGAACGTGGAGTTTCACTGGGGACTCATCCCTGTCTGCCTAGGCATTCAGCTGCCTCCTGCTGTTTTTAATATTGATGTTAACATGTTCTTCAAACTTCTGTAAATGCCTGGATATTGTCTGAGAGAGCCTGACCAATAGAAGGACTGTTGCGGAATATTTTGCAGAAACCAAGGAAAGACCCATAGGAAAAAAAAATGATTTGGTGTCAAATTTTAATTTGAAATTGAAGTTATCATCCCTTAATTAATCATGACTAATCAAAAAAAAAATCTTTGTCCAGTTGCAAAGGTTAAACCTAAAGAGTGACTGTTAACTGGAAGGACTGCGAATATTTAGAATGACAGATTATTGTGGTTATTTCCAAGGAGACATTAAAGAAAAAAAAATTGAAAAATAAACATAGTTAGCAGACTATCTGTTTCTCATATAAAGGCATATCATTAATTCAGAAGACAAATAACAACTGACTTGTAAAGTACATACTAGAGTGAAGTGTTTATGATTCAAGGTAAAGTATTTAAAAGTGTGGTAAAGTATAGGACACTTTTTCTCATTTTACCACCATTGCAAATCCAGATGAATGAAACTATTTTTCTGAACAAAATCAATTTAAACAAAGGACAGGCCACTTACCCATATACATGAAAAGTAATAAAACTGCCATTTGAATAAAAAAGTTTTCAGCCATAATGCCTATGCTGTGAAAAAAAAAACAGTTATAAATGTGAAATAAAATATACCAAATTTTCTTTATTAGGCAGACACAATGAATATATATATTTTTTTTTCACTTTCTTTACTCTTCTAAAAGAGTTTACTTGAAAACTGAGGTAAGTAATGGAAGTACATTCCCTTCCTCATGGAATTTGCTGAAGAATCTTATTACAGATGCTACAAATTTTAGTGTAAAATTTTGGTTAATCATATAAGATAATGTTTCTTAATAAGAAAGACTTAATATGTATTATTAACCTGAAGCAAATGTTTAGACAATGTATTTATGCTGAGAGTAATATAAAACATTTGGGACCTGAATTATACTTTAAAATATTGGCTACTGTTTATCTTATCTCTTATAATATTGTTCAAGTACTCTTTATATTTTATTTGTTTGGCAATATTTCATATCATTTTGCTTCAGAAATACAATATCCTTAATATAAAAAATCTAGAACAATAATGTTCCTGCGAGATAAAGAAAACAAATGTTAATAAAATAAACAATAGATAAGATATTCAACATTGTTAAGGAAATATTTACCTTTAGAACTTGATCTAATAACCCCCCATTATATGGAAAAATACATTATCATGAAAGTATAAGAATTAATTTTACATCATCCTATATTACAATTCTAATAATAGCCTGTTATGGGCACAAAGTCTTGGAATTGCAACTGTAAAGTTATCATGACTTTGTAGTCTTAGTTACTATGTTAAAAGAAAAAAAATTATTTGTATGAGTTTGCTAGGCTTGCCATACAAAGTACTGGGCAGTTTAAACAACAGATATTTATTTCTCACAGCTGTAGCGGCTAGAAGTTCAAGCTCAACATACTTGTAGATTTGGTTTCTCCTGAGGCCTGCCTTCTTGGCTTGCACATCACCATCATTTTGCTGTGTCTTCTCATGGTCTTTTCCCTGTCCAAGGGCATCCCCAGTGTCTCTCTTTGTGTCCTAATATCTTCATGTAGGAACCCCAGTCAGATTGGACTATGGCCCACTCTGATGGCCTTATTTAAGCTTGCCTCTTTAAGGGCTTTATCTCCAAATACGGTCGTATTCTAAGGTACTGGGGTTAAGAGCTTCAACATACCAATTTTTGGGGATGCAATTTAGCCCATAAAAATATCCTATGTTGTTTGTATTTAGTATACAAATTGTCTTAATTGTTTTCTTAGATATATCTTCAAAACTGTGATAACAGAGAGAAAATGACAGATAGTATTTTCAAATATCTTCAAAGAAAATTTAAATTTCTTACAATTTTATTTTTAAAAATCTCACCTCTTTCTTAAGTATTTATTTTAATGAAAACAAGAGAAAAAAATTAGAAAGAAGCTAATAAAGTGTCATGATCAGTGGAAAACAAAGGAACAACAATTTTTTCCCCCACCAGTATTATATTAGATTTTTAGCTGTACACCCTTATCAATATATTGTGTTATCAGTCTTGTTATCTTATGTCACTCTAATGGGTATATAGTGTTACTGCATTGTAATTTTAGTTTTTATTTCTCTAAAGACTTACGATATATGTACTCATGAATCATTAGCCATTCATTAAGTATTTTGTTCAATATTTTTGTCAATTTTTCTTTTTGTAATTGAGCTGCAGAAGCTGTTTATATGTTCTCCATAAACATCCTTAGTAATAAATAGGTGTTATCAATGTTTCTTCAAGTCTATAAATTGTACATTTATTTTCTTAATATTTTATTTTGATGCACACAGGTTTTCGGTTTTTACATTTGATGAAATCTAATTTAGAATTTTTTTTCCTTTTATTTTTGTCTAAGAAATCATTGTCCATATTTAGGTTGCAAAAATATTCTTCCATATTTTATCAAGCAGACTTATAACATAAACTTTTATATTTAGATCAAATATTAATCTGATAATTTTTTTTCAGTACAGTATGAGTTAAAGATTGAGGTTTATTTTTATCCATGGAAATACTCATTTTTTAAAACCACTATTTGTCAAAATATTTACTTAGATTTAGTGTTATTTTAAAATATATTGTTTACTATTTGCAGGTTCTCTTATATTAAGGTTTTATTTTCTGATTAAATTGTCATCTATTTAGTGTAGAGTCTGAAGTAGTTTTCTCTGACTGTACTATATACCTTAATATGCCCTCATTTTGCCTTTATTGAGGAATTCTATCTTGGACAGCTATAGAAGTCTTATAATGCTAGCCTTTATTCTCCATAGTATGCCTATGCTAGTTCACTGCTTTTTAAATGTTAATGTGGACTGGAAATTACTGGGAACTTCTTTTTTTTAGTTAGAGTTCTCAAAATAAAATAAAATCTACGGACATAGCAAAATCGAAGATGGTAGCTAATTATGGTACTTACTATGGTCAGAATGCATCCCAGAAAATTCATGTGTTGGAAACTTAAACCACAATTTTGGAAGGTACAGCCTTTGGGAAATTGTTTAGGTAATGCCTTCATAAGCAGACTAATGCTGTTATAAAAGGGTTCAGTGAAAGGAAATTTGCCCTTTTTAATCTCTTTTATCCCTTCCACCACGTGAGAACATATAAATAGTATCCTTTCCTTCTGCAGGATGCAGTGACAAGGCACCAGCTTGGAAACACAGATTGGTCTCCCCTCAGAAATTGAACTGCCACTACCTTGATCTTAGATTTCCAGCTTCCAGAACTGTGCAAAATAAATTTCTATTTTTTATAAATTACCAGGTTTTTGGTATTTTGTTATAGAAGCACAAATGAACTAAAATAGTACCTAATTCAATCACTGAACTGCTTGGATTTCTAGAGTGATAATTTTGAGTCAACAGAAAGAAAAATGAGTTGACAGTGCAAAAACAATGATGTTTGCATAAACTCTTAACGAATATTTATTTGAAGAGTGTGGTAAATAGTATTCCTCATCTTTATGGGGTTTTTAATAACTCTCACAAGGAGTTTTAATATAAAAGCCTAGCCTCAGGAAGAGCTCTTACAATTTTAAGTTCAATGTTTCACAGTTCATGTTAGAAACTGACAAAGTAGATATAATACAGAGGATAAATTCCCTGGAAATTTTGCAGTGTTAAAAGAAAAAGTTAATGAATGTACTGATGCATTAATAAGACAAGAAACTTCAATGTTTGTTACCTTAAAAAAGAGTATTTTTATATCATGCCACTCTAGAATGGAATGTAATATGGTTTGACCCCACCCAAATCTCAACTTGAATTGTTTCTCTCAGAATTCCTACCAATTGTGTGAGGGACCCAGGGGAAGGTGATTGAATCATGGCCGCCAGTCTTTCCCGTGCTATTCTCGTGACAGTGAATACATCTCACGAGATCTGATGGATTGATTAGGGTTTTCTCCCTTGGCTTCTTTCTCATTTTCTCTTGCTGCCACCATGTATGAAGTGCTTTTTGCCTCTTACCATGATTCTGAGGTCTCCCCAGCTATGTAGAAGTGTAAGTCCATTTAAACTTCTTTTTCTTCTCAGTGTCAGGTATGTCCTTATCAGCAATGTGAAATTGTGCTAATACAGAATGTGCCCTAAAATCATACATATTTGACTCAGAAAAGTTTAGTTCCATATTATGTCTTACACTCAGTGTTGCTTCAAATTGATCAATGTTAATTTTTCATCTATTTTCAGGGGAAAAATTTTCTATTTCAATTTTCTATTTCAATCATGTATATAAAATATACATGATTTTTCTCTAAGTCATTGTAGAAGATATGGTTTCTTTGAACTGAGGGAAACTGAAATAGATAATTTTTTTTTTTTTTCAAATTTAACTTTTCTTTAGTTCTAGAGATTTTAGTAGCTCGATTGTGGTGACATTAAGAAGTTGATGAGGATCCCAGTTGTACATCCTCTTTTCAAACAATAGGGTTTTCTTTTATCATAGTTATAGACTGAACTGCCACAGCCATTTTCAATGAAGAAAATGGTTAAAATAGAGTTTAAATCCCACTAAATTATATTGTTTTAGTGTTTTTTAACTGCACTAGTTCATGATCTTTGACTATATGTTTCAGTTGGCTTGTGGAAACCAATCCCAATTCTATTTTTACCAGGTGTAAAATATTCAGATGTAGAAATATCCTTCTGCAACTTTCAAAATAGATTAAACAAACAAATATGTCTACAATAAAATAACATGCAATTTAAATTTACAACCAAATAATAAAAGCAAATTTGCATTAAAGAAAATGTACATTTAAAAGTTTGCTTCTGAGAATCAGTTGAGATTAAATTATGTGTAACATTATGTATATTATCCATATATTATGTGTTTTAGTTTCCTCCAAACCTTTGGATCATCTTTATTTTGTGGAAGTTGTGGTATTGCAGGATGTAGACCCAAGATATAGTCTAATGATCACATTTACAATTTGGGTATTTCAGTTAAATCATTCAACCTAGATCCTTTATTTCATTAACTGTAAGAAAGGAGGAAGCAATAGTTGTCTTGCTTCTTTTTGATTGTTTTAGAATTATGAGGATTTCTTTAGAGAATAGTACTGAGGATGTGTAAACACAACACAAACCGTGGACTCTCATTAATGTTATATCAAAGCTACATTAAATAAAATGGTGTTATCTGAAGACCTGCTGCATTTAATCGTGTAACTAATAATTGTTACTTTCCCCACAAATGAGTTATATTCCTGCTGATATAATTACTTTTATTTTAAATCTGGGTCATTAGCTTATATTATAAATTCAAGGATAAATTTTCAGTTCACTGTTTAACAATAATGACAACAACAAATATTTCTTGATTACTTGCCCATGGTTAAAATAAAACAATTATATTTCCTTGATATTGTTACATTAATTAAACTCTTATTTCCTTTTCTCAAAAATGTCATTATTGGAATTGGAGAACGATAAAGTATTCTGTTATTCAACGAAATCCTTTTTAGCACCGATTGAGTAAAATAGAACTTTAACCTAGCAACATTTGAAATAATAAATATAATGCTAATAAAGCCATTCTTTTAAAAATCATTTATTGAGTTTAGTTTTTAAAAGGTGTTAGACAAAGAATCTCAGTTTAAGATGGATCAAATTAAATTCCTACAAACGAATAGATCAGAGGTAGGGATAGAAGTAGAGATGGAAAATCATGTTGCGCAAGTGTTCGTGGATAAAATATCCACAGGAGTACTAAGTAAAATACTCTACATTTTCATCCGTGATTCTTGTTGAAAATAGTAGGAATAAGTAAGTCAGAAAATTTGTGTGAGGAATCACAGATATTTAATTCTGAAGCTTTTTTTTTTAGTCAAAGAAGAGATTTGCGAGAGAGTCAAGAATTACATGTGTAGGGATTTGCAAGAGAGTCAAGAATTGTGTGCATATATACATATATGTTTAAGTGTCTGAGTGACGTGATCCTTCTTAAAAAATAAGAAATTAGATTTTAGATGAGAAAATAGACTGGGACATAATTACTGACAGTGTGAATTATCTAGATTCTTAATTATTGGGAAAGGGTTCCATAATCTTTTGATAAAGTAGTCACACTTAACCATAGTAATGATAATTAATGCAGAGCCAGAGAGGCAATGGCTCAGGAAACATTATAAATTTAATGCCCAGGCTGGGTGCAACTGAGCGTGGTTGCTCACACCTGTAATCCCAGCACTTTGGGAGGCCGAGGAGAGTGGATCACCTGAGGTCGGGAGTTTGAGACCAGCCTGACCAACATAGAAAATCCCTTGTTTGTACTAAAAATACAAAATTAACCAGGCAGGTGGTGCATGCCTGTAATCCCAGTTCCTCAGTAGGCTGAGGGAGGAGAATCACTTGATCTCAGGAGGCAGAGGTTGCAGTGAGCTGAGATTGCACCATTACACTCCAGCCTGGGCAACAGGAGTGAAATTCCATCTTAAAAAAAAAAAAAAAAAAAAAAAAAAAAAAAATTAATTCCCAGATATCCTTGATTTCAGGGTTTGGGATAAAGATTTGGTATAGGGTGGAGTTTAGTCTCCCGATGAACTTTAGTCCATTACTCTGAAGATTGTTCTGATTCAGAAAGAAAGATTTAAGCAGATACACATTTAAAATTTGTGACTAAAATGTATTTGCATTGAATAAATATTATATATTATTTGATCTTATTCAGCAAATTGGGAAAGTGCTGTTAGAAAGAGAAAAGTTTAAAGATTAATATAAATTTATAAAAATGACATCTAGAAAGACTTTTCTTTTTAAGAGCAGGCCTTATACATGACAAGTAAGAATTAAGTTATGGTTCACAATATGTCTGCTTCATGATTATAATTTTTAGAATGCCAAAAGGCTATTAGAAATAGTTAAGGATAAACAATTGTCTGGAATATATTATATGCCAGATATTGAGCTAAGCACTTTGTGTATTATCCTAATTCATTTACAGAGTAGCTCAGAGATATGTACATTTAATATACACAGTGTTGCAGACATGAAAATTGAATTAGAGAAGGTTATTAACTCACCAGTACCACAGTTATTTTGACAGCAATAAGACTGTCTTCTTGAGGTTCCAATCTTCAGATATGAATGCAAAGTCAAATTTCAGATGTGATATTAATACCATAATAGGGAGTTTATAGAAAGACATTAAGCGCAGCCAAAATTTATTTCATAGATCTTAAACTAGGAGGCGGGATCTATTTCTTGGCCCATTGAGTCTGGCATATCATAACTTGCTTTGGCCGATAATGATGCGCAAGTGATGGGTGAATTTTAGTCTAGGTTTCAAAAAGATTTGCGACTTTGCCTTATGCCCACTTGTACCACCTCTCTATGTCCGCTTTGTTGTGGAAAAGCCCAGGAAAAAAAAAAAATCTCAGAGCAAGAGAAAGCCAGTTACCCAAGTTAGTCCAACTAAGGTTTGCCCACAACCTAACCACCAGCTTCATGTGGCCAAGTGAAGACCTCCAGGTGAAAGCAGCAGAGGAACTACCCCACCAACTTTAGAATCATAAGAAATAATACATCATTATAGAGTCCAAAGTTTGTGGCTGTTTGTAAGCAGCTATTGATAACTGAAACAACCACATTTAAAAGAGAGATTTTAATAATATAGCAATGAAAGCTAGATGTGCTTTTAAAAGAAACAAGCTTACATTTTGTAATTTATCTTTGTTTTACATATATATGCATTTTTTTTAATTTTTGTGAAGTAGTTACTTCTCAAAGGTGACTGAGGGAGTTTATGAAGCACATGAATTATTTTATTTCATCTTTAATTCCATAGCAACCCAGTGTATGAGATTATTAAATCTTAAATATCAGCAATTTGTCATTTTCCTTCTAGAACATTAAGTATGAGGGAGTTTGAAAATGATAGACTAAAATATATGTATATGTGTACACATGTTTTATATGCCATTTGAAGAAACAAATGAAAACTTTTTGCAAGAAACTATTATCACGATTTGAGGGAGAATGTAGAAAAATGTTCTACATGTAAAAAATGTTAAATGTTTGAGTCTTATAGTCTTCTAATCTTTTTAAAATTGTATCTGATAAACTAATTCTAATAAAAATCTTTAAAGAATCTCTATTTGAGATTATGCTAACTTCTAAATAGTTTTAGCTGGAGTTATATAAAAGTAGTAATTTACTCATGAAGTTTGAAAAGCAAATAAAAAAAAAAGAAAGAAAAAAATTACTTATATGAATGAGATAAAGACAATATCAGAAATTAGAAGTCATCATTTATGGCATAATTATAGGCTGCATTATGTTTGATTTACTATTTACTTACATGGCATGAGTTTAAAAATGTTAAATAATTAAAATCTTAAAAATGAGTTAAAATGCATTTCATAGCCAAAAGTAGTTATTTAGAGTACTCATAAAAACATTATATTTACTAACAGATTAAAATATCACCTGTGTGTCTTTTTGGATATCAAATGTGATTAGCCTACATTGTGAAATAATTACTTGCCAGATCTCCTAAAATGAAACTGTTTCAAAAGTGTTGAAATTTATATTTCTTCAGTGAATTAATTAAAATATAGAACAATGCTTTAATTACTCAGATTATTAAAATGATGTCTATTATTGTGTTTTGAAATTAGCATACAAGAAGAATTTCTTTGTAATGACAGACATTTAAAATATATTTACTTAATTAAGTCATACTAACGAGCTAACATCTAATATACTTACTGTAATCTTACTAAGCAATAAATCTGTTATGTAATCTCTTTTAAAGATAAGCTATTTTAATGTGGTAAATTATTTGCTTTATATTTATATTACTGTCAATTTTTATGTGCATGTATATGTATATATATACTTAAGTTACCTATATTAGAAAAAACATACAAATTATCTTTTTCTGTATGTATGTGCATATATAAATTGCCTTTTTGAGGGTTAGGAGATGATATATTTAAAATGTACATACTAAAACTACGTGTTGATACAGGGCTATTTGAGGAAGTTGTATGAAGTTAACCAGTTGTACATAAAATTCAAACTATTTTGTTAGCCATTTTTCAAGTTAAGTTGTGCTATATTATCTGACATTTTTGTATTAGTTTATTTATTTTACTAGCGCACCTACAGATATAAAAGTTTGACTGCTTGTATTATTTTGACTAAGCCAGAGCAGCAACTTTTTACAGAGTATGAAACCAGTTCTCCCAAATATTAGAACTCTCAACAATTGAAGCACAAATATATTTTAAATACTTAAGTGAAATACACGTGAAGTAGTAGTGACCTAGTTTTTAGTACAAGGTAACTGAACTAAACTATGGAATATACCAATTGTTCAGTTCTTAACATGAAATGGGAGAAGGATTCTAAATAGAAGTAAAATAAGCAATTATAGATCTCAGAAAAGGAGTGAGGGAACTAAAGATTGCAGTATGAAGAAGGTGGGTTTAATGTTAAATCTATTAATATTTCTAAAGCCCTTCAAATATGCCTAGTACATATGATATCAACATATATATGTTAAATAAATTAATATTAGAGGGATTAATAGAATTATTATAAAATAAAATAATTAAGAAAGCTATTCTTGCTGTTAGGTATAGTGTAGATTAAAAGAAAATATAAGCATAGAGACAATTGTATAATCAATTCATGAGGTAATAGGGATATATTCAATCAAATAACTCTTATTATAAAAATTTAACTTAAAGATTAGGTACAATTGTTTAGAACCCACTAATCTAACACAGTGATTTTACTTTAAATTTAGTGAGACAATTCTATATAAATGTTGGTTTGAGTAAAGAATAAGTTTTGATAATGTTAAATATAATTCACATGTTTGCAGTGGTGTTAATAGATGGTATTAATAAATCAGAAGACGGGGACAACTTGCTTATTGAAGGTAAGCTAAATTAAAATTCACCAGCTGGAAAAACTCATGCAAACTATTATAATTGTACTGATACTTGAAAACTTTGTTTTATGATTTTGAATCACATAGCAGGAAGCACAGATGGAGGAATTATAACATGAAAATTTCCTCTTGAATTAGATTAAATTCAATAATCATATTGGATTTCTAATGTATATAAGCACAGTCTTTATAACCGGTAGAGGCAGCCTGTTTGCCTCTTAGTGATAAATGCTCTGATTTTGTGTGTCATTGCATCTCATTTCAAATGTTGGCAGGATGTAATAATTTCATATTAAATGAAAACATATTTAAGCACATAGTTGGATGCAAACAGCAATTGGTAATCTTCCATATTTATTTCATTTCATTCCATTTATAGTTGCACTTGTAATCAAGAAGAGAGTAAACTAATGATGTTTGGGCCGATATAACAGCATAACCTCAAAAATATTGGAAAAATCTAATCAAATGAAAATTTTACTCAAATGTTAGTGTTTCAAGCAAAACATTATTTTTATATTTAAAATGTTTTTGTTGGTAAATTAGAGCAAAATCTATTGAAAATATTAAGTCAAAAGTGAATTTAACCAAAATATAAATCTGAAGCAAATGTTGTTATGAATAACTTTCAGCCTAACTACTCTTTGAAATATGCTTCTAGCTGCATATAACAAATGCAGTAATATAGAGGATAGAAAACCATTCAACATTTCTCTAAGATACAAACTTCTTAGGGAAATAGAATGTCATAAAACAAGGCACTTAAGTCAGTATAAATTATGAATCCTAAATATTGACCTAAATTGCAGTTCTTATGTTTTGTTAGAGGCTATGTTCTGTCTTCTGAAATGTATTGCTTCTACTGCTTTTGTACATAGAAGCAATTTGAATAAAAACACATTGTGTTTAATTGAGCAGCTAATTATATGAAAATGGCTGTCAGTCAAGCAGTAGTAATTGGCTATTTTCAAAATCAACAATGGTTTAGCGAATGTGACTTTTTTCTCACTACAGTCTCTGTGTACACAATTCTATAATTGCTATTTTTGATATACACTCCAAATGGAATCCCTATATTCTGTGAATGTGAAAATAAGAGCTCCTTATGCTTTTTACTGAATTATAGTCAATGAATAGTAAAGTGCTTTCCAAATAAAATATTTTAGCTCAAAATAGATATTTTTAAAGATATGTCCATTTTGTTCCAAATACTTGATATTGTCAATCTTTATTTTCTAAGATTTTGCTTCTGTAAATAGAGGTTTTGTCTCTTTCTACACCTGGCATTAAATCACTTATATGTGATTCTAAAATGCAAGGACTTTGAACTCTCTGCAAAACAGCACAAAGCTCTTCATGACCTACTCTTGTCTATTCTTCAGCAGCATGTCTTATCAGTCTTTTATATGTACCAAAGATAGTGATTTAATGTTTAAGTGGAATGCTTATATATTAATAATAAATAGAATATCAATTTTACTTCCTTAAATGCATAATATTATCTTTTGCCTTAATATTTTGATATGCACGCCCTTGGTGTAAAATGCCTCCCTCTGATACAGCTATTGAAACTTGCTTCTTAAATTTTATGATAATGGTGAACTCCTACAGCAATAGAGCATAATGTAGCTGTAATGGTTAATACTGAATGTTAACTTGATTTGATTGAAGGATACAAAGTATTGATCCTGGTGTGTCTGTGAGGGTGTTGCCAAAGGAGATTAACATTTCAGTCAGTAGACTTACAAAGGCAGACCCACTTTTAATATGGGTGGGCACAATCTAATTAGCTGTCAGCATGGCTAGAATATAAGCAGACAGAAAAATGTGAAAAGGGAGACTGGCCTAGCCTCCCAGGCTACATCTTTCTCCCATGCTGGATGCTTTTTGCCCTTGAACATTGGATTCCATGTTCTTCAGTTTTGGAACTCAGACTGGCTCTCCTTGAGCTTCAGCCTGCAGATGGCCTACTGTGGCACCCTGTGATCATGTGAGTTAATACTTTTAAAAACTCCCCTTTATATAGATATACTGTTAGTTCTGTCCCTCTAGAAGACCCTGACTAATACAGATTTTGGCGTCATGAGTGGTTGTAGAGGAACAGAATATTAAGGATGGAGTTTTTTTTTCCATTGCTTTGGGGGTTTCTGGAGTTGGCTACTTAATATGATTAGAGCCCAAAATGGTGAGAATTCTACTTCTAATAGTATGGAGAAGACTGATACTCCTTGGCAATAACTGTTTAAATATTTATGCAAAATAAATGCATTTGACACTCCTGATTCATTGCTCATGAGAGGCAAGGGGTTTAGTGACTCTATACATAATACCTTTGACCATATGTGGAGAATGAAGGAACATAATAAAGCTGGCTGGTTGCTCCTAAGTTCAGTGGAAAAAGTGATGAAAGAAAATGAGGAACTCAGAGATTCTATCCACCAGCTTTAGAAGCAGATATTAAGCCTCAAATCTGCTAAGACTGCCCCGAGCAAGTCTTACCTCCTGTAAAGAAAGAATTGAAACTGTGGAAAAGCAGACACAAGCTCTTATCATGCTAGTGGTTGACCTGCAGCAAAAGATGCATGCACAGCCTCACCAGGTATATGCTATTAAAGTGAGGGCATTGATTGGAAAATGATGGGACCTTGTAACTTGAAATGAGGACATGTGGGAGGACCCTGATGAAGCTCGGGACACTGAGTTTCTAAACTCTGATGAGCCTTTTTTGCCAGAAGAAGCAGCTTCCCCATTCTCAGTAGTGGCAACATCCCTCCCTGATCCATGCTGCCATCAGTCTTTCCACTTTAGTCTGAGGAGATAAGCCCTATGCTGCCTCAGGCAACAGTGGTGGCCTCCCATGAGGCAATTGCCAGGCAAGATAATGTTGATTCTCCTCAGGATCAACCCCCAAAACCCCTGTTTGCTTCTAGACTTATAAACTGACTAAAGTCCCAGCGGGCCCCTAGAGATGAAGTTGAGAGTGTGGTCCATGAGAAGGTGCACTACACTAGAAGAGAACTGCTTGAGTTCTGTAATTTATAGAAATAGAAATCTGGAGAACAGGAATGGGAATGGATATTAAGGGTGTGGGATAATGGTGAAAAGAACATAGAGTTGGATCAGGCTGAATTTATTGATTTGGGTCCATGATGTAGGGACCCTGTTTTAATATTGCAACTTGGGGAGTTAAAAAAAGTTCTAATAGTTTATTTGCTTGGTCTGCTGAAATATAGATTAAAAGATGTCCCACTGTGAGAAAGTTGGAATTTCCTGACCTCCCTTGGTTTAATGTAGAGGAAGGGACCAAAGACTTAAAGAGTTGGGAAGGTGCAGTGGATTAGACTTTAGACCTACTCATCCCAGCTGGGAGGATCCAGAAGATATATCATTGACCAATATCTTACTAAATAATTTGTGAGGGCAGCACTTACATCTTTGAAGAACCCTGTAATTGCTTTTCTCTGTGTGTCAGATCTAACAGGGGGAACCGCAGTCACTCAACTATGAAATTTAAATACAACAAGAATAGTAGGATCCTGAGGTGGTAGGGGCCAAATGGTGGCACTCAACCATTGAAGACTGTAGGGGTTCAGTCAGAATGGTGGGGAAAATTATAAAATAAAACACAATCCTTCTTGGAAGGCCCAAAGTTTTTTATGTAGCTTCAGATACTTTGGCTGAAGGCAGCCTAATTCTCTTTAAGCTATAGCAAGGGTAATTAACACAGGAATGTAGAGAAGTCTATCTAAATAGCTTGTTTACTCATGTGATTCTAAAACCTTTGATCATTTGCAGGCAGTATGGTAGGATGGTGCTCTCAGGAGGGGAAGGTGATCAGGTTGATTACTCTCTAACCATGTTTACTTGAGACTTTTGTCACCTAATGTATGCTGAATAAATGCCGGAGGGCCAGCGAGTCAGGGCCATGGCTGACAGTACTCTCCTTAAAGTCTATAAGTTGCTTGGACCCTCGGCCTGACTGACAAGCAGAATCTTTGTCCGTGTATGTTATTCATCTGTCGTTTGAGTCAGTGTCTTCCCTCAGCCCGTCTATCTCTGGGCCAAAACAGCAAAGAGGAAATGGAGGATTTCCCTAAGCCCCCTCCTCCAATAAATAATAAAAATGACAGATACGGTAGAGCTATGAGACCCTGTCTTAGGCAAGCAGCGTTAGAAGGGGAGCTCTTAGCCTCCTTCTAAGAGCATCAAGGTAATCAAGTATACAAATTCAAGAGTAATTCAAGAGCAGCAAGGTAATCAACTATACAAACCCATTTCTCTTAATGCTTCTAAAAAGGTAAGAAAAAGCATTAGAGGCCAGAGCCGCGCAAGTGAGCAGTAGGCAAAAGGGAAAGCTTGGCCGCAAGTAGCTTGCAAACCCTGAGCCAGCAAACGCTCCCAAAATTTCAGCCTGCAACTCAATGGCGGTGATGGGAACCCAAGCCCAGTGTGTTGGGGCTGGTCTGCTAGGGAGGTGCAGGAGGCACGTGCAGGAAAGTCCACCTGGCCAGCAGCAGCCGACTGGTAGTGGTTGGAGGGAGTGGCACACCCAGAAAAAGCGGCACAGAAAGAAGCAGCGCACACAAAAAGTGGCAGCACCTAAGCAAGCACAAAGCCACCACTGCCTGTGCCCACCTGCTCAGCTCTCCAGCTCCGCAGGTGGCCCATGGCAAAATTTTGTGTGTTCCTTGCATAAAAGTGACACCTCAGATTATAATTCTCTGCTAAGATTTAAGTAAAATTTAATAATTTGAAAGATCATTTTCTAATAATAGTCACTGTTATCTCTCTCTTACCCCTAATGTGACTCTTTCCTAATCCAATTTAAGTAAAACACTAACCTCTAAAGGAAGAGAGATTACAAAAAGCCCATGAGTTAGTTTAGTTAAGGAACAGTTAAAAGCCAGATGGTAAACATGGAAAGGTGGCAGTCTGGTGGAGGCCACATAATTCAATTACTCGATATGGGTTTACTAGCACTCAGAGAGCTGAGATTGGGGCTGTGATACTAGCCTTGGAAACTTTTTCCACTCAGCCCATCAATATAGTTAGCGATTCTGCTTACTCTATTTATTTATTGCAGAACCTTGAAACAGCCTTAATTAAGTCCACTCTCGAGTGCACCCTGTGTGCTCTTTTTCTTTGACTTGAGCAATTGCTAGATCAATGTACACATCCTATTTTTATCACACACATTCAAGCCCACAGCTCTCTGCCTGGTCCATTGGCTTATGGCAATGAACAAGCAGACCTACAAGTTATGACATTACTGCTTGACCAAGCCACCCAATCGTATCAATTTTTCCACCAAAATTGGAGAAACTTAACTAAACAATTTCAACTTACCCAGAGGCTGGCTAAACAAATTATCCTACAATGCCCAGATTGTCAGCTCACTGATATGTTCCCTTCATCCACAGCTGTTAACCCTAGAGGATTAGAACCTAATCAATTATGGCAAACAGATGTTAAACACATCCATGAATTTGGAAAACTTAGATATGTACATGTAACCGTTGATACCAACACTTATCTAATTAGTGCACACTCCCTTCCTGGAGAGTCCACTTGATATGTCATTAAACATCTACTTTTAACTTTTGCATTTATGGAGTGGCTCACAAAAATTAAAACTGTTAATGGTTCACTTATGCCAGGTCACAATTTCAACAATTTTGTCACATGCGGCACAGCCAACATTCCACAGGCATCCCATATAACCCCCAAGGACAAGCTGTAGTAGAATGTGCCCACTCCACCCTTAAAATTATGCTCAAAAAACAGAAAAGGGGGAGTATGGACAACACTATTGGCACAAGGTTTATTTACCCTTAATTTTCTAAATTTAGATGAAAAATCTTAATCAGCTGTAGAAAAGCAGTTTGCTAAAATCTCTCAATGCATAAAACCTGCAGTTTTATGGTTAGATACAAACAGTAAGAAATGGTGTGGTTCAAATGAATTGTTAACATGGGAAAGAGGGTATGTTTGCATCCGCACCTCCTCAGGTCCTCTTTGGATTCCAGCACGAGGCATCAAACCATACCATGGTGTTGTTAGGACCCAACTCAGTACCGGCGATGAAGGAACTGACCCTACAGGACCTGCAGCCCCGGATGATGTGGCTTCTGCAGATGACACAAGGCCCAGACGTTACCTGGGGGATGCTGAAGAGGACAACTCAAGAGGCTGGACGAATCCTGCTCTGGACACAAACATCATTCACCCCAGATAATTTGCTTCTGGCTGTGCTTTGTGTTGTACATTGCAACTTACGTAGGGTATAGATCCTTTAAATCCTCTCGCTTTGTCTGCAACCTGCACCTGCTACACTCTATTGGGCTCATATCTTAGACCCACCTTTCTTTTACCCTATCACCTGGGCACACACCCCCTTCCTAGCCTCTAATAATATAACTGCTTGGCTAGGAGGGATAGATTTATGGCACACATTGGACTAAGGTGCCAGATAACACTATATATCACTCCATTATCCTCCTACTGTGTGTAAGTTATAAAGGTTCTAACCCTTACTGTGTATCTACCCAAACACAATTATGGCTACATCATGGCAAAGGAAATGCCTTAACAGCCTTAGCTGTAGATAGCCTCAAATCAGGTAATGTAATCAATGCTACTTTCCCAAACATTCCTTCCTGTGGCAAAGGACAAAGCCAGGAAAAGAATGGATTTCACTTAGCTGGAAGGTTTGTCACGGGGGACAAGCCTGTAGCCTCCAGTTAGGCAATTATAACATCTTAGTCTGGAGCCCCCACGGCCATTTGCTGGGTAGCCTTACTAATGTCCTCATCTGTCATGGCATCAATCACAGTTTCGTTGCCACATCCTGTTCACCTGTGATTTGGGCCAATGAGGGGATGGGATATCCTAGCTCCCAAGTAAAGTCCATGCCACCCCAAGACACTTTATGGTGCCTGGTACAAGTTGGCACCTCTCTTCACACCTGGCATGGGATGTATCATAGTTCCAGTAACAACTATACTATAACCTTTATTCATAATCTTGTTGATCAGTGCCTGATTTGCATATTTTTTCTATATGTTTTCCTTATGGGAACGGATATTTCTATGTAACCCCAAAACACTGCATTTGTGACCTGGGTGCAGGGACAGGCCTGGTTTTTCTCATGTATCACTAATTACAACATATCTAATCTAAATATTACTAGTGTCATGGTATTAAGGAGACAATCTGAGGCACTCCTACCTGTCAATTTGACATGTGATTGGCAAGGTTCTTCTGCCTTTACCATCTTAGAACATGCCTTGTCCCAGGTCAGATTCAAAAGATTCATATTTATACTTACGGAATTAAGTTTCAGCCATAGTCACTTAGCAACTGCTAGAGTTTCTGTGGCATCTATTACTGAGTCAGTATAAACAGTTGCCTTTGTAGATAGATAATCTGGCCAAAAATGTGTCTAATGAACTTCTCTTACAGCAGGGTATAGATCAAAAAAATTCCTGCATGTCTGTAAGCCCTCGAGGCTGCTTTGCAATATGTTGGGGAGCGACAAGATGCACTGACATTCCTACAGCAATTAAATTGTGACTGAGAGCATAAATATATCTATGTCACTTCTCTACCATGGAATCAATCTATACATAGTTGGGATGAAATGAAACAATACCTCTGGAAAGTCTTTCGTGATAGTTTAACAGCAGACATAAAGCAACTTAAAACTAAAATTTTAGAATCCCTTCTCATGGCCAGGCATGGTGACTCAAGCTTGTAATCCCAGCGCTTTGGGAGGCCGAGACAGGTGGATCACGAGGTCAGGAGATCGAGACCATCCTGGCTAACACGGTGAAACCCCCTTTCTACTAAAAAATACAAAAAAATCTACCCAGGCAAGGTGGTGGGCACTTGTAGTCCCAGTTACTCGGGAGGTTGAGGCAGGAGAATGGCGTAAACCCAGGAGGCGGAGCTTGCAGTGAGATGAGATCCAGCCACTGCACTCCAGCCTGGGTGACAGAGCGAGACTCCATCTCAAAAAAAAAAAAAAAAAAAAAAAAAAAAAAAAAAGAATCCCTTCTCACTATAGATTTACACACTCAGCAAATAATCATACGGAAGGATGTGCAAGATCATCTTTCCTGGCTAGACCTCTGCTCCTGTGGGTCACTCTTTGACTGAAAAAGAATGTTGTCAATTATACTCATGATTGTCTTAAGTTATTTGCTAATTCTAGGATGCAAAACCAGAATGACCACCACGCCTGAGAAACCTATTGGTGCGTACGTCTGTGCTCTTCAATCAATAAGACCTGATGAGAAAACAGAAAAGGGGGAGATCTAGGGATTCAATCAGGATGGTGGGGAAAATTATAAAATAAAACACAAACCTCCTTGGAAGGCCAAAAGTTTTTTGCATAACTCCAGATAGTTTGGCTTAAGGCAGCCTAATTCTCTTTAAGCTATAATTAACAAGGGTAATTAACATAGGAATATAGAGAAGTCTATCTAAATAGCTTGTTTACTCATGTGGTTCTAAAACTAACCTGTGATCATTTGCGGGCAGGATGGTGCTCTGGTATGGGGGAGGGGAAGGAGAGCAGGTTGATTACCCTCTAATGGTATTTACTTGAGACATTTGTCATCTAATATTTGCTGAAAAAATGCCAGAGGGTCAGTATGCTGGGGCCACAGCTGACAGCACTCTCCTTTGAGTCTGTAAGTGGCCCGGAAACTCGGCTGGACTGACAAGCAGAATGTCTGTGTCAGTGTACGTTATTCATCTGTCATTGAATCAGGGTCTGCAGAACAGACCCCAGCAAAAGGCAAGGTGGGAGGAGATACCATAATAGCAGAGGCAAAGCAGCAATCAGAATAATCTAACTTGTGTAGAGCACTGGCATTGACTAATTAATCACAGTATTCCTGGAAGTGAAGTTGATAGGAAGCCTACTATACTAGTTTATGCAAGCAAAAAGCTTCTAGGTCAGATGAATAAAAGATTAATTTGAATAACAAAAAAAGAGAATCATGGCCTCTCAATGAATTTCCAGATAGAAGCCAGTATATAGACCCAGAACCCCTTGAATGAAGGGGAGGCCAGGTCCTCTTTAGGAAGGATCCCACTACACTACTGACAATTTATGCAGTGTATCTTTCTCCCATTCTTCCCCAAGAAGATCTCTGGCCTTTTAACAGAGTAACTGTGCATTGTGGAAAGGGAAATGATCAGACATTTCAAGGACTACTGGACACTGCCTGTGAGCTGATGTTGATTCCAGGGTATCTAAAATATCATTATGGTCCTCCAGTTAAAGTAGGGGCTTATGGAAGTCAGGTAATTAATGGAGTTTTAGCTCAAGTCTGACTTACAGTGAGTCCAGTGTGTCCCAGACTCATCCTGTAGTCATTTCCCCAGTGTCAGAATACATAATTGCCATAGACATACTTAGCAGCTGACAGAAACCCCATATTGGCTCCCTGACTGATAGAATGAGGACTAATATGGTGGGAAAAGACAAATAGAAGTAATAAGGGCCTCTACCTAGAAAAATAGTAAATCAGAAACAATATTGCATCTGTGGAAGAATTGCAGAGATTAGTGCCACCATAAAGGATTTGAAAAACACAGTTGGTGATTCCCGCCACATCCCCATTTAACTATTCCATTTGGTCTGTGCAGAAAAACAGATGGATCTTGGAGAATGACAGTGGATTATTAAAGCTTATCTAAGTGGTGGCTCCAATTGCAGCTGCTGTTCCAGATGTGGTTTCATTGAGCAAATTAACACATCTCCTGGTATATAATATACAGCCATTGACTTGGCAAATGCCATTTTTCTCTATTCCAGTCCACAAGGCCCACCAGAAGCAATTTGCCTTCAGCTGGCAAGGCCAGCAATATACCTTTACTGTCCTTCCTCAGGGATATATCAACTCGCCAGCTTTGTGTCACAATCACATTTGGAGATTCCTTGATCACTTTTTGCTTCTGCAAGATATCACGCTGGTCCCTTACAATGGTGACTTTATGTCGATTCGATCCGGTGAGCAAGAAGTAGCAAACACAATAGACTTATTGGTGAGACATGTACGTGCCGGAGAATGGGAAATAAATACCACTAAAATTTAGGGATCTTCTACTTCAGTAAAATTTCTAAGGGTACAGTAGTGTGGGGCTTGTTGATATATTCTTTCTAAGGTGAAAGATAAGTTGCTGCATTTGGCCCCTCCTACAACCAAGAAAGAGGCACAATGCCTAGTGGGCCTATTTGGATTTTGGAGGTAACACGTTCTTCATTTGGGCTTGTTATTCTGACTCATTTATCGAGTAACCCAAAAGGCCACCAGTTTTAGGTGGGGTCGAGAACATGAGAAGGTTCTACAATAGGTCCAGATTTCTGTGAAAACTGCTCTGCCTTTTGGGCCATAGACCCAGCAGATACAATGGTCCTTGAAGTGTCAGTGGCAGATAGGAATGCTGTTTGGAGTCTCTGGCAGACCCCCATAGGTGAATCACTGAGGAGGCTTCTAGGATTTTGGAGCAAGGCCCTACCATCTGCAGATAACTATTCTTCTTTTGAGAGAGCTCTTGGCCTGTCACTGAGCTTTGGTGGAGACTGAACATTTGACTTAGGTCATCAAATCACCCTGCGACCTGAACTGTCTGTCATGAACTGGGTTCTTCCTGACCCATCTAGCCATAGAATGCGGTGTGCATAGCCCCATACCATAATCAAATGGAAATGTTATGGTATATACGTGATTGGGCTAGAGCAGGTCCTGAAGCCACAAGTAAGTTACATGAGGAAGTGGCTCAAATTCCCATGGTCTCCACTCCTGCCACCCTGTCTTCTCTTCCTCGGCCTGCACCGATGGCCTCATGAAGAGTTTCCTATGATCAACTGATAGAGGAAGAGAAGAGTAGGGCTTTTTTTCACAGTTGGTTCTACATGATATGTAGGCAGCACTCAAGAGTGGACATCTGCAGCACTATAGCCAGTGTCTAGGACATTCCTGAAGGACAGCAGTGAAGGGTAATCTTCCCAGTGGGCAGAACTTTGAACAGTGCACGTGGTTGTTCATTTTGCATGGAAAAAGAAATGGCCAGATATGTGATTATATTCAGATTCATGGGCTTTAGCCAATGGTTTGGCTGGATGATCAAGGACTTGGAAGAAGCATGATTGGAAAATTGGTGACAATGAAATTTGGGGAAGAGTTATAAGGATGGATCTATCCAAGTGATCAGAAACTGTGAAGATATTTGTTTCCTATGTGAGTGCTCACCAACAGGTGACCTCAGCAGAGGAGGATTTTAATAATCAAGTGGATAGCGTGACCTGTTTTTTGGACACCACTCAGCCTCCTTCCCCAGCCACCCCTGTCATTGCCCAATGGGCCCATGAACAAAGTGTCCATGGTGGCAGGGATGGGTGTTATGCATGGGATCAACAACGTGGACTTGTACTCACTAAGGCTGACCTGGCTATGGCCACTGAAGAGTGCCCAGTCTGCCAGCAGCAGAGACTAAATCTGAGCCCTCGATAAGGCACCATTCCTCGGGGTGATCAGTCAGCTACCTGTTTGCAGGTTGATTATATAGGACCTCTTCCATCATGGAAAGGACAGAGGTTTGTCCTCACTGGAATAGACATTTGCTCCAGATATGGATTTGGCTATACTGCACTCAATGCTTGCACCATGACTACCATCCGTGTACTCATAGAATGCCTTATCCCCACCATTATGGTCTTCCACACAGCATTGCCTCTGACCAAGGCACTCACTTCACAGATAAAGAAGTGTGACAATGGCCTCATGCTCATGGGATTCACTGGCTTTATCATTTTCCCCATCATTTGGAAGCAGCTGGATTGACAGAACAGTGAAATGGCCTTTCGAAGTCACAATTACAATGTCAGCTATATGACAATACTTTGCAGGGCTGGGACAAAGTTCTCTAGAAGGCTTTGTATGCTCTGAATCACCATCCAATATATGGTACTGTTTCTCTCATAGTAAGGATTCATAGGTCCAGAAATCAAGGGAAGAAAATGGAAGTGGCACCCTCATCATCACCCCTAGTGATCCACTTGCAAACTTTTTGTTTCCTATTCCCCCAACATTATGTTCTGCTGGCCTAAATGTCTTAGTTCCAGAGGGAGGAACACTGCCACCAGGGGACACAACAATCCCATTAAACTGAAAGTCAAGATTGCCACCTGGACACTTTGGGCTTCTCCTACCTTTAAGTCAACAGTCTAAGAAGGGAGTTACGGTGTTGACTGGGGTGATTGACATGGACTCTCAAGATGAAATTAGTCTACTACTCCACAGTGGAGGTAAGGAAGAGTATGTGTGGAACATAGGAGATCCATTAGGACGTCACTTAGTATTATCATGCCCTTTGATTAAGGTCAATGGGAAACTACAATAGCCCAATCCAGGCAGAACTACAAATGATCCAGACCCTTCAGGAATGAAGGTTTGGGTTACGCCACCAGGAAAAAATCATGACTTGCGGGTGCTTGCTGAAGGCAAAGGGAATACAGAATGGGTGGTAGAAGAAGGTGGTAGAAGAAGGTAGTCATCAATACCAGCTACAACTATGTGACCAGTTGCAGAAAGGAGGACTATAGTTGTCATGAGTATTTCCTTCTTTTTTTGACAAAAACATGTTTGTGCACGTATACACTTGTACTAGGAAAATATCTTCATTTTATTTCCTTTCTCCTTTACCATGTGACATAAGGTTTATTGACTTCACTTCAGCATTCAAGTATTCTTAACTTTATTTAGTGGTATTTGTATTGGGGATTGGTGTGTTTCCAGTTGTATAAAGGATAGCTGTATTATGTTAGGCGTAATTATGACCTTATTATTGTCTTTATTTGAAGACGATGTATTATCTCAGGAAATGTGTATGCCTTCAAGTTGACAAAGGGTGGCCCTGTGATGGTTAATACTGTCTACTTGATTGGATTGAAGGATACTGAGCATTGATCCTGGATGTATCTATGAGAGTGTAGCCAAAGGAGATTAACATTTCAGTCAGTGGGCTGGGAAAGGCAGACCCACCCTTAATATGGGTGGGTGCAATCTAACCAGCTGCTAGCATGGCTGGAATATAAGCACACAGAAAAATGTGAAAAGGGAGACTGGCCTAGCCTCCCAGCCTACATCTTTCTCCTGTGCTGGATGCTTCCTGCCCTCAAACATCAGACTCCAAGTTCTTCAGTTTTGGAACTCGAAATGGATCTTCTTGCTCTTCAGCCTGCAGACAGTCTATTGTGGGACCTTGTGATTGTATGAGTTAATAATAAACTTCCCTTTGTGTACATATATATTCAATTAGTTCTGTCCCTCTAGATAACCCTAATACAGTAGCAAACAACCACTACCAGACACAATAGGGGCATGGTTACCAAAATGTAAAGCAGCCTTAGAAAGTCACAAGAATGGTGGCCAGGCATGGTGGCTCATGCCTGTAATCCTAGCACTTCGGGAGGCCGAGGCGGGTGGATTGCCTGAGTTTACGAGTTTGAGACCAGCGTGGGCAACACAGTCAAACCCCTTGTCTACTAAAATACAAAAAAAAAAAAAAAAAAAAAAAAATTAGGCAGGTGTGGTGGTATGCGCCTGTAGTCCCAGCTACTCTGGAGGCTGAGTCAGAAGAATTTCTTGAACCCGGGAGGCAGAGGTTGCAATGAACTGAGGTCATGTCCAGCCTGGGTGACAGAGCAAGACTCCATCTCCAAAAAAAAAAAAAAAAAAAAAAAGAAAGTCATAAGAATGGTTTGTTTCAACTACTACTTCTGGTGGTAGTCAATGTAACTTGGAAGTGTAAGAGATCAGCAATCTCCTGAAACATTATTTGACTTATTTATGAGAAAAAATATTATTTACCTATTGTGAACAGAAGTCTGACCTACCATAATTTTTATGTACATTAGAATGTACGTAAAATTATCAACTACGATTAGTATAAACAAGATCAGGATTGAGCAGCATCTGATGGCACAAGTAAGTTTCATAAGAAAGTTAATTCATGAGCAACTTAAATTCTTCAACAAGTTAATAATTCCATAGTCAACTCCTCCTACAGTTGTCCCTCATCTTAAATCCATACTTCTAACATTAAGTTTCTTAAAACTCTTTGATGAATGAATAAAAAGCACAGCCTTAGTTTACTGGTAGATTTAAACCCTGTGCTTGCATGAGTTGAATGTGAATGATGTGGCATTACAGCATTGCCCAGGGTGGATTGAAAACACTTGAGGGAAAATTAATCTCGCCAGTGGACAGATATCTGTGAAATTCACTTAGTGGTTCCCATTGTCCAAAAAGAAAGATGACAAGAGCTATGGCTGACCCAAAGGAAGTAGCCAAACCTTTGAGGGAAGTTCAGGGAAAAAAATAAACTTGTATAATTGTTGATAAAGAGATCTGGGAATGGTATGTGTATAGACACCTGAAAATGAGATACAAGAGTCCAGATATTTGTGAATATGTGAATATTCATGGTTGCAACAAATATAGCCACTGAACAGGAGTCTGCCATTAATTCAGTGGACAAAACAACCCATTCCCTAACCCTTATTCAATAAGCCTTACAAGCAATGGGGGCAAGAGCTAGGTGTGGTGGCACACACCTGCAGTCCCATTTACTCAGGAGAAAATGAAAAAAATAAAAAGAACCAATGAGAGCAGGATGAAGTTAGTACATGACACAACCAAGGGCATTTCCTTACTTACCAATATAAAAGATTAACAGTAACCTGGTGATGTAACTGCTTTCCTTGAGAACAAGCTAGCCACCTGGCGGCAGACTGATTATAGTGCATATTTTCCATCATGGAAGGGTAGCAGTTGGCCCCAATTAGAATAGATAGTTAATTTTAATCTGGATTTTTATTTCTTGCTTGATATGCTCTGCCAGCAATAACATCTGTGGTTTAGAGAGCACCTTATTTACTCCCTAGAATATTACATGGAATCACCACTTACCAATTAGTTTCTTTTACAGAGTAAAGAAATGTAATGGTGCTCATCTTCATGAAATTTGATGGTCTTACCATACCCCTATCACCCTGAAGCAGTTGGCTTCATATGGCATTGGAACAGCTATAGGGATAACTACAAAGCTAGTCCTGCCTGAGAAAACACCATGGAAAGTTTGTGTGCTGTTTATAAAGATAAGTTATATATGTATCTATCTATCATTTATCTATCTATCTCTCTCTCTCTACCTATCTATGCATATATAAAATATCTTTATGTTTATATATGTGTGTATACGTGTGTGTGTGTGTATATATATAAAGAGGGAGAGAGAGAAATACATATCTCTACCTATCATCTATACATTTAGCCATAGGTCTACAAAATAAGGGGTAAAATGTGAAGTATTTTTTTTCTCATTATTACTCCTAATTATCCACTAAAAAAAGTTGGTTTAGAGATTTTATTTCTCAAAGGAGGAAATATTTCATCAGAGGACAAAACACAGTTTTTCATTAAGCTGGAAACAGAAACTGCCTCCTTGCCACTTTGGGCTACACATTCTACTGAACCTCAAATAATGAGGTTGCTCTATTGTCTTGATGATTGAACCTAATTGTCAAGCAGTAAGTAGGTCACCATCATATAATAGAAGCAAGAGTTAGTAGGTAACAAATTCAGGGAGAGTCTCTGAGTTGCTTCTTAGCACTCCCATGACCAGTAGTTAAAGATAATGGCAAGCTACAACAACTCAAAATAGTCAGAAACACTAATAGCATAAGTATTTCAGGAAGAAAAAAATGTGTTTTCTGATAAGTTAAAGACCTGTTAGCAAATTAGGGGCTGGCTGAAGACCAGGGGAAAACAAAAGTAGGAATACAAGACAGAGATAACACCAACTTCCAATAAGGGCATGAAAATACAGTTGAGAACTACTGTAGTTATGCATGCATTGATTGCTTTGATTGCTTTTATATGTACATATTGGTTAATATATTAATTATATATGTAATTTTTGCACATATTAGTAATATACTGCATTACTTATTAAACATACTTTACATAGATATATTTTATTAGTATATTAAGTACAAATATTATTAGTATTGTCATGTTACTACATACATATATTATCATTTGTAATACATATAAATGTATTAATAATCAATTATATATTTGCTTACATGAATATTAATAATTCCCAGGACTGTTATATAAGTTTATAATAGCTAATTGGTGGGAGGCAGGGAATATACTCTTGTTCTGAATAACATAAATAATTACATTAAACATTAAATTTATAAATCACAATTTAAGTAACAAACTATTCTGTATCACGTAAAAACAAGTAGTCACATAAAATCACAGATTATATAGGTATTTTATCTTTGTGTTTTTCAATAATAATTATTAAAAAATAAATGTAAATATTCCATTTCCTTTTCCATTTTGTTTTATGCATTAATAATGATCAAATAGGAAATAAACAGAGAGGTATAACATCCTATTTGGCACTTTTGTCCATAAGGTATGGTGAACCATTTTAGATATTAGAAGTCAGGCATTATAAAACTCTTAAAAAGAGAGCATAATGTACATTCTTAAATCTGTTAATCAGAATGACAGAGAGTCAGGTTTTAGATACCTGAATCCAATCATATGAAAATAAATCTACTGGGATGTTAAGTTTACTAAGAACATGATGATTCTGTCCCTTATTTGTGAACATTCTATCAATCTTCCTTTTTATTTTTTCTCCTTGTTGTGTTTCTAGTCAATGCCTTTATTTATTTATTTTTACTTTGGTTTGGTTTAAATATACTTGTACTATTTCCATTAAGATCTTGGGTTTGGGATTCTACTTAAATATTGGTGTCAATATTATCTTAAAAACATATTTCATGGTTTAATGTATATTTAGAAATAAATGTTTATTAAAGCACTAATATAAAATTACAGATGTATTTGCAGTGAAAATGTCATTGGCTGGAAAATAGCAATTAGCTTGAAATAATAATTTGAATACTGTTGGATTCCTTAGTTTTTGAAATTAATTCGAATTTCCCTTACTAATGCCTTTGAAATTCATTTCCTAGCATAATCACCTGTGTTCTCTGCTTTAAAAAATTTGCTTGACTATTACTTATCTTATGATTAGTACTTGTACTCTAATTTTCTTTGCCAAAGTGATTGAACAAGAGACCTAACTCAATACTTTTAATGCATGTCCCTTCAATTTCAGAAGCTGAGCTCAGCTTACATTTATTTAGTACTTTATATGTAATTGGCACTGAGACAGATATTGTACTGAAGTGTGGATGCCCAAAGATGAAAACATAATCTTTCTGCTATATGAGACACTTAAAATAATGATGAGATTACCTAAGGAAAAGGATGTAGAATAAGGAAAGGAGCTGTTTTGCAGCAGAATTCTGTGGGATGCTAAAGAGCAAATAAGCATGTAAAACTATTAACATTTTAAGCACTAATAGTGAAAAAATCAGTGTTCCTTATGTCAAAATGAGCTGAGAGAAAAAGAATCACCAGATATTTGAATTGGCATTCACAAAACAGTGCTCCTTAAAGAAAAACTTGTTTCCTTAAAAATAAAAGGGAATATTGAATGCCAATCACTGTTAATGAAAAGAAAGACTCAAACTTAGAATAAATAAATAATTTTCTGAATCTCAAAGTTAAAATTAAACAAATATAACATAGGTAACCACAGTGGGAAGATAAATAAAATATATAAGAACTTTTGGCTACAATGAAGATAGATTCAGAATTCCATCCTTAATTTTCTTCTACAACACTGATTTTTAATAATTATTAATAGATAGGAACACAAATTCCACTATCCAAGGAAAAGAAATGTGGCTCAAAATACATACAAATAAGTGACGGTATGTTATCTGTTTAGTAACTCTTTATTGTATTAATAATTCCATAAAATTCAAGAAAACACTCCTTAAGATAAATATCTTGTAAAAAAACATTTTATTGTGTTTCTTAAAAAGTCTCAAGATTTTAAATACCAGTCATGATATAATATCTTCTATTGGATTAAGCATCTCTAAAAAAAATCCAAAAATACTCACATAGCAAAGAACTGATATGGTTCTTCTTATGCTGAGATATAACTATTCCAGGCACCTGATAGTGTAGTATTTAATTCTTACAAAGAAGGTGTTCTTTTTGTCTTTTTTTTTTCTTTTTTATATTTTCTTTTTTAAAATTATACTTTAAGTTCTGGGATACATGTGCAGAACGTGCAGGTTTGTTACATAGGTAAACATGTACCTTGGTGGTTTGCAGCTCCCATCAACCCATCACCTACATTAGATATTTCTCCTAATGTTATCCCTCCCCTAGTCCCCCATCCACTGACAGGACCAGTGTGTGATGTTCCCCTCCCTGTTTCCATGTTTTCTCATTCTTCAACTCCCACTTATGTGTGAGAACATATGGTGTTTGATTTTCTGCTCCTTTGTTAGTTTGCTGAGAATGACAGTTTCCAGCTTCATCCATGTCCCTGCAAAGGACATAAACTCATCCTTTTTCATGAAAGCAGAGTATTCCATGGTGTATATGTGCCACATTTTCTTAATCCAGTCTATCATTGATGGACATTTTGGTTGGTTCCAAGCCTTTGCTATTGAGAATACTGCTGCAATAAACATATGTGTACATGTGTCTTTACAGTAGAATGATTTATAATCCTCTGGGTATATACCCAATAACAGGATTGCTGAGGCAAGTGGTATTTCTGGTTCTAGATCCTTGAGGAATCACCCATTGTCTTCCACAATGGTTGAACTAATTTAGATTCCCACCAACAGTGTAAAAGCATTCCTATTTCTCCACATCCTCTCCAGCATTTGTTGTTTCCTGACATTTTAATGATCGCCATTCTAACTGACATGATTGTGTTGGGAAAACTGGCTAGCCATATGTAGAAAACTGAAACTGGACCCCTTCCTTACACTTATACAAAAATTAACCCAAGATGGATTAAAAACTTAAACCTAAGACCTAAAACCATAAGCACTGTAGAAGAAAACCTAGGCAATACCATTCAGGACGCAGGAATGGGCAAATACTTCATGACTAAAACATCAAAAAGCAATGGCAACAAAGCCAAAATTGACAAATAGGTCCTAATTAAACTAAAGAGCTTCTGCACAGCAAAATAAACTATCATCAGACTGAACAGGCAACCTACAGAATGGGAGAAAATTTTTGCAATCTATCCATCTGACAAAGGGCTAATATCAAGAATCTACAAGGAACTTAAACAAGTTTACAAGAAAAAAACAAACAACCCCATCAAAAAGTAGGCAAAGGATATAAACTTCTCAAAAGAAGACATTTATGTGGCTGACAAATATATGAAAAAAAACTCATCATCACTGGTCATTAGATAAATGCAAATCAAAACCACAGTAGGAAGGTCTTCATTTTGTGTTGAAGAAACTCAGACTTAGAGAATCTTAAAAACTACAGATGCTTTTTCCAATGTGGTCGACTAATATACATTCTTTTCAAGTACTTAGGAAACATTTTCCAAAATAAAGTATATAGTGGGCCATAAAAAAAGTTTCAACAGATATCAAATTATTAAAATGGTATAAAATATTATCTAACCTCAGTGAAATTTAGTTAGAAAGAAATACAGAAAATACCAGAAAATATACAAAGTTTGGAGATTCACATAACAATGTTAAAATACCCCGTAACTCAAGAAAATGTCTCAATAAAAATTAAAATATCTAGAAATAAGTAATAATATACAAATAATAATATTAATAATAATGTGACATATTACACAAAATTTGTCATATATGGAATCCATAAACTACAAGGCTTGGAGAAAAATTTAAACTTTAAAAGCATAAACTAAAAATTAGTTACCCAAATATGTGGGATAATATCATTGACTTTCTACCTCCCGCATCTAGTTGTACCATTTACCACCCTCAGAAAAATATTTCGATTTGTCTACTTTTTCACCAACAAAAAGAAGAAATGTAACTCATCCAGTTGTCATTAGGAAATTTATGGTGTATATTCTGTTGCATTAGGCAAAGTACTAAAACTCTCACAAAGTAGCTGTGAACATTTACAATACATATAACTCAGATAAATAAAAATATGTATTGCAGTTACATCTTCGCTTTTATTAACTTCATGAAGTAACAGCAAAAATTAGGAACCATATAGTAAACACCTCAAGTTAACTCACAAAGGTAATCTTTACTCCCAAATATGTTGCAAAGCTTTCTCCCTAAATAAATATTAAGAGGTGTTGAATTTTTTCAGAAGTATAATAATCTTCTTTATAGTCTCTCAGATGTAGAATTATCAATAGTTAATTTAAATGTGATTATTTATAATTGTCCTTTACTCCTCATATGTATCTTAATTTGTTTTAAACATTCTACTGTAAACTAATCAACATGCATTTTGTGAGACAATTTTTCTAAATATACAATCATGTCATCTGCAAACAGGGACATATTTCAGTTCCCACCTAACTGAGAAAAGCAGGATGTGGTGAGAGAGGGCATCCTAGTTTTTTTCAATTTTACATATCAGGTAAATAAGAGGTTTTTAGCATAATGAAGGGCTGTTGACTTAAAAGCCTTTTCTGCATTTATTGTGAGAAATCATGTGGTTATAATCTTTGCTGTTTACAATTTGCTGGGATTGCTTTATTGTCAATGATTGGACAGCCTTGCATCCCAGGTGAGCCCAGCATTTACCTCTGGTAGAATTCTGTGTGAATCCATCTGGTCCTGGACTTTTTTGGTTGGTAGGCTATTAATTATTGCCTTTCTTTCAGTAGCCTGCTATTGAAAAGTCTTGCTTTGGTCTGTCAAGTCTTTGTTGATCTTTTCAAAAAAACTAACTCCTGGATTCATCCTATCATTTCAGTTCTGCTCTGATCTTAGTTATTTCTTGCCTTCTGCTAGCTTTCGAATGTGTCTGCTCTGCTTCTCTAGTTTCTTTAATTTTTTAGAATCCTTTCCTGCTTTCATATCAGATTGAAATGTTGTATCTTTGTTCTCCATTCGTTTCAGAATTTGCCTACATATCAGAAATAAGTTCTAGTTTGAAAGTGGCTGTTATAATTTCTGTTCTTGTTCCATTTTGAGGAGTCCTGAAAAAGAATGTATATTCTTTGGTTTTGTGATTTTGCTCATCATTTCTTCTACAACAACAGGCACAATATTTGGATAATACACAATTGTCAAACACTGTTAATGAAATACATTGTGAATACAGAAAATGCAAAATATATTAGCAATATTTCAAAGCAATTAACCGAAAAGCAACCCCTTTTGTAAATCTTCCTCCATCCCTAAAAGCCTTGTCTGCCTCTCTGTGCGTGAGATGCGTGCATTTGCAGTTTTTGTCTGTGGTTCTGTTTAATTGGGCATGTCCATTTACATTTAAGGTTAAGATTGTTATGCCTTGATCACAACCAAAGTACGTCCATTATGTCATTACCCCAGCCATTCAGAACTGATTTATATGGATAACTGACATCAGATTCCTGGTAATGAAATGAAGACAGAGAAAGAGGTATGGATTGATAAAGTCTTATATTACAGTGCAATTTTGTTTAATAATGGGGTCTATCACTAACCCTCATTAAACATTTAAATCATTGGGTAAGTGTTGAATAGTCTTGCCTACATCAATGATAGGGACCCATGGAGGAAATTATGTTAGTTTATCTTACAACTGGGAAAGGAAAAATCTTCCAAAATGTCTTTTGGGATGCCATGGTGCTGTGCTAGTACCCTTCCCCTGTGCTTCCCAGTAAGGTGGGTAGCTCTGTGGGTACCACTCCCCAGTCCTGAGTCCCCCCCTGCTTAAGCGCATTTTGGGTTGAGGCCTAGTTACCCAATTTTCCAGATCTTTGTGTTTGTGTCCATTACCCTGGAACTAGTTTCCTTACCCCTTGTGAAAATGCCTCGCCTCTGCAGCTCTCGCTGGTTGAGGGGGTCTGAAATCACCGGTAGATAAAATCCTCTGAATAGAAAATACACAACTAAATGATGCCAAGCCTTTAGTACATGAAGCAGTTCTTGATGTGGGATAAACATGGTCACTAAAGAGAAACAACAAAAAATTCAAGGAGCATTAACATCCTGGAGCACACTTGCCAACATTGGCTACACAGGCCTTTTCATCAAAATTGGATTTTCTAGTCACTTTCATTCACTACCCTAAAATTGTCTTTTTTTTAAAAAAAATGAATTCAAAATAATTTGAAAAATTATAGTTTGAAAAATGTCACTTGAATTTAGGCTAAACACTAATTTTGTCCAAAAAGTATATGAGAAAAATTTCATGAATATCAAATTGTTCACTGGTATTTATAATTCATTCACTCCTAAACTATGGGAGTTTGCTTCAGAAATGATTTACTAAGATTCTCCAGCTTATAGTGAACTTCCATATATCTTTCTTATTATCAGCTCAATTAGATACTGCTGAAAGTTAGCGACTATTAGGGCACGATTGCTTATACATTGCCTCTACTGTCAATAATGCGTTTTTGAATATAGTTCAGATTCTGATCATAGATTTTCCTCCATTACCAAACTATGCCCTTCTGTGTTGTTTAAAGTTGACAGCTGAAAAGACTTACATAACGGTACGTCAGATTCATCTGGGTTTTAATCCAAGAATTACAAATTAATAATGGATTTCACAGAGCAGAAACTAAAATATGAAGAAAAAAAATTTCAGAAACCCCTCATATTTTCTTCTTAAACATTCATTACCATTAAGTATTCCTCTTTGCATTAAAAATAATTCAATAGAATGCCAATGTGAGGTTTTCAATATTTTATTACTCCTTCCTTTTCTCTGATTTCTTCTCCCTTTGAAGATAAAAGAGGTATTTTAATTAGGATGCAATGGGAATAAATTCAGAATTAGCATATGTTGGTGTTCAATAAATGCAGTTTTAATTATAACCTTTTCCTGTTTGTTTCAAAGATTCAGGAAAAAAGCACATCAGAGACAAAAGAAATATTTCTTAACATATTATATTTAATGATATATTGCCAGAAACTTCAGGCAATATATCATTAATGTGGGTACACACATTTTTTTAAATTCTAAAAGCCGACTTAAATTTCTGGATGAGGAGGAAATCCAAAGAATATATAGAAGTTGCCTCATTGCTCTGTACATACTAGAGGGCATGTTTCCGTACCTGAGAATTTTCAGAACTACACTAAAAAATATTCTGTTTCATGAAACGGTCCTGGAATCTGTCAGTGTCCCAGGCTCACTCCATGGTAGAGATAACCAGAGCCAGCAAGGGGATTTATAGATCTCAAACTACAATGGACTCTGTTTAACTGACGACTTGTATTTTTTTGTCTGCAGATTATCTGAGTGTCAAGATATAGAAGATCCTTTTCTCAGGCAACACACACAAATAAATAAAATGAGTTCAAGCATTCTTAAAATTTTTATAATAAATTACAGAAGACTTTTCTTAATTTTGTAAGAAAGAATTAAGGTTAATATCTGCAGGAGTGTACCTGTCTACTGGGTTATATATTTCTTATTATGTCAAACTAGCATTTCAGATCAATTACCTCTGGATATTTATATACAGAAAATTATACTACATTTTGGGAGGCTGAGGCAGGAGGATTGCTTGAGGTCAGGAGTTCTAGACCAACCTGAGCAACATAGCAAAACTTCATCTTTATAAAAATTAAAAAAAAATAAAAAATTAGCTGGGTGTACTAACGTGCACCTGTAGTCTCAGTTACTTGGGAGGCTGAGCTGGGAGGATCACTTGAGCTCAGGCATTCAAGGCTGTAGTAAGTTCTAACCACCATGGCACTCCATGCTGGGCAACAGAGTGAGACCTCTTGTCTCTAAAAATATTATTAATTAACTAATAAGAAAACTATTCTAATTAGATATATTGTCTAAATTTCAAAATAGTTGCAAATATCTAGAATTTTCTGTTTTATTTCCCACTTAATTTTAATTGTCTTACATTGGGCTCCAAATAACTTTATGGTGGTCATCTTGGATTTTGTTACTGATCAGAGAAATTGCAGGCCATTTAAGCAATATTAGTACACAGTTTTAATGATATGGCAAATTAAATTGAACAACACTTTAAACTGATTACATTATATTAAAAACTATAGAACCAATTTCATTTTCTGTAGACCTACTGAGGAAAATAATTTAATTTTATATGTATGAAGTCATAAAAAATCAATATCTTACTATATGATTCAATGAATTTACCAATGATTTCAGTTTCTAACTGTGTTCATGCATTAGGTGATTGTGTTTGGGAATCTATTTGGCATAGAGATAACATCATTAGATATGCTTTCTAGATTTCCTGGTTTGGTAACGGATCAACAAAGTGACCAAAATGCCATATATTTGCAAATAAAATTGGAGGAAAAAGAAACAAATGCAGCACTAATAAAAGAATAAAAAAAAAAAGTTTAGAAAAAAATTTAGTAGATATAAATAATCAATTAAATTCAGTCTTGCCAAAGATTCTTAAGACATTATATATTCTTTAAGAGCTACAGAAGTTGATACTTTATATAAGTTAAACTGAACTACTAATTTTCCAGGTTTTATCCACCTAAAATTAAGGTCCATCTATAGAACTATCCCAAATCTTGTTTATCATGATCATGATATATTAAAAAATGTAAATACATTTTTTGATTGCAGGTAGAAAGGTACATATAGAATATGTCTTTACACATAAGCCATTATGTTGCCTCAGAGAGACTTGAATATGTTCAATTTTGTGAAAAGGAAAGTTTACAGCATTGTGGAAGATATTTACCTTTCTAGACCACTTTTTTCTTTACTACATGGTATCATTAGCCAAAAGCAATCTGATATTTACACAGAAAAATTGAAGTAGAAGAGATGGTGAAAGTGAGTCTGACCTACACCAGAAAAAGGCCATTGTAGCTGACACCTTGAACATTTATTAACTTCCACTAGCCAGTGCTATGTAAACACCAAGACGAGAATAAGGCCCATATATCATTCTTCAATAATTTGATGACTTATTTGATATATTGAGTAACTGCTAATTTTGTTTTAGAAAGAAACATGGTCAGAAAAAAGAGGCCTGTCCTAAACATGTTTATTCATTACATACAACACAAATCAATTCTGCTTCTCTTGCATTGTGTCAAAATGAAGATGAGTGTCATTTCAATGATCATCATTGGTTCAAAATCAAATATGGAGGGTAAATCAGAATATGTTCTAAGTTAGCCCTGGATCCATTGTTGTTCAACCATTTACATCATTGGATTCTATAATAAAATAGCAGGTATATTAAATAAGTTTATACGTGATAATGATTGAGAGGAATAAATAAGACCTTGAGGGAGAAAGTAAAAAATAGCCTTGATAATTAAAATAAAAAAGGCAACTTATTTCTGAATGTTGAGAGAGAGAGACAGAGAGAAGTCTTTATTGTCTTTTATTAATTTGAATGTTTTATGACAGTAAGAAGTAACTAAATTAATTAGAAACAAACAACTGATCAGAAGAAACTTTAATTTGGGGATTTATTGGTAGTGCCATAGTCACAATTATTATCCTTTTATTAGCAATGGAATTTATGTGGTTAATTAGATATTAAATACAAGATCTATAGCTCAAATATATTTGACTTCTCTATGGTTTATTCCTAAGATTTTGGATAGACCATCATTATAGAATTTATCACATTGTATTGTGCACATTTATTTCTACCATTCTTCAGCAGGTTGTAGGAGTTTACATAGTCCTTAAGGAAAGGATTGATTTCTATATATTAAATCATAAGATAGAAGCTCTCATTGTAGAAAAGTTTTAAAGAAATGACATGGAAATTAGTTTCTGTCATTTCTCTATGACTTAGTTTGGCATCATCCTTCTCTGACTTTCTAATAACATAGAATGCCTGAGACATGACAGAAAATAGCAACTGATTACTGTGACAATAAGCCATAATGCAGACTATGGTGAGAAATGGAGAGTGGTGGTAATCTTTGTTATTTACACAGCACACTCCCTTTCTAGGAGGTTAGATAAGCACTGTCATTATGTAACATTAAAACTGGTTGTTTCCTTTTAAAAATAAGTAGCTAAAATAAGGACATGGTAGTTTCTTATTTTGAAAACTTAGAAAGTACTACTTTATATAGTAAAAGTGATGTGTGAATTGTGAACTGTGCCCCTTACAAGACAGAAAAAGACAAAACATTACTGTAATATTCACTTTGTCCTACCACAAAACCATATGAAATCTGTTGTAAATGTTTTACTGTATTTTATGTTTACAATGCTGGACATTTGCAGATGGTTATATTGTGATTCTGTTCTTGATGTTAAAAATTACTAAACTGTTAAATTTAAGAAAAGACCGATTGCTAATAAAATACAATCTCAATACTTTGAAATGCTACTTTTTATGTAAGACATTTGCATTTTGTCACTGGTAAACATTCAAATGATTTTAATCAATGCTCTTTTTTTCTTAATGAGGTCAGCATATTGCTTATTTTTAAAAAAATAAAAATAAATAATTACAATATTAAAAAATATGCTATTTTTCCAAGTTTACTAGGATAGTTTTCTAACAAAGTTGTTGTCATTCCAACACGCAATGCTTTCTAGCAAAGTTGATCTTGCCTTTCAAAAAGTCATCTCAATTCCTTGCCAATTAGTTTATTTATTGACATCAGAATGTATCTAATATCCTCTTCCTTTCTCAGACTTTCCCAGAAAACTTGAATTGCCCTGAATCAGATGAATTAAAAAATAGAATATTTTCTCTAAGTGTCAACATTTATAACTCTGACACATAGTCCTAAGAACATTCCTTAGCATGCTTGTTTCTTACTGAAGCCTAAGCTATGTAAGGTAACACATAAATACTGAAGTAACAATGGTTCAACACCATAAAATAATATTCCTCAATTGGATTATAGATTGGTTAGTCTACTGGTCTGCTTTCCTCCAACGTTAGAACAAGGTTGCTGCCACCTTAATTTTACACTACTTGGTCTATGTGGTTTTCAAAGCCTCAGGAGTAAGTGGAATTGATTACAATGTTACGCTAGACGTTTGAAGAGAAAGAGCTGAAAGTCACTGACATGACTTTCTTCACCTTCCACTGACTATAGGTCAACCAATGACCTCTGACCTAACTACAAAGGGAAATTGAAAATAAAACCTTTCTGTGTGGGAACACAAGAAACAGAAATATCTTATTAGAGATAGGATGTTGTTGCTGATCTGTCTGTGAAGAAGCAGACATCTGACTAGTAGAGAGTAATTAACTTCTCAGTATCTGTATAGGTAATATGATGATTTTTAGAATAACTTTAGAAAATCATAAATAGAATTAGGGTAAAAAATGGTCAAAGTACATACCTTTGAATGCTATTAATTCAAAAAATAAATAATAATGCATGAAAAGGAAATGAATTGATATTAATTGAGTAAACACTGAACATGAAGAAATTTACTAAAATTTCTGCACAGCTAGCTTTGTGAAAATAATCACATAATTTTTTAATGTGTATTATGATTTATATATATAAATTTATATATTTGGACAATGCAATATTTAATTTATCTTTTCATTTTAAGGCTTTGTAGTCCTTCAGCAACATCATAAATTTTTTTTTATTTTTGTCTTCCAAAATGTATAAATCATTATTTTATATAGTAAGTAGCACTGAACAGAATACAGAGAATTAGTCTTGCTCTATAGTCGAAGTTGGTGAAAATAGTTGCATAAGGAGTATAATAAATGTTCTTTTCATGACCTAATACATATAAATATCTATATAAAATTATTTAAAACAGCAGAAAAATTTTATGAAAATATTTTTTCAATCTATGTTATCTCTAAACACTAAATTGTAAATACTAACAATTAACAAATTGAAGAGAGAAAACCACAGAATGGGAGAAAATACTTGTAAACTATCCATCTGACAGGGGATTCATAATCAGAATATATAAGGAGCTCAAACAACTCCAAAGGAAAAAAATCCAATAATTCAATTAAAAATGGGCAAAAGAACTGAGCAGACATTTTTCAAAAGAAGACATACAAATGACGAACAGATATGTGGAAAGGTATTCAACATCAGTGATCATCAGAGAATGCAAATCAAAACTAAAATGAGATATTATCTCATCCCAATTAAAATCACTTTACTCAAAAGATGGACGATTATGAATGCTGGTGAAGATGTGGAGAAAAGGGTACCCTTATACATTATTGGCGGGAAAACATATTAGTACAGCTACTATGAAGAACAGCATGGAGAAAACTAAAAGCAGATTACCAGATGACCCAGCAGTCTTACTGCTAGAAATATACTCCAAATAAAGGAAATCAGTATATCAAAGAGATATCAACACTCCCGTGTATATTGAAGCACTATTCACAGTAGCCAAGATTTGCAAGCAACATAAGTGCCCATCAAAAGATGACTGGATAAAGAAGATGTGGTACATATCTACAATGAATACTACTCAGCTATAAAAAACATCCTGACATTTGCAACAACGTGGAAGGAACATTATGTTAAGAAAAAAAAAAAAAAGCCAGAAACGAAAGGAAAAATTATGCATGCTTTTACTTATGGAGCGAAAAATGAAATGAATTCAACTCATGGAGACAGAGAGTAGAATGATGGTTACCAGAAGCTGGGAAGGGTAGTGGGATGAAGAAAAGGGGATACTTAATTGATTAAAAAATATATAGTTATATAAAGCAAATAAGATCTACTATTTGATAGCACAACAGGGTGGTTCCAGTCAATGAAAATTTATTGTACATTTAAAAATAACTAACAGTATAACTGGAAGGTTTGTAACACAAAGAAATGATACGTGTTTGAGGTGACAGATACCCTCATGTATCCTGATATGATTATTATGTGTTGTATGGCTGTATCCAAGTATTTCATGTACCTTATAAGTATATACACATACTATATACCCATAAAATTTAAAATAATTTTTAAAATTGTTAATATTGCTGTTTAAAAACGTTATGTATTTTACACTCTACATTTTTGCAGAAAAATTGTTAGCATTTACTATAATGACATAACAGAAATAACATTTTAGTAAATCTCAGTCTAAGACCATGTTACAATGCTATAAACCATTTAATAATTTTCACTTGTATAAAAGGATCCCAAAGTAATATTATTTCACAGTACATGGCTTTAAGAAAAATTTTACAAAGGGTAAAAGTAATGTTTTGCATAGAAAACATTACAGTTATCCTCACTAAAATGTTTCTAAAAGGTAAGCTATAAAGTAACATTGCAGTTTATACTGTATGTACATTTATCAGCTACAGAGTGATATAAGAAACAATAAGGATGTACGATGTATAAAATGTAACCATTGTTTTCCAAAAATGTTTAACATCAAGTATTCACTGTTAGTAATAAAACAATAAAGCTATGAGATAGAAAAATAAAGTGATAGACATGAGCTATACTTATTGTACTGAATGACCGGATAGCAACTCAGCACCATCATCACTTCCTTTCAATGCTGAAAACTTGGTTTTCCAAAATTTATCTGGGTGCCTTGCTCCAGCTTAGATTTTTGCCAAGGACAGGAATGTGTGTGAGATTTAGAAAGCAAAGACAAATAGATATCATTATTCTTTGGAAGTAGTTTCACCAGAGAAACTGGCAAATAGGAGATTCAAAGAGTTTTCCAAACAGTCTTTGATGAACCACCCTTTACATTACTGTAGAATGACATAGTTTCTGGAAGATTCTTAGGGAATTCTGATGATTTCAGCAACTTCCAGGCAAGCTTTGGCAACCACTTTTTCTTCAGTATGTCATGCTCAGATCTTCAGAGAATCAAAAATTCTAACATTGGTGGCAATTCCTTTGACTTTAAATGGCAGCTTCTTTTTCCTCCAATATACTTGCTTTACAAGAACAGTTTAAGCTTAATGTAGACCTAGGCAGTTAAACCTATGTTAATATTTTAAAGCCAGAATATTTAGAGTAGAAGTGGTATTTAGAAGATTGGTCCACCCAAGTTCTGACAGCACAAGTAAGTAGCATAAAAGCAATGGTTCATACCTATTTTTGGTTTATTACAGCCTCTTCTTCAACATGTAGTTAGGACTTCATGTGAAGTTTCCTATAACCTGTTCACTGAGGAAGAAATGATTTGGGCATGGATTACATGATGACCTGAAACTACATGATAATGGATAGCAGCAGCATTAGGATTTGACATGGATATAACCTGTTGTCAATTTGACATCACAAGCACTCCCTTCTTAGTTTCTTACTATGTTTACTAATGCCAGCTTCCCATTTATAGGCTAGAGTTTGCCAGTTATAGAAATCTGTGCAATGTTGAGAAGGCAAAAGTGAAGCCAAAGCCCTTATATTCCACAGGCGGTTGCTACTAGATGTGTAGGCAGATTTGAAATTTTCTGTGATTTTCCTTCAATCTGAAAACCACCTACTTTACCACTGCAGACTGAGAATGATGCTGGGAGCCATTCCAACAAACCCATGAAATTTAGCAGCTTTGAAAAAAAGGTACTAATATATACTCTCAAGGTTTTATGTTGCAGTCAGATTCATTTACCTCCACTCCCATAGTTGTTTCTCAAAGTGGTGTAATTCACTAATATGTATCAAATTTTAATAAGAGAATAGAGAAACTTTTGCTTGCTATCAGCTGACCTAGTCATGGAATTCATGTAAGCCTTTCTTGGGAAGTGATATTTAAGCTGATATCAGAACTATAAGTAGATGATATATCATCCAACCAAATATATAGCTTTACTTATAGTTTCAGTTATATAAAATCCTTCAAGTGAAATAATTAAATATTTTCTTTTCTTTATCTTTAATGTTGAACTGTCTATTTTACAATTATGTGTGACAGTCTATAAGCATAGTACTTACAGAAAAAAGCACCAAAAATGAAAACATGAAGAAATTAGCCTGTCAGTTATTCTGCACCTTTGCTTTTAATATACATTGAAACTGATTGTATGTATACAAATTTTGTGAAAAATTATTCTCCTATATATATGACTGTTGTATAACGTTTTATTCATTTAATATATCACTATAACACGAAATGTTCATAATTTTCTAAAGATTTCAAATTTTTTCCCATCTTTAAATAATGCATTTACTAGACACTGTGTTGCTGCTCTAGAGGACCAGTAGTATAGCACACAGAAGCCAATACAGCTCGGCAACCTCTCCCTCCAGGGAAAGAGAAGAGTGAATCATGCATCCAGTGTTCTGGTTATTCAAGATTGTTGCCGGAGGGACTGCTTTCTCTCTAGTTTGGCTCAGAGTAATTATGAAACCTGGCATATTCTAGTTGCCTGAGGGCCTCTGTGAACAAAAAATAGAGCTGGGAGGCAGGCTGTTGCCTTGTGGAATCCATGATGCAAAATATAGATAACAGAGAGAGGAAGAGATTATAAGCTTCTGGAAAAAAAAAAAAAAAGCAACTGGAACATTCCTTTAAATAGAAATCTACATAAACAAGTCTAGTGAAGATACATTAAAAAAAGGGGGGAAAAAAAAAAAAAAAGACTTGAGAAGCCACATGAATCTGTAGCCAGGGTAATTAGTGAAAGTCTTTCCCTGCATAAAGTTAATTGGTAAAGACTGGGTAAATTGGTTCTTTTTTTCAGATGTATGAATAACTTATAAAATTGTAAGTAACATCAGGAAACAAGGAAAACTGAATGAATCAAAAACAAACAAACAAACAAATCTCTTGAAAATGACTCTAAAAAAAGAGAGGTTTATGAATTATCTAATTAAAAATTCAAAATATTTATTATAAACATATGCAAAGACAGGCCATTTGAAATTGTCCCATCAAAAGAGTAAAGGAAAAAAGAATGAAAAGAATGCAAAATGCCTAAAATATTAGTGAAATAACATACAACAGAACAATATATACATTATGAGAGTCTAACAAGGAAAAGAGAAAGAGAAGAGAATTGAAATCTTATTTCAAGAAATAATGACTAAAGACTTTCCAAATCTGTGGAAGGAAGTGGATATCTCAAGAAAAGAAGCTGTAGTAAATTCAAACCGGGTAAACTCAAAGAACACAAGAAGACATAATCAAATGGTCAAAACTCAAAGACAAACAGAAAATTTTGTAGCAAGAAGAGAAAAGTAACTCATGGCTTACAAGGGAGCCATTATAAGATTACAAATAGATTTCTCAACAAAATCTTTCAGGACAGGGGGATGAGAATAATATAGTCATGTACTAAAAAAAAAAAAAAAAAAAAAAAAAAAAAAAGCACTGGAAACCGAGATTACAATGTTTATCAATATTTGTTCTTAAAAATGAAAAAAAGATGAAAACTCTCCAGGATAAACAAAAGCTTATAGACTTCATTATCGCTACAATTGTCATAGAAGAAATGCTAGATGATGTCCTTTAATTTAAAACAAAAATACAACAAACAGCAATACAAAAGCATATGGAAGTATAAAGCTTACCGATATAGATAAATGGAGAATACAATGATACTGTAATGGTGGTGTATGAATCACTTTTAATTCTGGTATAAAAGTTAAAATACAAAAGTATAGATAACTATAAGCATAAAATGTGTTCATGGAAACAATAGAAAGATGTAATTTGTGATATCAATAACATAAAATGGGTGGTGGTTGGTTTGTATGCAATTGAACATAAGTTGAATGATCTGTGGGAATATCTGAATCCCTTACTGGATGTCCCACAAAACCATTGTATTAGTCCTTTTTCATGTTGCTCATAAAGACATACCTGAGACTGGGCAATTTACAAAATAAAGAGGTTTAATGGACTTACAGTTCCACATGGCTGGGGAAGCCTCACCATCATAGTGGAAGGCAAGGAGAAGCAAGTAATGTCCTACATGGATGACAGCAGGAAAAGAGAGAGAGCTTATGTAGGCAAACTCTCATTTTTAAAGCCATCAGATCTCATGAGGCTTATTAACTATCATGAGAACAGCATTGTAAAGAACCACCACATAATCAATCACCTCCCACTGGGTTTCTCCCATGACATGTGGGAATTTTGGGAGTTACAATTCAAGATTAGATCTGGGTGGGGACATGGCCAAACCATATCAACCAAGCAGTCTTGTGGAGCCTTCTCCTAACTTGGAAACAAGTAAAAAGTTGGCAATTAAGTTCTTCTTCTCACTAAAGACTACCCCACCCGTGATGGAGAATGAGAAATTTGACCAAAAAAAAAGAAACAATTAAAAAAAATAAAAAATATAGATATAAGGAACACAATAACAGAAATTAAAAACTTAGTTTCTACAGCAGACTTCATCAAACAAAGGAAAGAATCAGTAAGCTCAAAAACATAACACATGAACTTACTCAGAGGATCAAGAATATAAATAAAAAAATGAAGGCCTATTATGGGACTCCATCAAGTGAACTAACCACCACATAGTAGGAATTCAAAAGGAGATGACAGAGAGAAAGGCCTAGAAAGCACATTTAAGGAACTAATGTCTGCAAGTGTATGTAGGTACAGGAAGCTCAGAGAACATCAATGAAATTTAACCCAAAGAGAAATTTCCCAACACCCATTATAATCAAATTATCAAAGTCAAAGACAAAGAAAGAATACTAGAAAAAGCAAGAGAAAAAAATTATATTTCATAGAGTCCCAATACAGCTTCTAGCAGATTTCTCAGCAGAAACCCTGTGAGCCAGCAGACAATGCAATGATATATTTGAAGTGCTAAAGGAAAGAACAAACAAATATACAGTTATAAAAAAGCTACTAGTCAAGAATACTATACCTAGCAAAGCTGTTCTTCAACATTAAGAAGAGATAAAACTTTCCCAGTCTGGGCTGAGGGCAGTGGCTCATTCCTATAATATCACCATTTGGGAATCTGAGGCAGGAGAATTGCTTGAGCCTAGGTGTTCAAGGTCAGCCTGGGCAACATAGTGAGGTTTTGTCTCTACCTAAAGAAAAAAATAATAATAATAATTGCAAGGTGTGGTGGTGCGCACCTGTAGTCCCAGCTACTCTGGAGGTTGAAGCAGGTGGATTACTTGAGCCCAGGAGGATGAGGCTGCAGTCAGCTGTGATTGTGCCATTGCACTTCAGCCTGGGTGACAGAGAAAGACTGTCTCAAAGCAAAAACAATAATAAAAACTTTCCCAGACAATAAATTAGTCCAAATTGACCTAACAAACATTTACAGAACATTCGTTCTATCCAATAGCTACAAAATGCACATTGTTCTCAGCAACACATGGAACATTCTCCAGAACAGACCAAATGCTAGGCCACAAAACAAGTCTTAACAAATTTACAAATATCAAAATTACATCAAGTATTTATTCTGACCCTGAAGAAAAACAAACAAACAAAAAGCTAGAAAACAAGGAGAGAAGTAAGATTGGAAACTGTACAAATACATGGAACTTAGACAATATGCTCCCAAACAACAATTGAGCCAATAAGTAAATTAAAAAAAAAAATTCCTTGAAACAAATGAAAATGGAAACACAACATCCTAAAACCTATAGTATACAGCAAAAATAGTTCTCAGAGGAAAGTTTATAACAATTAAACTGCACATTAAAAACTAAAAAGACCTCAATAAACAACCTAATGTTATAACTTAAGAAACTGGAAAAACAAGAACTAACCAAATCACAAATTTGTAGAAAGAAGGAAATAACAAAGATCAGGGAAGAAGTAAATGAAATAGTAAACTTAAAGAACTATATAAAAATTAAAGAACACATACTTGGTTTTGTAAATTAATAATCAAAATTGACAAGATTTTAACTAGACTATGAACAAAAGAGAGAAGACTCAGATAAATATAATTAGTGATAAAAAGGAGACTTTATAATTGATACTTCAGAAATATAAAGGATAAAAAGAGACAATTAAGTACATGTCGACACCAACAAACAAAAAATCTGCAAGAAATGAAGAAATTTCTCTATGCATACAACCTACCAAAATTGAATTATGCTGACTAGAAAACCTGAGCAGACAAATAACAAATAATAATGTATTAATTATTCTTAAACTAAAGTATTAATTACATTTAATTGTAATTAAATTATTAAAGCATTGATAAAGCCTGTCTCATCAAAGAAAAGCCCAGTAACTGATGGCTTCACTGTTAAATGCTACCAAACATTTAAGAACTAACACCAGTTCTATTCAAACTCTTCAAAAAATTTAAGAGAAGGAAATGCTTATGAACTTATTTTACAACACAAGCTTTACCCTTATATGAAAACCAGGTGATGACACAACAAAAAAAGGAAACTACAGGCCAATATTCCTAATGAACACAGACACAAAAATCCTCAACAAAATTCTAGCAAATCAAATTAAAAACACATTAAAATGATCAAGTGAGATTTATTTCAGGATGTAACAATGGCTTCACATATGCAGATCTATAAATGTGATATATCACACTAGCAAAATCCAGGACAAAAACCATGTGATTATCTCAATAAGTTCAGAAAAAAATATTTGATAATATTCAACATACTTTTATGATAAATTCTCTCAAAAAATCAAGCACAAAAGAATTCACCTCAACACAGTAAAGGCAACATATGACAAAGCCACATTTAACATTATACCGAATAGAAAAAATTTGAAAGCTTTTTCTCTAATATCTGGAACAACAGAAGGATGATAACTTTTACTACTGTTATTCAACATTTGTATGGAAGTCCTAGCCAGAGTAATTAGGCAGAAAAATAAATAAAAGGTATCACAATGGGAAGCAAGGAAGTAAAATTGTTTGCAGACACCGTGACTATACACCTAAAGAATCAAGAAGGCTCCATGAAAAAAGTCTTTGAGCTGATAAAATAATTCAGTAAATGTGAAGGATACAAAATATGCATACAAAAATCACACTGGGTACAATGGCTCATGCCTGTAATCTCAGCACTTTGGAAGGAATAGGTGGGTGGATTGCCTGAGGTCAGGAGTTCGAGACCAGCCTTTCCAACATGGTAAAACCTGTCTCTACTAAAAAAAAAAAAAAAAAAAAAAAAAAAAAAAAAAAAAAATTAGCCACGCATGGTGGTGTGTGCCTGTAATACCAGCTACCGGGGAGGGTGAGGCACGAGAATCACCCGAACCCAGGAGGTGAAGGTTGCAGTCAGTTGAGATGCTGCGACTGCACTCCAGCCTGGGCAATAGAGCAAGAATTTATCTCAAAAAAAAAAAAAAAAAAAAAAAAAAAAAAAAAAAAAGATCAGTAACGTTTCTAGATACCAATAATTAACTCTCTGAAAAATAAATCAAAAAGGCAATTCTAATACAATAACTACCAAAAATAAAATACCTAGGAATAAACTTAACCAAGAAGGTGAAAAATCTCCACAATAAAAGCTACAAAATATTGATGAAAAAAATTAAAAATACAAATAAATGGAATGATATCTCATGTTCATAGATTAGAATAATTAATATGGACATGTCTATACCACCCAAAGCAATCTACAGATGTAATGCAATTCCTGTCAAAACACCAATGACATTTTTTACTAAAGTAGAAAAAAAAAACCCTAAAATTTATACAGAACTACAAAAGATTCTAATGGCTAAAGCAATCTTGAGAAAAAAAAAAAAAAAAAAAGAAAGAAAAAAATAGCCGAAAGCATGACTTTAAAATATATTACGTAGCTGTAGTAATCAAAACAGTGTAACATTGATATAAAAACAGACAGACCGGCCGGGCGCGGTGGCTCAAGCCTGTAATCCCAGCACTTTGGGAGGCCGAGACGGGCGGATCACTAGGTCAGGAGATCGAGACCATCCTGGCTAACACGGTGAAACCCCGTCTCTACTAAAAAATACAAAAAACTAGCCGGGCGAGGTGGCGGGCGCCTGTAGTCCCAGCTACTCAGGAGGCTGAGACAGGAGAATGGTGGGAACCCGGGAGGCGGAGCTTGCAGTGAGCTGAGATCCGGCCACCGCACTCCAGCCTGGGCGACAGAGCGAGACTCCGTCTCAAAAAAAAAAAAAAAAAAAAAAAAAAAACAGACAGACCAATGAAAAAGGATAGCAAGTACAGAAACAAATTCACACATTTACAGCCATTTTATTTTCAAGCAAGGTGCCAGAAATGCACATTACAGAAAGGACAGACACAGCAGTAAATGATGGTGAGAAAACTGGATATTTACATGCCAAATAATGAAAGTAGACGGTTTTCTCTCTTAATCAACTCTAAATGGAATAAAAACTTAAAAGTAAGTCTGTTCTCTCTGTTAATCAACTCTAAATATTTTAAAAACTTAAAAGTAAGACCCAATAGTTAAAACGAAAACTACTGAAAGAAATCATATGGGAGTCTGGGGAAGGAGTTTTTGGATAGGACTTCAAGAACATGGACAATAAAAGCAAAAGAAGACAAATGAGATTACTTCAAACTAAATAAATGAATAACGACACAAAACACAGACAAAGAAAAAACACTTCTGCACAGCCAAGAAATCAACAGAGTGAAGAGAAAACTGGTTGGGAGAAAATAGTTACAAACTAAGTATCTGACAATGGGTAACTCAAAACAACTCAAGTGCAAAAAATCACAATGATCTCTGATTTTTAAAAGGGGCAAAATACCTAACTAGACATTTCTCTATAGAAGACATGCAATTGACCATCAAATACATGACAAAATGTTCACCATCATTAGCTCTTAAGGAAATGCCAATCAAAATCACAATGAGATATCACCTCACTCCAGTTAGAATGACTATCATAAAAAAGACAAATAATAACAAATTCTGGCTTGGATGCTGAGAAAGGGGAATTAATACGCTTTTGGTGGAGATGTAAATTAATTCAGTCATTATGGAAAACAATATTGAATTTCCTTAGAAAAATAAAAATTGAACTACTATTTTATCTGGTAATTGAATATAAATATATATTCAAAGGAAGTGACATCAGTATGTCAAAGTGATGTCTGCATTGCTATGTTCACTGCAGCCCTATTCACAATAATCAAGAGATGAAATCAACCTAAAAGTCTATCAATGGATAAAATGGATGGAAAAAATGTTTAAATATAAATATACATACAAAAGAATACTGTTCAGCTATAAAATATAATGAAATTCTGTCATTTACACTACCATGGATGAATCTCGATGATATAATGTTAAGTAAAATAAACTAGGCACAGAAAGATAAACACTGCATGATTTTACACATATGTGGAATCTAAAATAGTTAATCTCATAAAAAGTACACATTAAAATCTTCATGCTAGTCGAAGATTCAATGAAATGACTATCAAGATCCCAATTACATTTTTACGGAAATAGAAAAAACAACCCTATAATCTACATGGAATTGGTAGAATGCCAAATAGCCAAAACAATCTTGAGAAAGAAGAACAAAGCTGGAGGCCTCACACATTCCTATTTCAAAACAAAATACAAAGGTATAGTAAGCAAAATGATATGATACTGGCATACAGACATATATACTGATGGAACAGAATAAATAGTTCAGAAATAAACCCGCACATATTAGCTGTTGGGAAAACACCTAATATTAGGTGTTGGGAAAACTGGATATTCTCATGCAAAAGAATGAATTTGCATGCTTAGCTCACAACAATAAATTCAAAATGGATTAAAGACTTACATATAAGACCTCAAAACATTAGAATTAGAATGATTGTATGATCTAGTAATCCCACTTTTTGTTACTTACCACCCACAAATTGAAATCAGGGTCAAAGAGATTTATGCATTTGTGTGTTCATTGTAGCTAATGTTTACACTTTTCACAATAGCCAAGAGTTGGAAACAACCTTCATCCACAGATATAGACAAATGGATAAAGAAAATTTGGCTGGTTGCGCGCAGTGGCTCACACCTGTAATCCCAGCACTTTGGGATGCTGAGGCCAGTAGATCACTTGAGGCCAGAAGTTTGAAACCGCCTGGCCAACATGGTTAAACCCTGCCTCTACTAAAAATACAAAAATTAGCCAGACCTGGTGGCATACACCTGTAATCCCAGCTACTCAAGTGGCTGAGGCAGAGAATTACTTGAGCCTGGGAAGTGGAGTTTGCAGTGAGTAGAGGTCGCACCGCTGCACCCCAGGCTGGGCGCCACAGCGAGACGCTGTCTTAAAAAAAAAAAAAAATGTTGTATATATACAGAATGAAATATTATTCAACCATCACAAAGGAAATTCTGTTATGTCCTACCAACAGGAATCAACCTTGAGACGTTATGCTAAGTGAAGTAAGCTGGACATAGAAAGCCAAATACTGTATGATCCTACTTACAAGAAACATCTAAAGTAATTAAACTAATAAAAGCAGAAAGTAGAATGGTGGTTGCCAGGGACTGGGATGAGGGGAAAATGGGAGTTGTTGTTTGATGGATGTAAAGTTCCAGTGATGCAAGATAAAAAAAGTTTTAGAGATCTGCATCACAATATTTTGCTTAGAATTAATAATACTGTAATATTATTTTAAATTAAAATTTTATTAAGAAGGTAGATCTCACATTTTTTAATCAAAACTAAAAAAGTAAAAAATATTTAAATAAACATGTTTTTTCACTATATATTTTGTTATTAAATACTTAGAGTATTTTGTTTATAATAGTATTATAAAAAATGTAATTTTTCTTAATAGTGGCATAACCTTAAAGTCAGACAATTGTTTCATTTTATGACAAATATTTACTTGCTAAATTTTTTTTTTCTTAGAAGTATGTCTTATAAGTATTTCTACTATAGTTTTAAATAATCACTCCTTTCTCAATTGAATATTTTGTATATTGTATAGTTTGAATCTAGAATGATTATTTCTTTTAGCCTGATTTTCAAGTTTGTAAGCAATGTTTAAAGATTGGCTCTAGAGCAATATAAACTTTTAAGTGCAACATTAAATCTTCAAGAAAATCATGATATCATTTTGCTCACTGTTACTTGACAATTCTAAGAAATATGTCCCCTCTCACCTCAATATATGATATCAATAATAAAATATGAACGTGCCATCAACTGTGTGTACAGTAGACAGGTGATTTATTCTATGACTATAAATTCAACACATTTTTCTCTTTTTAAAAAAATATTTTCTAATAAATCTACTTAAATTCAAATTTGTCTTAATACACTTCATTTAGCTAATACTTATTGACAACTATTTACAAACAACAATTTTGTTGCTGTTTATACAATGGTGAATTAGTTCAAATGGGTGTCTTCCTTCTTTGTAATTATTGATGAAGTAGAGACAAATTCTAATTCAAAGGCAATTGTAATACAAATTATGACAGGAAAGTGAAGAGAAAGTAAACTGTGAAAGTATCTCTATGATACAGAAGGATGAGATTCTGCAAGGCATTTTAAGATCTATTAAAGATAATTATTTTATTTCTACAACATAAGGTTCTAGCATTAAAACACATTTGAAAGATTTGAGTTACATAAACAATCAAGCATTACAGAGACTCTCTCTTAGTGCATTGAGAAAGAATGTGTGCTGTATTTAACTCAACTTAGAAGACAAATTACAGAAACCTTTTTGTTTTCTTTTTTCTGTTTCTTTCTGTATTTTTTATTTTTTACTTTTATTTTTGAAATGGAATTTTGTTCTTTTTGCGCAGGTTGGAGTGCAATGGCATGATCTTGGCTCGCTTCAATTTCTGCCTCCCAGTTTCAAGCGATTCTCCTGCCTTAGCCTCACAAGTAGCTGGGATTACAGGTGCCCGCCACATGCCCAGCTAATTTTTGTATTTTTAGTTGGATGGGGTCTTACCATGTTGGCCAGGCTGGTTTTGAACTCCTGATCTCAAGTGACCCACCCACCTCAGGCTCCCAAAGTGCTGGGATTACAGGCACGAACCACTGCACCTGGCTGGGAAACCTTTTTTTTTTTTTTTTTTTTTTTTCAGTTAGGTAAGTAAGGAATAATGACCACCTAAATTATGGTGCATGAAGTTGGTATAGAGAGACAGAAAACATGAAGTGATAAATAGAAAAATAAATGTGACTTAATGAATTATTGGACTGAGGGACACTGAAAATGAAAGACTCTAGGATAGCACTTGGATTTATGGTGAAAATATCTTGGTCTAGTTGTGTGCTATTGCATGATACAGGAGGATGACCTGGTTGAAGAATGAGAAGAGAGTATGGGTTCAGTTTTAGATCTAATATTAAAGTATGGAAAGAGCCCTTTGTAGCAACCTTGCTTCAGTGGACAGAGGATTCCACAGTTTAAAAAATTTATTCATATATAAATTTGTGTGTTTAAATAAGCTTACCACGATGTTAGGGTATGAAATATGCTAAAAGGTAAATCAGGGAAGAAAGTAAAGTGTTGAGATTCCTCCAGTCTTTACATGTTGACATTATGTGAAAATATTTGTGTACTTACTGTTTTGAACTACATCTGTTTTAAAAATAAAGACAATTTCCTTTAGTATCTTAATGAGAATGTATAAGTTTTAATTTTATGCCATCACTTTAAACATCTTAAATATGGAAGAAGAGAGGGGTTACACCAACAACAAGCACTGACTTTATTGTGTCCTTATTGTTGACAATACAGGAATCTTTGGATCTATCTCTCAAAAATCAGGATAGTGTATTTCTCCAAATTTACTGTGAATTTTGTATAAACAACATAAGTAACATATGATTTTACTAATTCTTATTTTAAAAGAAATAAAGAGAAACTTTGTTGAAAATTATTTCTGTCCATTATGTATCCCTAAGTGTTTTGATCACTCTGATTCATTTCAGTAAACTATGATGAGGTTAGTAAGGGAAAGGGAACCTACTGAAATGTATCAAAAATTTACCCAATAAATGGAGGATATATAAAGGGCAATATTTTATAGATACTTGTTTCAGATGCATGGGAATAATATCAGATCATAATGTAGATAATGGTAAATAAATAATTTAGACCATTAGAGGGAACAATATTTCCCATGGAGAGTTGTCAAGTGATAACAGAGTATTATAGGAGATACTTCTCAAAACTATGATAGTTTAATGAATGAGTGTAGGAAGAATACTATATATTAGAGATTTAGATGTTCTAACCAGACTGTGATGTTAAAAAATAAGAAAGGAAAAAAAAAAAAAGGGGGGAGGGAAGATTTAGTGGTCAACAGTGCCAAATGCTGCTGAGATTAAATGCATAAACTCCAGAGTGTAACTGATATTCTATCTTTAAATGTAAAAGAATAGATAGAAACAATTACTTTTTCTAATGGATATAACTTTGCAGGTCTTGTGACAAGGAAATGAGTTTCCTCCATTACTTAACTGGTATGTTAATTGTTAAATAAATGCAAAGATATCTGTGATGATTAAGGTTTAATATATCTGGAGATATATAGAGAAGTTTCATGAAGACATGGTAAAATTTACTACAACTATATTTGATTGTTTTTGTTTTTAAGTTAAAATAAAATAAGTTTGATTATTGCCTTCTTTTCTAATATGGAATTTGAGTCATGAGAAGGTTCAATAGCTCCTCCAATGTGACATGGCCAGTAAGAGGTGGTATTCTGTGTTCTTTAATAATATTCTGAAGGAATAAAAAGACATTTTCTAATCTGGAGGTTTTATGAAGGTGATGTAAGTTAGTAGAGAGAAATTGGGTGGTGAATTAGATAAATCATGATCTAGTTATGACATTTTATTAAGCTGCTTTGTGATCTTATGAGACCAAACTGCTGGATCATGTTCACTTACTTGGATATCATTTCCTTTAATTATAAAATAAACCATTTAGATTAGATTGTTTGTAAGGTCACTTTTGATTTTGTAATTTTTGTGAGACTATGATATAAAGGTCATAAGGTGCTTTCATTTTTTAAAGTATTGTCTACTAGGATAATAGAATTAAGTAGTAAGAAGACGTCAGTTATTGCATCTATCCTGCTACAATTTCTCCTGTGAATTGCTTTGATTGTTAACAAGATGATCTCTGGTAATAAAATGCCTCTCTTTCCTAAGTATTTTTCAAAGTTATAATAACTTACACGAATTAACCGGCTTTTGGAAAGGTCACTTTCCCAATAAATGGGAAATTAAAAAAAAAAAGGTTAATAAAATGATTCAGAGGCATTTATTGTTACTCACAAGGGTTATTCTATCTGACACCTATATGTGCATAATTATAGCCGAAACTCTAAAATTGTACAAAAAGCTTTTTGCCTTTTTATTCCCTAGTCAGCAGAGCAAAGATTGTATCTAACTACTGCATTTTCTCATGTTTGAAAGTAACCTCTCTCCTCATAAATGTGCAACTGCTCTGGCTGGAAACAACTGTAGCTGCTGCTAGATGTTTTCTGCCTAGAGAAGTTTGATATGTAATAGTGAAAACAATCTAGAGTGATTTTCACATTGGGAAGGAGCATCTAACCTGGGGTTGGGAGTGGGGTGAAAATAGGAAGCTATTATAATAAATAGGTAAAGAGAAACACACAAACAGCAGTATGATTTATATCAGGGCCGGTAAACAGATACAGTATTTAGAATGGAACTGAAAGAAGACAGAAGGTAATGTTACTGCTTTTTATGTTTGCTACCTGGGTATTTGCATTAGAAGCATGGTCAGGGACACAAATAACATGAATATGTGAATTTCTATTATAATCCCTGGATATGCCTTGGAGCTAAATTTGAGGGGGCTCTTCAGTTAATTCTTAATGTATTCAGAAGAAAAATATTGTTGGATCCCAGCTTGAAATAAACTATTTATTTAGGATTTGGATATTTTTATAGATTCCCAAATCGTTACAAAAGTTCGGTCTGTAGCATTTTTACAAGAGACTTTTATTAGTTAATGGAGAATCCTTATCTTTGGGAAATAAAATTAAAGTTATGTAATATGAACCCAAAGAAAAGCCTCAAGAGGCAGAGTGATGGAACAAACTTAAATACCACCTCATGTCAGCCATCCTGTTGTACTGGGGAGTGGGCAGAGGTGACAATAGAGAAAAAAGAGAAGATAGTGGACAGAAGAAATGAGAGAGAGAGAGAGAGAGAGAGAGAGAGAGTGCACCTAACATATCCCAAAGTTTAATTACACAGTAGGAACTAGTACTAAAGCTAAATAGGACCCACCTGAAAGTATTCACAGTGAATACTGTGCAAGACTGATCAATAAAGAAATGGGAAATCTGTGATCAGTTTTGTTGTGCGAACAAGCAGTCACACAATCCAGACTGAACAAAATCAGATGTAATATTAGCATGACTTCTAAGACTTGTGTGAGAACTATACAAGAAAATAGAGATTATTCTAGTTTAATAAGTAAAGACACAGAATGTTATACAGCTGAGAATAAAGAAGCAGCTCCTACTCTATTCTTCACTTTGGAGCTTATACTGATGAGTCAATACAATACTCAGAATCCTCTCACACGCACAACATTAGTAAATCTGAAATACGAGTGGTTATCTGTATTTTTTTTCTATTCACAAGCTCTCAGGAAAAATGAGTGAAACAGAAAAACAAAGAATGTGGACAATGAAGATCATTTCGGTTTTATAGAATGAAATCAGGAAATGATTTCAGCCCACCCACCAAATACTTAGAATGAATACTAGTACAAAAATCTCAGCAAAGTCTTAGAGGTAAGGAAAGCATGAAGGAATAGAATACACTACTTTCCCTAAGTTTTCTTTCATCCTCTGCCATTTTCTCAGGCAACAGAAAATCAAGAGAATAAGAATACACTGTTTTTAAACCATAACTTGGGATACATTCTCAGATACTATGGGAAGAGTTAAATCTGAGCAAGAAGAAAATAAACAACTATGCATGCATTCCATAGGAAGAAGGTAACACCCTCCAAACAATAAATCAAATGAAACAGACAGAAACATAGGTCAATACAGGGAAGATAATTCTACATGATTGCATGATACAGAGAGTTATTTAATTAGAACATGAACTTAATATAAAGAGCAATTAGAGGAGATAATAAAACAGCAGAAAGAGATAAGAAGAGAGATTATGAAAAGAACAAGTAGAAGGCCAAAACAGCATGACTATGCAATTATTAAATAAATTGAAAACACCACTACAATTAAATCACATAGGAAAATATTAAGATAATAAATAGCATACACATAAAACAGACAAAAATGTTAATGCATTTAGTGATATCATCCAACATAAACATAATTGTTGCTTTTGTTAGAGAATCAAGAAATGAAACAGATCTACTTGAAGATATAATCCAGAGAACTTCTAGGGTATAATTAAAAAAAAATAATTTGCAGACATAGGAACCCTCTGAGTTCCATAGTGAATGGAGATCTGTACACTAATTAACCTATAGTTTTTAATGACTAAAGACTAATTTCTCAAATATAGGTACTAAAAACAAGAAAAAATAGAATGGATTTGTGCATAAAGCGAATAGTATGGTGGAAAGATTTCAGCTTGACTTAAAATTACTTAACAATATTAAATGAAAGAAAATGTAAGAAGGCTTATAAATTTCTAAAGAAACATATGACTGGATATTAGTATATGTCTCTTCCCTGTGCTGGCTTCCCTGGGTGGAGTGTATGTGATCCCTCCCTTGAACTAGAGGGCAAGAGATGTAGTGGCAGATCTGAACTTGAACTATACAAGGACTGTCATTACTACCCTTTCCCTCTTTATTTAGCTGAAATGCAGAAAGGTTACCTTGTTTGAGTGAGAGGGCATGTAGAGCATCATTGAGGCATAAGATATATGAGCAAAAAGTCATCTCAGCTGTTTCAACCTCGGCAGTTGGAATCATTTCAGGTAAAGTCCTGGATATTCTGGAAAAGAGACCAACCATCCTACCAGACTTTATCTGCATTTCTGTTCCACAAAATGGTGAGGAAAAATAAAAGGTTTACTATTTTAAGCCAAGAAGTCATAGGGTTTTTAATGCAGTACTAGATATTTAAGAAAATGTATGTAATCAAAATATCATTTCAAAATAAGAGTAACAAATAGATATTTGCAAACATGTCCTTTTAAATGAAGGAAAAAAGTGCTAATTAATAATCCTCGGTGAAATTACTATCCAGTCAAGATTGAATTAAAGTTTTTAAAAATAAAAGATTGTTAAGGAGAGCTAGTTATAAGCATTTAATTCACTCAAAAATAATGATGCTATTGAAAACTTAGTTCTGGGTATAAAACAGAATTATATAAACTTGGATAATGTCAAAATAATCACATAACTAAGCAAAATTGAGGGCAGAGAAAATTGGAGAACTAGGAAATTGCTAATATCATTACTTTTCTTAGTAAAGAGGCAAACCACAGAGCTTACAAGAGCCATCTTAATGCCTTTGAAAAGTTCTTAACCTCAGTGAACTCTGTCAGAAAGTGGTATTATTTATGTATTACATACATTTGTTTCAGTATCAACAATTCTCTCCTTTTCATTTTAACTTATTTAAAAAATTTAACAATTGCAAATTGAATTATTATATTCAAAACATCTATAGCATAATTCTATTTTTAGAAATGTTTCATTTTCATATGCATATATACATTAAATAATATCTCTAGTTGCATTATTCAATACAGTAGCCACGAGCCATATGTGGCTATTTAAACTAAAATTAATGAGATTAAGTGAAATTGGAAATGCAGTTTTTCAGTTTCACTAACCACATTCAAGTGTTTAGTAGTCATATTTGGCTACTGGCCACTATATTGTAAGTGTAGATATAAACTGAAGTCCACCTAATGTTAACAGTGATTATTTATATTAAAATTTGGCTTTTAAAATATTTTACTTATTTGCATGTATCTTCTAAATTATTTGAATTATTTTTAGTATGCTTGTATCATTTTTTAACAACAGAAACCCCAAACTAAAATTTCTTTTTGAAAAATGTTTGAAGAAAAATAATAAATATTAACTTATGTTAACTCTGAATGATGAAAATATAGAATGTTATTATTTATATTTTGTATCTTAGCTTTTTAAACATTAAAAGAAAACATACAGTGTATGGAATTTCTCTGTACTTTCTGCTCAATTTCGCTATGAACCTAAAACTGCCGTAAAGGCTATTAAAGATACAATGTAAAAATAGTTGAGAACATATTCTTGGTAATAGTCCTTGAAAAACTTGGAGGTAAGAAAGATCATGGTGTAAATGGGAATTGATAAGTAGTTTGGTGTATTTGTCCTACTGAGTGTGATTATAGTTAAGATGAAGAGCTAGGCAGGAGTTCTTGAAGGGCCTTACAAAATTGCTAAAGTATTTGAACTTTATCTTACGTATTAGAAAAACAATGAGTGAAACATGACAAGAATTTTGTTACTTGAGAAGTTGGGTTAATGGTGGAGCACAGATTACTGTACAGATCCATCAAGAACTCCAGAGAGCTCTGTCCAGTCCTACTTTAGCAATATCAGATTGGTTATGAGTTTTACCAAATCAGTAGAGCCTCAATGCAGTTTCTGGCTAGTGCAGCTTATCTTTAGTAACAGCAGCAGCAGTAGCAATAGGACATTCAACCTTGGTCAGCACCAGCGAGTTTGGCATTAAGTCTTCTCAGACCACAAAAGCTGGAGGGAAGAAAAATGGCAACTGTCATTCACTGTGTAAGGGGGCTGATTATGAGTGTCACTAAGGAACCACTGAGGATAGATTGGAAATGAGGTTGAGAGTGTATGTTGAATAATGGCTGACAGTTTTATAAGAAATTGCTATGACAAAGATAACAATTTTTATGCTTCTATTGTGAACATAAATTTTACCTCCAGATTTTTGTAATCTGCAATAGGACAAAATATATCAAATAATATAAGCCTTAGTTTTTGCTTTTTTTTCTTTATCTTGTAGTGTAATGGAGAAAATCAACTGTTTATGAAAAAGGGTTATAAAAAACCACAGTCCTTTCCAGATTATGACAGAATTTGGGTTCTCTTCCTCTATTAGTGCCCTCTAGTTGATCCCGTCTTCCTTCATGGATTTCGAACCCTCTTGGGCTATAGTAAGGAAAGAAGAAGGCATCAACTGTATCTGCATATGTTTTATCTCTGCCTGTGAGAATTCAGCAAGTTTCCAGTCTATGATTTTTGCCAAGTAGTGATACTGTTCCATTGAATGTCCCTTTACAGTCTCATCACTGACCTTTTCAGTAATGAGCTCAGTACTTCCCACCAACGATTTTTTCTGTTGATATTTTATTACATGTATTATTACTACTATTATATATTTTTGTTGTTAAAGGATAGTGTACTTAGGAAAGGAATATAGTTTACACGTAAACATATTTTCCTAATTGTTCTCATGTGAACATGTGCATTAACATTGTCAGCAGTATTATTTTTGAATATAAAATATGGGTTATATTGCTTTGAATGAGTTTGAATTTGTGTTTCTTGCTCTGCTAGATGAAACCACTGGCCATTTTGTGTGTGCTTGGACCAAGCACTTATTTTAGTACATGAGTAATAGCACTAATAATGAAAATAACAACAATAGCAACTACATACAAAGCAGCTTTAAAAACAGAAAAGGAAGTGCAATGTAGCAACTCTCACATTTCCCTTTACCAGTAATTAAAAATCATTTGGGAAAAAGAAAGAAGTCAAAAAACAGTCAAAATTAGTTTCGGAGTGCTGAGATAGTCTGTATTTTAGAATGTATTGATTTACAATGTCAGTATTATAAAATGCTTTTTTGATTTCCAATGGACTGCTATCATACAGCCTTATTTTTCTGTAATTGATACATGAAGAATATAACTTTTATATTTGTTGCATTAAATACACACACGAGGCAAGTATTCTAAGCTTGGATACCTCTATAGACTTAATGATTTAGTGTTGCAAAATGTTTAAAGATACTTTGAATAAATATTGATTCTTGGAACTCAGCCATTCTCTGAAAAGAATATTGTTACAGTGAACTGAAAAATATATATATTTTTCTTTAACACAAAAATCTACTCATAGAGTAGTAAGTAAAAGAAAAGTATTGAAGAATGACTTGGAATTAAATGTTTAAAATTTCATTTCTTTTACTGTCTCTTTAATATTAACAATAAAAGTCAACCTGCCCATTACTCCAAATAAAGTGCAAGCAGGGGAAATCATAAAGGTTTATATAACTTGAAAATACAGAAATTTTGTATGTCTAGTGGAAAATAACAAATCTTCCATTTTTGTTAAATTACGCTACTTTTAGCTTCAGCTCTGCATTATTTGGGAATAACTTTGCTGAATGCTGCCAAGTCCAAATATACAGGTAGCAATATGACTAAGTGTGAAGAACTATCCTAAAGAACTACTATAGAGTCCCTGTGCCACCTGCTGTCCTGCTCCTACTCTAGTCAGGGTAAGATGCAAATTATGGATTCATTTACGAAGTCAAATAGACTTGAGTACAAATCTTACCTTTGCTGCTACATTGCTATGTAATCTTAGATGAGATCTTTGATATTTATAAGTTTGTTTCTTCTTTCTATCAAAGAAAACAAAAAATAAAAGGATTTATTTAAATTATTTTTCAATTGTCCCTAATTCTAATGAGAACTTTCTATTAAACTTACAAGATTCAGTGGAGCAAATGATGAGATTTATGTATTACTTGGAATTTTTTCAACTTTCTTTATAGCTCAGAACACAGATTCTATCCCTGCATTAACTCTGCCTCAATGCTAATTATTGTTAAGACAACTGCATTGAGAAAGGCTGTGAGAACATCATTTGTTTTAAGTTCAACAGGAGAAAATATGGTGATTAATTAGTGATATCCAAAGGTGGAGGAGGGTTGTGAATGCTATGAATTTGCTAGACTTCTAAACCATCAGCATGTTTTTATGGACAACATCTGATATCCTATTAATATTACCAGGATTAGTAGCATACAGTAAGAAAAAAATGATAAATATGAAACCAGAAGGCTTAGATATATGGGGAAATATGCTTACTAGATTTTCAAATTTGGACATATTCAAATTCTTCCCAGTCCTTTTGCATTATCTCTATAATTATATGAAAAATGCCAATTTATAATATTGTTATGAGATGTAAATAGAATAATTTTAGTGAAAGCACTATAACAATTATGTTTTGTTATAATGAATTATAATGAATAATGTCACATATTCATTATTTTACTATATATATTTAGATAATGCATCTGATTTAATATAAGATATACATTTGGGTTGGGTTTTTTCAATTGGTAAATGTAGGCTATTTCAATGAGTTGCAAAGTCTTTTATTCAGTTCTTTTAAATTCCCTTCTTTCTAAATTCATTAATGTAGTTTAATAAAAATTATTCTATATTATAATGGAATAGAAAACATAAACCATTATTCTGCATCTGAATTGTGATGGTGATAGTAGGCATGATTACTATTAAGTTGACATCAGACATTTATATGTACATGCTTTCATTCACATTTGAATAACATTTTAATGAAATTAATGTTTTTTCCTCATTTTGTTTTTGATTATCAAAAGCATTTAATATTCAGATAATTGATTTCAAGCTCCTTAATTTCATGAGAGAGGCAATCAATTATCTTTTATGTGAAAATCTGTGTCCAATGTCTTCAAGGTCATATAAAAAGAATACATTTTAATTCTGTTAAAACATATGAGTAAATTGGCACCAATACTTAAACTTTAAAATGTTGACTAAACCTGGAGTTTCCTCTCACAGTTTTTTCTCTTAAGAATTTAGAATTGCTTTTTTTTTTTTTGCCCTCTAAACCTAATTCATTAACAAGTAGCGACTTTTACCTCCTAAATATCTCTTCCTTTATTTATTTCCACATTTAAAACCAGTGATCTAATCCCCAAATTACTAACATTTTTCCCTTATCCCCCCTGCAATAAGCTCCTAACCTGGTTTTCAACATACCTTCTGGCCACTTTGCTAATCTCTTTTCCACAGTGAAAATTAGTTTATCATTCAAATAAATCACATCTGATCTTGGCACACTCCCCTGCTGAAAATGACATTTTTTGTTTCCTCCTTGTTTCTTTAGACTCATCCAGTCCTATAGTCCTTTGTTCTCTTTCTTCCGTATAGTCAGGTCTTCATTCAGTTTTCATCCTTCTTTCTTTTACCAGTCACTTTGCTCATGGTGCCACCTATATCTGGTATGTTTTTCCTTTCATCACATTAAATTCTCACGTCAGTCATATTTTCCTCAGAGAAGCATTTTAAAAACTCAATTGTTTGCCCATACCCCAATACAAGTTGTCATAGAGATATGTTTATTTTAGTACTCTTCAACATTAAAATTTTATAATAGTATATACAAATATTTATTAATATCTAGCCTTACTTAAGGATATACAGTGCATGAGGGCTGAACTTTTCAGTTTTTCGGTACGTCACTAAATCATCTTATCCTAGAACAACCTAAGAAAAACAGTAAATGAACCGTGGTAGGCACTTGTTCTGTGCGCATGGTGGCTTACGCCTGTAATCCCAGTACTTTGGGAGGCCGAGGTGGGTGGACTTGAGGTCAGGAGTTCAAGACCAGTCTGGCCAACATGGTGAAACCCTGTCTCTACTCAAAATACAAAAAAAAAAATTAGCCTGGCATGGTGGTGGGCACCTGTAATCCAAGCTACTCAGGAGGCTGAGGCAGGAGAATCGCTTGAACCTGGGAGGTGGAGGTTGCAGGGATCTGAGATCATGCCACCGCATTTCAACCTGGGTCTACAGAGTGAGACTCCATCTCACATAATAAATAAATAAATAAATAAATAAATAAATAAATAAATAAATAGAGTACTGGTATTATTTTAAATATAAAAATTAGAAACTAGAGTCAAAAAGAAGTCAAGTAAATTGCATAAGCCACATAACTGGTTAGTGGAAGAATTAGGTTTTGAGCTGAAACCCTGGAGAAAATAGCTCCAAAAGCCTGCGAAGAATTTCTATACCTCAAAGAGTAGACAATTGCTAAACATGGGTTAAATGAACAACTGCCCTATTTCTCAGGATAATCATAAACTACCATGAAATGAGTGTATATTTCTACTCATATATTCAAAAATTGAATTTTGCACAATTAATTGAATATATTTTTTTTTAAGTTGAATAATACCAAAATGCAGTCTCCAATTTTGGTGAAAATCTATTTGGTGGTTTTCACATGATACAGTTCTGACAAAAAAATGTAACTGTGTTGACATAAGTTATGTCAAAAATTGTGTTATTTCTCTATGTAGGAGAAAAATTGCAAGCTAACATTCAGTTTCTTACATAGTGAATAATATTCAAATGTTTAATAAAGGATTTTGATGGGGTTTTCCCACCATCTTTAGATAAAATTTTAACTAGATAATTCACTTGTTGATTAATGTAGAGCAGATCAAGTTTTGTTCGGCTTAAACTTTCATTTTGAATCATGACTTCTTTTTCATACAGAGTGCACCTAATTTGCGATAAGTTCTGTGCCAGGTGTTACAGATTCAAATAAAATAAAGCAAACACTTTACTTTCTGTGAATTTTGCTTACTGAGAGAAACAGAAAAAATAAAATACAGTTTTGAGGTATATAAAATGAAGAAGAGTAAAGTGTTCATGGAAAATTTTCAGAATCAGTAAGAGTGAGGCATTTGAATACTGAAAATAAAGATTACTTTTTCCCCTTTTTGAAATTGTAGTAATAAGAATTTTTAATTGGATCCCCAAGAGTATTTATTGTGATTGTAGTATAGGATGTTCTAGATTAGATGTTGCACGCAAATGTTGTGTGAGCAAACAACAAAAAATGTAGTTAAAAATATTGGTACTGGCCAGAACATGAAGAAGTTTGATGTTATAAGGATGGTCAACTTTTTCTTAAATGATAATGGGCATAGAAACTTGTAGGTTATGAATTATAGGTTTGTATTACTATTTTAATAATACACATAATGTGAAGATAGTTAAGGATGAGGAGGAGTTTTCCAGTGAGAATAGCTGTAAGAAGGCTGTTTTGGTCAACCAGAAATTATGAGATCTGTGCTAGGTTTGTTGCATTAGGTCAGAAAAAAAAAAAAAAAAAAAAAAAAAAAAAAAAAAAAAAAAAGGAAGAACTAGATACAACTTATTGAAAATGGACAGTAAAGAAAGGGAAGAAACAAATACTTAATACCAGATTCTGAACTTTGACAATTCAGAAAATGGAGATGTAATATTTTTCTCCATTTTATTTTCCATAGAGACTGTCTTGGAATTTGTACATAGTAGGCTCCTCAGTTGGAAGTATTAAGACATGCTCTCTCATATAGATAATTTGGTTAAAAATCTCAAAATAAATAAAAAATTGAAACACAAGCCTCATAAAAGATCCATTTAACATGTAAGCACATTGAGAAATAAAGAAGACAGTAACTTTTGTGAGTTATGTAGCTAATAAATGGCTACATTGAGATTAATTCAGATCTAAATCTATCTCTGTCCATGGAAATTAATCACTGTTGATTGATTGCTGTCTATGTAGAGGATAAAATGCATCAGTTAAGGGGATAGTTTAATTCAGCTACTACAATAGGTAGAATTCTCATTTTTGAGTATTATTTCCAAGAAAAGGAGGGAGAACTGCAGTGTAGAAAAACAGATAAGGGAATCTTCAGCAAGTCTTATGAGAGTTCTGAGGAATGATGAACAAGTCTTATTTCAAGGGTGGAGGTGTGGTTAATTAATTCACCTAATATATAGGGGCAGTGTGGTCATTTGCCATGAACTGGTTTTTGAAACACAAAAAAATGAGGGAATTTCTCAACCATCACTGCTTTCTAGAAACATCAGGCTCAGATGAGGTTCAACAATTTCGTGTTACTCAATTAAAATAATGCTAAAGTAGAAATAAAAAGTTATGGAGTAGAGATAGTTTAGTAGTTTACACTAATAGAAAATGACAATGCATTTTAGTAACCCTAATTTTTAGTTACTCTACCTGCTTACATAATACATAGTTTATTCCAATATCTCCACTTAAAAAAAAAAAATTTCCTAGGCTTCAAAATGTGTTGTCTGTTATGTGCTAGATGACTCCATCCTTCCATTCTCTAGAAAATTAAGGATCAAAATGCTCAAAATCAAAAGACACTTATTCTATATTGATCATGATAAATAACAATATCATCCAAACATGGAACACTATAGAACAGAGCAGAGCACTCAGAACCTCAGAGCAAACAAAGACTTCTCTCAATCTTTCATCCCACACAGAGGATTGCTATAAGAAGTTTTGTGTATTTTAGAACTCAAATTTCTCAGTAGTCTATTGTTTTTGCCTTATCTCCACTGCAAGTATTTTAGTTGTTTTCGAATAGTTGCCTTAGTCTTACTACTTTTATCTCAGTCTTAGAGTCTCCTATCCCATTCTATGTTGCCAGCTAAGTGATAATAGAAAATGTTCTCGCTTATTAAACAAAACAAAAGGAAAAAATACTTCAGTTATTTCCAATTTCTTATGCTAGAATTATTCAATTTTACCAATTTATTGTAATATATAAAAATATTTTTACGTGGGTAAAGAAGTCTTTTGTGCCATGATCCCAAATAGTTTTCCTGGCCACCTCTGTTACTATATTGTCTTGCTCTTAGTTCACATCATTTGTGACCTTTACTCTGGCATCCAATATACTTGCCTCCCATTCCTGGCACACAAATATCTCTCTTATCCATTTAGGGACAGCCTATGCATTCTGAAAGACCCAGCTCACTGTTAATCTTCCTTCGAAGACTATTGCTTTGAGCATAAATTTGTATGTCTTATAATTTTCTCATGTAATCTCATCTTTAGCTTCCCATTCTCTAATCTAGACTGTGAACTAATTGAAGGAACAGATGATGGGAGAAGACAGTTGAGAAGGTGGTTAAGGGAATACCCTCTAGAGTTACACTGATTGGATTCCACTTTTGACCTCAGTATATATTAATCAGATAACTTAGAGCAGGTCACTTAGTATCTTCAGATTTCAAATTCCTTATATCCGAAATGAAATTGATAATACTTATCTCATAGGCTTATATTTCTTAATTTTATCTAGATTAATTAATTAGAAAAATGTTCATTATACAGGTGTAATTACCACCATCATGGTAATATTTTGTCATTTTCATCATGATTGTTATTATTTAATATTATCTTTGAATTGTTAGTACTTCATGGAGTATCTAATAATAACAATAGTTTTTATTAATTGCTAATTATGTACCCATTGCATGATTATTTTTACTGCACTTTAAATTCTGGGATGTATGTGCAGAACGTGCATGTTTGTTACATAGGTATATACGTGCCATGGTAGTTTGCTGCCCCCATCAGCAGGTCATCTACATTAAGTGTTTCTCCTAATGCTATCCCTCCCCTAGCCCCCCACCCCCTGACAGGCCCCGGTGTGTTATGTTTGCCTCCCTGTGTCCATGTGCTCTTATTTTTCAACTCCCACTAATGGTTGAAAACATGTGATGTTTGGTTTTCTGTTGCTGTGTTCGTTTACTGAGAATGATGGTTTCTAGCTTATCCATGTCCCTGCAAAGGATATGAACTCATCCTTATATATGGCTGCATAGTATCCCATGGTATATATGTGACACATTGCCTTTATCCAGTCTGTCACTGATAGGCATTTGGTTGGTTCCATATCTTTGCTATTGTGAATAGTGCTGCAATAAACATACGTGTGCATGTGTATTTGTAGTAGAATAATTTATAATCCTTTCGGTATATGCCCTTGTAATGGGATTGCTGGATCAAATGGTATTTCTGGTTCTAGATCCTTGACCAACTGCCACACTGTCTTCCACAATACTTGAACTAATTTACACTCCCACCAACAGTGTAAAAGCCTTCCCATTTCTCTACATCCTCTCCAGCATCTATTGTTTCCTGACTTTTTAATGATCACCATTCTAACTGGCATGAGATGGTATCTCATTGTGGTTTTGATTTGAATTTCTCTAATGACCAGTCACGATGAGCTTTTTCTCATATGTTTGTTGACCACACACGCGTCTTCTTTTGAGAAGGATCTGTTTATATCCTTTGCCCACTTTTTGATGGGGTTGTTTTTTTTTCTTGTAAATTTGTTTAAGTTCCTTGTAGATCCTGGATATTAGCCTTTTGTCAGATGGATAGATTGCAATAATTTTCTCCCATTCTGTAGGTTGCCTATTCACTCTGATGATAGTTTATTTCGCTGTTCAGAAGCTCTTTAGTTTAATTAGATTCTATTTGTCACTTTTGGCTTTTGTTGCCATTGCTTTTAGTGTTTTAGTCATGAAGCCTTTGCCCATGCCTATGTCCTGAATGGCATTGCCTAGGTTTTCTTCTAGGGTTTTTATGGTTTTAGGTGTTAAGTCTTTAATCCATCTTTAGTTAATTTTTGTAAAGTTATAAGAAAGGGGTCCAGTTTCATTTTCCTGCATATGGCTAGCCAGTTTTCCAAATACCATTTATTAAGTAGGGACTCTTTCCCTAATGGTTATTTTTGTCAGGTTTGTAAAAGATCAGATGGTTGTAGATATCTGGCATTATTTCTGCACCCTCATTGGTCTATATGTCTCTTCTGGTACCAGTACCAGGCTGTTTTGGTAACTGTAACCTTGTAGTATAGTTTGAAGTCAGGTTGCGTGATAGCTCCAGCTTTGTTCTTTTTGCTTAGGATTGTCTTAGCTATACGGGCTCTTTTTTGGTTCCATATGAAATTTAAAGTAGATTTTTCTAATTCTGTGAAGAAAGGCAATGGTAGCTTGATGAGAAGAGCATTAAATCTGTAAATTACTTTGGGCAGTATGACCATAGTCACAATATTGATTCTCCCTATCCGTCAACATTAAATGTTTTTCCATATGTTTGTGTCCTCTCTTATTTTCTTGAGCAGTGGTTTGTAGTTCTCCCTAAAGAGGTTCTTCACATCTCTTGTAAATTGCATTCCTAGGTATTTTATTCTCTTTGTAGCAATTGTGAATGGGAGTTCCCTCATAATTTGTCTCTTTGTCCATTATTAGTTTATAGGAATGCTTGTGAATTTTGCACATTGATTTTGTATCCAGACACTTTGCTGTAGTTGCTTATTAGCTTAAGGAGACTTTGGGCTCAGACGATTGGGTTTTCTAAATATACAATCATGTCATCTTCAAACAGAGACAATTTGACTTCTTCTCTTCCTATTTGAATACCCTGTATTTTTTTCTCTTGCCTGATTGCCCTGGACAGAACTTCCAATACTATATTGAATAGGAGTGGTGAGAGAGGGGATCCTTGTTTTGTGCTGGTTTCCTTCTTTTTTATTTTTGAGATGGAGTCTCGCTCTTTCACCCCGCCCGGACTGCAGTGGCGCTCACTGCAAGCTCCACCTCCCGGGTTCATGCCATTCTCCTGCCTCGGCCTCCCGAGTAGCTGGGACTACAGGCGCCTGCCACCACACCTGGCTAATTTTTTTGTATTTTTAGTAGAGATGGGGTTTCACCGTGTTAGCCAGGATGGTCTCGATCTCCTGACCTCATGATCTACCTGCCTCGGCCTCCCAAAGTGCTGAGATTATAGGCATGAGCCACCACGCCCAGCCTTGTGCCAGTTTTCAAAGGGAATGCTTCCAGCTTTTGCCCATTCTGTATGATATTGGCTGTGCGTTTGTCATAAGTAGCTCTTATTATTTTTAGATATGTTCCATCAATACCTAGTTTACTGAGAGTTTTTAGCATGAAGGGGTGTTGAATTTTATTGAAGGCCGTTTCTGCATCTATTGAGATAATCTTGTGTTTTTTTGTCATTGGTTCTGATTATGTGATGGGTTATATTTACTGATTTGCATATGTTGGACTAGCTTTGCATCCTAAGGATGAAGCCAACTTGATCTTGGTGGATAAGCTTTTTGATGTGCTGCTGGATTTGGTTTGCCAGTATTTTATTGAGGATTTTCATATCAATGGTCATCAGGGATATTGGCCTGAAATTTTCTTTTTTTGTTGTGTCTCTCTCACATGTTTTGGTATCAGGATGATACTGGCCTCATAAAATGAGTTAGGTAGGAGTCCCTCTTTATCTTTTTTATTTATTTATTTTTTAATTATACTTTAAGTTCTAGGGTACGTGTACACAACACGCAGGTTTGTTACATAATGTATACATGTGCCATGTTGGTGTGCTGCACCCATTCACTCGTCATTTACATTAGGTATATCTCTGAGTGCCTCTTTTTCTATTGTTTGGAGTAGTTTCAGAAGGAATGGTACCAGTTCCTCTTTGTACCTCTCATAGAACTCAGCTGTGAATTCATCTACTCCTGGACTGTTTTTGAGTTGATAGGGTATTAATTACTGCCTCAATTTGATAACTTGTTATTGGTCTATTCAGGGATTCAACTTCTTCCTGGTTTAATATTGGGAGGAGGTATATGTCCAGGAAGTTATCCATTTCTAGTCTAGATTTTCTAGTTCATTTTCATAGAGCTGTTTATAGTATTATCTGATGATAGTGTTTTTCTGTGGGATCAGTGGTGATATCCCCTTTATCATTTTTTATTGTGTCTATTTGATTCTTCTCTCTTTTCTTTTTTATCAGTCTGGATAGCAGTCTATCTATTTTGTTAATCTTTTCAAAAAACCAGCTCATGGATTCATGGGTTCTTTTAAGGATTTTTCGTGTCTCTATCTCCTTCTATGGTGCTCTGCTCTTAGTTATTTTTTGTGCTTTGCTAGCTTTTGAATTTATTTGCACTTGTTTCTCTAGTTCTTTTAATTGTGATGTTAGGGTGTCCATTTTAGATCTTTCCTGCTTTCTCCTGTGGGCATTTAGTGCTATAAATTTCCCAGTGTTTTTCTAAACACTGCTGTTGCTCTATCCCAGAGATTTTGTATATTGTGTCTTTGTTCTCAATGGTTTCTAAAAACTTCTTTTATTTCTTTCTTAATTTTGTTATTTACCCAGTAGTCATCCAGGAGAAGGTTGTTCAGTTTCTATGTAGTTGTGTGGTTTTGAGTGAGCTTCTTAATCCTGAGTTTTAATTTGATTGCACTGTGGTCTGAGAAACTGTTATGATATCCGTTACTTGTGTATGCTTCACAAAGTTCTCCTGCTGTGTTTTTCAGCTCCATCAGGTCATTTATGTTCTTCTCTAAACTGGTTATTCCTGTTAGCAATTCCTTTAACCATTTTTTCAAGGTTCTTAGCTCCCTTGCATTGGGTTAAAACATGCTCCTTCAGCTCGGAGGAGTTTGTTCTTACCCACCTTCTGAAGCCTACTTCTGTCAATTTGTCAAACTCATTCTCCATCCAGTTTTGCTCCCTTGCTGGCGAGGAGTTGTGATCCTTCAGAGGAGAAGAGGCATTCTGGTTTTTGGAATTTTCAGTCTTTTTGTGCTGGTTTTTCCTCCTCTGTGTGGATTTATCTACCTTCGGTCTTTGATGTTGGTGATCTTTGGATGGAGTTTTTGTGTGGACGCCCTTTTTGTTAATGTTGGCACTATTCATTTCTGTTTGTTAGTTTTCCTTCTAACAGGCCACTCTGCTGCAGGTCTGCTGGAGTTTTCTGGAAGTCCACTCCAGGTCCTGTTTGTCAGGGTATCACCAGTGGAGGTTGCAGAACAACATAGATTGTTCCTTCCTCTGGAAGCTTTGTCTGCCAGATGCCAGCCAGAGCTCTCCTGTATGAGGTGTCTGTTGAACCTTGCTGGGAGGAGTCTCCCAGTCAGGAGGCACAGGGGTCAGGGACGCACTTGAGGACTCAGTCTGTCCCTTAGCAGAGCTCAAGTACTGTGCGGCAAGATCTGCTGCTCTCTTCAGAGCCAGCAGGCAGGAAAATTTAAGTCTGCTGAAGCTGTGCCCACAGCTGCCCCTTCCCGAAGGTGCTCTGTCCCGGGGAGATGAGAGTTTTATCTATAAGACCCTGAGTGGGGCTGCTGCCTTTCTTTCAGAGATGCCCTGCCCAGAAAGGAGGAATCTAGAGAGGCAGTCTGGTTACAGCAGCTTTACTGAGCTGTGATGGGCTCTGCCCCGTTCAAACTTTCAGGTTACTTTGTTTACACTGTGAGGGGAAAGTCGCCTACTCAAGCTTCAATAATGGTGGACACCCCTCCGCCCACCAAGTTCGAGCATCCTGGGTCAATTTCCGACTGCTGTGCTGGTAGCGAGAATTTCAAGCCGGTGGATCTTGGTTTGTTGGGCTCCTTGCGGGTGGAATCCACTGAGCTAGACCACTTGGCTCCCTGGCTTCAACCCCCTTTCTAGGGGAGTGAATGGTTCTGTCTCACTGGCATTCCAGGTGCCACTAGGGTATGAAAAAATAACCTCCTGCAGCTAGCTTGCTGTCTGCCCAAATGGCCGCCCAATTATGTGCTTGAAACCCAGGGCCCTGGTGGTGTAGGCACCCGAGGGAATCTCCTGATCTGTGAGTTGTAAAGACAATGGGAAAGCATAGAATCTGGGCCAGAATGCACGGTTCCTCATGGCAGAGTCCCTCATGGCTTCCCTTGGCTAGGGGAGGGAGTTCCCAACCCCTTGCACTTCCCAGGTGAGGCGACGCCCCACCCTGCTTCTGCTCGCCCTCCGTGGGCTGCACCAACTGTCTAACCAGCCCCAGTGAGACAAGCCTGGTACTTCAGTTGGAAATGCAGAAATCACCCACCTTTTGCATTGATCTAGCTGGGAGCTGCAGACCAGAGCTGTTCCTATTTGGTCATCTTGCCAACCGCTGATGTACCCATTGTACTCTAAGTATTTTGTAATATTAATACATTTAATCATCAAACAACTTTATTAGTTCTTTTCTTATTTCCATATTGCAGGTGAGGAAACTGAGGCATGAAGACACCAAATTGCGGAGAATTGAAACCCAGGCAACCTGACTTTGGCACTCTTGTAAAGAGTCAATATAGTTTAGTACCTCAGTAAAAAATAAAATGTTTGATTATGGATGAATTTATCAAGTGAGATTTGAATATGACCAAAATTTAAGGTACCTAATCCTGTGTCTTATACTGAAACTATTGAGTTTATAATTAGCAATATAAAATTAAGGACATTGACTCTATAAGTATTTGTTCCATAAAAGCCTAATTATCAGATTAGATACTTAACCAGCATTTCAAGTAGAGATTTAAAGTAAACAAGGGAACAGATAATTTATAGTCAGTTAATATGAAGTGGGTCATATGATGTCCTAGTTATTATAGACCTAAGGTGATTGGACACTTGGTATGCAAAGGAATACCTTCCATGGAAGAAGAATAATCAAATATGAGAAACTGTGCCATTTCAGAAAATTAGATAACATTTTTGAAACAATTCTATGGCAATTTTTGGGAATGATTAAGTTTTGTCCATCTAAAATGGAAAATACTGCTTTAGTTGATACAGTTTTATTATTTTGTGTTCATTATATTAAGATTTATTTTCATGAAATTCATTCAAAGTATTGTTTTGAATTAATCTACTGAAACCCAGTGTTTGTCAAAAAGAGGCTTAATTTTTATGTCTACATTTTAGACAGATTTATAACATGATCTATAAACCATAAATCTCTCACATTACTCATTTGAAGAACTGCATTATTTTAACACTTATAAATGTAGAGATTAGGAAGAAAGAAAGAAGCCCATTAAATCCAGTGATCACTATTTATTAGAGACCATCAGGTGCTTAAACAAAACCTATAAGACACACCCACTATCTAAGCATAAAAATTAAATATAAAAAGGAAAATGAATGAAAATATCAACAAATTTGAATCTTTAAAAGCGAACTATTCCTCAATTCTATGTTAGCTGTGAACAGGTAAAAGTAACGAAATAGTTATGTATTAGTATTTAAACTCCTGATATACAGATATATATCATATTTGATTACATTACCAATATTATCATATTTAGTCTTTACAAATCTATTTTAGATAGTTCATATATTCATTTCTCTTTTAGAGACAATGAATTAAAGACTCAGAATGATTTATTATTATCAAAAGAGTACACATTGAGTTAATTGGCAAAGCCAGGATATGAACCCAGATACCTTGACTCTAAAGTACTAAGTGTTTTATTGGCCCCTGTTATTCTTGGGGAAAATCATTTCAATTCTTACTAAGTAAATATAATCGCATTTATGCTAGCTAAATTATTAAAATGAATAATTTAATTCATATGTGTTCTTTTTTTCTGATAAAGTAGATAGAAATGCTAGATTATGAAATCTTAGATAATAGAAGAAAATTTTCAAATAACATTTATAAGGGTGTCCTATTGTCAGAATGGGCACATTTGAGGCACTGCACTCTTGATTAGTTGAGATGAAAACAAATATTTGTCTTTTCAATACTTGCATGTTTCCTTTCTTTTTAAGTTTACCTGTTTATTCAAGTGTTTGTTCATTTACTCCAAAAATAACTTTGCATACATACACACAGTAGGATTCTTCTTGAGCAAAAAGTTACTTAGAAATGTCATTTTTAAAATACTTAACCAAGTGTTGAAGTGTTGTTGTGAGGAATTATAACTTTCAGGTTCTGTCCAAGTAGTTTCCTTGTCATCCTAACTTTTGGTCTTGTCCTTGTTGTTTTCCTGTTGTGATTTTACCCTCTGTTTGGTGGTTGCTCTCTTGTTACTGAGCTATTATTATGCCAACTAAATGAACTGTTATTCTCTATCTGTAATGCTTAAGGTTTATCTTTTAGGCTCAACAATGTATTTTCAAGATCCTTGCCTTTCTCTTTGCTCACTTTGTTTCATCTGCTTCCTGGAAAGATTCTCCCTAATCTGGGTACTCTCAGTACACTGTGTATTTTGCTGATGAGACATTGCTTTAAGAACATTCTGGTACCTAGTGAAAAGAGAGGAGCATCTAAAGAAAAGTTTTTTCATTCTAAAGACTGAAATTTTCTCTCTTTCCCTATAACAGTTAAGAATTTTAAACAATCTTATTCCTACCATATCTAGTTTAGAGTAGAATTAGGATTTATAAAAATGGCAAATAAAATAGGGCTCATAGATGAAAATAATATTGTATCATACCACAGACATCAAAGTCCTGAAAGATTATTTAATTATTTTGTATCATAAGGAAATATAAATATTTTAACCAAATATTAATAGGAAAAAAAGAAAAAGGTCATACTAAGATATGTAAATGCTTCCTCACCAATTTACAATTAAATGTCCTAACTTATACAACAAAATATGATGAAAAAATCAGTAGGCATATTCAGAGAATAGACTAACCAAAGGGGGGGAAAAAAAAAAAAAACACTCAATTAACTACTCCCTGGAATTCTGTAAATAAATCAAAATAAGTGGAGCACACTTTATCTAAAAGATAAGACTTTTTAATTTGGTACCAGAAAGATAATTAACCAGTATGTAAGCTATTTAAATATTTAAGATTTCTTCTACTTCCATTGCATAGAACTGTGGCTTTTAGTGTTCTTATTTTGTACTAATATAATATAGTGTAAATTGACAATAGATTAATAAATATTCTTAGATATAGAAACTGTGTGTTCCTAATTTGCTAACAAAATGTTAAATGTGCCATGCTAGGCTGTGTTTAAGAACATTAGAAGGCAAAGGATGATTAAAAAATAATCACTACTTAAATTTATCAATTTATCATTCTTGCTCAGCAATTAGTTACTTCCATTACATTTAACTGCAAATAAAAATAATTTGACTTTATTAGCTTCTTCGATATTTTTGCTGAAATGTCTTTTGTTTTTTATATGTATATTTTAAAAATCACAAAGAGAAAAAAAGGAAAAAAAAACCCCATAATGAGATAATATGTTTTTGTGTTGTTTACTGAAGAGAGAAAAAAATAACTAAAAAACTCCTAGGGTTTAGAATAGTTTTCTTTATGAAGAATCATTTATAATGTTTTTTACTTCTTTGACTATAGGGGAATAGGCTATTTCTGCCTCCTAATGTAGCTCATGCCCCTGTTCCTTATCTGCTCTGTGGCCTTTCCCCCAGTATAGATTTGAGAAAGAACGGAAAGTGTCCAATCACCCCAAAGCTCTGCACTAGTCACCCACTTCTTTATGTATCTGGTTACTCTCTTCCACTGTGAGTTCAAACACCGACAGCTATTGTCAGGGACTCATATAACACAATGTTCTTGGCAAGTAATGAGCCCTGGTATGAAGGCCTCGGCCCTTCACCATGTTTTATAACACTGTCTAATTTGTTCACTCAAAATATAATATATTGAGTACCCACTAAGTCTCAGAAACTGTTCTGGATCATGGGGAAAAATAATGAATAGATGAGCATCCTTTCCCTTGTGCAATTAATATTTTTGTGGGTAGAAAAAGAAGATATGTAAATATTTAAGATAATTTCAGATAATAGTAAGTGCAATAAAGAGCACCAAAAGATGTGAGAGAGACTGGCAGCGACATCTTCTGAAGATGGCATAACAAGATGTTATCATAAATAACACTTTTATGTTGATATAACAAATAGAAGAAATTAGAACCCAGAAAAGGGTTTTTCTGGCTTTGGAGTTTCTCCTTGGAGGTGAATAGAACTGAATTGTCCAAGTGATAGAAGGTAAGTCAGTGTGGCTGACATGAGTTGAATGAGAGTGAAGTGTTGAAAGTAAAGTTAGGAATGTAAGTGTTGTCACAAACTTTAGGCCCTTAGAAGCAATTATAAGATAACTTCAATGTCTAGTGGAAGTTAAGAATTTTAAAGAGACTTCAATTAAGCCCTCAGGGAAAACCATCTATCTGTTCTCCAGGGTGTGTCAAGATGAAGAAAGTTTAAATTCATTTTTTCCAGTTACACCTCACACACCTCAACACACATACACCTATACTTGAATTCATAGTGTAGATAAATATATATATATATAGTGTGTGTATATATGCACACATATACATATATGTATATATATACACATATACATATATATATTGGGTGTGTGTGTGTATATAGTGTGTGTGTGTATTGAGAATGCACTATGAATCTTGGACTATACACAAAGGAGTTGTTCTGAAAACTCTATAGAAGTCAGTATGGCTTATGAGCTATTTCCACACCGAGTCACAAACACTGAGCTATGCATGTGAGAGAGCATAAGTCAAGGTTTTTTCACAATGTACTGCTAGTTATCCAACTCTAGATCACAGTGGAGGGAAGCTGAGTCAGCTTTCCTCATCTCCTGCAGCCTTAGCATCCTGCCTGAAATCCTAGGACAGATCCTTTTCTGAAATCTGATTACCCTGGCTTTACTAAACTTCTGTATGATGCACTAGAATGCAATGGGCAGAGGGAGACCTTCACACATGACAACATTTGTGTTCCCAGTGCTTCTCTCAATTATCATTGCTCTGACAGACGTGGTGTGGGACAAACTGGTCATTGTGTGTGTTTGTTTTCCTGATACTTATGCACATGCAATAGTTACTAAAACAGAATAATGTTGGAACATTAATGGAATGCTGGCCTTCATTAGCAAAATCTACCTGGAAAAATATTATTGTTTGAATAATTATTTGATTATTAAAAGCCAAATATATGCAACATATGTAAAACAATGTAGAAGTAAAAGAGAAATCCTATTAAATTCTGAAAGTAGAATAGCTTATTAGAACACCAAATTGAAGTTATGATACAACTTAGACCCTCAGCTCTCACAGAGACTCTAAGTAGCTTTAGAAAATCATTGAATTTTGCAACGGTTAGTGACTTTAGAAGAACTACCTATCTATCTTAGTATGTAGATATGTATGCACATATGGATAGAATCCTCAGCTTGTATGATTATGTCTAGAATTGAAGATGTTAAATGCTTTACCAAAGATGCAAAAGTATAAAGTCAGGAGTGGCCAGGTGTTCTAATACTTGGGTTTTAAAACATCTCCAGCAGTCATTTCCAGTGTTATTACCTGTATCATATCCTCACAGCTAACCTTAGAAGTCCAAATGATTATGGTATTTTCAGGTATATGAACACTAAAACAACTATTTAAGCAAACCCAATGTTTTCTTACAAAACTCTTTACATATTCCACTACAAGGATGAGTGTCAAATAAGTAATATAGGTGCAGATGCAAGGTTTAATTATTAATTTCTTTGAACTTCCACCCAAGTGTCTGGAAATGTTTCTGTTTGGTGAGATAACTAGGCCAAAATGTGTGTATAAGAGACAGTGAAAGTGTAGAATGATAGAGAGAGATTAATATAAACAATCAAATTTTATGGAAAAAAGAAGAGCAGGATAAGTATACAGAATACATTTTAGAAATATGGAAGTGAAGAGTAGAACAAAGAGCTAAATAATTGTTAACATTTACTATCAAAAAGTAAGAATGTACAGATAAAAGATGAAGAGAAAGGGAAATTTTTCTGTTGTTACATCTTGTTATACCAGTTGAATTTTTTACATAAATAAAAGTATGTATTGTATTATATTTATATAATTAAATAAAACAAAATCAATATAGTATTTGTGTTAAAGTGATGGTCATATAAGCTACTTCCTAGATTTTAAGAAATTTAGAACCCCTGAATTAATTTACTGAAAAAAAATTATTTTATGATTTCCAAAAGTATGTTTAGTAATACCTAAGGATGTTGATGTTTATGGGAAAATTTCCTCTGGTCAAATGTCTTTGGAGACTACTATATTTCCCTTCTAGAGAGTCAAAATCACTTTAATACATTTAGATGGTTTGGGAAGTCCATGAGGAAAAAAATGTATTTCAATTTCATTTGATCCTTTTTTTTTTTCATTCAAACACATTTAACCTAGAACACTTTTTCTTTAGCTCCAAAATTCATTTTGTCAAACAGTGCTTTGTGGGACATTGTACTGGAAATCCTATTATTTATGTTCTTCTTAAACCTATTATGTAATATATCCCAAGTGTATTTAAATAAAATATTGTATAACAAGTTCTGAGGCCTAAATATGAAAGAGTGTTTCTAAGATTCTATAAATCCATAATTCTATTTTATTCCTTATATTGCCTAGGGATAAAAAGAAAATAGTGTTTGTATACATGGTCTGCTGAAATTCTACTTTTCTAAGGATTATATCAAAAGAAAGAATATCAATGTACAAGCAATAAGGAACAGATTTTGGAGAGTGAATCACTCAAGTTAAGAGCACTGCAAGTTTGTCAAAGATCAGATGGCTGTAGATGTGGGGTATTATTTCTGAGGACTCTGTTCTGTTCCATTGGTCTATATCTCTGTTTTGGTACCAGTACCATGCTGTTTTGGTTACTGAGCCTTGTGATATAGTTTGAAGTCAGGTAGCAGGATGCCTCCAGCTTTATTCTTTTGACTTAGGATTGTCTTGGCAATGCGGGCTGTTTTTTGGTTCCATATGAACTTTAAAACAGTTTTTTCCAATTCTGTGAAGAAAGCCATTGGTAGCTTGATAGGGATGGCATTGAATCTGTAAATTACCTTGGGCAGTATGGCCATTTTCACGACATTGAGTCTTCCTATCCATGAACGTGGTATGTTCTTCTATTTGTTTGTGTCCTCTTTTATTTCACTGAGCAGTGGTTTGTAGTTCTCCTTGAAGAGGTCCTTTACATCCCTTGTAAGTTGGATTCCTAGGTATTTCATTCTTTTTGAAGTAATTGTGAATGGAAGTTCATTCATGATTCGGCTCTCTGTTTGTCTGTCACTGGTGTATAAGAATGCTTGTGTTTTTTGCACATTAATTTTGTATCCTGAGACTTGGCTGCAGTTGCTTATAAACTTAAGGAGATTGTGGGCTGAGACAATGGGGTTTTCTAAATATACAATCGTGTCATCTGCAAAGAGGGACAATTTGACTTCTTCTTTTCCTAACTGAATACCCTTGATTTCTTTCTCTTACCTGATTGCCCTAGCCAGAACTTCCAACACTATGTTGAATAGGAGTGGTGAGAGAGGGCATCCCTGCCTTGTGCCAGTTTCAAAGGGAATTTTTCCAGTTTTTGCCCATTCAGTATGATATTGGATGTGGGTTTGTCATAAATAGCTCTTATTATTTTGAGATACGTTCCATCAATACCGAATTTATTGAGAGTTTTCAGCATGAAGGGCTGTTGAATTTTGTCAAAGGCCTTTTCTGCATCTGTTGAGATAATCATGTGGTTTTTGTCTTTGGTTCTGTTGATATGCTGGATTACGTTTATTGATTTTCGTATGTTGAACCAGCCTTGCATCCCAAGGATGAAGCCCACTTGATCATGGTGGATAAGCTTTTTAATGTGCTGCTGGATTCGGTTTGCCAGTATTTTATTGAGGATTTTTGCATTGATGTTCATCAGGGATATTGGTCTAAAATTCTCCTTTTTTTGTTGTGTCTCTGCCAGGCTTTGGTATCAGGATGATGTTGGCCTCATAAAATGAGTTAGGGAGGATTCCGTCTTTTTCTATTGATTGGAATAGTTTCAGAAGGAATGGTACCAGCTCCTCCTTGTACCTCTGGTAGAATTCAGCTTTGAATCTGTCTGTTCCTGGATTTTTTTTGGTTGGTAGGCTATTAATAATTGCCTCAATTTCAGAGCCTGTATCGGTCTATTCAGGGATTCAACTTCTTCCTGGTTTTGTCTTGGGAGAGTGTAAGTGTCCAGGATATTATCCATTTCTTCTAGATTTTCTAGTTTATTTGCGTAGAGGTGTTTATAGTATTATCTGATGGTAGTTTGCATTTCTGTGGGGTCAGTGGTGATATCCCCTTTATCACCTTTTATTGCATCTATTTGATTCTTCTCTCTTTTCTTCTTTATTAGTCTTGCTAGTGGTCTATCAATTTTGTTGATCTTTTCAAAAAACCAGCTCCTGAATTCATTAATTTTTTAGAGGGTTTTTTGTGTCTCTATCTCCTTCAGTTCTGCTCTGATCTTAGTTATTTCTTGCCTTCTGCTAGCTTTTGAAAGTGTTTGCTCTTGCTTCTCTAGTTCTTTTAATTGTGATGTTAGAGTGTCAATTTTAGATCTTTCCAGCTTTCTCTTGTGGGCTTTAAATGTGTCCAAGAGATTCTGGGACACACTGCTTTAAATGTGTCCCGGAGATTCTGGTATGTTGTATCTTTGTTCTCATTGGTTTCAAAGAACATCTTTATTTCTGCCTTCATTTTGTTATGGACCCAGTAGTCATTCAAGAGCAGGTTGTTCAGTTTCCATGGTCTGAGAGACAGTTTGTTATAATTTCTGTTCTTGTACATTTGCTAAGGAGTGCTTTACTTCCAATTATGTGGTCAATTTTGGAATAAGTGCGACGTGGTGCTGAGAAGAATGTATATTCTGTTGATTTGGGGTGGAGAGTTCTGTAGATGTCTATTAGGTCCTGGATATCCTTGTTAACTTTCTGTCAAAGACAAGAAATGGGGAAAGGATTCACTATTTAATAAATGGTGCTGGGAAAATTGGCTAGCCATAAGTAGAAAGCTGAAACTGGATCCTTTCCTTACTCCTTATACGAAAATTAATTCAAGATGGATTAGAGACTTAAATCTTAGACCTAATACCATTAAAAACCCTAGAAGAAAACCTAGGTAATACCATTCAGGACACAGGTATGGGCAAGGACTTCATGTTTAAAACACCAAAAGCAACGGCAACAAAAGCCAAAATAGACAAATGGGATCTAATTAAACTAAAGAGCTTCTGCACAGCAAAAGAAACTACCATCAGAGTGAACAGGCAACCTATGGAATGGGAGAAAATTTTTGCCATCTACTCATCTAACAAAGGGCTAATATCCAGAACCTACAAAGAACTCAAACAAATTTATAAGAAAAAAACAAACAACCCCATCAAAAAGTGGGCAAAGGATATGAATAGACACTTCTCAAAAGAAGACATTCGTACAGCCAACAGGCGCATGAAAAAGTGCTCATCGTCACTGGCCATCAGAGAAATGCAAATCAAAACCACAATGAGATACCATCTCACACCAGTTAGAATGGCAATCATTAAAAAAGTCAGGAAACAACAGGTGCTGGATAGGATGTGGAGAAATAGGAACACTTTTACATTGTTAGTGGGATTGTAAACTAGTTCAACCATTGTGGAAAACAGTATGGTGATTCCTCAAGCATCTAGCACTAGAAATACCATTTGACCCAGCCATCGCATTACTGGGTATATACCCAAAGAATTATAAATCATGCTGCTATAAAGACATATGCACACACATGTTTATTGCGGCACTATTCACAATAGCAAAGACTTGGAATCAACCCAAAAGTCCATCAGTGATGGACTGGATTAAGAAAATGTGGCACATATACACCATGGAATACTATGCAGCCATAAAAAAGGATGAGTTTGTGTCCTTCGTAGGGACGTGGATGCAGCTGGAAAACATCATTCTCAGCAAAGTATCACAAGAACAGAAAACCAAACACTGCATATTCTCACTCATAGGTGGGAATTGAACAACGAGATCACTTGGACTCGGGAAGGGGAACATCACACACTGGGGTCTATTATGAGGAGGGAGGAGGGGCAAGAGATGGCATTGGGAGTTATACCTGATATAAATGATGAGTTGATGGGTGCTGACGAGTTGATGGGTGCAGCACACCAACATGGCACAAATATACATATGTAACAAACCTGCACGTTGTGCACATGTACTCTAGAACTTAAAGTATATAAAAAAGCGCTTCAATATGGTGTAGGTAAAAGATGGAAGGTTCAAATCCAGATTAGAAAAAATAAAATGAAATCAGTATGTGTTACATCAGGGCTGCTGAAGAAATAAAAGAGAATGTCAAAATGTTCATCTTTCAAAAAATTAATGTCAAATAAAAGTAAATAGTTATTTTGGAAATGACACTTGCATCCCAGCATTCTACATCTTGCAGTTGCAACATACAGGTTTTGTACCATTTTCTAACAAAGATGTGATAAAGTGCTAAAAGTCTTCCTACTATAGGAATGTTATTATTTTTCTTTTTTTCTGTTGTATTAACGGGACTACTGACACATAATTTACACACTACATAACATACCTATTTAAATTATACAGTACAATTTTTAAAAATTATATGTACAGAGATGTGCAACCACCACCGTCTAATTTCAGAACACTTTTCTTATTCAGAAAGGAAATCCCATACACATTGGTAGATTCTCCACATTTCCTAACCCCTCCCAAACTCAAAACAACCAATAATCTACTCTTTGTCTCAACACAGTTGTCTATTATGGACAGTTCATATAAATGAAAATATAAAATATGCGTTTTTGTCAGGAGCTTTTTTTCCCACAATATTTTCAAGAATCATTTGTGTTGTAGAACATATAGATTTTTTTCTATTGCCAAAAATAATCTGTTAGATGGATATACGACATTTTGTTTATTCTTTTAACATTTTGTGGACATTTGGATTTTGTTTTTTGTTTGGTTATTGTGAGTATGCTACTATGAATATTTTATAAGTTATTTTTGTAGACATATATTTTTATTTATTTGGAGTATGTACCTAGAGTAAAATTGTTGAGTCTTATGGTAGCTCAATGTTTAATATTTTGAAGAACTGTCAAATGATTTTCCAAAGTTAACAGCAATATTTCATATTTTGGATAAAATAATCACTGTGGAAAATGCTTTTGGTGGAGCTCCAAAAGAGGTCATTATTCGATGTTTGCTTCAAGATCGATGGATTTTTCACAGCTATCAGACCACTGAGCTGGGCAGAAAGTGGAATAAAAATTTCCTCAAGTTGAATAATCATACACCTTGCTATTTTACTGAAGTATAGTTATTTCTGTTGGAGAGACAATTTCCCATTTTAAGTTTGTTATATGGTTTAATTAATTTCAGAATTTCTGAAACATTCAGTTTTCTTTGTTTTGACAGTATTGCAGTTATTTTACAGGAGATTGGTTCATCAAGGTCCTCACTTTATTCTGGAAGTCATTTTGTTTTCTCAACAAAATATTTTTAAAATTTTAAGATATCTATTATTTTAGGATTTGGTTACTATAACTTGTCAAGGCATGTTGCCTTTCTATCCTTCAAATTCCATAAAATAAATAAATCAACAAATAACACATTCACGGAAAAATAAGAAAGAGGCATAGATAATAGAACATATATGTTAATAAAACAGTATGTATTTAGTTATATAATTTTATTGAAAATACATGCAGTCTTACAAATTGTTTGCAAAAGAAAACTGCTGCAGGGTTATTATAAGATGAGCAGTATTTTGAACAGGTTCCCTACAGTTTTCTCTTAAAGCATTGGGACTTTTTTAAAGGTCGGCAACCAACTGATTTGTCGTTTGATACATAGGTGAATTGAAATAAATCAAAACAAGAAATGAAAAAAAATATTTTAAATGAGAATTCTATAGTAGACATCCAACAGAGAAGCCTTTATATATTTTAGATCCTTGAAAATATAAGGGGAGGTAAATGTTTTGAAAAACATCTGTAGGGGGCTCAAAGATAATAAAGTACAAAAAATATAAATTGTAAAATATTACACAAAAGATTTATGTAGTATTTATAATGTAGATCTTTATCTTATGAGCAATTATCCAATGCCTAGGGCATTGCTTAAAAAGGAATAAGTCCATATAATGGGACCTCCTATTGTGTTGCCTGAGAAGAAAACTCTGCTAGGATCATGAAATGAAAGAACAAAGCTACTTTCACTTGGAACCTTGAAAAAACTAACTTCCTAGGTTAATTTTAACTTTTTTTTCTTGGATCTGTAGCCAGGGGCATGAAGATTTGAAAGGACCTTAGTTCACTGATTTAAGAATATGTAACCTCATCAATATTAAGGGTCAAATATATTTCTGGAATGCAGGTCATTCATTCCAGCAATTAAAAAATAAAGAAAAAATGTACTGAATTCATCTTATTGTATTAGATGCTGAGGTGACAGAGTTGAAATGTTCATTTATACTAAATAGGGTACTCTATTATATAGAGAGCGTTCAATTGCATACACTGTAAAATATTACTTTTAAAAAATATAAATATTGAAAACACTATGTTCTAATACAATATTAAAACATAAAAACATTCAAGTCCCAATAGCAATACAACTTTAAATTTAAATGATTGAATATATATGAATTTAGAAATACTATTACTTTGATTAGAGGTTCATTATTAAAGGCTTCATATCTTCATGAGTTTTACATTATATATATTACACAATTATTATGTTTATATCCATAATCTATCCCTCTATTTACTTAACTGTGTTATTTTTATAACCCTTATTGTCAGTAGTGTTGGGGTACTTAAAAATTACCTAACTTTTCCCTTAAAGTCCAGACTTTCTGGCTAAACAAAATCATTATCTCTCTTTACGAGGCCTTGGAGCAATGTCTATAAGCCTCAGGGGTTAGGCATCATGTGTGTTTTGTTTATGACCCAGATCCTGTCTTGGTGCCAAGCATATGGTAGGTACTTTATACATATTTGTAGAACATACGAATGAATTAATAATGTAATCAATACATTACTATAGTTCTGCATAAAAATTATAAATACTATCTCAAGTGTCCAAGTTGCAGAAAGAAAAAAAATGTTACCAATGAGATACCACAGCTAAAGAAATGTGACCAATTAATTTCTTGGTAGTTTCTCAAAGGCAAAATGCATAAAAACATATATATTTATATAGCCATTTTCATTGTTTAGTGTGCGACCACTGATTTTGATCATACTTATATTTTAATCATTTTTTATATTTTATAAGATGATTTGATGATCCAGTGGTGGAAATTTTTTTTTTTTTAATGGAGGATTATACTCTAAGTTATTGATTGAGTTTCTGCCCCAGGTTAGATGAGAAATGTAAGAGATATGATGTGATTTACATCATGTATTTTCTAAGTATACTAAGAAAATACATAAACATAATACATAAACTTGAACAAATCATTTGCTTTATCAGAGCACAGTAATACCGAATATATATAGAAAATGCATATCACCATTAACTCGTACTATTCGCATATAGATTAGAGCATTATTAAACCTTCCAGCCTGCCAGATGACAAAAAATATCTATTATAATGTTAAAAACCAAGAAAAAATTATTTGGAAGTTCAGATTATCCTGGTGAAATGTTTTTAGCTATTTCACCTAAGTCAAATCTCTTATATTTCTTTTATTTTCCTTCCTTCCTTCCCTCCTTCCTTCCTTCCTTCCCTCCTTCCTTCCTTCCTTCCTTCCTTCCTTCCTTCCTTCCTTCCTTCCTTCCTTCCCTTCCTTCCTTCCTTCCTTCTTTCCTTTTTCTTTCTTTTTCTTCTTTTTCTTTTTCTTTTTTTTTTTTTTGTTTTTACAGAGCCTTGCTGTGTTTCCCAGGCTGGAGTGCAGTGGTGTGATCGCAGCTCACACCACTGCAGGGTTCAAGCCATTAGCCCACCTAACCCTCCCAAGTAGCTGGGATTACAGGCACGAGCCACCATGCACCGGGGTATTGCTATGCTGGCCAGGCTAGTTTCAAACTCCTGGCCTGAACTGATCGCCTTCCTCAGCCTACCAAAGTATTAGGATTACATGCATGAGCCGCCATGTTTAACTCTCAGATTTCTTGATGCACAGTTTCCTACTTATAAATAAACAGGGTAATTGATTTCAGAAATGTTTTCCTTTCTATGTTTAATATTTTAGGTAAGTTTTAAGCCATTAAGGATAAACATATATTATTTTTATTTAAAACCATTGCTAATATGAAATTATTTTTGTAAAAATTAGAAGTAATGTATATTAATTGGAGCAATTTGAAATATAATAAGTATATATTATATATAGAAATATGTATACATATAGAAATACACAGAATATGTAATAATATTAAACACTAATAATATTACGCTAATAGTATTGTATCATTTTGGATCCTCCCACTGAAAATAACCACTCTGATGCAAAATTCTGTCTCTCTACTTTGTTTTACTCTGTTGTGTTTGTGTGTGGTGCATTTATGAGAGAAAGAGAGAGATTTATATATAAGAAAGTTCATTGTAATTTTATTTTGCAACCTACTTAAAAGATATCTTGAGAATAGATTTTTTTTTTAATTTGGCCCCACATTTCATGTCCCTTATCTTTGTCTCCTGTCTTTTCCAATATAATAAGCTTTATCAAGTTATTTTGTAGCTTCCCCTGTCAGAAAGTTGAGTGTATTTTCTTGTCTCTTGTTTATGAATTTGGCCATGTGATTTGACTAATGAGACATGTGCAGTAGGACCTTGAAAAGTTGTTTGTGCATTTTTACTTCTCCTTTTGCTTGCCACTATCATTAAATGTGCTTGAGCTAACCTGCAGGAGGAAGAAGAACATAAACCTGAGTCCATCCTAGACAATCGGACAGCTAGTCAACCCCCAGACAAGGTGTTCAACACCTGGCCAAGATCAACACAGCCACCTGGCTGGACTGCAGATAACCACAGACACATGAATCATCTTATCTGATGCCAGAGGTTCCAAAGAGTTGGCCTGCCAACTCATTACCTAAATTAATGCATATTGCTTTAGGACACTGAGTATGAGGTGGTGTTTTATGCAATATTCTTGTGGTGATTGATATTTTAAATAGTGTCTCATGTAGAATTCTTATGCCTTTTAAAAATAGTGTTTTTTAGGATAAATTATGTATCACAAAATTGATCATTTTAAATGCAATTCAATTAATTTCAATATATTAATAGTTATACAATCATTATCATAATGTAAATGTTCAGCATTTCCACCACCCTGTTAAAAAAAAAATGAAAAGAAATAAAAGGAAAAGAAAAGTGTTCATTCATAACCCCAAGCAACCAATAATTTAGTTTCCATCTCTATAGATTTGCCTATTTTTTGAATTTCATATAAATAAAATCATAAATTATGTGTTATTTTGTGTCTTGTTTCACTTAGCATAATGATTTTTTAGTTCATCCATGTGGTAACATGCATTAATACTCCATTCCTTTATGTTGCTGAATATTATGCTTTTGTATGGGTATGCCAAACTTTATTTATCAATTAACAAACATTTGAGTTGTTTCTGCTTTTTTACTATTGTGAATAATATCCCTATGAATATTCATATGTAAATCTTTGCGAGGACATATATTTTTATTTCTCTTGTGTATATATTACACTTAGGAGTAAAATTGCTGGATTCTATGATAAGTAAACATTTAGCATTTTGAGAAACTGACAAACTGTTTTAATAAGTGGCTGTATCCTTTTACATTCTTACCAACAGTGTATAAAGGTGTTAGTTGTTTTAAATCCTTGGCAACACCTGATATTACTTACCTTTTTTATTGTCGACATCTTTGTCAGTGTGAAGGAACATCTTGTGGCTTTGATTTGCATTTCCCCAGTGACTACTAATACTGAGCATCTTTTTATGTGTTTATTAGTCATACATGTATCTTCTTTAGAAAAATGTATCTTCAGATCTTTGCTCATTTTTAAGTGAGTTACCTGTTTTTTTGTTGTTGTTGTTATTGTTATGTAGTTAGAGTTTTTTCTCATTGTTTTGGATCTAAATCTTGTGATGTATATTGTGGAAATATTTCTATGTTATCACTTGTTTCATTGGTATCATATCTAAGAAATCATTGCCTCACCCAAGATTATATATCTTTTCTTTTTTGAGATGGAGTCTCTCTTTGTTGCCCAGACCGGAGTGCAGTGGCACAATTTCAGCTCACTGTAACCTCCACCTCCTGCATAACCTAAGATTATATATGTTCACTTCTAAAGGTTTTACAGTAGCTTTTACATTTAGGTCAGCCATGCACTTTCAGGTAACTTTTTTCCTGTGGTGTGAGACACCACTCCAAATTTCTTTTTTGAATGTAGAAACCAATTATCTCAGCATAATTTATTGAAACAAATGATTTTTCCCATTGAATTTTCATAGCATTTTTGTTGAGAATCAGCTGACTATAAAGTCAAGAGCTTATTTTTTTGCTCTCAATTGTACACCATTGATTCATATGTCTGTCTTTATGCCAGAACATTACTGTGTTCATTATGTAGTTTTGTAGTAAGTGATGAAATCCATTTTCCTTTTCAACATTGATTTGACTATTCTGGGTCCCTGGTATTTCCATATGAATTCCATGCAATCTAGTCTGGGACAAACACTATAACCCACAGTGATTGATAGAGCCTGAGTGGCAAAATCTCCTGAAAGCTAACCACACTCAATTTCTGGAATTTCATGTATTAAGGTGTCAAGAGAATAATCTTTACTTTTAGTCTCTGAGTTGGCTTCATAAAAATCGGAACTTCCAATTGTTATTGTTACATACATAGACTAGAACTCAACTACCTATCTTTACCAGGACAAAAAGGTGATAAAATACATAGAACAACAGATATATGAAATGAAGGAGAAATTCTGCATCTATTCAAATCTCTCAACTGATTGCACCTGACTTCACATTCATCTCTCTCTTTTCATGGGTTAATTTTGTTGCTCCACTAAATTCTCCTTTTTTGACTTAATTTAGTCAAGACGCATTTTGTCAACTAAAATGGAAGGTTTCTAATTGATATAAATAATTTTAAAAATAATTTACCTCACGTGTGTATCCCATTACTTATTTCCAATGACATCTGGGAAGTGTGAAGAAAGACATCTTTGTTTTAGTGCTACATTGTGCTAAGGTCAACAGCACTGCAAATTCAACTATGATACGAAAGTTATATCACTATCAAATGCTCCATTTTTCTTAGTCACTTTGATATATTAATAAACCAAAAGTGATTTGGCTTTTCTGTGAAGATTTTTTTTGAACTATTCTACTTAAGCAAGTGTTATAAGTAATTCAAAGTCTAGTTATGTTCAGTCTTATAAAGAACTACTTGATGGCATCAACATTCAGTATAAAGAAATTTAATGTTTCTAAGCAATATTGTTTTTCTTCATGAAACTTGATGCAATGAAAACAACTGAGTTAGGGACAATTCTGGAAAGAGATGTTTATAAACAAATACCATTATAAATCACTGTATAGTATTTTTACCTGTCAAGATGATTCATTAGTTATTATTCCATTTTTAGCTCTGAGTTATTGACATATAATCAAGAACCAGACAACAAAACTGGATAGGTCTGTAAAACTATGAATCCACCAACATTCCAGCCTGGCCACTGACGTGACAGTTTTAGAAAGATAATACTTTTCTGCAAATGAGCTTTTATTGAAAACTGAAGGCTAAAATGTTTAATAAAAAAATCTATTTAATAAACTGGATATGCAGCGTCCTATTTTCTTTGCCACCATATTCTTCAACTTTTCATCACTCCATTCACGAACTTCATCAAATGTGAGAATTCCTGCTATCAATAGTTTATTAAAATTTACTTATATCTGTCCTACTAATTTCTTTCATAATCTGAGCTGAGGTCATATGCAGTGTCTCAAGCCTGTAATCCCAGCACTCTGACAGGCTGAGGCAGGCAGATCATGAGGGAGATCAGGACATCGAGACCATCATGGCCAACATGGTGAAACCCCATCTCTGCTAAAATACAAAAAATTAGCTGAGTGTTGTGGTGTGTGCCTGTAGTCCCAGCTACTCGGGTGGCTGAGGCAGGGGAATCATGTCAACTCAGAAGCTGGAGATTGCAGTGAGCCAAGATCAAGCCACTGCACTCCAGCCTGGTGACAGAGTAAGACTCCATCTCAAAATAAAAAGAGTAATCTGAGCTGGTTCTATGTTGGTTTTTATCACATGGGAGGAGGTGAATCAATAATGTGAATATTATTTATATATGATATCCATTATTGGCCCTGATATATGAGATATAAAGTATATTTTCTGTATTTCCAACTAGCTATAATTATTTTCAACAGCAGTCATTTAAAATTGAATATTCTTTCATACTTTCACTATAACAGATTATCCTTGTGCTTATATTTTCACTGAATGCTTGGAATTTTAGCCTTATCCACTTCTAATATTCCCAACAGTTCATGAGAGTTCTAACTTTCCCTCCCACTCTCCAACACTTGTTATTGTTTGCCTTTTTGATGGCAGTCCTTCTAATCAGGGTGAAGTAGTATTTCACTGAGATTTTGACTTGCATTTCCTGAAGCTACTGACACTGAGCATCTTTTTAAGTGCTCAATGGCCATTTGTGTCTTCTTTGAATAAATGTTTATTTAGATGCTTTTTACATTTTAAAAATTAAGCTACTTGTGTTTTTAACATTGAATTGTATAGTTTTTTTATATTACATAAATACATCCCTTATCACATACATGATTTGCAAACATTTTATCTAAATTTGCTAGTTGTCATTTTACTTTATTCTTGGTGTTTTCTAAAGTACAGTACTCCTTAATTTTGATGAAGTTCAACTGATCTAATTTTTTGTGTCTTTCATTACTTTTGAAACTTTCTTTAATGAATTTTGTATAGAAGCTTCGATCTAATAAAGTTTATTGATGTTTTTATGTCTTGATTTTTTTCCTATTTCATTAGTCTCCAGGTTTCTTGCTAGTAGAGCCCTTTTGGTGGAATCTCCCCTTTTCCTATGAAGTACAGACACAAGGTAAATTTCCTATTTGTTTTGCAAATAAGTTTTTAAAGAGTATATATATATACAAACAAAATTTTAGCTTAGGTTTCTAATCAAATGCAGAGTTTTATTTTTGTTGTATACTAAATAAAACAGTATTATGAGTAATGAGAAAATATTTACCATTTATTAAGTATAAAAATTCTCTAACTTATCTAAACCACTTACATAATTTGATTTTTTTTTTTACTATACTTTTAGTTCTAGAGTACGGATGTGGCCAGTCTTGATGTTTCTGTTCCACTGATTTGGTATTTGTCTCTACTTCCTGAGAAGTTAAGGTTCTTGCCAGTGCCACCTGAATATTTCCTCTCCTGTGCACTCAGCTTTGGTTTTTAATGGTTGCTTGCTTAACAATGTGCTCTTTTATTTTCCTTCTACATTATATGAATCACATTGTCTCAATATTTCACTGTCTGACTGATCCACCTAAAATAAGTTATTTTATAGTCTCATATCTTAGAATCTGAGATCTTCTAAAGATAGCTTTGCCCCCTTTTTTCCCACATAGATATATTTTTGCAAATTCCTAAAGTTATTATTTGTTAACTGCTTTATTATAGTGCCAATATCTCACCTTAAAAAATCTTTGCTTACCAGAAAACAAAAAAGCTAGCCATTTTTCATTGTTAACATATACTTATATCAACACTCTAAATATAAACAGATTCAATACACGAGAAGTTCCAAAAATGCAATTAGCAGAGATTTAACACAGATAAAAGTTTGTCAATTCCTCCTAAAAGAAGTCCAGAAGTAGAAAAGGCAAGTACGGGTATATTATGGTGTACTGACTTGGCTCCACAATGCAGAGGTCATTTAATAATTATTTAATCAATACAATTTTTATGGTATGTTCTTCTTTGGTGTTTTTTGTTTGCTTGTTTACTGATTTCTTTACTGTCTTCTTTAATGTAAAAATCCTTACTTCAGAAGAGACAGTATCTATATTACAATTTAAAGTAAAGTGTTTCTTTTCTGTTTTTACTTTTTTTTTTTGACAGTGTCTTGTTCTGTCAACAGGCTGGAGTGCAGTGGCACGATCTCGGCTCACTGCAACCTCCGCCTTCCGGGTTCAAGTGATTCTCCTGCCTCAGCCTCCCGAGTAGCTGGGACTACAGACATATATCGTCACACCTAGCTAATTTTTGTATTTTTAGTATAGGCAGGGTTTCACCATGTTGGCCAGGATGGTCTTGATTTCTTCACCTCGTGATCCACCTGCCTCAGCCTCCCAAAGTGCTGGGATTACAGGTGTCAGCCACTGTGCCTGGCTAAGGTAAAGTTTTTACCACAAATATTTGCAACAGGAAAAAATCAGAACATCTTTCATAAACATTTTACTCCTCTTCATCAGGATGGCATCCAAGAACACAGAATGTGTGTTTTCTTAAAATTTCATTTTGTAGGTAATAATATAAACATTGATTAACTTCTATTTTAGCTAATGCACAATATTAAACACAATAGTCCTTTCTCACCCCAACTTTTGACTTTATTTCCTGATTTTTATATTTTAAGACTTAACATATTATGGCCAGGCAGGGCTAGTTACAAAATTTTCAGGGACTATTGCAAAATAAAAATGTAGGGCCCTATGTTCAAAAAGTATTAAAAATTTCAAGATGGCAACAATGAAGCATTAGTAAGCTAAACACAAGCCTTTCTGAGTGGGGAGCCCTGCGTGGGACTCCTCCCATGAAGCTGGCATTGAGGCTTCATGGCTATGGTCAGTGACAGAACTCGTCTATAGTTTGCCATCAATAAATGGCACATTCTTTAGTTTGGCATTTGCCTAGCCTGCTCATAATTAATCTTAATTACGTTCAAGGTGCCTTTTTTTCCAGAATTTCTGTCCTGCCCTTGAAAACCAATTTTCCTTTAAATTGGAACAAACTTCCTTTTTCTTTCTTTTTTTTTGTTTAAATTACACAATTTTACAGGATAGGGGAAATGACAGGAAGGCTTTCCCTGGGCTTTACAGCACAGGCTTTCACTGTGTCTCCCACACAAGGATGCAGTGGTGTAATCAGGGCTCACCACAGCCTTGACCTCCCTGGGCTCAGGTGATCCTCTCACCTTAGCCTCCTGAGTATCTGGGACTACAGGAACATGCCACCATGCCTAGCTAATTTTTCTATTGTTTTGTAAAGATGGAGTTCCACTACATTGCCCAGACTGGTCTTGAACTCCTAGCTCAAGAGATCAGCCAGCCTTGGCTTCCCAAAGTGTTGGAATTACAGGCGTGAGCCCCAAGTATTTTTTTTCCACAAAGGACTATAACCTACTTCTCCAGAAACTTCAAGTATGCCCACATTTTTCATATTTTACTCCTCCATAAGAAATTGATGTGAGTGTGGATATAAAATACTAACTCAAACCTCACCAACAACCATGTGTTATAAATGTATGAAAGAAGTTAGGTGGCATATAGAGAACCATAATTTAGGTGAATTTTATGTTTTTTATAAAGCAAATTATGTTCTACATTTTATCTTTGAATATTCAACAACTTGTTAAATTAATTTGAAGTCAGAAAAATATTATGCTAATTTGCATTTTTAACACAGGAAATTTTTTTGAAGTATAGCATCTATCTCTGCCAAGTGGAGTGCTGTATATCCTCAAAGTTGTAGGGCTCTGCACAACTCATTGCCAATCACTTATAAGCTGCTGTAAAATTGAAAATCCTCACAAAGAGTTCCACCAACAAAATCTTTAATGCTGTGATTATGAAATGGGAGCACCTTTAAAGTGTTTACCTCAAAAAGGAACAAAAAGAAAGAAAGAAGTAGTTACTTTGCACATTATTTTCAGAAATAAATTATCTGGCAATGTTGCTGAGCTGCTCTGAAAGCTGCTTTTTCATAGCTATTAGATTTTATGCAGCCAACTACAATGAAAACAACAGGCTCAACTACAGGAATTGAGGTAAAATGGTATTTTGTGGAAATAGGATTTTTTGTTATTTTTTAAATTATAAAATGTAACAATAGACCTAAAGGTAACATTTTAAGATAAATTCTACTGCACATATATAGAAATGTCTCTTACATAGCTATATATAATGCTCACATTACATTCTAATATAAGAAATCAATGTCAAACAAATCAAATTGACTTTAAAAATAAAGGGATTGATTATTTCACTTCAAATATGGCTAGAGATAAGGCAGACCTCAAGCCAAGTGAATTAGAGCTCCAGTTCTGGTTTTCTGTGAATATCTAGGGTTTGCCTTCCTCCACGATTATTATGAGATGGTTGTAGGAGTTCCAGAAATTAATGTTAAGGGCACCAGAAGAAGGATAGAGGCCATTTCCTTTATCTTAAGCATCTCCTAATTGGAGCAAAGGAACTTTTCCCAGAACTCTTCCAGCACAATTTCTAAATGGAATCAGATATGGATTCCTAAAATCAGTCACTGGAAAAATAAAGCTAATCATTTACATTGATGAGTCTATCAGTCTGCTTTCTCTGGGCTATGTTGCAGTTTAAGTTTGAAATCTTTCTGGGGCACCAAAAAAAAAAAAAAAAAAAAAATCCCTTTACACAGCGAATGGCAATCCTGGCTTAGTTTTAACTCTGCCTGACATCATTTGCGGGCCAGGACTAAAGTCTGAGGAGCAGCATACACACAGGAAAGGGCAGAATAAAAAGAATTAGTGGGGCCACATACCGACTCTTAAATCAGAAATGCACACTTCAGTTTATTTTCCAAATCCTGTCACATGCCTAGGCCTGACATCAATAGGGCAGGGAATAATTCTTCTTCCAAGAGGGATACCAGAAAGGGGCTCAACTGGAAAGACTATTAGTAATTTGAGAACAAGGCAATATACCACAAATAGTTATTATATCCATATCTTGGAGATACTGTGCATCCAGTGCCAGACAACTTAAATAAAGCAGATATCACAATAAAACAAGTCACATAAATTTTTTTGGTTTCCCAGTGCATATGAAAGTTCTGTTTACATTATACTGTGACCTTTTTTTTTTGGAGACAGAGCATTGCCCCATTTCCCAGGCTAGAGTTCAATGGTGCAATCTCGACTCACTGCAACCTCTGCCTCCTGGGTTAAAACAATTCTCCTGCCTCAGCCTACCGAGTAGCTGGGATTACAGGCGCCCACCACCATGCCCAACTAATTTTTGTACTTTTAGTAGAGATGGGGTTTCACCATGTCAGCCAAGCTGGTCTCGAGCTCCTAACCTTGTGATTTGCCCACTTTGGCTTCTCAAAGTGCTGGGATTACAGGCATGAGCCACCACACCAGACCCTACACTGTAGACTATTAAGTATTCAATAGCATTATGTCTAAACAATGTACACACTTTAATTTAAAAAATACTTCACTGCTAAAAAGTCGATCATCTGAGCCTTCAGCTAGTCATGATATTTTTGCTTGTAGAGTGTCTTTCCTCAGTTTTGATGGCTGCTGACTGATCAATGTAGCGGTTGCTGAAGGTTGGGGTGTCTGTGGCAATTTCTTAAAAAAGGACAGAAATAAAGTTTGCCATACCAATTTGATTCTTTCTTTCATGAAAGATTTCTCTGTAGCATAAGATGCTGTTTGACAGCATCTTACCCACAGAAGAACTTCTTTCAAAATTGGAGTCAGTCCTCTCAAACCTTGTTGTAGTTTTTTCAATTAAGTTTATGTAATATTCTACATCTTTTTGTTGTTAATTCCAACAATTCTCATAGTAACTTCACCAGAAATAGTTTCCATCTTGAGAAACCACTTTCCCCCCTCATTCATAAGAAGCAACCCCTCACTCATTGAAGTTTTATCATGAGATTGCAGCAATTCAATCACATCTTCAGGCTCCACTTCAAATTCCAGTTATTTTAATATTTCTACCACATCTTAAGTTACTCCCTTTGCTGGAAACTTGAATCCTTCAAAATTATCCACATGGATTGGAATCAACTTCTTCCAAACTCCTATTGTAGTTGATATTTTGACTTTCACCCACAAATCACCAATGTTCTTTACGGCATCTAGAGTGGCGAATCCTTTCCAAAATATTTTGAACTTAGTTTTCCCAGATTCATCAGAGAAATTACTCTCTGTGGAAGATACAGTCTTCTGAAATGTATCTTATAAATAATAAAACTTGAAAGTCTAAATTATTCCTTTATTCATTGTCAGCAGGCATGAAAGCAACATTAATCTACTGGTACATTTCCATCAGAGCTCTTAGGTGACCGGGTGCATTTTCAGGGAGCATTAATATTTGGAAAAAATTCTTTTTTCCTTTTTTTTTTTTTTGTGATTTGTATGTCTCAACAATAGACTTAACATATTTAGTAAATCATGCTATTAAAAGATGTGCTGTGATCTGGGCTTTGTTGTTCCATCTGTAGTGCCCAGACAGAGTAGATTTAGCATAATTTTTAAGGGTTCTGGGGTTTTCAGAATGGTAAATCAGTATTCATTTCAATTTAAAGTCACCAGTTGCATTAGCCCCTAACAAAAAAATCAGCCTTGCCTTTGAAGTTTGAACTCAGACTTTGACTTTTCCACTCTAGCTATAAAAGTCCCAGATGGCAACTTCTTCCAATGTGAGGCTGTTTTATGTATAGTAAAAATCTAATATTCAATGGAGCCACCTTCGTCAATTATCTTAGCAACATCTTTTGGATAACTTGCTGCAACTTTTCCATCAGCACCTGTTGCTTCACCTGCATTCTTTGTTATGGAAATGGATTATTTCCTTACCTGATAAAACCACCTTGTTAGGCTTCAACTTGTCTTTTGTAGCTTCCTCACCTCTCTCAGCCTTCAGATAATTTAAAAAAGAAGTTGATTTTGCTCCTCATTAGACTTTAGCATAAGGGAATGTTGTGGATGGTTTGATTTTGTATTCAGACCACTAAAACTTTCCCCATATCAGCAAAAAGGCTGTTTCACTTTCTTATCATTTGTGTGCTCACTGGAGACACACACACACACGCGTGCGCGCGCGCACACACACACACACACACACATATTTTAAGCTTCGGGAGTTTTTACTTTTTCTTTTTTTTAGCTTTTATTTTAGGTTCCGGGATACATGTGCAAGTTTGCTATGCAAGTAAATTGTATGTCATGGGGGTTTGGTGTACATACAATTTTGTTACCTAGGTAATAAGCGTAGTACCCAATAAGTATTTTCTTGATGCTCTCCCACCTCCTACCCTCCACTCTCAAGTAGGCCCCAGTGTCTGTGGTTCTCCTTCTAGTGTCTATGTGTTCTTGTTGGTTAGCACCCACTTATAAGTGAGAACATGTTGTATTTGGTCTTCTGTTCTTGTGTCAGATTGCTTAGGATAATGGCCTCCAGTTCCATCCATGTTGCTGCAAAGGACATGGTCTCATTCTTTTATATGGCAGTATAGTATTCCTTGGTGTTTATGTACCATGTTTTCTTTATCCAGTGTACCACTTATGGACATTTAGGTTGATTCCATGTCTTTGCTATTGTGAATAGTGTTGCAACGAACATATGTGTATGTGTGTCTTTATGGTAGAATGATATATATTTCTTTGGGTACATACCTAATAATGGGATTGCTGGGTCAAATGTTAATATTTTCTGAGATCTTTGAGGAATTGCCACACTGCTTTCCACAATGGCTGAACTAATTAAGTACTTCTAATGTTTTACTAGAACTTTTTCTTTTCGTTCACAACTTAGCTAATGGTTTGGCACAAGAGGCATAGCTTTTCACCTTTATTGGCTTTAGACACGCCTTCCTTACTAGACTTAATCATGTCTACCTTTTGGTTAAAGTAATAAATGTACAACTCTTCATATTATTTGAATATTTATTGGCCATTGTAAGGTTACTAATTTGCCTAATTTTAATAGTGTTGTATCTCTGGGAATAGGAAGGCCCAAGAAAAAGGAGGAAGACAGAGAAATGGCCAGTCAGTGAAGCAGTCAGAACGTACAATATTTATCGATTAAGTTTGCCATCTTATGTGGAGGCAATTCATGATGCCTCAGAACAGTTACAATAGTAGTATCAAACATTATTGATCACAGATCACCATAACCAATATATTAATAATAAAAATATGTGAAATATTGCACAAGTTACCAAAATGTGACACAGAGACACAAAATGAGCACGTTATTGAAAAAAAAGACACCAATACACTTGTTCAACACAAGGTTGCACAGACTTTCAATTTCTAAATGATGTAATATCTACAAAGTGCAATACATTGATGCATAATAAAATGAGGTGTGCCTGTATGCTTCACCTTTGGTGTGTCTTCATCATCATTTATTGTCATTCTTTTATGTAACTACTGTTTTGTAGGATAAAGTGTAGCACCATAAAAAGGGGTAATTTGAGGTTTATTTAGAAACTATTAAGATAATATAACAATTCAACTGCTTTTGTGGAAACGTTGAGAAAAGTGACTATTTTACCTTATACCCAAATATGGGAAATTGATCTATTTATAACTATTTCTAAAGTTTCTTAACTTTTACAAGCATTCTCTCTAGGTTATCAACTTTGAATGTAATAATTTTTTTTTGACTTTTTTTGTTTAAAGTAACCACAAATATCTAGGAATATTCCTGGTAGATATCAGTTTCATATTGCAACTTGTTGATCATAATTTTAGAAGTATTTTAAAAGTAAAAATTAGCTTGTGTTGTTTACCAAAGTTGTACATATTTTCTTTTTCATAAAATGTTGTTATATTTTACACTTATTTCTGCTAAGAGATAACTTTTAAATATTAAACCATTTTATTTAACTCCACTTTCTTCATCATTAAAATATTTATATTTATGAATCTGTGTACCATAAAGATAACGAAAGAAGGAAAGTCTTTATTTTTTTAAATTATATTACTGTCATCTAGAAAACCATATGATATACATGAAATCCAAATAATAAAAATGACTGAAAACCATTAGCCATACTAGAAAGGTTTACCATAGGACAAGAAAAAAAACAGAGTATGTGTCCTAGTAGTTTTAGCTTAGGCACAGGTCTTCAACTTTGAGCAAAATTCACAGTGTAAGATCATTCCTGCTTTTATTCCATTTGCATAAAGTCTTAATAAGCATCAGAACGTTTTCCTAAGAACTCTTTCAGCAAGTCTTCTAGTTTGTCAGGTGGTCAAACTTCACTATGCCTAAGTGATACACAGAGGAAAAGAAAGAAAAAGGGGAGAAAACCGAAAGCAGAGGTGGTTTTCCAAACTGGTGGCTCCCTAACATGTATGCTTTGGTACCTTTTGTCTCAAGAAGTGACATAGAGTATGTGATATCTCATAATTAATTTATGCAGTACACCCACTTTTTTAGGGAATGGGTAACTTTCAGGACTAGTGTGTGGGAATAAACTCCCAGAAACATCATCTACATTAAGTATTTTTCCCCAGTTGTTTTCCTCCAGTTTCAATTACCTATAAGTTTCAATTTTAAACTAATTAAGCATGTGATAATACAAATTAGTAAACTTCGTTCAGTGGGACATCTCTTGCTGGGAGAATTAATGATAATTAAGACATTTCCCTAACTAGGTCTCACAGAAATTTTGGACTGGAAAATGGGAACATGGAGAAAGCAAAATTGCCTGCTTGTTCTTACTCTCCTTGCAAGTTTGTTTCCTTTATTTATCTCTGCATATTTTCTTTCTTGGCAAACTTACTTGCCTATTTAGATCTTCTCACATATGCCCTCAAGCAGTAGTTTTAGATCCTTAGTCTACATGATTTTTTTTCAGTCTAGAACCTATTTTCTTCATCCATAGTTAGAAAATTTAAGACAGGAAACAGACTAAGATCTAAAAAATAAAAAAAAAAATAGTTAAAAAATGTTTTAGGGGATAATTACCTGATGTACAGCTTCATTTTTATCACATTCTAAGCTTCATTTCTATATTTAAATGCCTCCTAAACATATTCTCATGGATCTGTTACCATTCTCTTAAAAACTAATCTTGTGATAGTTCCCCCCAAAATAGCTACGCCTTCTGTCCCTTTATACAAACTCAGTAATAATGAATGATTTGTGTTCATGCTCATTTTAAATTTTTCTTCTTCCAATATTATTAGAATCCATATGAATATATTACATTTTAAATTGAGTAACCCTTATTTTATGTCTAGTCGTGGAGATTATAGTAATCTATACTAGACCATCTTCTTTAGGGAATAAATTCTTGAGTGCTTCCTCTTACTTAGGAAATCTTAGGGTGAGTAGGCAGCTTTAACTATGGAATCACAGGGCAAAAGAATAAAGAAAAATTCTTTGATATATTTGGGATCCCACAAACTGTCACAACTTTCTGGGTAAATAACTGGAAAAGTTTAAGTCATATGATAATATTTTTACTCTAAGATTGTGAAGCAGTTTTTTTGAAGTGTCTTAATTCAGAATGTTTACAAATCCTCATTGCCTAAATACAAACCATAGTGCTGGAGCATTCTGCTACTAGAAAAGTGAAATGTGCTATTGGCTAACTTTTGTACAATTTTTGTATATTTTAGAAATATAAGTTGGCTTTGAGGAGACTTAGATCTAAAATATCTTATAGGATATTATAAAATTTATTATCAAAAACATACCCAGCAGCCTAATATTTCACATGAGGAAAGTACATACATGGAAACTTACTGTGAAATGAATGAAACATCACACATAGGGAAAACAGACTAATTAAAGATGATTTGAAAAACTTGCCTCCCTGCTTCAGCTTCTATTTTTAAATGGAAAAAATAGGCATATAGTTTGGTTTTTGCAAGTCTAAGGGCATGAGAGTGCCCTTAGCTACTCAACACGTTAAGACATTAATTACACATGGACGTAAATAAGGGAAAAACAACGCTGGAGCCTACTTGAAGGTGGAGGGAGGGAGGCGAGTGAGGATTGAAAAACCACTTCTCCAGCATTATGACAATTACATGGCTGACAAAATTATCTGTACATCAAAATGCTGTGACACACAATTTGCCCAAGTAACAAACCTGCGCTTGTACCGCTTGAACCAAAAAAAAGTTGGAAATGGAAAAAGAAAGTTAAGAAAGGGCACTGAAATAATAAGGCATCAGAAATCTAGAGGGTTTTATGGCATTTTATGTAAAACATGTTTACATTTTTCCTGGTGTTCTTTCTTGAAATGACATAAAAGTGTCAGACATCAGAAAGTCAGTGTATATGTATGTATAATCTGAGTCTTAAATTCATGTGGAAGTGCAAAAGAACTAGAAAAGCCAAGGCAACATTGGAGAAGAAAAGTAAAATCAAAAGACCTGCATCAACAGATTTCATGATCTATTATTAAATGACAATAATGTAGATAGTGTCTATTATTACAGGTTAGAAAGATAGACCAACAGAATGTAATAGACCTACACATACACTCACCTCATTTCAAACAAAGTCACAGTGAATTTCAATATAAAAATATTCTCAATGAATGATAGTTTGTTAATTATATACCCAAAATGAAAATACAAAATGAGAATTTGAACTGTATCTTATAAAAAATTATTCAAAATGTTTACAGAATTAAAAACTAAACCAATCAAGCTTCTAGAGAAAGCATAGTATAATGTTATCATAATCTTACAAGAGAATATAAAAAAGTTAACTATAAAAGAGTAATAAATCAGCTTAATTAAAATTGACTTTAAACGATATTTTTATCCACATATATCAGAAAATAATTATATCCAGAAAACACTACCAGCTCTTGAAAACCAACAAGAAAATCACAAAGACAACTTAATTAAAGGATTTTTAAAAATGTCATTTTCAACAGAGGAATGCACATTAAATCCCAGCAAAATATTAGACATCCATCAGAATGTCTAAAAGTGAAAAAGACCATACAAATGTTGAGAAGAATGTGGAGCAGGTGAACCTATCTTATATTTTGAGTGAGAGCATTTGGAAAATGTTTAGCAGAATGAACTAAATGTGTATAAATGTTGAAATGTTAGCTGAAAGTCTGGCATTACTTGAGTTCTGTTTTAGTCGGTTTTCGCATAGCTATAAAGAACTGCCCGAGACTGGGTAATTTATAAAGGAAACAGGTTTAATTGACTCACAGTTCAGCATGGGTGGGAGTCCTCAGAAAACTTACAATCATGGTGAAGGAGAAGTGGAAACAAGGTACCTTCTTTACAAGGTGGCAGGAAGGAGAATGAGCACAGGAGAAACTGCCAAAGCACTTATAAAATCACCAGATTTCATGAGAACTCACTTCTTATCATGAGAACAGCATGGGGGAAACTTACCCCATCATTCAATTACCTCCACCTGGTCTCTCCCTTGACATGTGGAGATTATGGCATTATGGGAATTACAATTTAAGATGAAATTTTTAGTGGGGACACAGCAAAACCATATCAAGTTCAGGACTTGTTATAAAGTTATAAAAATCAAGAATGCATGCTATTGGTGAAACAATAGATATTAATCGATAGAACAGTAGTCAGAGCAGAAATAGATACAAACAAATATAGTCCAATTTTTGAAAGAGGAGCAAAGGCAATTCAATGGAAAAAGAATAGTCTTTTTAACAAAGGGCTTTTGAACAGATGAATGTTCATATACCAAAAAAAAATGCAAGTAATTGAAAGTAAAACAAAACAAAAAACCAGAGTCTATATGCAGGCCTATATCTTTTAAAACATTAACTTAAAATAGATCATAGACCTAATAATGTGAAATGCAAAACTATAAAACTTCTAAAAATAATATAAAATAAAATCTAAGTGACCTTGAGTCACTTGGAAATTAGTTACTATATACAACATCGAATGTACAATTCATGAAAAAAAAAAAATGGTAAGTTAAATTCAACTAAAAGTCTGCCAAAAGTAACGTTAAGGAAATAAAAAGAGAAGCCACAGATTGGGCCAAAGGCCAAAATGCTTGAAAAACACATATCTGATAGAGGCCTTGTATCCAAAATATACAAAGAACAACTAAAATTCAACAATAAGAAAATGCACAACCCAATGAAAAAATGAGCAAAAGTTCTGAAAGATACTTCTCACTAAATAATACATATATGTTAAATAATATTTAAAAAATGTTCATTCTTTTATATTAGGGAATTAAATATTTGCAAATTAAAACAACAATGAGATATTACTACATATCCAATAGAATGACTAAAGTCCAACAAAACTGACAAATTGAATGCCCTGGAGAATCGAAGCAACAGGAGCTCTTGTTCATTCCTGATAGAAATGCTTTGAAAGCCTGGCAGCTTCTTCCAAAGCTAATCATGGTAATACCCAAGGATCCTACAATCATACTTCTAGGTATTTACCCAATTGGTTTGAAAACTTATGCTCACACACAAAAAAACTTCCCATGAACATATGCAATGACTTTTTCATAATTGACTAAAACTGGAAACAGTGAAGATGTCCTCCAACAGGTAAATGGATAAACAAATTGTGGTGCATCCATACAATAGAATATCATTCACTGATAAAAATAAACGTGATGTATAAAGTCACTTACTGACATATTTAAAAAAATTATATGTAAATCATACCTTAACTAAGAGGGAGACATCTATCCTTTCTTTTTCAAGTCCATCTTCACACTCTGTTCTGCTTTCCCCAAACCAAACGTATTCAAAGTGTCACCTGTATAGCTCACATTCTTCTCTTCCATTCTCTCTTTAGTCCCTGGTAATCTCTTAAGCTTTCATGAAAAGGCTCTAACAAAGACCACCATAGTTTGCTTATAAAGCCAAGAAACTCTTTTCAGACTCCATCTTCCAGGGCCTAGAGGCAGGAACTGATGTATTGCTGAACACAGTCTCCTCATCGAAATTCTATTTCCCTTTTCTACTTCCTGTATGCAACGAATTTATAACAATGTATATTTTATTGTGACATTTTTGAGATAAATTAAGCTTGTAAGATCTATATGTACAGCTGTGCCTGGAACTTAGAAAATGCTACAAAAATGATAATTAAATTGGAGAGAGAGAGAGAGAAGAGAAAAATAAAGACATCCACCATCCATTCACTGACCTTGAGAGTATAACTTCATATATCTATGGGAAACATTTATTTTAAATTATTTCCAGTAGAGTCAAGGATGTGTATAAATTTCCTAAAATCTCATTATTAAGTACATATGTGAGTAATGTCCACACAGGTATACCAGAATCCATGTACAAAATGTTCATAGAAGTATTATATATTATAGCCCGAAATAGGAACAACACTTGTTTCTATCAACAGAGAAGAAAAGAATAGATAATATTAGAAAACTGGAGTACTATATAAGAATGAAAATGAACATACTGCAGTCTTCAACTTGGATTACTCTAAAAACGTAAGGTTGAGTAAAAGTGTTAAGTCCCAGAAAAATACAGATGACTCACAGTTTCTAATTTATAAATTTTTACTCACTGTTTTTTCTAACATGTAACAAATATCTCTTTTACATAATTTAAAATATGATGATAGTACACTCACAAATTAGCTTTCCCTTTCTTTTGTTTTCCTTTGCACAGTATATTATTTTACTTTTAATAAAGTCAGGAGAATGCATGTATATTAAGAAGATAAAAGAATAGATCTTGTGCAAGCAAAGATAAGGGGAAACATAAATATAATTCACTAAGCCACACTGTATGGTTCAATAGCATGACATTGAACACTAAAGATTTGAATATAGATTTATGTATTATGCCATATTGTACTTCTCATATTTTCCTTGTTTGTCCTTCCTAAAACGACATGAACTTTAGGCTCAAGAGACTTAAGCTTGAATGCAAGAACACCCTATTCTTTTCACAAAGAAACAAGTAAATAGGCTATTCTATTAGTTTGTTCTCACATTACTATAAAGAACTACCTGAGTCTGGATAATTTATGAAGAAAAGAGGTTTAATTGGCTTACAGTTCTGCAGGCTGTACAGAAAGCATGGTGAGCAAGGCCTCAGGAAACTTACAATCATGGCAGAAGGCCAAGAGGAAGGAATCATGTATTACATGACTGGAGCAGGAGGAAGAGAGAGAAGGCGGAGGTGCCACACATTTTTAAACAACCAGATCTCATGAGAATTCACTCACTATCATGAGAAGAGCAAAGGGGGAAATCTGCCCACAATTCAATCACCTTCTACAAGGCCCCTCCTTTAACAATGGGGATTACAATTCTACATGAAGTTTGGACAGGGACAAAAACCCAAACTATATCAGCTATCTAGCCCATAGAACTTAATATTCTAGAATGAAGAGGGATGGGCAAGCTACAGCCCACAGGCTAAATCTTGCCTATTACATCTATTCAAGGATTCGCCCACTGAAATACATACGTAATATTAAGTTTTTCCTGGAAATCCATTTTATGGAAATGATCTGTCAAAAAAAAAAAAAGACATTTTACTATACTTTAATTTCTTGAAGTTTTATATTTTACAGTCTCATCATTCAGATAATAAATAGTATTTATATTGGTGATCTATTAAAATAAGTATTTCTTAGTGGAAGAACTTCAAGGAACTCAGCACTGGGGAGGTTATACAAGTTTTCTTGTTTTTAACATGCTCATTTTCTGAATTCTCAAAGGCGTATATTGTGCAAAGCACAGAAAATTTGTAATGGAAGTGAAAATCTGTGGAGGATTCATTGATTTTCATTCTTTCAAACAGAAAGAGCATAGAGCAATTAGTAAAATCCTTAATTTTACGAATATAATTATTGCTTTGGTCACCTCGATTTAGGAAAATATCTCATCTGATGATGGACCTTTTCCTTAAGTGATTGCCATTCAATAAGACATTGGCAAGGATATCTAATCATTTAATATGCCTTGTTTATAATTATATTATATTATATAATAGAATTGTTCACTTCAAGAAAACTCACTTAATAAAATTGTACGCCTACAAAATTTTGATTTATGTAGAATTATATGATTTGTTGTAAAACTCGTCTAGAATTTATTCTAGCTAGGGTTGTACAGAAGAGAATGTTTCCATTCTTTAAATGTTTAACTTTTAGCCTATTATCTTTGAATAGATGAACATTAGACCTTTGCCTTTTCAGCTTTCATAACAAAAATGGCTTTAACACCATATTCTTTTCCGTAAAAAGATAAAACTTGCACCATCTTAATACGTTTCTTCCCTTCTTATGCAGTTACTTTGTTTGGCAGGAAATGAGCTCACATTTCCCTCTGCCGAAGAAAGCAATTTATGAATCATATACAGTTTGAGAAAAACATCACCTTATTCAAAAGATAAATCATATGATATTGTTATGCTGAATGAATAAGAAAGCACGGATTGAGAATAGATTGGATGATTGCATTATAAAGACATCAAAGTAAACTGATCTGAAGGGTGCACCGTGAATAGACTGAAATTTAAAGGTATTTTATTGCTATCTAAGTCTATGGGAATCTAATGAACAAACAAATGCTGATTTTCTATTGCAGACTTTCTCAAAGAATAAGAATTAATATTAGCCTCATTTTAGAAAGTCTATTATATTTATTGCCCTCATTATATATAGAATAATGAGCTCAACTAAATAATTTTTACAGGTAAGGTTTGTTTTAAAATCTCACTTTACTCAGCAAGTGATAAAATGAAAAATATTTCATTTTTAAAACTTAAATATCATATTACTTTCTTGCTGTAACAAGTTAACACAAACTGGGTGCTTAGAAGAAAATAAATTTGCTGTCTCACAGTTCTGGAGGCCAGAAATCAGAAATGAAGACATCAGTAGGTCCATGCTTTCTCTGAAGATTCTGGGGAAGGATCTGTTCCACGCTTCTCTTAGCTTCTGGTAGGTCCTTTGCTCGTGGCAGCACAACTCCACTCTTTACACGGTATTCTCCCTGTGTGCTTGTCTGTGTCTGCATCCAAATGTTCCCCGTTTTAAGAAAACAGCACTCATATTAAATTCGGACCCACCTTGTTGACCTCATTTTAACTCTCTTATCTCTGTAAAAATCCTATCTTCAAATAAAGTCACATTCTGAGGTACTGGTGGTTAGTAGTCCAACATAATGTTTTGCTGGAGAGGGACATAATTCAATCCTAGTTAAGTATTGCTTTTTCCTTCTAGTTATCATGTTGTAATTGGTCCCAAGTTTCAGGGCAATCAAGATCAAGTTTGCTCACTTTTTTTTAAAGTTGAAATTTTAATGAAGTCATCAAAGGACCCCGGTCCATTCTGTGTAAACACTCTGCCACCTTAATTATATTGACTTTTGATTTTCACCATGATTTTGTATGACAACTCTATGGTTTTTGTAACTATAGTAGCATGCACTTTAAGAACGTAAAACAGTGAAGAGAGCTTCAATTCATTTTACCAGGAAAGCAAATCCTCCCCGGGTCCTCCCAGCATAGATTCTTGTAAATCCAATGGCCAGGATCTAGCAAATGAGCTGAAGACAATTCAGTGATTAGAAATCATGAGTCATTTCCTGCTTTTGAGCACACTGGCCTCTTAAGAAAATCAAGTTTCTGCTATAAAGGAAGAACTTAGGGTGTGTCTTTTGAGTCAGCAACTCAGAGTATCTACCCTCTCTGAAATAGTTGTAACAATGAGAATTTGATGGAGTCTGGTGAAATTGGTAATCTCTTCTTATTGTTTCCTATACTTCCAAATGAGAATTAAGAAATGAACACAAAGAGTAGATATTGAGACCTGAGTGTATCATTCTAATTTTTGAATATAGTTTATTTTTATAGTAATTAATCTATCTCATCAGTTACATTTTTAAATTATATTGAGATTTACAACATATTAACATGCATGGAATTGTGTGGGGGTGCTGTTAGTTGCAAAACAGCACACTTTTTTCCTTAAGTATATTGTGATGATAAATTGAAATGTATGTTCTTTTTTTTTTTTTTTTTTTTTTTTTTTTTTTTTAACAGAGTCTTGCTCTATCACCCAGGCTGGAGTGCAGTGGCACCATCTCGGCTCACTGCACCCTCCGCCTCCTGGGTATCAACAATTCTCCTGCCTCCGGTTCCTGAGTATCTGGGATTACAGGTGTGCACCACCACGCCTGGCTAATATCTTACCTTTAGTAGAGACAGGGTTTCATCATGTTGACCAAGATGGTCCCCAACTCCTGACCTCATGATCCACCTGCCTTGGCCAACCAAAGTGCTGGGATTACAAGCGTAAGCCACTGTCCCTGGCCTAAATGTACGTTCTTTCAATGATGCATCTTAATATGGCTCATTACTTCTAATATATAGGAAATATAATTGTTTAAATATTGTACAGAGAAACTAAATATCTGAAGCAAAAATATTTTCAACTTATTATTTAACAAAGCTGTGGAAAATTTCTCAGTCTAATACTCCACTTTTATAAATAAATAGAGGAAAATTTGTTTTGTGTATTGAAAAGTTTATTCTAATGATTTCATATAGAACACAATTGTTGCACTGACACTTCTGCATACTATGTAGATTTTTCCTTTTTTTGTTAAATGATCTGGGTAATAAAATATATTTATGTTTACTTTTTGTCAGGATGGAACTGAAAAAAAAAAAAACTTTAAAGTTGAAACAAAACTGTCAGATGCCTACATGCTAGATACCAACAGAACTGAATCCCTTCAGAGCAGACAGAAGTAAAAATAAATGGCATTAAACTTAAACACTATTGTTGGAAAGAGAACTTAATGAAAACAGTGAATCACAAATAAGATGTCTTGAGGGTAGTAAAATGTCTAAGATAACTTAATGCTTGTAACTTTGCCTTATATTATTTCATATATATCTTGTAAATGCTACTGTCTGTTCTTGGGAAAACAGTAAGTAATACTTACAAAACATTTTTTTTTATACAAAGACAACGTCTAGATACAATCAAACATAACATATCTAGATAGTTCAGCAATTCAATAAACTTGATTGCAAATAATTGGAAGCAAGTTGTGCAGACAGAATAATTCACAACTGGAAATAATTTTCACAAAATATTGCTTCAAACATAAATTCAACAAAGAGCAATGTAATATCCATTTAAAATTTTAGCTATAAAAACACCACAACATTGAAGTGAACTATCTTCTATGTGAAATATCAACAGTTTTCCATACTTTTTACCATTTACAGAAATGGTATATTTTATTTAAACAGCTAAAGCCAACATACTATTTGAGCTAAAAAAAAAAAAAGTTCTACTGTAAAACAAGGAGAATTTTATCTTCAGATATAAGAGAATAACTTAATATTCATTTTTATGTGAGTACAGAAACATGTGATATTCACAGAAAATTTTGAGCCATCTCTGCTCAATAAAAACATCTACCCAAGAATTCTGAAATGGCAAAATATACACAATCAGCTTAGATAGTTAATTGATAAACTTGATAAATAAACTTGATAGTTTATTAGGTAGTTTCAGCTGAAAATGCTATTTTCCAACAATTGCCCTGTGCCTGTGCTATTTCAAACCTTTGATTTGCACCAAGACTTTGTTCTCTTAATACTTAAATTCTGTTATCTTCTGGTTATGTTGTTTATTAAAACGTAGTCCAATCTGCTTTAAAACTCTAATCTCAGATCCAGTTCAGAGTTTATTTACTCTCATTTTCATAGCACAGCCATTGCAGAAACGGAGGAGAGAACCCTTAACTGGCCCTGAGACACCAGATCCACCCAGATTCCATGGTGTGGGGCACAAAGGGGGAAAGAGAATACGAAGATCCTCTTGCATACGTCAGCAGTTATACCTTGCTCAAGGAAGATGCCCTTGTCCCATATCCATTGTAGTCAGTTTCACTTTCTGATGAAAGTGAATTTCCTAACATTGTTGCTTCTCTAGATGTTGTGCGTTCCCTATAGGAGAGTGCAGCACATGTGACTAGGGTGCAAAACAAGATTATACAGAAACTCAGTTATGGGCTAATGTTGTCCCCCACTGTTTCCTAAACAAAATTTTCCGTAGGGGAGTTTCTTCTTGTGCTTCTTGATGATAAACTGGGAAGTTCCATGACTAAGCAGTGTCATAGTTATCATTTTACAATAATTCCTATGTAATAAATACCCTATATTTTCTTCAAGTTACTCAGCACAATCTTTGTTGGTGGTGGTGGTGGTGGTGGTTCTGATGTGTTTGGGGAGGAATGGATGGGAAGCTGGTGTAGCAGTGGATAAAGATGGGAGGGCCTCTTCTGCTTTTTGTAAGCATGGATAAGGCAGTGCTCGGGGGTAGACTGGTTCTATTTTTTGGAGGCTGCTTAACAGGTCTTCTTAGGGCGTGAGTATTAAGTACCCTTATTATCTGCCTTGTATCTTAACTGCAATACCAAGGATAATGGATACATCTAAACACTTTTCCTTACATATAAATAAGTTACTTATGTTTTGGGGTGGCAAAAGGAACTAAGGTCAGTGGTTTTTTTTTTGTTTGTTTGTTTGTTTTTTTCTGTTTTCTCTTACTCTATAATATGCTATGCTTCTCCTTCATTATCTTATTTTAAAAAGGTATTTTGAAGGCTCTCACAAATTGAAAAATGGAGTAATCTTAAAAATCTGGACTACTGTTCCACATTCTCACCCCAAATTTTGAAAAATTTTATCTATGTTCTCTTTTTAGCAATTTGTCTGAAAATTATTCATGATACATTCTTATATATATAACTATAATTAATATAATTATCAGGGAGCATTAATCATTTTTATTCCATATTTTTTCATAACTACCTAATTATTATGCTTCATTACTTGTAATACTATTTAAAATTGGAGCTCAATCAAACTGTTTTATGATCATTAGAAAATGCACCACATGGAGCCCTTAGGTTATTTTGTCTTCAAACCATTTTGTTGATGGTTCTAGGTTAAATATATTCTTATTACATTTCTTTATATTTTACATTCTTCTTAAGAAAATACATTTAGTAAATTCTTCCTTTATCTTTGTTTAGTTGGTGTGAAGAATATTGCCAGGTCTGAGATTTTTCCTTTACCTAGATCCTCTGTTGTAAGACAGAAAGGGATAAAAGGAAAGGCAAAGATCTTCTTACACAGCCAGTAATACATCAACTATATTTTAACCAGCCAAAGGCTTAACAAGTTTTTTATTCTCTTTATTTAAAAAAGTTCCTAAAATTCTTTCACTTATTAGTTTACTGGAAAGTCTTAAAGAGGTGTAATGAAAATCTATTTTTCTAGAGAGCATTTTTCAGCAATGCTATTTTGAACTCCTCGTTCCATTGCATATAGTCGACCAGGATAAAAATACCTAGGAATTATTTTTTGAAATATGTAAAAAATATATGATCTTTAAGTAGTATTAATCATTATTATAATTCCCTATTTTAAGTAAAGTTTTAAACACTAATTTTGGAGGAAAATTTTTGATCAAAACTAATTCAAAGTAGAAAACAGCTTAAAGTTATGAAAACAGACAGAACTCAGTGCAAATTATGAATTCTGGCACTGTCAATTTGTTAGTCATATGATCATGGCCAAGTTAAAATAGTTCTAAATTTCACATATTACAAGTGTAAAATTAAGATATCTATTTTACAGAATGGGTATGACAAATTGAGTCAATTTTTATAAATTATCTTATAAAGCCTTGGTACAATTAAAGAGACTTAATAATAAGTAAAAATTATAAAACTGTCCTTGTAAATTGTTAAGTAAGAAAATCCAAAATATTTTATAAAGCTATAAATATAATTATATAAGGTCAAAGTTCACATACAAAACACTATAGAAAAATTTTAAGAAATATACTCTCAAATTATTACATTTTGCTACAGTCTTTCAATAAACATGACATTTATTCATTTCTGTGACATCATATCAAATTTTTTGCTGTGTATTTATAATGCTGTTGGGAAAGTTTGATCTTAGAACTCATAAAATAAGGCAATTTTAAAATTCCAAATGTTATATAAGCCAACAAGACTTGTTAAAAATACCTTCACATTCCATTTATCCATTTCATTTTTAGTGCTATCAGTAAATAAAAATGTTGCCAAGTAACAAATCTGGTGAAAACAGACAGTGCAATAAAATATGTTTATATTGACTGTTTGCCCATCTGATTTCAGTGCTATATAAATCTGCAAATAAAAAAAAAATCTGTGGAGGTGTTAGAGCACCTTACTTTATGACTGTTATTTTTATCCTGACTTTTATTAAATTTTACCAAATATTTGACACACATAAATATTAATATGAATTTTATTTGCACTTTTAAGAGATTCTTATAGTGAAGTATATTGATTTAGATAGACTACTCAAGATGCTCGTTTTATAGTGTTTAGTGGAAAGACAGTGAGATTAAGACTACCATTTTTAGAATAATTATGTCAAGTGAACATTATATACATGAAGAAAATAAAAACCGATTAGAAGACATAACGCAAACAACTGTGCACATAATACGGCCGTGAGCTAAAAAGATATGCAAGAAGAGATATTTTGAAGAGATTACTCCGATAGTATCATGACAGCCTTATTTCTGTATATTCTTGAGCACGCAGAGAAGAAGGCAATCTGATTTTAAATGAGATTTCAACTTCGAAATTATAATTACTGTCTTAGAGGAAACATAAAACAAGTCAGCATTTAAGAGACTGAATAGCCCTGTTACAGATCAGGGCCATGGATATGCAGGGTTATGTATGGAGCAAAACAAAGCAAAACAAAATAAAACTTTTCTGCAGCAATACACCTGGTGAGGAAGGTATTTTGAAGAGCAAATTAGAAGCAAGTATAATCTGTATAAGAATAATATTGATAATGTTGTTCTATTTAAAGTATTCGTTGAGGATTTACAAACACAGACCCAGAACTTTTACCAATAACTGTTGTAAATGTTCTGTTTCAAGATAATTACATTATATGTTTAAATCATTTAATGTGAGAAATAAAATGTGGGAAATAAAAAAGAATATCAACACAATTTGGATATCACAAGAAAAAGATTCTTGGTTAAATTAGAACAGAAAGCTTTCTGTTACACCTGCCTAAAGTTTTTCACCAATAGCTGTAAGAAATATTTATCAATACAATTCCTCCATGATTTGTAGTTCATTTTACATAGTCATTTTTATGTTAAACATGACAATATTTATAGATTTGCACGATAGTAACAAAATACAATTGAGGACATACTATGTGCCAACTGGACATTGTTGAAATTATGGGATAAAATTTGATATCCCAACCCTCAAGGGCTTCATAAATTAAGAAGTGTATTTTTTCTTCATAGTGTGGCACTAGCCACTCTCAATAATTCTGATATCATATTAAAATTCAGAGTTAACAACCATCTCCAGGGGTTTAGCCTCATATGTGTTTAACTCTAGGTATTGAGACATTGTATATCTGCTAACTGTGAAGATAACACAGTTACTATCAGAAAACCGTTATTTGAAAGTTTTGATTTTGCACTACGTATTTTTTAAATGCTCCTTTTTTCTGTAAAATTATTTTCCAAGGAGCAGGCGTTTATATTAAGACTTTTTTTTTTTTTTTTTTTTTGAGACGGAGTCTCGCTCTGTCGCCCAGGCTGGAGTGCAGTGGCCGGATCTCAGCTCACTGCAAGCTCCGCCTCCCGGGTTCCCGCCATTCTCCTGCCTCAGCCTCCCCAGTAGCTGGGACTACAGGCGCCCGCCACCTCGCCCGGCTAGTTTTTTGTATTTTTTAGTAGAGACGGGGTTTCACCGTGTTAGCCAGGATGGTCTCGATCTCCTGACCTAGTGATCCGCCCGCCTCGGCCTCCCAAAGTGCTGGGATTACAGGCTTGAGCCACTGCGCCCGGCAAGACTTTTTTTTTTTTAACCGATTGGACTAAACCATTCATTTATACCTATAAAAAGTTTAAGATTTTTTATTTTGAAAGATATGAAATAAACTGGCCAAAAGTATAACATAAGTTATGTTTCTATCAAACTCCAAATTTAATACATGGTAATGTTTTTATCATTTAGTTTCAGCATTTTATAAATAACTAACTAAATAAATAAACATTAAAGAGTGAACAAAAGCACCATTTCCATCACTTCTTCCATCCTCACTCTCCAGAGGTAACCAATAACCTAAAGTTGGTTTTTATGACTTTCATATATATCTTGTATTTGTTAAATCATGTACTCTTTAATATTATTTGTCTCAAGAAGGAAACAAGGCAGAAATACTGGTCACAAGAAAACATTTTCCTACATGAGTAATATGTTACTATTATGCACCTAACATGACTGCCTACAACTTGGAATGTACTATTCTAGGTTGCAAAGATAGTAAGCAAAGTTTTTCACCTGAAAAAAATGTATAATTTATCTACATTGTACCCTTTATTATAAAAGACAATAAATATGTAAATTTATAAAGTAAAATACAAATAATTAAATAAGGCCTTTTGTTTATGAAGTACAATAAAGATAATATAATTGATTATATCAGTTTTAAATGATGATAAAATTTATATTCTGGCTTCTCTCCTAGTTTGCTCTTTCACTCATGCTCTGAGATACAATAAAAAAAAAAATGAACAACAACAAAAGTTTATTCTTACCAAGAGACAGTTCTCAAATGTGCCTTTGGCTGGAGCATGTTTCATCAAGATTCTGGTACCACCTTTCAGAGTGAATTTTCAACTCCTCAAAGACACAATGCTTGTAAGGAGGAAGCACTGGAACTAGGGAGGTGGAATAGAGAGGTGCCAATGCCTTGCATGTGAGACAGTAAAGAGGGATTTTAGCATTGATGCCCAGTTGCTGTGCGGGAACCACAGGAATTCTGAGCACACAGACTGCCAACAGTGGATGGCCCATCAGTCTTTGAATATGAATACCCACTGTTCTCAAGATTCTTCTTACCTGTCCTGCTCCTTAACCACGCCAATAATCTCCCATAAGGGGTGAAGGACTTTGACATATTGTGTGGAGATGACGTCATGAAGGCAGATTCTCCCTCTTATCAAAATAGCCCAGGACAGTGTGAAAACAAAACTGATAATCTGCTTTAAATGTGTACACTTCGCATTCCATAATCAGAAAATGAAACAAAAAAGTGACACACTGAGATGAACTAAAAACAGCAAGATCAGGCTGGGCGCGGTAGCTCATGCCTGTAATCCCAGCACTTTGGGAAGCTGAGGCGAGCAGATCACTTGAGGTCAGGAGTTCGAGACCAGTTTGGCCAACATGGTGAAACCCTATCGCTACTAAAAATACAAAAGTTAACTGGGCATGGTGGCACATGCCTGTAATCCCAGCTACTTGGTAGGCTGAGGTAGGAGAACTGATGCAACCTGAGAGGCGGAGGTTACAGTGAGCCGAGATCATGCCGCTGCACGGCACTCTGGCCTGGGTGACAGAGTTAGACTCCATCTCAAAAAAGAAAAAAACAAAATGAAAACAAAACAAACAAACACAAAAACAGCTAGATCACCATTTCCGTTTCTAGTCTCCCTAAAAATATAAAGCTTTGTATATTTCCTCTAAGCTATTAATTTCTGAACAGAACAACTTTATTCCTAACTTCTTAAATGTTAAAAATCTGGGTTTTCTTTCATCGCAGAGAGAATAATTACAATCTCAAGTGGCCTTAGAAATGCATAATTTTCTTTATTTCATTACCTGCTCTCTCTCTCTCTCTCTCTCTCTTTCCGTGTGTGCATGGGCATGCATGCTTACCTTTCTTAATGTACTATTATTTCTGAAGTCTAATTTTACAATGGTTTTAGAAGTCAGTATCTTATTCTTGTTTTCAAAATGCTTTTCTCAATAGTTGTCAGTCTCCTATAAGTTTAGGCAGCAATGATTTCTGAACAACTCCCCTGCTATCGTATTCTCATAGCGTGCTGTCCAAGAGTGGCTTGTATATGTGTTGGGGAAGGGTGTGGGGTGAGAAAAAAAGAACCTTAGGACATTGCCTGAAATGGGGTTCTATTTTTCACAACCCCTAATGTGGTGAGTGCCACAGCTACTTAGGGACCTTTTGCAGTAAATGGGATAATTTATTACAAATCTTATTTTCCTTCACTTCATAATAGTAATTCTCATCACTAAATTTTTATAAAATGGTTTATTCTATATGATTCTTATTTTATGAGAGGAAAATATTACACTTTCACAATATTCCTATATTGGTGTGGCGGGAACCAAACATTTTATACATCACTTTCTCAAGGCATTTACTACTTTATAATGTACACTCTTTTGCATACTGTTCTCCTAAAGTAATGAAGTTACTTATTTCATTTTGTTGTTGTTGTTGACTACATTATATTTAAACTGAAATGAATGTTTTTGTTTTTGTTTTCTTTGCCAGATCTGATTGGAAATATTGTTTTTAAAACAATATTTCATAGGGGGCTATGAAATCTATATGCTAGATTTTGGCCAGCATTTAAAAAAATAAGATAGAATATAAAATAATAAAATAGACTTGAAAAGATTAGTTTAGATAAATTGAAATCCATTTGACTGAGAAAGAAAAGAAGACAGAGTATATTGGGTATGATGAGTATATGTCATTTATTACTTTTCATTTCAAATATAAAACATATATGTATACAAACATATACATGCATTTCTACATTCATACATTTTTGTGTGTGATTAGGTGTGTTTTTAAAAAGACAGAGACAACATAAAATGTTTTTATTTCTATGCATTGCATTATTGTTTTCAAATGGTTGAAAGCATTTATGAAGACCAATAAAACATCTTCGACCCCAGACAAGAAAAACAATGACGTACTGAGAGATAACTCTGTATCTACCTCAGAGTTAATTTACAAGTGATCAACATGAACCAACAATAACTAGAGCTACATTTAAAAAAGGAAAAAGCAAGGACGAGGTGGGAAGTAACATACTGGTTGATTAGGAAAATGAGCAGAAAATAGTTTAAGATCTTGATTCTTTCTGAAAGAAAGTCGACATGGATTATTCAAACATAAGAATAAGTCACCTATAAATCTGTCTATGTCCTCTTCAAATTAATTTTCTCACCCTCAACACAGTGAAAGCAATTTCTATTCTCAAAATATCCATGCATGTCTCTGAAGCACATGTGAAGAAAATATTTTATTCCTAGGTTCATGGCCTGTTTAACCTCTTCCATTACCCATAAGCATGAGTTATATATTCTATTGCCATCTTTAAAAATGGTCCACTTCATGTTCTTTTTCAATATCATTTATAAATGCCAACAATCTGATATGTATGTTATTTATTTCATATGAATTGAGAAGTTTTGTACAGCTGATTTAAACAAAAAATATTATTTTTGCAAGATACCTCAACCATGCAAAGCCTCTGTTTCTTTAACCACTAGAATGACAACAATAATTTTTAAACAATTCACAGCACAAGATATCTAAGAAGCTCTTTGAGGTTTTGTAAATAAAATTAATACAAGTGTAAGTAATATAAAAACGAATTTGTTCTTACACATGTTTCTAATTTTGTAGTTTGACTAGCATCCCTACTCCTTTACCTGTTTCCCCCGACAATACGGCGAAAGATGAAATAAAAAGAACCGAATCAAATTTGGACCATGTTTCTAGCAAAAATATAGAGAAGCATTTATAGCCCATGAGCTTAGTTGAGAAATAGAATCCCATAAGTGCTCCTCTGCATGATTATGGTGAAGTTTGTTGTTTCAGATGTGGCAATGGCAAAGACAAGTTACTGGGTAGAGTAGACATTTATTCCCCACATATAATTAGCTTACATTTATTTTGAGATGGTGCGATTGTTTTTATTAATGAAAGTTTATTTTTATAGGTTACAGAGGTGTTATTGCCTCTATAAAACTAATTCAAAATACGTTGACAGGAGAATAGAATGTTCTTTGAACACCTCGCTTTGCATGAACCATGGAAGTATAATTATTCTTTCCATCAAGCTAGAGTGACAAATCAAATGATCAGAAGGGGGCCTTCTGTAACTTCTGGCCAAACCTGAAATATTTAGTTTTAAGAGATAAAAACTGACAGAGAAAGTAATGGGATTCATGAGAAGAAAGGATTTGTTGAGGAAAGGTGAAGAAACAAATAAAGATGTAGATGGTATCCATAATCAGAAAGGGTCTTAACTTGGATATCCATTTAAATGTCTGTTGTTCCATCACTGTGCAGCTAGGCTTAAATCCATCTGTTCCTTTAATAAAGTACTTCTAATAATCTCCTGTGTAGATAATAAGAGATTGCTCTGGGGGAACATGGCAAGGCAGAATGAGCAACGGAGGAGGGTTCCAGGTTAAGGGAAGGGGGCCTCTAAGAAGCAGAGGGCCAGAATCATCATAACAAACTGTGGTTTAAGAGCAGAGAAGAAATTCAAGGCAGAAACAATGGTAAGAACAAATTCCTGATCACTCTATGGATTAGTAAATTTCATCCTGCAGGAAAGTAAAACTGTTTATCCATGATAAAATAATCTTACATTGTAAGGAGCTGTAAAAATGATGTTTCTCAAGGACTAAGGAAATGAGATGAGACTGTATTCATATTATTGTATTTAAAACAATTAAATCTCTGTAGGACATAACCTGTATGAAGAAATCACCTACACACTATGTTTAATGTAGTTGTCATAAATAACTGTGTTCATGTATGGGAACAATATGTTGAGTTTGCCAAAATACCTCTTCGGTGCTTTGTGTGTGTGTGTGTAATTATAAACTTTATCTTAAGAAGATTCAATTATATTTTTGAAAATCATTTATACATTACTTTCTTTTCTTTTAAAGAGCTTTCTTAATGACTTAAAATTCTTAATAAACAATATTGCAAATATTATATAATGGAGCAACTAATTGAGAAACCATAAAAAATTTTAAAAATACAAAATTTTATGGGTAAAGGGAAGAGTTTTGAGAAACAGGAAATTACACCTCATCAATATTCCTTATGCAAAATGTAGAAGAAACCTTGATGGGAAACTGTGTGGAAAATTGACAAATAGTCTGTAAAAATTGCAGACCCATGAGTTCATATCCAAGCTGAAGGGAGAGAGTGGTTGCTTCCAGCAGTTTGACCTGGCTTTAATGGATAACAGCTAACTTTTATTCAGTATATACTTTATGCAAATATTTTCTAAATACTTTACATGTATTAAATTATTATGTATGTTTATATTATCCCTATAAAATGACTATTTTTATTACAAAAATTATGCAGTCAAGACACAGAGAGGTAATATAACTTACCCAAGATCACATAGCAAGTAAGTGTCAAAACTACTGATGTGCTAAATGTATTAAAAGAAATCACACTAAATTAAAAATAAAATACTCTTCTCCAATTTACCTTGATTGTATATAATATATTCCTACTTAATTGTAAAGTAAAGGAGAAGCATCTCTACACAAATATCATAATTTCTAACAATTCAGGTGATATAGACCCCAAAAATGTAATTTGGAAAGGTAAAGAACTGTATTTTTTTGTGGATTCCAGTGTCATGGAGAATTTCATACACATGACTGATCTAAATTAGTACAAAATTTTTGGTTTTAAGTGTTAAATTTATATATCTATACAATTAGTTTATAATGAGATATCTTTTATGGACAGAGAGTTAGGGTGGGCTACCTCATAATAAAATAAAACTCATTTTGCGTATTTGGAAATCCTAGAAAGTTACTGAAATCACCCATCCAATGCGTAGCATTATGAATAGGTTCATCCCAAGAGGGTTTTTTCCGAAACCAAATATCCTGTGATTTACATACTATCACAGGACTTCTCTACTTAAGGGTATGACTGCAAGTTAATACATCATATGATAGAAACTTGCCATAATATAACGATTATAAATCTTTTAGGTTTCTGTTCATAAATAAAGATTCATGATCAAGAGTTACATTTTTCTTTTCTTTCATGTATAAATTAGCCTGAGGATTTTATGAATAATACATATGAAAAATATCATCTTTCAAAGCTATGGTAACTAGGAAAGTTGCATGTGATTTTATGCAAGTATGTCTATATATATACAAAAATAACACAGGGTATAATATATATACAAATGAGGAAGCCTAACTTTAATGTTTTCTGAATTTTGGAATATTTTCTTAAAATTTCATATGTAAAAATATATCTTGTGGTCTTTTAATCAATCCTATAGTGTAGAGTGATTTATGAAGAAAACTTTAATTTAAATATATTAAATAATGATTCATGTAGTGTATTTTTCTTTATAACATTTTATAATTTAGAAAGTTAAACATAAACAATTTTAAAATAATATTTTCAGTTTAAGATAAGACTGCATTCTTTTAGATATTGATTTACAATGCTGCCAATTCTTCTGACATAGAAAGAATATTAAGGAAAGCAAAGCTTTGGGAATCAGCCCAATCAATCTAATACTGCCCTGAAAAATTTCTTTGACTTGAAATTTAGGTCAGATTTGGAATACCTTTAAAACACTTATATAATGTAATAAATTCTTTATCTTTGGCAAACACATTAATACATAGTCCAACATTCTCACTAAATGTATTAAATATTTTATACACACAAATTTAGAACACTTTAATAGAGGATAAAAATGTTAAAGAGCATGCTGATTATTTTAATTCACTCTCTGGTAAAATCCAACAAACAATATTTCTAATATTTAGGAAATATTGCAAAGTACTGTTGCTAGTAACTTTTGAGATAGCATTCCATGCAGTCTATGAGAACAAGATTTTTAATCCTTCAGAATTACATTGGAATTCTTACTTTAGCTACTGACAACATTTTTGAGCTCGTTTTCTTCATCAATTAAAATGACAATAACAGTAATACTTGTCCTATTGAGTTGTCAGATTAACTGACAAAAAGTAATAAATCAGTTTGCATGTAGCTCAAAATAATTAGCAAATTTGTAAATATTAAAAACTAAATATTAATTATTACTATTATCTTTCTTTTTGAAAAATGTCCAAGGAAATTTTTAAGCTATTGGCAAAAATGAAAAACACATTGAACACATGTGTTTTCTTGCTATCAATAAGAACGATAAGTAGAACAATAATAGCATCAATCACAGTGACAATATTTGACCTTTATTAAACAACTGGTGTGGAAAAGGTTATTACCTACCTTGTTTCAATGCATCTTTATAGCCAACTTTTGCAGTAGATTATATTGATATCCCCATTTCATAAATAAGAAAACAGAAATTTAAAGATGACTTAGTAAAGTACAGAGGAATGAGAATTAAAACTGTGGAAGATCTCCCTTTCAAATTTGCTTTTGACAGCTATACTTTAGCTACTGCTGAAGTATACTGCTGCCTCCCACTAGTTTTCTATGTGACAGACACACACAGAGACACACACACACACACTCAGCTGCATTTAAACTAAAATGATTATATGACAATTTGAAACAGAGAAGAACATTTCTCATTAGGATTTTTTTCAGGATTACCTATGTGGCTCTTTATCTTTTCACTTAATACCAACTTCTCACTCATAGCACTTCCTCTTCCAGTGGTAAAGGCTTAAAAACCAGTCTATGAGGAGGGTAGAGGAAAGGGAGCCCTGGATTTGTAACTTTTGCTAATTTACAATTTCTAGGGTGTGCACAGGTTCAGTTTCTGGCACATTGTAAATTATCACTGAAGGTAGTTCATCAGCATAACATACTTTTGTAAGACATATTTTGCTATTCATGATTATGATATAAAGTATTTTATTAAACTTCTCAGTCATTGCAAAGTACTTCTGAAATCCAAAGTAATGAAATAATTTAATATCTTATAACTGTTTTGGTTGTGAACAATAAGACAATTAAATATAACGACTTCAAATTTGTATTATAATACGATCAACAAAATGAAGAGACAACCCACAGAATGGGAGAAAATTGTGTAAATTATCCATTTGCCAAGGAATTAATAACCAGAATATATAACAAGTTCAAACAACTATAAGGGAAAAAACCTAATAATTCAAACAAAAAATGGGCAAAAGATTTAAACAGATATTTCTCAAGAGAAGGCATACAGGTGGAAAGCAGGCATATGAAAAGATATTCAATATCAATGATCATCAAAGAAACGCAAACAAAAACTGCAATAAGATATTATCTCACCCCGGTTCAAATGGCTTTTATCCAAAAGACAGGCAATAATGAATGCTTCCAAAGATGTAAAGAGAGGGGAACTCTTGTACACTGTTGGTGAAAATGTGAATTAGAATAACCATATGGAGAAGAGTTTGGAGGTTCCTTAAAAAACTAAAAAATGAGCTACCATATGACCCAACAATCCTACTGCTGGGTATATTCCCAAAAGAAAGGAAATCACTATACTGAAGGGATATCTGCACTCCTATTTTTGTTGCAGCACTATTTACAACAGCTAAGATCTGGAAGCAACCTATGTGTCCATCAACAGATGAATGGATAAAGAAAATGTGCTACATATACACAATGGAGTAGTATTCAGCCATAAAAACAAATGAGATCCTGTAATTTGCAACAACATGGATGGAACTGGATATCATTATATTGAGTGAAATAAGCCAGGCACAGAAAGACAAACATCACATATTCTCACTTATTTGTGGGATCTGAAAATCACAACAATTGAACTCATGTACATAGAAAGCAGAAGAATGGTTACCAGAGTCTTTAAAGGGCAGTAGGGATCTCTGAATGAGATGGGGATGATTAATGGGTACCAAAAACATAGTTAGAAAAAATGAGTAAGACCTGCTATTTGCTAGCACAATAGGGTGACTAAAGTCAATAATAACTTAATTGTACATTTTAAAATAGCTAAAAGAGTGTAATTGGATGGTTTGTAACACAGAGGATAAATACTTAAGGGGATGGATACTTTGTCTTCTGTGATGTATTTCATATTACATACCTGTGTGAAAACATCTCATATACCCCATAAATAAGTACATAAATAAATAAATAATATAAATTTTAAAAAAAGTAAAACCCCAAATTTGTAATTAAACATGAATTTACAAAAGTATATGATAGACTGTAATGTAAACACTTAATATGGCTTCCTGCTTAGCATCTGCTAAGTGATAAATCTAAAAAATGTGAACACAAAGCCAAGTGTGTTCTGCAATGCTGCTTCATTATTTAAATGTCTGTCCATAGCTGTTAGAATATTTTAATTTGCACATTAAATGTGAGTAAAAGTGATAGTGGGACTCAGAGAAGCAACACAAATCTTGACAACAGACATGTAGACAGTGCTATCCCCTACTTAAAGAAGCACCCACAAATGCAAACTGATTGACCTTTACTTATATTGAGTACTTTGAGTTGATGAAATTCCTAAATATTCATTTATATAGAGTAAAAGTTTAATCATACATGAAAACAAAATAGTAAAATGAAAACGGGATTAGTTAATACTATTAGTGAACAATTTTACAATGATGTATTAAAATGGGTCTTTGATTATTCAAATCTGGAAAATATTAATAGTTTTATTTAATTATTTGAAAAATAAATATGAAAAAATAAATATTTGTATTTTATATAGTGTGTCTCTTTTATAGATGATGGCCTGGAGAAAAATATTTGTTGATGACATTGGAAGAAAATGTGGGGTCTCTGATTTCCCATATCATTCAGTAGAGGATTTTTCTCTTGCTCCAAATCCTGAAAAAACAATGATTAATTTTCCAACTGAACACTTCCTTCCACATGTCAGCAAGTTTGGAATAAATTTCTATAATAATTTTTATATTAAAAATCTGAAGAGCTGCATGCTCTTGGAGATAATGTGCACAAGGAAGAGACCATTTAAACAAAGGTGTTTCCAATTACAGTAGATCTACTAATGTATAATAATGAAAACCAAAATTATTCTAGAATTATCACATTTTAACACTATCAGTACCAAACCAACAATTAAAGAAATACATAAATACTTGAAAAATACTTAATCTAGTACTACTAATTAATTTATATCATATACTAGTGGATCTCAACCTGTTTGGGGCAAAAGATTTCCCAAGATTACTTGGTTAGAATGAAGATTACTAGACTTAACTATGACTTCTTTGTTAGTGTGTGTGAAGTTATACTTTTGGGCAAGTGTCGCAGGAGATGATGGTGCTGCTGGCCCACAGTTCACACCTCAGCAAACTGCCACCCTCCATTGAAACGATTATGGTAGAGAAAAACTGTCATGGATAAGTGATCAAATCATGTTAAGAGAAATATTCTTGAAGATTTGGCATTTGTTTCACTACTAATACTGTTGCATGTTAAGTACTTCACCATAGAGATGAAGGAAATGAGAATAACATTTAAAATCTCACTGTAAATGAACATAAAGGATTAGATATTGGTTTCAATAGAAGAAAATTGTCATCTATAAATAAATAAGTTCTTTGAAACCAATGAGAACAATTATAATGTACCAGAATCTCTGGGATACAGCTAAAGCAGTGTTTAGGGGGAAATTTATAGCACTAAATGTCCACAAGAGAAAGCAGGAAAGATCTAACATCGATAACCTAACATCACAATTAAAAGAACCCCAGAAGCAAGAGCAAACAAATTCAAAAACTAGCAGAAGACAATAAATAACTAGATCAGAGCAGAACTGAAGGAGATAGAGAGACGAAAAGCCCTTCAAAAAATCAATGAATCCAGGAGCTGGGTTTTTGAAAACATTAACAAAACAGACAGACTGCTAGACAGACTTTAATAAAGAAGAAAAGAGAGAAGAATCAAATAGACACAATTAGAAAATGATAAAGGGGATATCACCACCGACCCCACAGAAATACAAACTACCATCAGAGAATACCGTAAACACCTCTAAGCAAATAAACTAGAAAATCTAGAAGAAATTGATAAATTCCTGGACACACATACCCTTCCAAGACTAAACCAGGAAGAAATCGAATCCCTGAATAGACCAATAACAAGTCTGAAATTAAGGCAGCAATTAATAGACTACCAACCAAAAAAAGCCCAGGACCAGATGGATTCACAGCCTAATTCTAGCAGAGGTACAAAGACGAGCTGGTACCATTCCTTGTGAAATTATTCCAAGCAATAGAGAAAGAGGAGTCTCCCCAGCTCATTTTACGAAGCCAGCATCATCCTGATAACAAAACCCAGCAGAGACACAACAACAAAAAAAGAAAATTTCAGGCCAATATTCCTGATGAACATCAATGTGAAAATCCTCAATAAAATACTGGCAAACCAAATCCAGCAGCACAACAAAAAGCTTGCCAACTACAATCAAGTCAGCTTCATCCATGGGATGCAAGCCTTGTTCAACATATGCAAATCGATAAATGTAATCAATCATGTAAACGGAACCAATGACAAAAACCACATGATTATCTCCATAGATGCAGAAAAGTCCTCTGATAAAATTCAATACCCCTTCATGCTAAAAACTCTCAATAAACTAGGTATTGATGGGACGTATATCAAAATAGTAAGAACTATTTATGACAAATCCACAGCCAATACCATGCTGAATGGGCAAAAACTGGAAGCATTTCATATGAAAGCAGGCATAAGACAAGTATGCCCTCTTTCACCACTTCTATTCAACATAGTATTGGAAGCTCTGGCCAGGGCAATCAGGCAAGAGAAAGAAATAAAGGGTATTCAAATAGGAAGAGAGGAAATCAAATTGTCTCTGTTCTCAGATGACATGATTGTATATTCAGAAAACCCCATCGTCTCAGCCCAAAATCTCCTTGAGCTGATGAGCAACTTCAGCAAAGTCTCCGGATAAAAAATCAATGTGCAAAAATCATAAGTATTCCTAAATACATCAATAATAGGAAAACAGCAAGCCAAATCATGAGTGAACTCCCATTCACAGTTGCTACAAACAGAATACAATACCTAGGAATACAGTTTACAAGGGATGTGAAGGACCTCTTCAAGGAGAACTACAAATCACTGCTTGAGGAAATAAGAGAAGACACAAACAAATGGAAACTAAAAAGTCGGGAAACAGCAGATGCTGGAGAGGATGTGGAGAAATAGGAACATTTTTACACTGTTGGTGGGAATGTAAATTTGTTCAACCACTATGGAATACAGTATGGCGATTCCTATTCTTCAAGTATCTACAACCAGAAATACTGTTTGACCCAGCAATCCCATTAATGGATATACACCCAAAGAATTATAAATCATTCTACTATAAAGACACATGCACACGTATGTTTATTGCAGCACTGTTCACAATAGCAAAGACTTGGAACCGATTCAAATGCACATAAATGACAGACTGGATAAAGAAAATGTGACATATATACACCATGGAATACTATGCAGCCATAAAAATGAATGAGTTCATGTCCTTTGCAGGGACCTGTAAGCTGGAAACCATCATTCTCAGCAAACTAGCACAGGAACAGAAAACCAAACACCGCATTTTCTCACTCATAAGTGGGAGCTGAACAATGAGAACACATGGACACAGGGAGGGGAATATCACACACTGGGTTCTGTTGGCGGGTGAGGGGCTAGGGAAGGGAGAGCATTAGGATCAATACTTAATGTAGATGATGGGTTGATGGATACAGCAAACCACAATGGCACGTGTATACCTATGTAACAAACCTGCATGTTCTGCACATGTATCCCACAATTTAAAGTATAATTTTTAAAAAAAGAGATTTAAAGGATAACTAATTCATTCACATTCTGCAAAGATAGAAGGAGCTTATAACTAATTATTTCAAAATATTTTCACAAGATTATATTCTACACACATGAGACTTAATCATTTTCCAACTTAAATCACTAATTTATTTAGGCTGTAATAAGTCTGCATAATGCAAAGTAAATATTATTCTGTAAGGTAAATACTTTATATGATATTTTAGTTGAATGAAATTTCAAAATAGGATCTTTTTCTTTGAATTATCTTTTATCATTCTTAAATGAAGTACTGTGGGATTTAAAAAGCAGCCTCCTATCTTGCTAGCTTATCATATAGGCACACATCCGATACTCTTACAAAAATTGTATAGTGTGTTCTCCAGAAGGTAGTTAAATATAGCCACTGTGGAGTAAGCAGTCTGTTTCAAGGTCCCTAAGATTCTTAATGGGTGAATAGCATTGCTAAGGTACACAATAGTTATCCCAGAGGCAGAGCTACTTTTAGCTACTCAGTAAAAGTTATAAAATCAGGTCACACACATTAGTACAAAAAAGAAAAAAAAAATAGCAAGTGTTTCTTTTCTTCCCTTCCCCATTTGAGGTAGTAATTTTTCCTTTTTAGTAAATTTGTATTTTTAAAGGGCAGAATTTTTAACTGTTAATTCAGCACAACAGTGAATCAAATTTTATAGTATTTCCAAGTCAACACAATGAAGGCAGATGGAAAGCATGCTCATGAACCAGATAATTAAAAATTGTACTCTTTATTTTTTTGGAAATTTAACTCCATTAATTTACAATCACTTTGAATAATGTTTTACCTCATTTACAATGCATTTTAAATTATGAAAGGCAAAGTTCTGGAATATAAATATATATTTTTAAAGTCCTGTGTACTATATATTCTCTTTAAATATAAACTTTTTTTCATTTAAGTGAAAGACTGTCCAAATGCAAAGGTGTACCTGCCTCCACAATTTTCTATCATGTTGACACAACTTGAGCCAATTTACATGCTTTTGTTTGTTTGTTTGTTTGTTTTTTTCTCAGACAGGAATATCCAGGGGATTTCAAAGAGTTCCTCAAAATAGTTCTGCAAAAAGGCCCTGAACACGGTAGAAGTCTAGGAAACACATATGAATAAAATGCAAACAAGAAGGAACTTCAGCATTTACAAAGTTCAGATTTATTTAATTTGCTATTTTAAGGCTATTTGTTCCGTATGAATTTTCTTGTTCTTTGATACTGAATGGAGATGGAGATTTCTATAAGGTTGCATATTAGAAACTAATCTAAGATTTTACCAGACATGGAGAACATGAGAATATGCTTCTTACACCTCTGTTGACAGGTAAATTTCTAGATCAAGGGCCCCATCCTCTGCTGTCTCTGTTGGCAGTGAGAGCCGAGTCCCGGTTTCCTGTAGGCTGTCCCCTGCCAATGCTTCACTCTCAGACCATCATCTTTAATTCCTGCCCCTCTCCCTTCACTAATCCTATCCCTTCAATTATTCCACATTCAATGTGACAGTAAATACTACTGACTTTCACATGTTTTTAAAAACTCTCCATCACCCTTTCTATGTCATTTTTTTTTTCTTTTCTTATTCAGTGGAAATTCTGTGGTTCTTTATTTGAATAATTTTATTTACACCCTCAGCTTTATGTATTCCTTGGCAACTAGTTATGCTTACTTTATGGGATTAGTCAAGATAAAGACTAATAAAGAACTATGTAGGTATTATATTTATACATTTATATAAAATAATATAAATTTCTGTCTATTAATCTATCTATATTTACAAAAATTATTGTCTTTATGTTTTGCCCTTAACATTTTGAAATAATAATAAAAACATACCTGAGATTATTCTTCCAATGGGAAGCTTGAAATTGATTTTTGTGTGGGTGTGGCTCACAGACCTATTCATAAATTGTGTTTACAAAACGAAGGATAAAAGATGAACATTTGTCATCTAGTTAGTATAAATAAGAAATGACTATCAGAAAGCTGATCACTAGAGAAAGAATTTATGAGTACAAAATGTCAGCAAAATTTAAGAAACAAACAGAAGATAAGGAACACTATTTAGTAAGACAATTTCATCAGAGAAAAAAGATGAAAGCAATTAGCACAAAAAGGAAAAGATAATTTAAAAGGTAACAGTTTCAAGAGTGAGAGTGTATTCGATAGAGATAAAATGATGCAAATAAGTATAAAAGGATGAGAACATACCAAGTTTAATTTTGCAAAATGTCTTTGATGACGAGAGAATTTTCTATAAAAAATAACTTTGGCTAAAATTGCATTGATTGGTGGAAATCATGAAAAGAATAGAAGAAAGCATCACAAACGTAGACTATTTTGAAATATACTTGTGAATAGTGAGGAGCTAAATCACACTTATGGGGGATAGAGAAGGATGCAGGATATTTGTAGTAGATAGTGGGATGCTGGCTCAATATGACTGAGTAGGAAATTCAGTGTAGAGCAAGCGGTTTAAGTGTTAATGGCTTTCACTTTGCTTAATTCCTTGGAAACCACATGATGATCTCAGTTATTTGATGTTGCTGGGAATTGTACTTGTAGACAGCAAGTATTTGTTTATTCATAGACAATCCTCCCTGAATCCAAGGCTTTTCCACAATGCCATTGTTAAAGATTTTCCTTCTCCTGGAAGATGCATGGTAGAGAGGCTATCACAGTCTTTCTCAGTCTTACCACTGCAAGACTTTTACCATATTGTCACAAGAGATGATTTATATAAATCACCACAAGGGAACAAAGTAGAAGCGCATAACGTAATTCAACAACTTTCTTTTTTATTCTCTCTGGAAGGGGAAAATGTACATACTTGGTTATTCATAACATTCAACTGGAGAAATGACAAAGTTGACTATTTGTGTCCTAAATGAGAAAAAAAAAATCATGCAAATGTAGCTTTTGATCATCTTTCATCTAAAGGACAGTGTCATATTTTCTCACTTTGATCTTAAAATTCCATGCATATAGAGTGACAGTAAGCAAAATCTATTCTTTCTTCCTTCACCACTCCAAGATCTGGGAAAGGGTTTTTCATTCACTACTGAGACTTTTCAAATTAAAACAAATAAATAAAAACAAACTTTAGGTAATATATGACTAATTTTTAATATTGTATTTAGTAGAAAATCAAAGAGGCTTGTCAAAATCTATAGAAAACACCTTTGACTGACACCTGTTTCATTTTATTATGGACATCCACATCATATTTTATATAATGCCAAGTTAATTTGATAAGACTTTGCCAACAGAAAGGAATTACCTTGATCTTTTGACAGAGTTTCTATAAGTAACATCTAATATATGTCATGGGTAACCAAAAATAATTCAAACACCCTTCAAAGTGACCTAATGGCATAAAGGTTAATACCACCTTAGAAAGTCTCCAGTTTATGCCTTCTTTCTTTCTTGTTCCTATTGATTTAGAAAATATAAAAACAAAGTACTATTGCGTCTTTTTAAAATTACTTACTTTACATTAACATTCACTGAACTTAGTTGATATTGCTGTGAATCTTTGTATTCTGGGCAACTGCTACTGATAATTGTTATTACCTACCCAAAACACCATGGGGCATATGAAATTCTAAATTCTTCCAGGATATTTGTATGTGCTGCACTACTGTCTTAAATGAGCTTTGTTTTCGGTTTTGCTTTGGGTTCATTTTTCTGGTGTTAGTATATCAATGACAAATCTGAGACTAGAAGACAAATAAATAATGAATATAATTAAATGGCAGATTCTTTTATTTTTTCAAATGTCAGTAAGGATTCGCTTTCAGGGTTCCCACATGCCCCAGTCCAACTTATCAAGGCTATGCCCCTTTCTATACGTATTGTGACTGAAGCTAACTACTTCAGCCGATTGTATTGACCACCATCTAGGTATCCCTCTTTTGATCACTGTGCATATAATGGTAGAAGAAATAGGAAGAGTTCCTTCTTGAAGGAGCTTAAATTATATTGAAGTATGAAAAAAATAAATAAATGAAAAAAAACAATAATTTCAGATGCTTTTAAAACTTTTTTAAAAATAAAGAGAGAGAGATGATATATTTATGGACAGTTTTAGGTAGAATGATCAAGAAGGAACTCTGCGGTATCTGAGTGGTGACTAAATGAAAAAAGATACTGAGACACCTAAAGATGTTAGGGAAAGAATATTTTAGACAAAGATAGGAACGAGTTCCTAAAGTAGTGGCAAAATTGTCACATATTGCCTCTTTCTTCATATTTTCTTCTCCTTTTACTTCTCTGGGTTCTCTTATCTTCTTATAAAAACATTATTTGCTGGATTCCAATATTACCCTAACTAAATCCAGGAAGATTTAATTTTGAGATTCTTAACCAATTGCATATGCAAAGAAAGACCTGTTTCCAAATAAGGTCACATGCTGAGGATCTAGATGGACATGAAATTTGGGAAGACACTATTCAACCCACTGCAGGTGGTAGGAAAAAAAAAAAACACAAAACTAGGTAGAAGTAATTTAAGCAACCCCAAGTAAAAAAAATGTGACAGCGTCTGCAACTACAATGTTGAAAGTGAGATAGTGATGAGATGTTATTGTCTTTAGATATTTAGAGCTAACGGAACATGCTCAGTTAGTGAGAAAGTCAAGAGTGGATCATATTTGAGACCTGAATTCTAGATAAATAGCGAAATGTACTAAGGTGGGAAAAACTAAGAGAAAAGTAGGTTTTTGGAGAAATAAATTAACATTTATTCTTTGAGTATATTAAGTTGCAGTCTATATTTGATATCCAAGTTGAAATATTAAGTTTGAAGTTAAATATTGGAAAGTCCATCATCACATGTATTAGTAAATAAAAAAGGAAATTAAAATTTCAGCAATATATTTCTTTCATTCATAGAGTCATGACTAAAGAGACTTTTAAAATGTAGTTACAAAATTAGCATGCCATAATATTATATCATTTAGAGCATACTAAATATATATTCATCTTCAACTAGAAATAATTAAAACCAGGCAATCATCTGGCCTACTTTGTGTCCCCCACACCACTCATCAACTGTGCGTCTTTCAGGAAGTCACTTAAATTGAAGCATCCCTTCCCTCATATTAAAACTGGGTTAATAACACCTACTTCTAGGAAAAATTATGTATAAAATCACCAGTACATCATATATATTCATGAATGTTTGCTCCTGTTATATCTAACATCTTTTAAAAATAATTTCATAATCTTTCCTCATATACTATACATTTAAAATAAACAATATTAAATAAAATTTCTACTTTGCAGGGAAAAACGATGAAAGTAACATATCAAAAAGGATGAGGAAGTGTCAAACTGTTTTCAATTGAAAGAGCTAAACCTAGGAGAAGCTAAAGTCTTTTTTTTTTTTCAGTTTAATAGTGTTGTTTAAATGGAGACAAATAAAAGGTGCTATAATTCAAATCTTTAGCATGCTATTCTGTATTAGAGTACTAATGCTGTGGCTTGTCAGTTTAGCATTTTTATTTCATGGATTCCTTGAATAATTAATAAGTGAGATATTGAGGCTATGCAAACATTTTATTAATACACATCCAAATAGCATCTCACTGTTCTAATCGCCAAACAACATCTTTACGTACCTGCTTCATCTCAGTGCTCATCATCTTCGGGAAGCTTTCTACAGTTACGCTCCCTCACAATCTCAGCCACTAGACACATAAATCTCCAACTTAACTTAATAACCTTGAGACGTATATGCCTCTTTCACAAAATAAAACAAAATACGTTTACTAGAGAAAAAAAAAATCGAAAATAAGTAAACTCATAAACAAAAAAAATGTCATTAGAGAGAAGATAGTCAAATTTTTTTTTGATTAGCCCAGAACATATAGAAAGGAAGCAAGGAAAGGGAAATTGGGGCAATGACATTTATTGAGCAACCACTAAATGCCAAACATTTTATAGAGGGCATTTCATTATGTCATTGCAACACAGCAGTAAGGGTATCATTTTCCCCATTTCGAAGATGTCAAACCCAAGTTGTAGTAAGACTAAAGTATATCAAGGTGTTAAGCTTTTCGTAGGAATGCTGAGCATCTAACCTGAAACTATCTGACCTTGGCAAATCTGAAGTACAATTTATTTCACTAAATTATAACGTAGTTAAAGGGGAAATAATATGACACTAATATAGGACTTACAGATAGTATGTACTCTCCAACTATTATTGCTTTATTGTGGGAATAAAACATGAATACGTGGTCAGAGAAAATAGATGTTAGCAACACATTACTGAAAACAAATTATTGATCAGATTTTAATGGATCATACTTGTGTTTTTCTACAGGAACTTTTATATCACTTAGAAAACCACTCCTCCACTCATCACCATTTTATAATTATTTTTTGTCTTATTCCCTAATTTATATTATTGGATAGAATTTATGACCTTGTTATAAGTTTTTATAACTACAAACTTAGAGATAATTTAAGTATATTAACATATTACAGATGATACTATAATTATATTTCACAATGTGAATTGTAGCTAACATAATTTTCTGTGAAAAACCTTTATAGTAGTTTGAATTCCTATGCTTTTCAAGCAATGATATTCTCTGTAATAAAAGTTACAATAATTTCTATGAGTATAAATTAATTTTTTATTTCAAAATATGCTTCATTCTGCTGATTTAAGTGGGCTACGAAATTATAACCTTGCAGTCAATAGATTAATATGAAGACAGGGATGGCCCAACAGACATTATTGCAATGAGTCTTTCATTACTGAACTTGGACGAGAATGTCTAAGGAATTGAATCACCCCAGGGATCCAAGAGATGTGATTGAAATTGGATTCACATCTATTCCAAACCATGTAATATTCCCAAGCATCCTCAAACCCTTCTTGGGGAAAAGAAAAATCAAAATAATATGAGACAATCCAGCTTATCTACACAAAAAAAGACTGATTTCAGCCTTCTCATCTACAACACTACATTCTGAAATTTAATGAAATAGTAGTTTTAAATCTGAAAAGAAAAGAAAAAGATACTAAGTTTAAAAGTGAGAGAGGCTATGAGACATATTGGCCATTAAAGCATTTGGATATCTATATATATCTTATTGCAAAAAATATTTAAATTATTTCAACAAAGTGGAAAAAGCAATAGAAGCAAGAGGACGATATAGGAGGTAAGACATTACTTTAGGTGATTATTACCAGATTAAGTAAAGAAAAATTAGCAAGATCTTGATTCCTGTTAAAGTCTCCTTTGAGAAATAATAATTAACTTATGGCTGCATTTGATCACGTTTTACAATATAGTAATAATAAAATTTAAATATCGTTTATTTATATTCAATGTGTAGAATCAAGCTACAGGAAAAAAATCACTGAATTATGGATAACACAAAGTAAATATATCAAATTTAACAATGCAAAATGATACCATATGTAACAAACTACAAATTAATGGGTATGAATTTTGGAAGGAAGAATAATTCCCTCATACTTTGACCATGTGTGAAACAAGGTTATCTTATAGCTGAACTGAGATAGCTCCATGACTATCTGGAAGTCTAAGTATGACCCTTGGTCAAAATGAGGATGGGAGGTACTAATTTGTAATTTGCATTTTGCTGTTTAAAGCTGGAAACTGAAAGGCAGTTAGGGCTAGCTGTCTACACTGTTTAAGGATGTATTGTATGTAACCTAGTTTTAGCTATGTAACCAATGGAATATGATAAATCCTGTGCAAAATTTTGCCGAGACTCGCTTGAAATAAAGATACCTCTCACTTTCAATGGTAGTGCATAATCTAAAGACAAAGACTATCCTGTGGAATAATGGGAATATTCAAGGCGGGAATATGTGGGCAGGTCCACACTTGCCAGTATTCAGACCTTCCTGTGTGCGTTCTTCCTCTTCTTGTGCTATATCTTTGACTTTCATAGAAAGACATTCAAGCATAATCTGTGAGTCTTATGAATTCTTTAATTTTGTAACTGTATAATTGATGCCATTGGAAATGTAAGCGGAAAAACAAACGAATGTTAAATCTATAATTTAAATTATAGTTTAGGCTTGATTTGGGAGAGAGCAGGATGAGGAAGGGGAAACCATTTTTTGTCAGGATGGGTTCCTGACCATCTCTGGTGGAAGGTTGCTTGAGAGCTTTGACCACTTCTGACAGGAAAAGCTTAATAATGGGACACAGAGGCTGGACGTGGTGGTTCATTCCTGTGATCCCAGCATTTTGGAGGCCAAAGAGGACTGATCACTTGAAATCGAGAGTTCGAGTGCAACCTGGTCCACATGGCAAAATCCCATCTCTACCAAAAAATACAAAAATCAGCCAGGTGTGGTGGGGTGGGCCTATAATCCCAGCTACTCAGGAGACAAGGCATGAGAATCTCTTGAACCTGGGAGGTTGAGATTGCAGTGAGCAGAGATCACTTCACTGCACTCCAGCCTGGGTGATAGAAGACTCTGTCTCAATAGAAAAAGAAAAAGGAAAGGAAAGGAAGAAAGAAAGGAAAAGAAAAGAAAGGACACACAGTTGGTAGATGCATGGAAGAAATTACCAAAGGATTACCAAAAAAATTTAAACGAGGGCAAGTCAGTCAACAATGTGATACTTTGGCAGCTTTCACCCACTTTGGTAATGAGGAAAAAGAAGTAGCCAAAGGTTGCCAGATTTTAATCACAGTCAGTGACCCATCTGTACATGCAGGGGTATAACATCATATGAGAGTTGGACAGATGCCTGTTTTGGTTGAAATGATGTCCCCATTTTATCACTAATCATAGAAAGATAATACCTGTCTCAAGGAGAGGAAATCAAGAGACTCCTTAAATAGAAAGCAAAAAGATATTCAGTTAAAAGATAACTCCATTTATAAACTGGTGTTGACAACATGCCTAGCCACAATTAAAGTTGATTTTATTTACAAATAAACAAGAAATTATTATCCTGCTTTAGATACTGCCAAATGGAAGCCCATGTTTGGTCTTACTGAAGATCTTCATATAACAGCATGTTTTGCAGAAATGTGAACAGATGGATCAATTCCCAATATGGACACAAGACAATTGTTCTACTCTGCCTTTAGACATTAAATGGAATATTAAGGCTGCTGAAATGTTGAAAATGCAACAACTGTGGTTTGTTTACTTAATGATACTCAAGTTTCTACAAACTATGTGCCTTTGATCCAAGTAATGACTGATGTGATAAATGGTGTTCCAATTCCTTAGGCTCATTTTGTGACTTTATTGTTTGAGAGGAGGTAAGATAATGTGAGAAAGTTTGTCATGAATCTCTTAACCAAGAAAACTTAATGAAATTGCATGATTGTAAAAACATTAGAATTACTGAGGAAAAAAAAAGGAAACAATAAAAAGGGAAAAACAGAAAAAAAAAATAACAAAACCTCAGGGCAATTAAAATGGTAGAAAGAAGTACTTAAATAATTAGTTAAAAATAGCTTGACAAATATGGAGTAAGTAGTTCTCAATATCTTAATGAATTACTATAAGAAATTAGATAGTCTAGCTACCGTGAAACTCCTCATCCTATAGGAGGATAAAAACAGTGTCACTGTTTTATTCTAGCCTTGATGAATTAAGAAAATGTTAACGATTACATAACTGATGAATTTTCAAGTCCCTCAGAATCAGGGCTGATTACCATAGTGTGAATTAACATAGAGGATTATGACCAAAAATATCACACGGGTCATGGTCTCTTGGCACAACTCCTGGCAGGGGAAATACGACTGTTTGCTTTGATGTGGGTAAATAGTTTGGAGGTGGTGAAAAACTTATATTTGGTTCACTGGACACTGATGCACCACATATTGTCATATCTGAATTTACTAATGAAAAATGTATTGGCAATATAGCTAAGCTAGGGTAAATGGCATGCAATTATACAAGCATTTTAAGTGAGGACTTTATGAACAAAATATATGGATGCTAATTATTTTTATCAGCCCACTAAAATGTATTATTTAAATAAAGTTAGAATGTAAAAATAATCAACCCTCATTAACATGGAAAAAGGTCTAATCGATTTTCAGATAAGTAAAGTGATGTTGGTTGGCATATTTTTTTTTATGGGAAAAGAGAAGCATTTTTATGTGTGAGTTCTTTTTCTGTAACGTAAGTCAAATAACAATGACCAGTGAACATCCATTTTCAAAATATTATTTCCCTAGGGTTAATGTCTTTAAAAATTTTTTTTTTACTTAATTGTTAAAATATCAACATTTCTTTGAAGGAATTAACTTTGTAATTACTTTTATTTGAAAATATCTGCTAGGTAGCAGAATATTGACAAAGTTTCTAACATGGAAAATATCAAAAATATTGGAGCATTCTTTTTTTTGTAAAATAAAATTATGAGTCCATTTTAAAACTGAAAAGTTTTTAACATTTGGAAACTTTATCACCTCTCACACTGAAGTACAAGAAATTTTATTAGCGCCTTTTGTTTCTTTTTCACTAATAAAAGTTAACATAAGTTGAGAGCTTGCTATGTACACTGTTCAAAGTACTACACGCATATAAACTCAATTTATCCTAACATCAGAACTTGAAATAGGTACTGTGTGGAGAAAAGAAAGAGAGATCAGATTGTTACTGCGTCTATGCAGAAAAGGAAGACATAAGAAACTCCATTTTGATCCTGTACAAAGAAAAATTGTTTCTGCTTTGGGATGCTATTAATCTGAAACTTGAGCCCCAACCCTGTGCTCACAGAAACATGTGCTGTATTGAATCAAGGTTTAAGGGATTTGGGGCTGTGCAGGATGTGCCTTGTTAACAATATGTTTGTAGGCAGTATGCTGGTAAAAGTCATCACCATTCTCCATTCTCTATTAACCAGGGACACTACGCACTGTGGAAAGCCGCAGGGACCTCTGCCCAAGAAAGCCTCTGTATTGTCTGAGGTTTCCCCTGCTGAGACAGTCTGAGATATGTCCTCGTGGGAAGGGAAAGACCTAACTGTCCCCCAGCCTGACACCCTTAAAGGGTCTGTGCTGAGGAGGATTAGTAAAAGAGGATAGTCTCTTTGCAGTTGAGATAAAAAGAAAGCTTCTGTTTCCCGCATGTCCCTGGGAATGGAATGTCTCCTGTAAAGCCCACTACTTGTTCTATTCTGAGATTGGAGAAAACTGCCCTGTGGCTGGAGACGAGACATGCTGGCAGCAATGCTGCTCTGTTACTCTTTGCTACACTGAGATGTTCGGGTAAAGAGAAACATAGATCTAGCCTACGTGCACATCCGGGCACAGTACCTTCCCTAGAACTTATTTATGAGGCAGATACCGTTACTCACATGTTTTCCTGCTGACCTTCTGCCCACCATCACCCTGTTCACCCTGTTCTCCTGCCGCACTCCCAGTGCCCAGATAGTGAAAATAGTAATCAATAAATACTGAGGGAACTCGGAGACCGGCACGGGTGCAGATCCTCACATGCTGAGTGTGCCAGTCTCCTGGACCCACCTTTCTTTCTCTATGCTTTGTCTCTATGTCTTATTTATTTTCTCATTTTCTCAGTCTCTTGTCCCACGTGACGAGAAATACACACAGGTGTGGAGAGGCAGGCCCCTTTCAGCACTGTAATCAACATCCTTACTTTGGAGATGAAGAAGTTGACACACATATATGTATATTAACTTTCCCAAAACATAATTTTTTTTCGGGCCTTTCTTTGCTGGCAAGGGTGGAGTGCAGTGTGTGCAATCATGGCTTACTGTAGCCTTAACATCTTGGGCTCAAGTGATCCTCCCACCTCAACCTCCAGAGTAACTGGGACCACAGGAGTGTGCCATCATGCCTGGCTAATGATTTTATTTTTTGAAGAGATGGGGTCTCATTGTGTTGTCCAGGCTAGTCTCGCACACCTGAGCTCAAGCAATCTTCCTGCCTGTGACTCCTGAAGTACTAGGATTATAGGCATGGGCCATTGCACCTGCGCTCAGAGTCAATATTTTGTTTTGTTTTTTGTTTTCTTTTAAGGATTGAAATGGTAACTTTCATATTAGGTATATTTTACCAAAATGTTAAAAATTGAAGGAAGGGTGATAAGGGTAGAAATTTAAAAACATTTAGAAAGTCAGTGGAAGCTAGAAAGGATCCAAGTATATCACATCTGATTTCCTTTACTGCTTTTGTAATTACCAGCATCTTCGAGGGTTTCCCTTATTCATCGTTCTTTGGGAAAGGATTTTTTTTAATGATACTTTAAGTTCTGGGGTACCTGTGCAGAATGTGAAGTTTTGTTACATAGGTACACATGTGCCATGGTGGTTTGCTGCACCCATCAACCCATCATCTACATTAGGTATTTCTCCTAATGCTATCCTTCCCCTAACCCCTCACTCCCTAACTGGCCCCAGAGTGTGACGTTCCCCTCCATGTGTCCATGTGTCCTCATTGTTCACCTCCCACTTATGAGTGAGAACATGAGATGTTTGGTTTTCTTTTTTTTTTTATTATATTTATGTTCTAGGGTACATGTGCACAACGTGCAAATTTGTTACATATGTATACATGTGTCATGTTAGTATGCTGCACACATTAACTCCTCATTTATATTGGGTATATCTCCTAATACAATCCCACCCCCCTCCCCCCACCCCACAATAAGTCCCAGTGTGTGGTGTTCCCCTTCCTGTGTCCAAGTGTTCTCACTGTTCAATTCCCACCTATGAGTGAGAATATGCGGTGTTTGATTTTCTGTTCTGTTATGGCTGCATAGTATTCCATGGTGTATATGTGCCACATTTTCTTAATCCAGTCTGTCATTGATGGACATTTGGTTTGGTTCCAAGTCTTTGCTATTGTGAATAGTGCTCCAAGAAACATACATGTGCTTGTGTCTTTATAGCACCCTGATTTGTAATCCTTTGGGTATATACACAGTAATGGGATGTCTGGGTCAAATGGTATTTCTAGTTCTTGATCCTTGAGGAATCACCACACTGTCTTCCACAATGGTTGAACTAGTTTACAGTCCCACCAACAATGTAAAAGTGTTCCTATTTCTCCAATCCTCTCCAGCACCTGCTGTTTCCTGACTTTTTAATGATCCCCATTCTAACTGGTGTGAGATGGTATCTCATTGTGGTTTTGGTTCGCATTTCTCTGATGGTTAATGATGATGAGCATTTTTTCATGTGTCTGTTGGCTGCATAAATGTCTTCTTTTGAGGAGTGTCTGTTCATGTCCTTTGCCCACTGTTTGATTTTTTTGTTGTTGTTGTTAGTTTGTTTTTTGTTTGTTTGTTTGTTTTTTCTTGTAAATTTGTTTGAGTTCTTTGTAGGTTCTGGATATTAGCCCTTTGTCAGATGAGTAGATTGCAAACATTTTCTCCCATGCTGTAAGTTACCTGTTCACTCTGATAGTAGGTTCTTTTGATGTGCAGAAGCTCTTTAGTTTAATTAGATCTCATTTGTCAATTTTGACTTTTGTTTCCATTGCTTTTGGTGTTTTAGACATGAAGTCCTTGCCCATGCCTATGTCCCAAATGTTATTGCCTAGGTTTTCTTCTAGGATTTTTTATGGTTTTAGGGCTAACGTTTAAGTCCCTAATCCATCTTGAATTAACTTTTGTATAAGGTGTGAGGAAGGGATCCAGTTTCAGCTTTCTACTTATGGCTAGCCAGTTTTCCCAGCATCATTTATTAAATAGGGAATCCTTTCCCCATTTCTTGTTTTTGTCAGGTTTGTCAAAGATCAGATGGTTGTAGATTTGTGGTATTATTTTTGAGAGCTCTGTTCTGTTCCGTTGGTCTGTATCTCCGTTTTGGTACCAGTACCATGCTGTTTTGGTTACTGTAGCCTTGTAGTATAGTTTGACGTCAGGTAGTGTGATGCCTCCAACTTTATTCTTTTGGCTTAGGATTTTCAAGGCAATGTGGGCTGTTTTTTGGTTCCATATGAACTTTAAAGTAGTTTTTTCCAATTCTGTGAAGAAAGTCATTTGTAGCTTAATGGGGATGGCAGTGAATCTGTAAATTACCTTGGGCAGTATGGTCGTTTTCATGATATTGATTCTTCTTATCCATGAGCATGGAATGTTCTTCCATTTGTTTGTATCCTCTTATTTCATTGAGCAGTAGTGTGTAGTTCTTCTTCAAGAGGTCCTTCACATCCCTTGTAAGTTGGATTCCTAGGTATTTCATTCACTTTGAAGAAATTGTGAATGGGAGTTTACTCATGATTTGGCTTTCTGTTTGTCTGTTATTGGTGTATAAGAATGCTTGTGATTTTTGCATATTGATTTTGTATCCTGATACTTTGCTGAAGGTGCTTATCAGTTTAAGGAGATTTTGGGCTGAGATGATGGGGTTTTCTAAATATACAATCATGTCATCTGCAAACAGGGACAATTTGATGTCCTCTTTTCCTAACTGAATACCCTTGATTTCTTTCTCTTGCCTGATTGCCCTGGCCAGAACTTCCAACACTATGTTGAATAGGAGTGGTGAGAGAGGGCATCCCTGTCTTGTACTTGTACCCGTTTTCAAGTGGAATGCTTCCAGTTATTGTCCATTCAGTATGATATTGGCTGTGGGTTTGTCATAAATAACTCTTATTATTTTGAGATACGTTCCATCAATACCAAATTTATTGAGAGTTTTTAGCATGAAGGGCTGTTGAATTTTGTCAAAGGCCTTTTCTGCATCTGTTGAGATAATCATGTGGTTTTTGTCTTTGGTTCTGTTTATATGCTGGATTATGCTTATTGATTTGCGTATGTTGAACCAGCCTTTCATCCCCGGGTTGAAGTCCACTTGATCATGGTGGATAAGCTTTTTGATTGTGCTGTTGGATCCAGTTTGCCAGTATTTTATTGAGGATTTTTACATTGATGTTCATCAGGGATATTGGTCTAAAATTATCTTTTTGTGTTGTGTCTCTGTCAGGCTTTGGTGTCAGGATGATGTTGGCTTCATAAAATGAGTTAGGGAGGATTCCCTCTTTTTCTGTTGATTGGAATAATTTCAGAAGGAATAGTACCAGCTCCTCCTTGTACCTCTGGCAGAATTCGGCTGTGAATATGTCTGGTCCTGGACATTTTTTGGTTGATAGGTTATTAATTATTGCCTCAATTTCAGAACCTGTTATTGGTCTATTCAGGGATTCAACTTCTTCCTGGTTTAGTCTTGGGAGAGTGTATGTGTCAAAGAATTTATCCATTTCTTCTAGGTTTTCTAGTTTATTTGCATAGACGTGTTTATAGTATTCTCTGATGGTAATTTGTATTTCTGTGGGGTCGGTGGTGATATCCCCTTTATCATTTTTTATTGCGTCGATTTCATTCTTCTCTCTTTTCTTCTTTATTAGTCTTGCTAACGGTCTATCAATTTTGTTGATCTTTTCAAAACACCAGCTCCTGGATTCATTGATTTTTTGAAGGGTTTTTTGTGTCTCCATCTCCTTCAGTTCTGCTCTGATCTTAGTTATTTCTTGTCTTCTGCTAACTTTTCAATGTGTTTGCTCTTGCTTCTGCAGTTCTTTTAATTGTGATGTTAGGGTGTCCATTTTAAAACTTTTCTGCTTTCTCTTGTGGGCATTCAGTGCTATAAATTTCCCTCTGCACACTGCTTTAAATGTGTCCCAGAGATTTTGTCATGTTGTATCTTTGTTGTCATTGGTTTCAAAAAACATCTTTATTTCTGCCTTCATTTTGTTATGTACCCAGTAGTCATTCAGGAGCAGGTTGTTCAGTTTCCAAGTAGTTGAGCAGTTTTGAGGGAGTTTCTTAATCCTGAGTTCTAGTTTGATTGCACTGTGGTCTGAGAGACAGTTTGTTATAATTTCTGTTCTTTTACATTTGCTGAGGAGTACCTTACTTCCAACTATGTGGTCAATTTTGGAATAAGTGCGATGTGGTGCTGACAAGAATGTATATTCTGTTTCTTGTGGTGGAGAGTTCTGTAGATGTCTATTACGTCCGCTTGGTGCAGAGATGAGTTCAATTCCTGGATATCTTTGTTCACTTTCTGTCTCATTGATCTGTCTAGTGTTAACAGTTGGGTATTCAAGTCTTCCATAATTATTGTGTAGGAGTCTAAGTGTCTTTGTAAGTCTCTAAGGACTTCCTTTATGAATCTGGGTGCTCCTGTATTGTGTGTATGTATATTTAGGATAGTTAGCTCTTCTTGTTGAATTGATCCCTTTACCATTAGGTAATGATTTTCTTCATCTCTTTTGATCTTTGTTGGTTAAAAGTCTGTTTTATCAGAGACAAGGATTGCAATCCCTGCCTTTTTTTGTTTTCCATTTGCTTGGTAGGTCTTCCTCCATCCTTTTATTTTGAGCCTATGTGTGTCTCTGCACGTGAGATGGGTCTCCTGAATACATCAAACTGATGAGTCTTGATTCTTTATGCAATTTGTCAGACTGTGTCTTTTAATTGGAGCTTTTAGCCCATTTACATTTAAGGTTAATAATGTTATGTGTGAACTTTGATCCCATCATTATGATGTTATTTTGCTATTTTGCTCGTTAGTTGATGCAGTTTCTTCCTAGCATCGATGGTCTTTACATTTTGGCATGTTTTTGCAGTGGCTGGTACCGGTTGTTCCTTTCCATGTTTAGTGCTTCCTTCAGGATCTCTTGTAGGGCAGGCCTGGTGGTGACAAAATCTCTAAGCATTTGCTTATCTGTCAAGGATTTTATTTCTCCTTCACTTATGAAACTTAGTTTGGCTGGATATGAAATTCTGGGTTGCAAATTCTTTTCTTTAAGAATGTTGAATATTGGCCCCCACTCTCTTCTGTCTTGTAAAGTTTCTGCTGAAAGATCCACTGTTAGTCTGATGGACTTCCCTTTGTGTGTAACCCGACCTTTCTCTCTGGCTGCTGTTGACATTTTTTCTTTCGTTTCAACTTTGATGAATCTGACAATTATGTGTCTTGGAGTTGCTCTTCTCGAGGAGTATCTTTGTGGCATTCTCTGTATTTCCTGAATTTGAATGTTGGCCTGCTTTGCTAGGTTGGGGAAATTTTCCTGGATAATATCCTGCAGAGTGTTTTCCAACTTGGTTCTATTCTCCCCATCACTTTCAGGTATACCAATCAGATGTAGATTTGGTCTTTTCACATAGTCCCATATTTCTTGGAGGCTTTGCTCATTTCTTTTCACTCTTTTTTTCTCTAAACATCTCTTCTTGCTTCATCTCATTCATTTGATCTTCAATCACTGATACCCTTACTTCCAGTTGATCGAGTCATTTACTGAAGCTTGTGCATTTGTCACACAATTCTCATGTCATGGTGTTTATCTCTATCAGGTCGTTTAAGGACTTCTCTACATTGGTTATTCTAGTTAGCTATTCATCCAATCTTTTTTCAAGGCTTTTAGTTTCTTTGTGCTGGGTTCATACTTCCTCCTTTAGCTTGGAGAAGTTTGATCATCTGAAGTCTTCTTTTCTCAACTTGTCAAAGTCATTCTCCATACAGCTTTGTTCCATTGCTGGTGAGGAGTTGCATTCCTTTGACGAGGAGAGGTGCTCTGATTTTTAGAATTTTCAACTTTTCTGCACTGCTTTTTCCCCATCTTTGTGGTTTTATCTACCTTTGGTCTTTGATGATGGTGATGTACAGATGGAGTTTTCATGTGGATGTACTTTCTGTTTGTTAGTTTTCCTTCTAAGAGTCAGGACCCTCAGCTGCAGGTCTGTTGGAGTTTTCTTGAAGTCCACTCCAGACCCTGTTTGCCTGGGTATCAGCAGTGGAGGCTGCAGAAGAGTGAATATTGCTGAACAGCAAATGTTGCTGTCTGATCATTCCTCTGGAAGCTTTGTCTCAGAGGTGTACCTGGCCATGTGAGGTGTGAGGTGTCAGTGTGCCCCTAGTGTGGGATGTCTCAGCAAACTATCACAAGACCCACTTGAGCAGGCAGTCTGTCCGGTCTCAGATCTCAAACTCCATGCTGGAAGAACCACTACTCTCTTCAAAGCTGTCAGACAGGGACATTTATATCTGCAGAGGTTTCTTCTGCCTTTTGTTTGGCTATGCCCTGTCCCCAGAGGTGGAGTCTACAGAGGCAGGCAGGCTTCCTTGAGCTGCAGTGGACTTCACCCAGTTCAAGCTTCCTGGCCGCTTTGTTTACCTACTTAAGCCTCAGCAATGGCAGGTGCCCCTCCCCCAGCCTCACTGCCACCTTGCAGTTAGATCTCAGGCTGCTGTGCTAGCAATGAGGGAGGCTCTGTGGGTGTGGAGCCCTCCAAACCAGACATGGGATATAGTTTCCTGGTGTGCCATTTGCTAAGACCCTTGGTAAAGTGCAGTATTAGGGTAGGAGTGACCTGATTTTCCCCGTGTTGTGTGTCATGGTTTCCCTTGACTAGGAAAGGGAATTCCCTTCCCCATTGAGCTTCCTGGGTGAGGCAATGCCTTGCCATGCTTCGGCTCTCGCTGGTTGGGCTGCACCCACTGTCCTGCACCCACTGTCTGACACACCCCAGTGAGATGAACCTAGTACCTCAGTTGGAAATGTAGAAATCACCCATCTTCTGTGTTGCTCATGCTGGCAGCTGGAGGCTGGAGCTGTTCCTACTTGACCATCTTGGCACCACCTTGATTTACTTTCCTGATGTTTGGTTTTCTGTTCTTGTGGTAGTTTGCTGAGAACGATGGTTTTCAGCTTCATCCATGTCCCTGCAAAGGACATGAACCCATCCTTTTTTATGGCTGCATAGTATTCCATGGTGTATATGTGCCACACTTTCTTTATCCAGTCTATCATTAATGGGCATTTGGGTTGGTTTCTAGTCTTTGCTGTTGTGAATAGTGCCACAATAAACATACATGTGCATGGTCTTTGATTTATAATCCTTTGGGTATATACCCAGTAATGGGATTACTAGGTCAAATGGTATTTCTAGTTCTAGATCCTTGAGGAATCATCACACTGTCTTCCACAATGTTTGAACTAATTTACACTCCCACCAACAGTGTAAAAGCATTCCTAGTTCTTCACATCCTCGCCAGCAGGATGTTTCCTACTTTTTAATGATCACCATTCTAACTGGCATCAAATGTTATCTCATTGTGGTTTTGATTTGCATTTTTCTAATGACCAGTGATGATGAGCTTTCTAAAATCTGTTTGTTAGGTGCATACATATCTTCTTCTTCTTCTTCTTCTTTTTTTTTTTTTTTTGACAGAGTTTCACTCTGTTGCCAGACTGGAGTGCAGTGGTGTGATCTCCTCTCACTGCAATCTCCACCTGCTGGGTTCAAGCGATTCCCCTGCCTCAGCCTCCCAAGTATCTGAAACTACAGGCACGCACCACCATCCCTGGCTAATTTTTTTGTAGTTTAGTGGAGATGGGGTTTCACCATTTTGGCCAGGATGGTCTCTATCTCCTGACCTCGTGATCTGCCTGCCTCCACATCCCCCTGCCTATGCTTCACGATTACAGGTGTGAACCACCACACCCAGCCGTAAATGTGTTCTTCTGAGAAATGTCTGTTCATATCCTTAGCCCACTTTTTGATGGGGTTGTTTCTTTTTTTCTTGTAAATTTGTTTCTTTTGTAGATTCTTGATATTAGCCTTTTGTAAGATGGATAGATTGCAAAAATTTTCTCTCATTCTCTAGGTTGCCTGTTCACTCTGAAGATAGTTCACTCTGATGATAGTTTATTTTGCCGTGCAGAGGCTCTTTAGTTTAATTAGATCCCATTTGTCAATTTTGGCTTTCGTTGCCATTGGTTTTGGTGTTTTAATCACGAAGTCTTTGCCCATGCCTATGTCCTGAATGTTATTTTCTAGGTTTTCTTCTAGGATTTTTATGTTTTTCAGTCTTACTTTTAAATCTTAATCCATTTTGAGTTAATTTTTGTATAAGGTGTAAGGAAGGGATCCAGTTTCAGTTTTCTGCATATGGCTGGCCAATTTTCCCACCACCATTTATTAAATAGGGAATCTTTTCCCCATTGCTTGTTTTTGTCAGGTTTGTCGAAGATCAGGTGGTTGTAGATTTGTGATGTTATTTCTGAGGTCTCTGTTCTATTTCATTGATCTATATTTTTAAGCACAGATATTTAGATTCCAAAGTTGACATTCTTAACCATGATGTCACTGTCTGCTGCTTAAGTTAAGGAAATTGATAAATTCTCTTAATTAGGCAAAAATTAAATCTATTGCATTGAAATTGGAAGGAATGAACAAATGAGAAACAGATGTGAACCTCTACATATGGTGGAATTTTCAAATTGTCAACTTTGTTAAGGTTTGCTCTATGTAAATATTGATTTCTCTTTTAAATATAATTAAAATGTGAATTTATTTAAAAGTTTAATATAAGTATGCATATTTACTTGTTTGTTAAGTGCATATTTGAATGTGAGGTTCTTCTAAAGACCAGAGATTTGCCAGTGATAGCATTGGAAATTGAATAAGGAAAATATTTAGAAGGCATAACTAATAGGTCTTATAATGATTCTAATGAAGAATTAAGGAATGAATAATAAGTGGGGAATTGCAAGTTGTATTTGTTTAAGAAACACTTTCATGGAAAGTTTGAATATTGTCACAAAATTCATAGGTTGAAAACAAACTCTGTTGATTTTACTGTTTTATTAATTTTGGCTCAAAAGTAATTGGAGATAATAAGAAATTCTGAAACCTCCGTATTGACTTATAGAAAGCAACTTTCACTTATGTTGCCTCCTCAGAAACTATTTATTACTTGCTTTATATTATTCTGAGTAAGGAAGCCAATCACATCATATGCTCTAACACAAATATATATATATGTATACACACACACACACAAAATAAAATAACAATTTAATTTATAACATGTTGAGATTAGGTTTTTTGATTAACCCAGGAAACTCAACCAAACAGTTTCTGCTTAACAATATTGGAAAAAAGAATGATTTAATCTTTACTAATGGTTACGTAGTAAATACTAATAATTGAATAAGATAAAAATAAAATGAAAATATCAAAAATTCAAGTTTCAAAATCCAAATAATGTTTAGATAATTTTTTCAGTGGATTATGCGTTATGATTCACTCACTTTCTCTGCTATATCCTTGAAGAATGACTTTCTGGACTGTACAGGCTGGAAGGCTGAAAACTACCTTTCCCTCACTCCACAGCAGTATATGTTTCAGATGTGACTTTCAAGAGACTTGTTTCCAAACCTGAGTTAAGTGGAGCAAGAGAGTTAGTATATAAATAATGACTCTTGCTGGTGCATATCATTGTAGAGGCAGGTCAGTTTTATAAATATCAACTTCCAGATTTAGTGAATTCCTGAGATGTCAGTAGCTTTCAGCTTTAGGTGGAAGCAGTGTGATCTTTGAGTATGGTGTCTGTTCTTCTAGACATTATTAGAACAATTTGCCAAGGTCCCTTAAATAACATACTAACAATTATATAGGTAATACAAATATGCTTGTTCCTAAAGATTGAGAGGACAGAAGTAAACTCATTCCAGAGAATCATTTTTTAGATTGGTAAATTTACCTATTCATGTTGCATTTACTAAGATAATTTTACACACTGTATCAATTAAATTTAATTTCCTGTGACTGACTTAAGTTAATCATTCTCTATTTCTTGGAGATCTTAGCCCTTCTGCATCAACATATATATTTACCACATTCTTTTTAAATTGCTTAGTAAGTCAGAGTATATTAAGAAACATAATGTACTTAATTGGGCTCATATTTTTTACATAATTCTTTTTTAGAAAAGATTTCTAGATGCAGAATTGCTATGCCAAAATATGGGAATTTTTGAACATAGAAGATATTGAAATATGCCCTCCAAAAAGGCTGTAATCGTTTACATTATATTCAACAACATATGAATATGTACATTTTACAACACTCAATTTGCTATTGATAATAAAAGTGGTAGATCTAGGACAAAAATACAGGTAGTCAGTCAGTGCAGTGGTTTAAGGGTTCAGCTATTAATTATTTAGAATGATTGAATGAAGGACTGCTCATTTTGCTTACATGTATTTTGGTCTGAATTCAGAATTTCTACTAGATTTCGTTGGACATTTTTCTTTTAATCTCTGCAAGGTTTTGTGTCATGATATTTCATTCATGTTTATTCATAACAAGATTTGTCTTTTTTAATCTTATGGGGAGTTACATTCTGAAGTGCTGATATGGTCATTTTATTTTTTTTTTACACTGGTATAATACTGATTTATTCCCTTTTAGATATTCTCTGCTATTTCAGTGGGAGTTTCTGTGGCAAGTGCATTAGACTCATGAGATCTACTAAATTAAACCCAATTCCTGCTTTTGCTTTTTGATTTTCTCTATTTTGTTTCAGGCATAACTTATTATCATTATGGTATATAGTATAAGGTACATTTTAGGCTGGGCACGGAGGCTCACGCCTGTAATTCCAGCACTTTGGGAGGCCAAGGCAGGCATATCACCTGAGGTCAGGAGTTAGAGACCAGCCTGGGCAACATGGTGAAACCCCGTTTCTACTAAAAATACAAAAAAAAAAAAAAAAAAAAAAGAACAAAAAAGTTAGCTGGACGTGGTGGCACGCAACTGTAATATCAGCTACTTGGGAAGCTGAGGCGGGAGAATCGCTTGAACTTGGGAGGCGGAGGTTCCAGTGAGCCAAGATCACTTCACTGCACTCCAGCCTGGGCAACAGAGTGAGACTCAGTCTCAAAAAAAATAAATAAATAAAAAATAAATAAATAAATAAATAAATGTTATAATTTTAAAAATAATGTCTTTAGATCATTTACTATTTGTGGCATTACATTTTACTTTCTCTGATACTCATTTTTCATACTGATTTTTCCTCGCAGGTGTGTGTCTGTGTGTCTTTCTCAAAGACAGAATTTTGGATTAATCGTTCTTTAAAAAAAAAAAGTAACTGAAATAATGTTTTTTGTCTTTGCAAAGATAATTCATGTTTTTTATGATCCTATTTTAATTTTTAACCAAGTTTAAATACATTTTCATAGCTGCAAATTAATTAGAGTTAAAGAGGTCACATGTACATCATGATTTAGTTATACCATGTTGTTTTGAAAGGTATACAAATGTGTACAACTTCCCCAATAGAAGAAGAGTATATGTTTTAATACTAGGATGTAGGAGGGAGGCACACGAAAGTCCAAGAGAAGGCCTTCTGTCTAATAGTATACCACTAGAAACAAATGGATCAATTTTTATATTCCAGGGCATAAAATAACAGTGAGACTAATGATCATTTTTACATTAACTAATTTAATTTATCCAGTAGCCCTATAAAGATGATAGAATGTAATCTCCATTTCTCCAATGAAGATGGGAGAGCCTGGATAATTAGGCAAGAACACACAACTGGAAGACGGAAGAGCCAAGATTCAACTCAGCGGCCACATAGGACACCATGAGGCCATTCTGCCTTTCAGTAAAGGATGACAGTATGTGACCCAGAATTTTTTTTTTTTTTTTCTCTGAAGTAACACAGATTAGCTTTCATCATGAACATGTATAACTGGTGCTTGGGCTTTTCAGAAATCCTAATTACAAATATCTGTATTCTTATTGTGTTTATTATTCAAAGTGTCAAACATCTAACATCTAGGTAGGTGAGTTATTAGTTATATATTATATAGCTGTTATGTAGGTGAGTTATTCAGAGATTTTTGCTAAGCACCTCAGCCTTTAGAGAGTTTTGCTAAGCACTTTGACTTTTTTTTGCTAAATTTTTATATAATATAAAAATTTCCTTTTTTAAAATAAAGAGTCGGCTGGGCGCGGTGGCTCACGCCTGTAATCCCAGCACTTTGGGAGGCTGAGGAAGGTGGATCACGAGGTCGGGAGCTCGAGACCATCCTGGCTAACATGGTGAAACCCTATCTCTACTAAAAATATAAAAAAATGGCCGGGCATGGTGGCGAGCACCTGTAGTCCCAGCTACTCGGGAGGCTGAGGCAGGAGAATGGAGTCAACCCAGGAGGAGGAGCTTGCAGTGAGCTGAGATCGCGCCACTGCACACCAGCCTGGGTGATAGAGTGAGACTCTGTCTCAAAAAAATAAATAAAATAAAATAAAATAAAATAAAATAAAATATTATGGTTCTTGAGTCATTTGTTGTGATTATACTATTAATCTAGCATGTTGTGTTGATGTGAAAAAATATTTAACCGAACAATGTATTAGATAAAATTTATTTTCTCAGGGATAGTGGTTTTTAAAATTTTTATTGACATTAGCATATTTTGTGTTGCAAACAGAATGATACTTATCGTTGTTAAAAGCCCACAATTCTGATATAAGCCCAAACGATTATTGTACATTAGAGTAGAAATGAGAGGGTGGGATGATTTGTACATAAAACACTAATGATATACAATTATTCACTCACAACGGGCATGCTTTGTCTTTCTGTATATTCATTCACCATCAAGAATTATCTATATCAGCACAGCACTTCAGACTTTTAGTACTCAAGTAATTTATGATGCTTAGAATTACATGCATTGGCAGACTATTTTCATAAGTTTTAAACAGATGGTTTTATATCAGAGATTTTTATAAAGACAGAGAACAAATAGAAGTAAGGTTTTCATGGCCAAATTGTCTTTCGCTGTATGAATTTCTGCCAATTCAAGCATATTGAATGTATTTCTCTCTGAAATTATATTTCACAACTTGTAAATGTGTGTATGTCAATTTAAAAGACTGCAATTGCTTTGCACATTTAAAAAAATTATTTTTTTTATGATAACCTATTTGTTAACATACTTTGCATAATTTTTAGGATAATTACTATGCTAAAAATAGGTTACCAGAATTTCCCTTGGGGAAAATCACTATGAAAGGCTTACTTTTCAATAACTGAACTGTAGGTTCTGCTAGATAAATGAGTTATTCTGAACCTGTGTCTTCAGTTCCGTTCTGAGTATACAACATTTAGATGCAATCTGTAGTTAGATTAGACCAGTGAAATGCTAGCATAAAATGGAAAGATATATATACACACACACACACACACACATTTATGCATATATATGTGTGTATATATACGTATATATGTGTGTGTGTGTGTGTGTGTGTATATATATATATATAGAGAGAGAGGGGCACATAAAATTAGGACATTATGTAATTGAGCCAGAAAATTTAAGGACATATTGACATTATATTTAAATAGCTTTACAATGTTACAATCTTCTGTATCTCTAAAATGCAAGATATAAACTAGAATGGTATTGAATTATTTTACAGCATTAATATACCATGCTTCCTAAGAAGTTAAATGTATAAATATGTTATTTGCTAGTTATGAGCCACTTACTCTCTTTTATAAAATGTTGCATCTATTTTTTTTAAGCAAGCATTCACAGGTTGTTTCGAAAAACATTCTTAGAAGTACTTGTCCCATGTAAATGTAGTTGAGACATAACAATAAGTTTTCTAAAAAGAGATAGAATATATAACAACTTAGATACTCTAAAGCTTTTATGCACTGTCTACATTAAAATTAAAATAACATGATTAATTGCATAAGAATATTTTGGATTTCTATAACTTAATATTATAGGTTTTTAAAAATAACAATCTGTTAAGAAAATTATAAAGACACATGGAAAAAAGTATCTGTGCAGGCTTTAGTTAAAACTGTTTTCTACTATTTTGCAATCAGAAGCAAATGTCTCTGCGTGCTTGTATGTGTGTGTATTTGTGTGTGTATGTTTTATTCTAATAGGTTTAGCATATGTTTTGAATTGTAATGGTTAGTTTTATAAATTCAACACCCCATCAAACAAGGTTGGTGAGTAAAGAGCAGCTTAAGTTTATTTTGGCTACTTTAGCTAATGTTGAAATGGGTTGCATTGGTAGGCTATGTTACTGAGATACAAGAGAACTTATTGTGATAGAGAAGATTGTTTTGTTTTTTGATGGAATTATGTTTGCAGGCGGATCTCAGGAGATGCCTAACTGTGTATATGAAAGACATTGGCAATACCAGGAAGACAAGGAAACCCTCAGAATGGGACAGGGACAGGGCTCCCTTTATTTGTGATTCTAATTTTATACCAAGAGTATTGTAAAATCATCTAGTATCTGGAGAGTTCTAAAAATAATTTTGTTCTGTTTAACATCAAATTTTCAGATATTTCCAATCAATGAAGCCTTTTTAGAATTAAAATATATAAATTAAATTCTATTTAGATTAAATATGTATACATTTTTAATCAAAATTTCTATATTCTTAACATTTTTTTCTATGTTATCTATATACGGCAGGATAAAACATGGGATAATATGAAGATCAATTCGAACAGTACAGCCCCAAACCATTTAGCATGTATTTACATCCATGCAGCTTTGTCAGGCATTGCACAGTTGTAAAAACAGGATGTTTAAAGTACCAGGAAGATATGATCCCTGCCTTTGACCTGCATTTCCAGAAATGCTCCTCAATTGGTTTGAATATATATATTGTACGATTTGTTTACATGTTAACAAAAAATGTATGTAGGTTTTTGAAATTATTTATTTAGAGAAGAAGAAAATATATTAGTTTAGAAATATTTACCATTAGGTTGTTTCCATGTGTGGATATTTAGGGGTGCTATATCACAAATATCAACTTATTATGTTTATTGCCCAAAATTGTAACATTTTATGACGCAACTACACATGGAGTTTTAAGAAAATTGCATCCCTGAGTATGTGACACTATTTAGTTTGAGAAGACCCTGATACTAGAGAACTATTAAATTTGGATTAAATATTTGATTAAAAGAATTATATATGTACACAATTACATACTTATACCATCTCACTTTATCTCATGTGAGAACTGTCTTTATAAAAGATGGCATATAAGTAAAACATTGTGGTTATAAATGCCAAAACCAGCCTTTCTGAGTTCACCATAAGAAATTGGTTGAAAAATGAGAAGTTATCAAATTCATGAGATGCTGCCTAAGCATATCGATAAAGGTTTCTGAGTTGAAGGGTGCTGACGAGTTGATGGGTGCAGCACACCAACATGCATACATGGCACATGTATATATATGTAACAAACCTGCACGTTGTGCACATGTACCCTAGAACTTAAAGTATAATAAAAAAATAAATAAATAACTAAATAAGTAACTAAAAATAAAAAAAAAAAAAAAGTTTCCAAGACATGGAAACATTTGAAATATCTGAGAATTGCAGTGTGTACTATCCAGTAACTCAAAAGACTCCATCATTCTCTTTTTCTCCCTTATAGTAGATTTTTTAAAGAAATATTGGTATTATTAATGTTATATTATAAATGTGAAAAAATGATCATGTAGAAAATCAATGTAGAAAAATGAATCAAGTCACTAGAAGCTTTGTCATAAAATATAAATATTAAATAATACAAGTTTGTACAAATTTGAATTTATTTTCCTGAGGACACTAGTTACTATATCAAAACCAGAATTGTTGAATAATGTGGTTTCAAAAATAATTTAAATAGTCTTGCAGGGTAAACATATTAAATTAAGAGATAGTTACGACATAAAAATCTCAGTATCTCACTGCTAATTTTTAATAGCATAAGTTCAATTATATAAAATGTTTTATTATTAATACAGTGGTAGTTTGGAGATAAACATTTTTATATATTCAAAACTCTTCTCAGAAAATTACATGAGTGTGACATCTCTTGTCTTACAGCAATGAATCAAAAAATTTAAACATATTTCATGACATGAATAAGTTATAATTAAAAACATTACAAAAATATTATCTGATGTAAATGTATCTAATATGATAAGTCTTCCATGCCATTTTCATCAAACATTTCATCTTTCATATTTTTCATCAAACATTGCAAGGAAGTCTGAGAAGTAGGCCACCTTCTAAGTACAAGGAGAATTGCATATAGTAGAGCTTTAACTAGCGCAGCATTTCATTCAAGAAGGCTGCTTCAAGACTTCATTTAAAATTATCAGGGGCACATTATCTGGGTACACAACAAGAAGCAATTATTGGTTTAATTAGCCGGCATTCACCACATCGCCCTCTTTCTCTTTGTTCGATTGCCAGGCAATTTTCTACAATCATTAAGCAAGGGAACTCTAATTCCACAATGACCTAATCTCAGCTCTTTCTTATCACATTGGAATATTTTAAAGTTATTTATGACTGTCCTCAATAAGAACTAAGTCCATTGGGCAGAGAACACTTCAGGCTTAAAAATTCAAAATTCATTGTCATATTCTAAATCTTTATTATATTTAATAATTGATTATGCTTTTATTTGCATAGATACTTGCCATGAAATTAATAATATGTGATTGAAAGTCAGTATATATCTTCTCTCTAAAAATGTTTAAATACTTAAAAATGATTTTTGTACCAGTGATTTGTATATCATCTTTTACAAGTATATCATCTTTTACAAGTATATACAAGTGTGTGCATGTGTATGTGTGTGTATGGGGGTGTAAATATTGTAAAACTGAATTTTTAAAAGTGAAGAAACTGTAAAATATAGCTTGCTGAAAACCAAAACTAAATAAATAGACATTCTCTAAAATGTTTTTATTAGTGGTGAACTTTTACAGGTGATCAAGTGAAAGTTTTGCTCAAAACGTTAACCATTAATTTCGATGAATTCCTAAAATATATTTTAATGAGAACTTCCTAGTCTGACATTGAAAAATGCAGATAAGTTAAACGAGTGAAAACTCTTTCCGTTGTAAGACCGTACTGAAACAGCTGTCTCTGTGGTGTAAGAATACCCAGTAGAGAATCTAGAAACAGTAAAAACCTGTGTTTTATATATATATATATATATATATATATATATATTTTTTTTTTTTTTTTTTTTTTTTTTTTTTTTTTTTTGAGACGGAGTCTCGCTCTGTCTCCCAGGCTGGAGTGCAGTGGCCGGATCTCAGCTCACTGCAAGCTCCGCCTCCCGGGTTCCCACCATTCTCCTGCCTCAGCCTCCCGAGTAGCTGGGACTACAGGCGCCCGCCACCTCGCCCGGCTAGTTTTTTGTATTTTTTTAGTAGAGACGGGGTTTCACCGTGTTAGCCAGGATGGTCTCGATCTCCTGACCTCGTGATCCACCCGTCTCGGCCTCCCAAAGTGCTGGGATTACAGGCTTGAGCCACCGCGCCCGGCCGAGTGTTATATATTAAATTTAAAAAAAGACAAAAATGAATGTTCCTGTATAGAAGTCTTACATGAATATTACTGTACTATAAATATTTATGTGGTATTTATAAATATTTACCTTGGAGATATTTTTAAATGTGCTCATTTATGCTTTGCTAACTTTTTTAACACACAAAATAGTGTTCTATAGATTAGATCTCATATCTATACCCCAGATATGATATAATTTATTCAGTCTCTCCCATATGACAAATATTTGGGTTGTTTTCACTACTCCATTGAATATATTCTTAATTTTTAGACACAAATGTAATAAATTATTTGTAGAATGTGATTTAGTACTTAGAAACAGTCTCAGAGTTTCTCAGTATTATGTGTGAATTTTTTAGTATTTTTCCTTTTAATATTAATTCATATTATTATTAGAAACTAATTAGGAGCTCAGGATCTTTAATTTATAACATTGAATACAGTTATCTAATTTGAAACATGCTTGAAAAAATGTATATTTTGTTTAGTATACATTTTATACTATACAATATTTGGAATATATTCTATACATGTACTATACAAATATGTGTCAGTCTTGTTAACTAGGAATACATCATGTAGATTTTACATTGTTCACATATTCTATGTTTTTATTTACTTCCCACCTATGAACTATATTCATTTTTAAGGTATTAAAAGAAAACACTATGACGTTGGATTCATTAATTTTCCTTACATTTTGAAGAGTTATTTATTTTATTAATATTTTACCGTTTGTTATTTTTTTACTTTTACTTCTAGATGCAGTAATTGTAAAAAGCATATAGTTTTCTTTTTAATTTTGTTTTGTCTTGTTTTAATCCTAAGCATCTAGTCTACTAATGTGTTGTCATTTTTTCTAATTCATGCCATCTCATTTTATGTGTTTCATTTGGCAAAACTTCTTGGTCTTTTTCCCTCCTTTTTCATCTATTCTTTCCTCCCTTTCTTTCTTCCTCTTTTGTCTTCCAACTATCTTTTAAGATAGAATGAGCTTTTTCCATCCTACCTTTATGTATTCAGTAGCTGTACGTTTCACTTGTGATCTTCTGTCACCCTAAAATTTTTATTACCCATATTTGAAAAATATAGATTGGCATCTAGCGTCAATGATTAACACTGAGGACTAAATAAAGTCTTTGAAGATATCTATCATTTTTTCCTTAATTTCCAGAGTTTTAAACAAAACTTTACAAAACTCTTATTCAGTTGTTAATGTAAATCTTCAGAAGTTCAGATTCTTCTTCATAACATGGACGTAATACTAATGACACTGTAAGATTTTTATGACAATCAAGATAGCAGGTAGTTGTCCTATGTTAATAACCTGGAACATGGTGAATGGTTAGCAAATGATATATATTTTCTCACTTTTAAAAAAAAATAATGCTTCTATTTTACTGTTATGGAGTCATGGGCATCATGTTTATCCAACAGAGTACAGCGTTACACTATTAGTATGCTAAAGTTGAACTCCACTCTTCAAAATTAGTCATCTCAATATATTTTTCTACTGTACAGAATAAGTTCATGTAAACAAAAGTAATTGTGATATTCCACTGATCTTTGATGTTATTTATAAGGACAATAACATCAAAATTATGAAGTTTTTTAGAATATTAAATCAGCTAATATTCTATTCAGTATCTGGCACACAGTGTGTATTTGAAAAATAGTAACTATAGTAATATTTTTGTTATCATTATATTATTTGAAATGTTATTTTAACACATGATTTTTCAGGTTTCTGAGTTTAGGCATTGCTACATATAATATTTGCTATTTAAATTTCTAACAGCATCAAGTGTGTTAATGCTAGGTATACAGAAAACCAACACAGCAAGATCCACATAATATCCAAGGTGCAGATGTTCCTTCTAAATAATCAAGGAAAAATTACATGAATGAGAAACAGAGAGACACTCAATTAGGGAGGTGCATGAGACAGAAAGAGAAGGTCTATTTCTTCCATCAAAACAACTAGATTTAGATTTCCTCTAGCTTGTTTTCATATTTTGTGCATGACAAATTGATATTCTAGGACATAAAATTTTGCTGTTCACAGAAACTGGAGATGAAGTGTAATCTTTGAAGCAGGTGTTCAGAGAGATAAAATATTTTGCCATTTGAGAGCGACACCCTCCCACTGGACAGCATATAAAGACATTTTTTAAAAAGTACCAAATGACTAGTCCAGCTTGAGAATAGAATATGCTAGCCCAAATGATATTTGGATACAAAAATGGTTAAAACTTAACATCTCAAAACACCATGGCTCAAGAGAATATAATAGTATTACACTTGAATGAGAATATTAAAAATTATAATGTTTTTATTGAAAGTACTTTAATTAAAATGTTCATATCTTAAAATGTCTCAACTTCTCATTTATTTATGTTGAGCATTTTGCTGTGCATTTTTTATTAACCATATGCCAAGTAAAATATTGCACACTATTGGGAATCCAATGATTAAAATCTCTTCTTTATCATGTACTAGATATGTAAAAATTGAAAGTTAGCTTTTTTATGACTTGGGGTTTCTTGCTTTAAATAGGGATACTAAGGTCCTAAAGATAAGAGTGAAGTTAAATGAAATAATTTGGTCTAGTAACATGCTTACCATCTTTTTGTTTCCTAATAAATCACAGTTTCTACTTTTCCCATTCACATCTAAATCTAAATATTCAGTGAGTTATTAACAATGTGCAAAACCATTATGATTATGCAGTCACTATTCAAACATGTGCAAAATTGAAATTATTTTATTTTCTTAGTTTCATATGTCTTTCCCGGCATTGAAACAACCTGCTTTTTTTGGTCCAGCCATATTCTCATTTGCCAGGTCCAGTGCAATGTGCTGGCAGCACTCACCCAAAACCTTAGCACTTCAGTGTACACTAGGCTTACTTCCAAATGCCTGGTATGTCCCTTTGCCTGTGGGCCCTCTGACCTCTAGACTCTATTTAACACATATACAGTAGACAATATATGCTGTGGAATTAATACCCTCCCTCATCACCGCCACACACACTTACACTCAGACAGAACCCATAGAAATTAGTGTACTCCCCAGCTCTCTCTTGGTTCAGGCAGTATAATTCTGACAGTAGTGCTCCTCATTGGCCCCAGAAGTATTTCCAGTGTGACTAAACGCCTTCTGACTTTTCTACTCTTCTTTTTATCTCTCAACTAAGCTGTTGGCACTGAATTTTTGTCATGAGGTTTGCTTCTGGTGGAAAACCATTTCCCCGGTTCCGACCACTGATTGCAAAACCTGAAGAGGGATTAAAATTCCAGTTGCTCTCAAGTGTTTCGATTGCCCAATTATTTCAATATCAAGTCTTTATTTTCAAGACAAGTTTGTTTAACTTCCTCCCAAATCTGTTACCTGTTCTGTTTCTTTTCAAAGGGTGACTTTGCCTGGAATTGAGTATGAAAAGAGGAGTCTGATTACATGATTGCAGGGTCTTTAAGACAAATAAGACAGGACCAGTCTGTGTTTTCAGTCTGACTTTGAAGCAAAAAGGTGGTCTCCACATAGCGTGTATGTGACTTGTTTGGTGCTCACCAATAAACTCTCATGCAATTGGTTCTCTATTGCTGAGGACTCCAGAGTGGCAACTGTGTCTTCCTTTGTGTCTCACCTACAGCATCCTAGCATATAAACCACCCCTTCCCCGTCTGGTAAACTGTTGCCATTTCTGTTGAGCATGGACTTATGGGGTCTTACAAAGAGCCTCAGGGAATAGAGATATGTTTGTTCGTACTCTCTCAGTACCCACTGGTACCATTTGACCTGTGTGCTCTGCATAATCCAGTAAGTTTTTCAACTTAAGACATCTCTATATGAGAATAAACAGGCACTAGACTCCCCCACCATCTTCCCCTTGCAGGAAAACACCAAATTGCCAAGGATATGTGCATCCTTTCTATTTTTAAAACCAATTGTAAGAGAACAATGTTTGTCCTGAGGGGGAAGGGACGCTTACAATTCTGCTTTCTCTGTAGAGGACTCATATCCACTTCTGTATATTTTTTGTATTTTTTTGCTTTTTACATAGATAAGTTTATGTAAAAAGCTGTACAAAATCTGATGGAACACAGTTCCTTAGAAACTCCAGCAGTGGAATATCTAAACTGACAGCAAGTGTTGCTATTAACTTAGAATATGAGATAAAAAGCATTTTTATTATGATTTCTTGCAAATTTGTATTATCTTGTAAACCACTTCTAATCATCAGTACACAAAAATATTATGGTAATTCAATGATTATAGGAGTAATCAGAGTGAGATCAGGGACAAGAGGTTAATTTATGCACTTGGATATCGTTTTAAGCCAATTCCCACTATGCTACACAATATTTTGTCCCTGTCCCTCTCTCCAGTCTTGCCTCCTTCTCGTACTTGAACAGCATACTCTACCCACAATGTTCTTTTTGTTGATGAAAAAAAAAACCATAATTTTTTCTTCCTTTACATTAACTGCTTCTTATGAATAATTTTGAACTTCTCTCTACCTGTATCTCTCTTACAAGATATCCAAATAAAATTTCAATGGCCTTCTCTGCTTCATCTTCTAAATCTTGCCTAAATATTGTCCTTCACAGTCAGTATCATCTTATAGTCTTTACTCATAATGCTCATAATTAAATATCATTCATTTTTGGTTTGTTATATTACTCTTCTCATGAGTTTATAAATTCCACTTGCTAAATTCCTAGCGTGGAGAACAATATACTGCAGTTCAGTATATATTTGAAAAAGAGAAGAAATTACAAATGAAGGAAACAAAGTCTTGTTAAAATTAATTGTTGCCATAAGTTAGTTCATTAGAAATATGCAAGGTTATCATTATTTTGCTTTATGTGTCATAAGCATGTACAAAAGATTAGAACTCAAAGAGATTAACTTTCTTAAACATATAATAGAAGCAATGTAATGTGTCATTTTAATAAAAGTGGAATAAAAACTTAAATGTTTTAATAGACTCAGTTTTGAAAAAAACTTATAATTCAAAATACTATTCAGTGTTAATTGAAGTTGGTCATCAAAATCCCAGTATTTTGCAATGATCTTGAAAAGAGCAGCCTCTGAAAATATAAATGTTTATCCTGAAAAATGTAGAAATAACTATTCTTATTAAGTAGAAGTAATAACTCCCCCAAAGATATGAACTCAACTTTAATGTTAAACCTTGAGAAAAATAAATTTGCTTAATTTTCTGGGTTATTAAAGTAAAACTAATTTGTTGAAATTAAGCCAACTCTAGCTTTAAGCATTTCATGCTACTACTTAGAAAATAAGTGAATATAATGAATCTTATTTGAACAACTTATAATGTATGAAGACATTTAGAGTGCATCTAAATTTACCAGGAATAGCAGATTTTTTTTCTCTCTTCTTCTTCCAATTTTTAATGTTTAACGGTAAATAAAATCACTGAATTTCGTTTGTACTTATTCACTTTTCTCGTGTATTGAAGGAAAGCTTTATCTATCATACTACATGTAAGAACAAATAAACACATCTCCAGATATAAAAATATAAATAAAATTATTTCCTGGGAAAAATATTTTTCATTCTCATCCCTGCATTCATTCCACAGATGTTTATTAGACACTGTGAATCACTTAGCACTCTTCTAGGGCCTGGGACACAGCAGTAAACAAAACGGACAAAAATCTCTCATAGAGATCACAATTTAGAGGGGATAACAAACAAATATGTAATGTTAGATAGTGACAAATGCTAAGGAGAAATTATATAGCAAGGAAGTCATGACTTGCTGGGAAGAGGAAAGTGTAGATCAGGCAATTAGGAAGAGGCAGAACACATGGAATGATTAAGTTTTCGGATTACACTCATCTAGGGCACAACTGAAAATATTTAAATCATTGATAATGAACTGAAATATTTCTCAGATCATGTTAATAGACAGCAAAAAGAGTTGGCTTTCTTGTTATTAGTTGTAAGACCATACAGGTAGCAAAAATTACTTATATAACACTTTCCTGATTTAGGCTTAGTTCTTTCCCTTATAATGGGCAGGAATTCAAAAGATAGAGACTTTTATAAAAATGAGTCTCGGGCGGAGCAAGATGGCCCAATAGGAACAGGTCCAGTCTCCAACTCCCAGCGCGAGCAACACAGAAGACCGGTGATTTCTGCATTTTCAACTGAGGTACTGGGTTCATCTCACTGGGGAGTGCTGGAGATCGGTGCTGGTCAGCTGCTGCAGCCTGACCAGCGAGAGCTGAAGCAGGGCGAGGCATTGCCTCACCTGGGAAGCGCAAGGGGGAAGGGAGTCCCTTTTCCTAGCCAGGGGAACTGAGACACACAACACCTAGAAAATCGGGTAACTCCCACCCCAATACTGCGCTTTAAGCAAACAGGCACACCAGGAGATCATATCCCACACCTGGCCGGGAGGGTCCCACACCCACGGAGCCTCCCTCATTGCTAGCACAGCAGTCTGTGATCTACCGGCAAGGCAGCAGCGAGGCTGGGGGAGGGGCGCCCACCATTGCTGAGGCTTAAGTAGGTAAACAAAGCTGCTGGGAAGCTCGAACTGGGTGGAGCTCACAGCAGCTCAAGGAAACCTGCCTGTCTCTTTAGACTCCACCTCTGCGGACAGGGCAATAACAAACGCAGCCGAAACCTCTGCAGACGCAAACAACTCTGTCTGACAGCTTTGAAGAGAGCAGTGGATCTCCCAACACGGAGGTTGAGATCTGAGAAGGGACAGACTCCCTGCTCAAGTGGGTCCCTGACCCCTGAGTAGCCTAACTGGGAGACATCCCCCACTAGGGGCAGTCTGACACCCCACACCTCACAGGGTGGAGTACACCCCTGAGAGGAAGCTTCCAAAGCAAGAATCAGACAGGTACACTCGCTGTTCAGAAATATTCTACCTTTCTGCAGCCTCTGCTGCTGATACCCAGGCAAACAGGGTCTGGAGTGGACCTCAAGCAATCTCCAACAGACCTACAGCTAAGGGTCCTGACTGTTAGAAGGAAAACTATCAAAGAGGAAGGACACCTACACCAAAACCCCATCAGTACATCACCATCATCAAAGACCAGAGGCAGATAAAACCACAAAGATGGGGAAAAAGCAGGGCAGAAAAGCTGGAAATTCAGAAAATAAGAGCGCATCTCCCCTGGCAGAGGAGCACAGCTCATCACCAGCAATGGATCAAAGCTGGACGGAGAATGACTTTGACGAGATGAGAGAAGAAGGCTTCAGTCCATCAAATTTCTCAGAGCTAAAGGAGGAATTACGTACCCAGTGCAAAGAAACTAAAAATCTTGAAAAAAAAGTGGAAGAATTGATGGCTAGAGTAATTAATGCAGAGAAGGTCATAAACGAAATGAAAGAGATGAAAACCATGACACGAGAAATACGTGACAAATGCACAAGCTTCAGTAACCGACTCGATCAACTGGAAGAAAGAGTATCAGCGATTGAGGATCAAATGAATGAAATGAAGCGAGAAGAGAAACCAAAAGAAAAAAGAAAAAAAAGAAATGAACAAAGCCTGCAAGAAGTATGGGATTATGTAAAAAGACCAAATCTACGTCTGATTGGGGTGCCTGAAAGTGAGGGGGAAAATGGAACCAAGTTGGAAAACACTCTTCAGGATATCATCCAGGAGAACTTCCCCAACCTAGTAGGGCAGGCCAACATTCAAATCCAGGAAATACAGAGAACGCCACAAAGATACTCCTCGAGAAGAGCAACTCCAAGACACATAATTGCCAGATTCACCAAAGTTGAAATGAAGGAAAAAATCTTAAGGGCAGCCAGAGAGAAAGGTCGGGTTACCCACAAAGGGAAGCCCATCAGACTAACAGCAGATCTCTCGGCAGAAACTCTCCAAGCCAGAAGAGAGTGGGGGCCAATATTCAACATTCTTAAAGAAAAGAATTTTAAACCCAGAATTTCATATCCAGCCAAACTAAGTTTCATAAGTGAAGGAGAAATAAAATCCTTTACAGATAAGCAAATGCTTAGAGATTTTGTCACCACTAGGCCTGCCTTACAAGAGACCCTGAAGGAAGCACTAAACATGGAAAGGAACAACCGGTACCAGCCATTGCAAAAACATGCCAAAATGTAAAGACCATCGAGGCTAGGAAGAAACTGCATCAACTAACGAGCAAAATAACCAGTTAATATCATAATGGCAGGATCAAGTTCACACATAACAATCTTAACCTTAAATGTAAGTGGACTAAATGCACCAAGTAAAAGACACAGACTGGCAAACTGGATAAAGAGTCAAGACCCATCAGTCTGCTGTATTCAGGAGACCCATCTCACACGCAGAGACATACATAGGCTCAAAATAAAGGGATGGAGGAAGATTTACCAAGCAAATGGAGAACAAAAAAAAGCGGGGGTTGCAATACTAGTCTCTGATAAAACAGACTTTAAACCATCAAAGATCAAAAGAGACAAAGAAGGCCATTACATAATGGTAAAGGGATCAATTCAACAGGAAGAGCTAACTATCCTAAATATATATGCACCCAATACAGGAGCACCCACATTCCTAAAGCAAGTCCTTAGAGACTTACAAAGAGACTTAGACTCCCATACAATAATAATGGGAGACTTCAACACTTCACTGTCAACATTAGACAGATCAACGAGACAGAAAGTTAACAAGGATATCCAGGAATTGAACTCATCTCTGCAGCAAGCAGACCTAATAGACATCTATAGAACTCTCCACCCCAAATCAACAGAATATACATTCTTCTCAGCACCACATCGTACGTACTCCAAAATCGACCACGTAATTGGAACTAAAGCACTCCTCAGCAAATGTAAAAGAACAGAAATTATAACAAACTGTCTCTCAGACCACAGTGCAATCAAACTAGAACTCAGGACTAAGAAACTCAATCAAAACCGCTCAACTACATGGAAACTGAACAACCTGCTCCTGAATGACTACTGGGTACATAACGAAATGAAGGCAGAAATAAAGATGTTCTTTGAAACCAATGAGAACAAAGATACAACATACCAGAATCTCTGGGACACATTTAAAGCAGTGTGTAGAGGGAAATTTATAGCACTAAATGCCCACAAGAGAAAGCAGGAAAGATCTAAAATTGACACTCTAACATCACAATTAAAAGAACTAGAGAAGCAAGAGCAAACACATTCGAAAGCTAGCAGAAGGCAAGAAATAACTAAGATCAGACCAGAACTGAAGGAGATAGAGACACAAAAAACCCTCCAAAAAATCAATGAATCCAGGAGTTAGTTTTTTTGAAAAGATCAACAAAATTGACAGACCACTAGCAAGACTAATAAAGAAGAAAAGAGAGAAGAATCAAATTGACGCAATTAAAAATGATAAAGGGGATATCACCACCGATCCCACAGAAATACAAACTACCATCAGAGAATACTATAAACACCTCTACGCAAATAAACTGGAAAATCTAGAAGAAATGGATAATTTCCTGGACACTTACACTCTTCCAAGACTAAACCAGGAAGAAGTTGAATCCCTGAACAGACCAATAGTAGGCTCTGAAATTGAGGCAATAATTAATAGCCTACCAATCAAAAAAAGTCCAGGACCAGATGGATTCACAGCTGAATTCTACCAGAGGTTCAAGGAGGAGTTGGTACCATTCCTTCTGAAACTATTCCAATCAATAGAAAAAGAGGGAATCCTCCCTAACTCATTTTATGAGGCCAACATCATCCTGATACCAAAGCCTGGCAGAGACACAACAAAAAAAGAGAATTTTAGACCAATATCCCTGATGAACATCGATGCAAAAATCCTCAATAAAATACTGGCAAACCGGATTCAGCAACACATCCAAAAGCTTATCCACCATGATCAAGTGGGCTTCATCCCTGGGATGCAAGGCTGGTTCAACATTCGCAAATCAATAAACATAATCCAGCATATAAACAGAACCAAAGACAAGAACCACATGATTATCTCAATAGATGCAGAAAAGGCTTTTGACAAAATTCAACAGCCCTTCATGCTAAAAACGCTCAATAAATTCGGTATTGATGGAACGTACCTCAAAATAATAAGAGCTATTTATGACAAACCCACAGCCAATATCATACTGAATGGGCAAAAACTGGAAAAATTCCCTTTGAAAACTGGCACAAGACAGGGATGCCCTCTCTCACCACTCCTATTCAACATAGTGCTGGAAGTTCTGGCTAGGGCAATTAGGCAAGAGAAAGAAATCAAGGGTATTCAGTTAGGAAAAGAAGAAGTCAAATTGTCCCTGTTTGCAGATGACGTGATTGTATATTTAGAAAACCCCATTGTCTCAGCCCAAAATCTCCTTAAGCTGATAAGCAACTTCAGCAAAGTCTCAGGATACAAAATTAATGTGCAAAAATCACAAGCATTCTTATACATCAGTAACAGACAAACAGAGAGCCAAATCAGGAATGAACTTCCATTCACAATTGCTTCAAAGAGAATCAAATACCTAGGAATCCAACTTACAAGGGATGTAAAGGACCTCTTCAAGGAGAACTACAAACCACTGCTCAATGAAATAAAAGAGGACACAAACAAATGGAAGAACATACCATGCTCATGGATAGGAAGAATCAATATCGTGAAAATGGCCATACTGCCCAAGGTAATTTATAGATTCAATGCCATCCCCATCAAGCTACCAACGAGTTTCTTCACAGAATTGGAAAAAACTGCTTTAAAGTTCATATGGAACCAAAAAAGAGCCCGCATCTCCAAGACAATCCTAAGTCAAAAGAACAAAGCTGGAGGCATCACGCTACCTGACTTCAAACTATACTACAAGGCTACAGTAACCAAAACAGCATGGTACTGGTACCAAAACAGAGATATAGACCAATGGAACAGAACAGAGTCCTCAGAAATAATACCACACATCTACAGCCATCTGATCTTTGACAAACCTGCGAGAAACAAGAAATGGGGAAAGGATTCCCTATTTAATAAATGGTGCTGGGAAAATTGGCTAGCCATATGCAGAAAACTGAAACTGGATCCTTTCCTTACTCCTTATACGAAAATTAATTCAAGATGGATTAGAGACTTAAATGTTAGACCTAATACCATAAAAATCCTAGAGGAAAACCTAGGTAGTACCATTCAGGACATAGGCATGGGCAAAGACTTCATGTCTAAAACACCAAAAGCAACGGCAGCAAAAGCCAAAATTGACAAATGGGATCTAATTAAACTAAAGAACTTCTGCACAGCAAAAGAAACTACCATCAGAGTGAACAGGCAACCTACAGAATGGGAGAACATTTTTGCAATCTACTCATCTGACAAAGGGCTAATATCCAGAACCTACAAAGAACTCAAACAAATTTACAAGAAAAAAACAAACAACCCAATCAAAAAGTGGGCAAAGGATATGAACAGACATTTCTCAAAAGAAGACATTCATACAGCCAACAGACACATGAAAAAATGCTCATCATCACTGGCCATCAGAGAAATGCAAATCAAAACCACAATGAGATACCATCTCACACCAGTTAGAATGACGATCATTAAAAAGTCAGGAAACAACAGGTGCTGGAGAGGATGTGGAGAAATAGGAATACTTTTACACTGTTGGTGGGATTGTAAACTAGTTCAACCATTATGGAAAACAGTATGGCGATTCCTCAAGGATCTAGAACTAGATGTACCATATGACCCAGCCATCTCATTACTGGGTATATACCCAAAGGATTATAAATTATGCTGCTATAAAGACACATGCACACATATGTTTATTGCAGCACTATTCACAATAGCAAAGACTTGGAATCAACCCAAATGTCCATCAGTGACAGATTGGATTAAGAAAATGTGCCACATATACACCATGGAATACTATGCAGCCATAAAAAAGGATGAGTTTGTGTCCTTTGTAGGGACATGGATGCAGCTGGAAACCATCATTCTTAGCAAACTATCACAAGAACAGAAAACCAAACACCGCATGTTCTCACTCATAGGTGGGAACTGAACAATGAGATCACTTGGACTCAGGAAGGGGAACATCACACACCGGGGCCTATCATGGGGAGGGGGGAGGGGGGGAGGGATTGCATTGGGAGTTATACCTGATGTAAATGACGAGTTGATGGGTGCAGCACACCAACATGGCACAACTATACATATGTAACAAACCTGCACGTTATGCACATGTACCCTACAACTTAAAGTATAATAATAATAAATAAATTTAAAAAAAAAAAGAAAAAAATCATGTAGCTATAACAGTGATTCTTATGTATGTTAATGACAATTATGTGGCAAATCTTCACTGATTCAGAAGAAAGTAATTGGACTTATGAGAAGACATTACAAAAGAGAGATTTTTTAGTTCAAAATAAGAATGTCTTCTAAACATTAAAGCAGCCTGGCCAGGCACCTGTAATCCCAGCACTTTAAGAAGCCGAGGCTGGCGGATCACAAGTTCAGGAGTTCGAGACTAGCCTGGCCAACATGGTGACACCCCGTCTCTACTGAAAATACAAAAATTAGTCAGGCATGGGGCTTGTGCCTGTAATCCGAGTTACTTGGGCCGCCGAGGCAGAAGAATCACTTGAACCTGGGAGGCGGAGGTTGCAGTAAGCCAAGATCGCGCCACTGCACTCCAGCCTGGGCTACAGAGCGAGACTCCATCTCAAAAAACAAAAACAAAACATTAAAGCAGTCCAAAAGTATCTGTTTTGTAAAATTGTTGAACTAGACTTTCTACTGGAATACTTTCCAATTTATTAACAGCCTACAGTTCTCTGAATCTGCAAAACTGAGAAGTATGGAGTTAGTGATTCCATGCAAAGAATTTCATGTAAAGCTTATTCTTCCCTTTCCTTACATTTCCAGTATGATTTGACCAACACAAATACAACTACAGATTATCTTTAAAGAATGTGTTATCTCAAGAAAAGACTCCAGTTACATTGAATTAAATTAACTTCTCAACTGTAAAAAAAAATAATAATAAAAATAAAATAAAATAAAATAAAATAAAAGTGAGTCTCTCACCAACCCATTGCGACATTCCTGAAGAATGGATAATTTTAGGTGTCAGTGTGACTGGGTTAAGAGATACCCAGATAACAGGTAAAACATTATTTCTGAGTATGCTGTGATAATATTTTCAGGAGAGATTGGCATTGGAATCAGTAGGCTGTGTAAGGGGAAGACCCACCTTCACCAATATGGGTGGGCGTCATCCAATCTGTTTCAGGCCCAGGTAGAACCAAAAGGCAGGGAGAAGATGAAGGTAAATGTACTCACTCTTCTGGATCTGGAACTTCTATCTTTTCCTGTTTTCAGATATGAGAAGTCCAGGTTTTCAAGCCTTTGGACTGAGACTGAATTATATCCCCAGCATCCTTGGTTCTTCAGCTTACAGTTTTAGTTGGTAGATGGTGGGACTTTTTACTCTCAATAATTGTGGAAGCGAATTTCCCTAACAAATCTCCTATCTATCTATCTATCTATCTATCTATCTATCTATCTATCTATCTATCTATCTATCATCTATCACCTATCCATCGACCTATCTCATCATCTCTTTCTCTCTCTCTCTCTCTGTGTATATATATATGTGTGTGTGTGTGTGTGTATGTATGTGTGTGTGTGTATGTATGTGTGTGTGTGTGTGTATATATATATATCTTATTAATTCCATTTCTCTGGAGAACATTGGCTAATCCATCGTTTTATGGAACACTAAAATTGTGGGAATCAAGAGAAGTTTATTCATTAAGAGTGCTATGGAATGAATATTTGTTACCCTCCCTTCCCCAAAAAATCATATGTCAAAATCTTAACTGTGGAGACTTCGGGAGTTAAAGTCCATGAATGGGATTAATGCCCTTATAAAAAGAACAGAGAGCTTGCTTCCTCCCTCTCTCCTGTTCACCATGTGAGGACAAAATGAGAAGACAAGATGGTTGTAGGCTAGCCATAAAGAGGGCTCTAATCAAGAAATGAATCTCCTGGCACTTTTATGTTAGATTTTCCAGCTACCAAATTTGTAAGAAATTGTTGCTTAATTTACCCAGTCTACGATAATTTGTCATAATAGATGGAACTGAGACCAATAGTCTATGTAATCAATAATTTTCTTTTATAATTTGCACGTATATGTTAGATGAATTATTCAGTTATTCTATATGTACATGTGCAGATGTTTTTAAAAATTGCTACATGAGATGATTCATCATAAAAGTAGCTTTCATATTCTACATGGTCTATTTAGTAACTAGGTTTAAATGTAATTGACTTTATCTTAAAAAATCAATATGCTATTTTAATATTATTCAGCCTATTCCATATATTACACAGTATTGTGACATATAAATTAAATTTTGATGATATCTTGCATCAGCTGTAAAGAAATTTTTCTGTCTCTTTTAAGCCCTAGCTTTTTGCACCTTCTTTTGGTTATCTGAAATGTTCTGTTAATGCGATAGAATTTGAAAGGAACCAAATTTCACAAAAGCAATAGAGTTTAATAAAAAATGCTACTGTACATGAAGATTAAAACTTGATTCTATCCAATTTGTCCTTTTATTTCTGTATTTTTGATTGGTGCATATCAAGAAAAAAATTAGAATTGTACAGGCCACCTAAAATCATGAGGGTGTGAAAATTGAAAACATGTAGTTTGATTAAAAGGAGAGGATTTAATTGTTATTCCAATGATCCCTGACTCCATTTTCTTCATTAACTTCTATCAACTAATTATTAAGTATATATTTCTATTCTCCAGAGTTTCCTACATTAAAACTATTCATACAAGTTTGTGACTGATATGTGGGAATCACAAAGATAGCTGATTAAACAAACTACAAAGTACAAAGTTAGAAGATGCATCAGGTTGTATACTTGCATGTGGTAAAAAAATATTAGAAATCAAAAGACTCAGGACAGGTTTTTCTCATGCTCTTTATCAAATTTGCCTTTCCAGAAAAGTCACATTTTCCTGCAGTATTATAAAGAAAGAAAGTAAAATGGTTCAGAACGTAATATAGAAAAATATTTCTATTCTTATTTTATTACTATAAATATATAATTATGACAATATTTGCACAAAATGCTTAAATTTATATAACACTTTAGAATCAAATAAGTAGTTTTAACTCTCATAAAATGGTTTAAAATAAGTGGTCTTAATCTTCATAAAATTGTTTGCTGTAATAAGATAGAGTCTTACTATGCTGACTTGATCTGGATTGCACTGCTAATAAATGACAAATAGAGATAAATTATTTTTTTCATATCAACATGCTGGTCATGAGTCTTTCACTTATTTTTCCAATTAGTTTGAAACTTTTGATCCTGGTACCTGAAGTTCTAATCCTGCTACTCATGAACATGATCAAAATAAACTCTGTGGAGTTGGTTATTCATATTTACTCCTGAGCTCTTGGTATAGAAATCGCCATGATTAGAAAAGTACTACTTAATTAGAAGTGTTGGTGGCATATCACATTTCATATTGTATATAATAAGAATAAATAAAAGTTATTTAATCAGGTAATTGTAAAGTCTTAGGGTGTGATGGACATAAAGGTCATCTTATCCAATCATGCAGTAAGACTTAAGACATATATGCAAGTAAATCCAAGTTATATTAACATACCTGCCCTTTATTTAAAAAATAGCATGCTTTTATTTGACAAGAAACTCTTTAACCTTTACCAGAAGAAGTAGATGGTTTTAGAAAAACATTTTTCATAAATTGAATTAATATTGCATCTGGAAGAAAGATTAGTATTTAAAAGTAATATATAAAATGAAACATTTATCATTTATCTATTATATTTGTGAAACTGTTTGCCAGTTGGACTCTTATTATGTGCATGCAAAATGTATCTTTGCCTTTCCCCTGACATTTGCTCTCCAGTGAGGTATGTCACAGTAAGGTCTGAACCTGCTATGAAACTTAGACATGGCATCAATAGACTGGCAAAGTATGCAAAATATACTAAGTCTCTCTTATCCAGTTTGTTTCCATTTTATTTCCTGATAAGTACACTCAAGTTCTGCAATTTTTTGAAACTTATTTTGCCTCTTGATCTAACTCAGTCTTTCTTACCATCTTCCTTAAGACATTAAACACCACACCTTCTCAACTTTCAAAACTGACACCTTCCTAAATTAAAAAACTAATCTGAAGCTTCCCGTTAAATGGAAGATTAGTTATGCTTTTTTTCTTCCTCATTAATTTATATACTTTTAAGGGTGAGCTTCTATCTTATTGGTAATGTCCATTTTTTAAATTCAATTTTAGAAGCTCAAAAATTTAGTTGGGATTGGTTAATGCTCAGTTGTATCACATCTATCTTGGCTTCTTCAAAACATGTCACATAGGTAACTTCCCTTTGTGCCTTTGTTGTCATCATTCAAACATAGATTTTATCAGAACATACGGTTCTATGAAGTAAAAGAAAATTAGGCAAACTGTGTTTAAATTCTTCTTAATCCTGCATCCTGCTTCCTTTTATACTTAGTCTTTTGCTTGAAAAAATATACAAAATAACATGTTCATCAAGTCTAATTTTATTTTATTTTTCAAGTTACTAATGTGGTACGAAACTTAAACTTTTGGATTCACTGTGGCATTCAATAACTACTGGGTGTAATTTTGTAATTATTTTGAAAGCTTTCTTTGTAATACATCTTATCCTTTTTAACCATCCTGTTATAAGTTCTGAAAATTATTAGGTTTTTATTGTGATCACTTGATTAATTTCAGAGGCTTATACACTTTTTGGTATGATCTAAATTTATATTAATATTTTACAGATAATGTCATTTTTATTCAGTATATAGTAAGTAGCCTTTGCCAAAAATAATATCTTGGGTTAGATTTATTATATTTCTGATTAGAAAGGGAATATATATATCATATGTATGATATATATGACAGATAAATTTCTATGAATTAGTGGGTGATGTTTTAAGTTCTGAAGAGACTTTATTAAATTTACTATGCATACACCTTAATTCGATATTTGATATAGGAAGTAATAGAGATTTTTATAGTTAACACATTCATGACAGTAAATATTAATGAGTGAATAACAGATGTATATATTTCAGTAACAAAAACAGCATTAAAATAGAAAATCATGTTCAAAGAAAATAATCACTTTATATTATACCTTGCATTACAGATATATTTTGATATCTCCACAATGTTTGGGACAAAATTTTAAAGATATTAAAGACCTCATGGATTTGGTTCAATCTGGAGAATCATATTATGTTCCTCAGATATCATTTTTTAAAGAGTCACCCAAGAAAATAACTTGACAACAACAAAAGATTTTTTCAGAACAATCTACACTGGTTATTTTTCAGAACAATCTTATTTGTCTTTTTTTTTTTTAATTTTGATGAATAAGAATTACTTTAAATATAATACTAAATCTTAAGTAGTAATGCAACCATCCTTCTTGTTAGGTTGTCTAATTATACATACTCTGATATGCTCTGATTTAAAAATTCATTCTTCTCTACCCTCAGGTCAAAAAGTTTATATGTGTTATGTCAATTTTTAATGAAATTTGGAGACTATGCTAATCATATTACTTAAGACTCTGACTCTAGTTGGAAAAATAAAGCTATAAGATATTTAAAATACTCAAACCTTTTAACTTTTGTGAAAATATGTGTTCTTGGCAGCACATCTAAATATAAGAAATGTAAATTAAATGGGAATACAAATTTAATAAACTCAATTAATTAAGGCATGTGAGATAGCCTTTGGAAATTCTATTTTAAATATTGCCAGAATCTTGAATCTTGATTTATTAAAACATTCCAAATAAAATAAAGAGGTAACACAGATATTAAAAAGAACCTTCTTCTCTCTGGGTCCACACACACACACACACACGCACATACACACACGTATATACATTTTTACAACAAATGTCATTATTTATTTTGATGTTTTTCCAGAAATCAAAACACTTTCAAACACAACTAAGATATAAAATACATCATAAAATGAGATTTGTTTTTATTTCTCACATAAAGTGAAAATATTCTCAGAAGTTGTTTTTGCCAAACCAATTAATAGGTTACACTTTTCCTATTCTCCTAGTAAAGCCATCACCTCCTGTATCAGGCTCTAACCCACTCAGGGCCAGGGGAAACAGGAACAACCACTAGTATTGAGCTATGCTGTTGCAGAACTGATTTTGACACACTTGGCCCCCTGGGTCAACCCCACTTTCCACAAACCAACAAACCAACCAACCATGGCCACAGAGAAACTTTGACTTGGCCAAGTGTCGTTTGATATGGTTGTCATACTGCGTTAACAGGAAGAGGAGTATGCACCAAGAAACAATCCTGCTGAGGTTAAAACACCGAGACAAACAAGTTGGAAGTCTGTAGGGCAGGCCCATCAGGAAGAGACTCACGAGAGTGCCACAGAAAGAAACTCCGCAAGAATGAGCCAAAGCTGTTGTCCAGAGGTAGAATTTTCCCCTCTCTCTAAAAGCCTCAGCCTTGCTTTAAGGAATTTCCAATCATTTAAGTCTGGCCTACTAAAGATAATACCCCTATGTAAAAACAATTAACTGGGGACTTTAATAAGTCTGTAAAATCCCTTCACAGAAGCTCCTAGATTCGTGTCTGACTGAATACCTAGGGGCGCCATCCTAGCCCAGTCATCATGAAGGCATCACAGTGCCCATCAAAGAGCCTATTATACTTGATTTTATCTCTAAATTTTTAACCTGTGAAAATGTGAAAGACTATTTGTTAATTTTGCTTAGGGGGTTGAGGGCTTGTTCCATTGTATCCTGCCAACATTTTCATGTATTCTTTCTCTTATTGAATATTTAGATCAAACACAGATTCAGAAATTTTTGGAGTGATGTGGCAATATAATGATTCAAATTATCAAGTCATAGATTTTTTTTTTCTTCTTGGTCACTATTTTCATTTGTAGCTCAACCATCATTACATTAAAGCACGAGGTTGATAAATAGATGGTCTTAATGACTAGATCATTTAGAATACAAAGGAACTTTAGTAACTGATATGTGAGACACTCACACTAAGTTAATTTACAGTAAACTATACCTTAGCAGGGTCAAATAAAGATAAAGAAAGAAAATGATGAAAGGCTCTTAAATCTAGCTACAAACAGAATAGAAAAGTCAAATATCTATTAACAAATAGGATATTTATTGGGATTTTGCTGAATCTATTTGGGAAGAATTGACATTTACTAATATTGAGACTCATGAGCAATGAATAATATCTATTTCTTCATTTATATAGTTATTATTTAATTTCTTTTCCCTAAGTATTTTCCTTTTTTGTGCTATTAATGCTATTTTTAAATAATTACTTTAAGTACTGGTTGTTCATTGCTAGGAAATGGAAATAAAATTGACAACTGTGTATTTCTCTTATATCTTGTAAATATGCTAAACTCATTAATTAGTTCAATTCTTTAAGATCCTTCAGATTTTCTGCAAAAATTATAAATAAAAATAATTTTACTCATTTCAGTCTCAGTAATTTTTCTTTTTTTTTTTTACTTGATTGCAATGGCTAGAACTTCAGTACAATGTTGAATAAAAGTTGTAAAAGTAGACATTGCTGTCTTGTTCTAATCTTACATAAAAATAATTCATTTTTATCCTTAAATAGGATATTGGCTATATATATTTTTTGGATGTTTTTGGCTAGGGTTAAGAATTTCTCTTCTATTTCTATTTTGATTAAATTTTGGTTCTTTTTTAAAATTAGAAACAGATGTTGGAATTTGTTAGTTACTTTTAACAAATAAGATGGTCATATAAATATTCTATTTTAGTTTGTTAATGTAGTTAATTACATTTATGATTTTCAAATACCAAGTTCCATTTTTGGGAAAAATACCACTTAGTAGTCTCTTTTTTTGTCTCTTAGAAAACCTCTAGGAGAAGATACAAAACACTATCTTTAAGAGCTTGGGTTAGGAAAAAAATTATCAAATAGGATGAGAAAAAGCATCACATGTAAAAGTTTGATAACTTGAATTACATTAAAATAAAATATTTCTGTTCACCAAAATATACCAATAATATTGTGAAGCAAATAATGAAATAAAAAATCTGTACTTCTATCCAAGCAAGAATTCATACTCTACAAAAGTAAAACTGCTAAGCAAAAATTAAAAGAAAAAAACTCAATTTAAAAATGGGCCAAAAATTAGAATAGGCACATTAATAAAGAAGACACCAGACAGCTCACCATATTTACTCAATAGTGAATTGCAAACTAAACCCACAATGAGTTATCAGCCAGAAAATTAAAAATACGAATAATACCAAGTGTTGGCAATAATTCCAAGCATCTGTAAAACTCATATGCTTTTGATGGGCATGAAAGTGAATAAAACATCCGGGCGAGGTGGCTCACACCTGTAATTCCAGCACTATGGGAGGCCAAGGAGGGTGGATCACAAAGTCAGGAGTTTGAGACCAGTCTGGCTAGAATAGTGAAACCCTGTCTCCACTACAAATACAAAAAAATTAGCCAGGTGTGGTGGTGTGTGCCTGTAATCCCAGCTACTTGGGAGGCTGAGGCAGGAGAGTCACGTGAACCTGGGAGGCAGAGGTTGCAGTGGGCCAAGATCGCACAATTGCGCTCTAGCCCAGGCAACAGTGTGAGACTCCATCTCAAAATAAAAAAAAGTGATTAAAACTAGTTTGGAAACGTTTTAATTAATATCCACTGAAGTAAAATATTCGCTTTTTTTCTTCACTCAGAAATTCTACATGTATTTTACATAACATATATGAATGTCTATTCATCTGTCTATCTCTCTAAGGAAATGAGTGCAAACATTTATCAAAACACATGTGCAAGACCATTCATAACAGTTATATTCAAAATATTTCCAGAACAAGTGAATTACCCTTCAACAGAAGAAACAATAAAAGAATCAAGGACCAAGGTGCACTATACAATTAAATATAATACAGCAATAAAAACGTGACTCTTCATAAAACAATATGAATGAATGCATAGGCACAATGATAAGAAAAATAAGCCATACACAAAAGAGTACATATTGTGTGATTTTGTTTCATGAAGCTCAAGACACAAACCTAATACAGGTGATAGGTGCAGAAGAGTGACTATGAAAGTAATTAACTATCAAAGACATGTATACTTTTTTAAACCACAGATTTATGTTACTGCAAAATTTTGCAGAATGAGGACTATATTATTTTCTGTAAAAATTAAAACTCCAAAGAGATAAAAATAGTAGGAAAAATTGTGTGTGGACATTACATTTAATATATGGAAAAATATAAGTGAAAGAAGCACTTAGGTATGAACTATTAAATTACAACTTTATGTAATTAAGTTTAAGTTAGGCAAAAATGGAATTCATTTGGTGATTATCACTGAGTTTCAGGTGGATGATAGTTTGAAGGTACAGACTTGGAGAAAGTATGGAAATTAAGGATGCTCCAAAGGCTGAGCATCAGGAACCATATCAACGACCAAGCACTAGAACATGTGCTTATAGCCTATAACATCCACAATCCTTCTTTGCTGAGTCATTGCGTAGTGGCTAGGTGTATGGGGGACAGTGGTTCTGAAAAACATCAGATTAGTTGAGCAAGGTAACACATCTGGTCCTAGGCAGTGGAAGTAGGGTTGTGGGGTGAATCTGGTCCCTTACACTTTGAATTGTAGACACAGTCTCTCACCAAGATAGCACACAAACAAAAAATTACAGTATTTGGAGGGAATGGAGTTAGATGATGACATCCTTAAAATGTCAAATGTTCGCAACAACTGGGAAACAATATACAATTTAAACGAGTAATAAAATGACATTAAATTCACCTTCTGTTTGAAATTTGCTTTAACTCTTAAAATGCACAGATGTTGAGAAGAGAATACATGTTTCTGGGTTCAGCTAAATCAAACTAATAATTTTACTTTAGAAGATCACAAGTGCCTTTTCAAAATGAAAAATTGCCCTCCAGGTTTAAACTATTAAAGTGATTATAAGCCATTGGAAGATAAATGATAATTTAGTGGATTAATATGTGCTTAATTAGCCTTGATAAATATAAACTATTTAGTTTTATCATTATAGAAATACTTTTCCTGAAAAGTATATTAAAAAAAGAAAACAGAAGCTTCTGATTTATTTATTTTAGTTTCACTCTCTTCACATACCAACAGCTACAACTTTCCTCCCTTTGTGGGGTCCCCAAACCAAATCTCTTTCCAGTAGAACAGACGCATGCCTCCATCACCTCTGAGGACTCTGGGAGACTCCAGAATATGAGCTGGGTTATAGTCTCCCATCTTAAGAGAGGTTGATAGCTCTCACAGGTCTTTGCCTCATTTACGTACAAAGGCTCAAAATTTCTTCGGCATTTGGGACCCTGGTGTTCTGTAGCTCCACCAGCCACTGCTTGACTTAGTCAAGTCCTGCTAGCCAAGTCAACGATTATCTAGAGTCCAAATGTTCACTGTTCTCTTACTTTGCTCTTTCGGGTAACCCAGTGGGCAAGCTGGGCCCAGCAGACTCTCCAACTGAGGGTCAGTCGAGAGTCAGCTTCCAGGTGGCTGACCAAGCCTGAACCCTACAGGCTTTGTTGTTCTTCCCTGACATTTCTCTTGCTCAGAACCCACAGACATAAACACCACCTGGAATACGGACAACCAGAAAGTCCATATTCCCCCACAGTTTTATGTGCCTGCTCCCAACACATTTTCCACAGAACTGAACGCTGCTTCATTAATAAGAACTGGACACTCTAGGACTCCTCTCAGCCACTTGTCCTGAAAGTCAAATCTCAGGGACAGTGGGAAGTCAAGCTTGATTGTCCCACACTGTGGGACACTGTGAAGATACATATCAATCTGAGGGCCACAGAAAGCACCAATTCCAAAGTTCAGTTCTCAGAGTTCTCCAAATTCCTCCAGGGTCCATTGAAGGACCTGTTTAGCCTATACCCCTGAGGAAGCCAGATGGCAAGGTGGACAGTGCCAAGCGGAAGAAGAAGCCAAGGACAGCACAGACGTAGTGGAGGAAATCAAGACAGCTTCAGATCTCTGCTTCCTGCTGATCTGGTGCTGATCTTCCATTATCCTGTTGGAAGCACCACGGCTGGGTCAGTCTCCCAGGACTGCGGGAGGCCTCCGTCAGTTGCAGGGCCTAGAAGTCAGCCAGTTGCAGGGGTAGCTCCCGCCAGGATCTGACTGGGTGGGATGGGCGAACATCAGGCAGCAGGCCAGTAGTTCATGGGCTTGAGGGTGTGTCTTGGGGATGCCTGAAGCTGTCAGGCCTGTCAGAGTCTGGGGCTACAGGGGCAAACATGTCTTCCATTTACTTTTTCCAGTGCCTGGACTGCTCCAGAGTTTTGGAGAAGACACTGTGGTGGGCCTACTCAGCCTTGATGAATACTAGTAATGCAGTATACACCCTTGTCCCTCATGACAAGAAGAAGCAGCTTCCAGGGCTCAGTTCATGGAAGCAGAAGAGCTCCTGTTCCTTCCCAACAGGCCATTGGTCTGCAAATCTGTTTCCTCTCTCCATACCTCCAAGGTTTACCACAAACTCTGCTGTGGAGAACTCTTTGCAGTGTCTCTAGGGCTTCTGAAGACCTCCATAATGATGAAAAGTTTGTTAGCAGCTTCAACCTTTCAATCTGTCTAGTATGACAAAGGTGGGGACTCAGCAAAGGTCAACCAATACGCCACACCCATATACTGTTACTGTCAGACTTGTGACTTTCTCCTGTTGGACTTTTGACTTTCTCCTGGCTCAGGTAAAGATTAAAGGGGTTTTCTTGAACAACTGGCGAAGCTGATATGAGAAACCTTTATTCTACAGAAGAATTAAGCAGAGATGTAAGTTCCTGGGAAATTCGCTACAAAGCAGGCAGCTCTGAGATCCAGGTTGTCTGCTTCTTTCTTGGGAAGAAATTATGGTAAAAAAACAGCCTTGGACAGAGAACAGCACCTAGGAATTGTTCAGCTGCTGCCCACAGGACATGGGTACTGGAGTGCCAGAACACGCTTTCCCTTCTGAGGAATGGAATGTCATAAATTTGAGGTCGGAATTGTCCTCAAGAGTGGCTCCAAATCATAAAGTTCTTAATTCACGTGAGCAGCTTCGACAGTGTCTGCCAGTGTAGAACTGAACTATAGGGCTAATTCGTAAGTGTCTGTGTCCCATGCAACAGCATCCACTTTCTGGTTTCCAAGAAGTTATATATTAATATGCTGGGTTTTCTTCTGTGCTATGCATGCTAACCTCTTTTTTTTTTTTTTTTTTTAACCTCTTTACCTAAGAAGCCCATGGCTCCTCAAAAGGCTAAGCCACTCTGCCAACTAGAGTGGATGAACAGGCACAACTACTGTGATGTGTATATAGCCCTCACATGTGTAACTTTTGGAGTCAGAGTGACATCACCTCTGATACAGCCCCATGTTCCCTGAAAGATATAATTTCACCAACATTCAGATATTTATAATATCTGAATTATATGATATCTATAATATCGCAAAGGAAACATATATTCATATCTCATGAATAAAAAATAAACATTAAATATTTAACAACTATTAACAGATACATGGATGATTAAAAACTTATCTCACTTAAATTTAAATAATTAAAAATTGTATTAACATAAATTAACTACATTTTGTGTCAAGATATCTTGTTTTCATATTTTAGCAGTGAAATGCCAGATATAAAATTTCTAAAGAAATTAAACTTGCTAACTGATAGAAGTTGCTAATTTATTTTATTACAAAAGGATATCGTGCTAACTTACAAAAATCCTAAAAAAAATTAATGTTATTCAGAAGAAACTAAAATAAAATTATGATAACCAAGATGATTTCTGTCTTAGTCCATTTCACTTACCAAAACAGAATACTAAATACTAGGTAGTTTATAAAGAATAGAAGTTTATTTGGCTCATGGTTCTGGAGGCTGGAAAATACAAGATCATAGCATCAGCATCTGGTTAGGGCTTTATAGCTTCATCATAATATAATGTAGGGCATCACATGGTGAAGAACAGGAGCAAGAAAGCCAAGGAAAGCTTAATTTTATAACAAAGCCACTCCCATGAAAATGAATCCACTCCCATAATAATAACATTAATATATTCATGAAAGCAGAACTCCTGTGAATCTACTGACTCATTAATGAGAGCATAGGTCACATTAATCCACTCATGACGGCAGAGACATTAGGATTCTAACACATGAAGAGGACACATTCAAACCATAGCAGTTTTTAACTGTTTTATCTCATTTATCTAATTCTAATTCCTTTGTTTAAATACTGTGGTTAGCTCAAGTATTTGCAGATGTTCAATTATTTAATACTTGTCTTAGTCTATTTGAGTTGTTAAAACACAATACCATAAAATAGGTGGCTTATAAATAAAAAAAATCTATTTCTCACAGTTCTGGAGACTGCGGAGTACAAGATCAATGTGCTGGTAAAATTAGTGTCTGGTGAAGGTCCACTTTCCAGTTTACAAAATGGCACCTTCTTGCTGTCACCTCACATGTTAGAGAGAGAAGGCAGCTTTCTGGGGTCTCTTTGTAAAGGGCAATAGTTCCATTCCTGAAGGATTAACTCTCATAACTAATCACTTCCCAAAAGCCCACCTCTTCATGCCATCACACTGGTAATTAGAGTTCAACGTATAAATTTTAGAGAAAAAGAAATATTCAGACCGAAAGCAATACTTAAGACAACTTAAAATCTCACATACCTGTCTTCTGTAATATTCAATTTAGATATAAAATTTAGCTTAATATATGAGCTGAAATACTGGTGCGAATCTCTACCTTTGAACTACACAAAACTATACTAGAAAACAAAATATTCCCCGTATTATAAAAATAAATAAAATAATAAAGTTAATAATTTTACCTATAAAAAAAGAAGGCTACTATGTTTTATTTTTCTTCTTTGGTTAAGTTTGGTTTAGAAATTCAAAAGAAAGAAAAATAAAAAATAACTATTATTGTCCCTTTCCTATTAACTACAAATTAGAAATTAGGTGTGAGTTATATAATATTTTAGATAGAGCTTAACAGTTCTCTAAAATTTATAAATTACTGAATAAATGAAAATATTCCAAAATTTATCATAACCTGCTATTAAAGTATACTTAAAATAGATGGTATCCTGCTGGTTCTCATGGGCACCATCACATTTCCAGTAATTTAGGGTAAGAGATTTAGTTTAATTGCTAATTGCATACATGAAACTGGGTCATATAATTTTCTATTTAATTAACTATATAAATACAAATGATTATGCTACACTTTATATTTTTGCAAGTTACTATCTTGGTTATGATCGTTCATATTCGAAAATAATATTTTATTTTTACTTAAAAGCAAATTTTGTCAAAACTTTTTTTTAAAAAACAAAATTCTAAATGATATTTTTTCACATGCACAATCTATCCCTCTCTTTTCCTTAAAAAACGTAAAATAAATAGAGATTTGAAAGTCAAAGTTAACTATTATTTTATATGCATGTATCTGTAAATATAAAATATGTGTATATATTACATAATACACACACACACACACATACACATGCATGTTTTCTGAGACAAGGTCTTGCTCTTTCACTCAGACTGGAGTGCAGTGGCACCATCATAGCTTATTGCAGCCTCACCCTCCTAAGCTCAAGTCATTCTTTCACCTTAGTCTCCCAAGTAACTGGGCCTACAGGCACATGCCACCATGTCAGGCAAATTTATTTATTTATTTATTTATTTATTTATTTATTTATTTATTTTCATTTTTGTAGAGATAAGATCTGACTCTGTTGCCCAGGTTGATCTTGAACTCCTAACATAAAGTAATCACAGTTACTTCCCAAATCACAGTTAGCTTCCCAAAGTGCTGGGATTATATGTGTGAGCCATTGTGCCTGGACCTGATGTTAACTTTTAGTCAGTATGAAAAAATAACCTCTTCAAAATTACATAAAACCAAAAGAAAAATCATTATAACATGTTAATTTTCATCTTTAATTTGAGAAACAAACACAATGTATTTATAATAGAAGATACATCCACCAAAATAAATAAAAATATATTCAGAATCATAGAAGTTCCATATGATGTGCTCTTTAAGTCACATTTGATAAGTATATTATTTCCACAGAGGTATGGTTTGTTCAGCTCTATCTTGACAAAGAAATATCCTGCTTTGGAATTACTGTCTTAATGAATAATAGCACAGAATGTAAAAATAGAATATTATCATAATGACAGAATAGGAAGTAACTGATTCATATTCTCCTATAACAATAAGAATTCTGAACCCATCCACAGAAAAAAAAAAATATTTAGGATTCAGTTAGAAGTTTGTAAAACTCCATGGAGCCCAAGACATAGTTGGGTCATTTTAAGTGTGCAGGTTGGCACCCAAGTGGCTGATCTGCTGATTCTAGTTTTGTTTCAAGCCCAGAAATTGACTCACCCCCTAAAGGCCTTTAGCCTGTAGCCAAAATCATCTTTCAAGGGTTTCAGGAGAAGTCACACACATTAGTACATTGGTGAAGAGGCTATCTGTCTGCTGACATTAGTCTTGGCAATAAACCTGAAAGTTGTTCCTGATTCCCTCAGCCGAAATCCTGGCTCAGAACTCTAAACCAAAGACACAAAAGGAGACTAACTCATTTCTTTCGGTCCAAGTGTCTAAGCCTGCATGACAGGCTTACCAACTGTCATCCTAAAGCAGATCCTGAGATGGCTCAGTCTCAGCTTTGGTCTTTTTGGCTGAAGTTGGTGAACATTCTGCCTGTACAGGGACCTGCTGAGAAACATGCCCATCTGAGTAACTGGAACCGTCTTCTAGGCTTAGTCCTGGCCAACTTTCCCATACAGTTCCAATATCCTCTTTGTGACTTTCCTAGGGCTGTCTAGGACACAGAGCAATGTTAAACTCAGAGTCTTTATGAGACTCATGACAAGCCTGGATTTAGAAAATCTTGTATTAATGAGATTGCTGCAGTGATCACAGAATCAGGAAATACAATAGTCAGTCTGCTTAGAATCTCTGGAAGGCTCTCTGAAGAAGGACAGGCACAAACAAAGCCAGGCAACAAAGATTAGAGTAAATACCTTATTCCTCAATGGGCAGTCACCATTGTGCATTCACAAGTTTCAGAAACATTCGGGGAAATATGACCTCACCAAACAAAGGTGATAGAGATGCACCCAACAGTGATGACAATGTGTGATTTCTCAGGCAAAGTATTGAAAACACCCATTTTAAGAAAACGCAAGGAACCACAAGAAAACACATATAGAGTTAATTCAGAAATTTATCTGAGAAATTTAGCAGAATAATTGAAATAGTTAAAAAAGAAATAAAACTCAAATCCTGGAGCCTAAAAATACAATTAACCAAATGAAATATGCAATATAAAGCATCAACAGCAGAAATGATCAATCAGAAGAATCAGTACACCTGAAGGCAGGCTACTTGAAGATACATTATTAGTAGGAAAAAAGGCTAAAAATAATGAAGAATTCTAATGAGATCTATGGAATAAAATCAAAGGATCAAATATTCAGGTTATTGAAATTAAAGAAAGAATGGAGAAAGACAAAAGGTTAGAAGTTTATTCAAAGAAATAATAACAGAAAACCTTCCAAAGCAGAAAAAAGATATAAATATTCAGGAATAATAAGGTTAAATGTCATATACTGGGGTCAACCCAAATAACAGTACCCCATGACATATGATAATCAAACTGTCAAATGTCAGAAACAAAGAGCCTCTTGAGATAAGTGAGAAAAAAGAAGCAAATATAAGGAATTTCTAATACACCTCGGCAGAAACCTTACAGGCCAGTAGGGAATAGGATGATGTATTTGGAGTGCTGAAGGGAAAAATATAAAAGTCTGTCTACTGAGAATACTGTACCCAGCAAAATTATCTTTCAGAAATGAAGGATGGATAAAATCTTTTAAAAACAAAAACTTAGGAAATTTATTACTCACAGATATTTCCTATATGTAATGATAAAGAATGTTCTTCAAACTGAAAGGAAAAGATGCTAAAATGATTGTTATTCTAATACTGAAATCATGGTGCAAGCATTCTATACTGAAAAACTACAAATATTATCAGTATGAAGACAAAAAGTTCGAACTAATAAAAAATAAAAATAACTATGGTAATTTGTTAAGAAACAGGCTATGTAAAATTGTAAATTGTGATATTAAAAATTCTTCATGTAGGGAGAGAATAAACAAAGTGTACAGCTTTTTGCTTGTTTATTTTCTTTCCTTTGAGATTAAACTTAAGTTGTTATCAGTTTATACAAGTATCAATTTATACAAGGAAAAGTCTGTGCAAATATGAAATCTTGTTATAATTGTAGAATGTATTTTGTAAGTCACATTGTAACCACAAAGCAAAACCTAGAGTGGATGCAGTAAACATAGAAAGCAAAAAATAAAAACACACTACTAGAGAGAAATTAGTTAACCACAAATGAAGACTAAGAAAAAACGAAATAGAGGATCTGTAAAGCAACCAGAAAATAAGTAACAAAGTGGCAGTAGTAAGCCCTTAACTATCAATAATTACTATAACTGTAAATTGATTAAGATCTTCAATTAAAGGATTGAATGGTTTAAAACAAAACAAAACAAAAAAACAAACAAAAAAAAGAAGACCTAACTAAGCTACCTGAAAGAGATTAACTCATTCTGTAAACAGACTGAAAGTGAAAAGCAAAATATACAAAAATCCTTGAAAAGTGAAATAAAGAAGAACTGCAGTTGTTATATGTATATCAAATAATAGAAACATTAAGCCAAAAATTGTAAAAAAGAGAAGAGGCCATTATTTAATAATTAAGGGGTAACAAAAAAGAGTTTAACAATTATAAATAAATGTGTGCCCAACATAAGAGAACCTGAATGTATAAAGCACACACAACCATACCCCAGAGATATTGTAGGTTCACTTCCAGATCACCATGGTGAAATAAATATCACAATAAAGTGAAAAACACACGTTTTTATTACCTGCTACATTTAAAAGCTATCTTTGCACTGTACTCTATTAATTGTGAAATAATACTATGCTACAAAAAGAATGTACATGTTTTAATTAAAAATACTTTATTGCTAAAAAGTTGTATTGATCATTTTAGCATTGAATGAATTGTAATTTTATTTTGCTGATGAAAGATCTTGTCTTAATGTTGATGACTAAATACTTCTTTGATCATATTTGTTTTTGCAGAAGATTGGAGTGGCTGTGGAAGCTTCTTAAAATAATACAATGATGAAGTTTGCCACATCAATCAAATCTTTCATTATGAAAGTTTCTTCTGTAGAAAGCAAAGTTGTTTGACAGTATTTTATCCACAGTAGAACATTTTTAAAAATTGATGTTAATTTCAAAACCTGCTGCTTTTTTTATTAACTAAGTTTATGTAATATTTAACATCCTTTGTTTTAAACATGTTCAGACCATCTCCTCCAGGAGTTGATTCCGTCTCAAGAAAACACTTTATTTCCTCATCCATGAGTTACCAACTCCTCATCCATTAAAGTTTTATCACGAGATTGCACCAATTCAGTCACACCTTTAGGCACCACTTCTCATTCTAGCTTTCTTGCTTATTCCCATCACATTTGCAGTTAGGTCCTCCACTGAAGTCTTGAACCTTTCTAAATCACCCATGAGTGTTGGAATAAACATCTTGAAAGCTTATATTAATTTTAATATTTTGACACCCTCCCATAAGTCCAAAATGTTCTGAAGGACATCTATAATGGTGAATTCTTTCCAGCAGGTATTCAATCTACTTTTCCCAGCTCTATCAGAGAAATCACTCTTTGTGGCAGCTATAGCATTATGAAAAAAAATGTATTTCTTAAATAATAAGACTTCAAAGTCTAAATTGCTCCTTGATCCATGTAGTAGCAGAATAAACGCTGTGTTAGCAGACATGAAAAACCACATTAATCTTGTAAAACTCCATAATAGCTACTGGGTTACCAAGCGTATTATCAATGATAAGTCAGATTTAGAAAAAAACCTTTTCTGAGCAGTAGGTTTTTAACAGTGGGCTTAAAATATTAAGTAAAGCATGCTGTAAACAGATGTGCTGGCATCTGGACTCTGTTGTACCATTTATAAAGCACATGAAGAATAGATTTACCAGAGTTCTTAAGGACCCTAGGATTTTTAGAATGGTAAATTATCATTGGCTCCAACTCAAAACTAGCAGCTGCATTAGTCCCCAACAAGAAAATCAGCCTGTCCTTTGAAGCTTTGAAGCCATGCACTGACTTCTCCTCTTTAGCTCAGAAAGTACTAGATGACATCTCCTTTGTGTATAAGACTGTTTTGTCTACATTACAACTATATTGTTTGATTTTCCATGTGGACCATCATGAATTTATGTCAGCACCGCGGATGTTTTGCTTTCTTAGCATTCAGGTGTTCACTGGAAAGCACTTTTAATTTCATTCAAGAAAAGTTGGGAGTTGGCAAAGTTTGGTTCATGCGATTTAAGGAAAAAAATCCATCTACATAACACAAAAGTGCAGACGAAGCAGCAAGTGCTGATGGAGAAGCTGCAGCAAGTTATTAACACATTTTTCATCAAATTTACAACTTGGCTAACCGCTTGGGACAAGAGATCTAGCATTTGGTCTCTCTTGGCTTTTGACATGCCATCCTTACAAAGATTAATTGAATTTAGGTTTTGATTTAGTGAGTGATATGTGACTCTTTTTTTGAGACGGAGTCTTGCTCTGTAGCACAGGTTGGAGTACGGTGGCATGATCTCTGCTCACTGCAAGCTCTGTCTCTCGGGTTCACGCCATTCTCCTGGTTCAACCTCCCAAGTAGCTGGGAGTACAGGTGACCGCCACCACGCCCGGCAAATTTTTGTATTTTTAATAGAGATAGGGTTTCACCGTGTTGGCCAGGATGGTTTTGATTTCCTGACCTCATGATCTGCCTGCCTCTGCCTCCCAAGTGACTCTTTCTTTACTTGAACACTTAGAAGCCATTGGAGGTTATAAATTGTCCTAATTTTAATATTGTGTTTTAGGAAATAGGAAGGGTCTATAAGAGGGAGACACATGGGAGAATGACTTACCAGTGGAGCAGAACACAAACAACATTTACTGATTCAGTTTGCTATTTTCTGTGGGTAAGATTTGTGATGCACTAAAATGATAACAATAGCAAAATCTAAGATCACTGAATACAGATCACTATAACAAATATAATAATAATGAAAAATGTTGAAACACTATGAGAATTAGCAAAATATAACAGACATGAAGTGAGTTCATGAGGTCAGAAAAAAATGGGCCAACAGACATGCTTGATACTGTGTTGCCACAAACTTTCCATTTGACTATTTCAGTAGTTGAAGAGTTTTTGAAGTTCCCAATAAAGTAAAGCACAATAATATAAGATATGCCTGTGTTAATAGTCCTAATGGAAGAAGTAGAGTGCAAATCAGTGAGAGTAGGGCACGCCAACATTCCACTTTCAGCAATGGACGGATCATCCAGATAGAAAATAATCAAAGAAATATCAGATCAGCGTTCAAGTGCACTCATGACCAAATGGACAACAGGCATTCACAGAATGTTACATCCAACAGCTGCAGATTACACATACTTCTTATCAGTACATGGAACATTCTCCAGGATAGATCATTCGTTAGGCCACAAAAGTCTTAACAAATTTTAAAATTCAAATTATCACAACGGAATAAAACTAGAAAGCAATAAAAGGAGAACTTTGGATACCTTAAAAATACATTGAAGTTAAACAACATGCTCTTGTACAACAAATGGAACAATTACCATTTGAAAAAAAACCTTAACACTTAAAAAGCTGTTGAAATAAGCAAAAGCAAAAACTCAACATACCAAAGCCTATGGGATATATAAAAGGAATTCCATGAGGAAAGTTTGTAACAATAAATGCTACACCAAAAGATTAAAACTATTTCAAATAAATGACTTAATGCTGCACTCAACAACCTAGATAAACAACAAATTAAATCCAAAATTAGTAGAAGGAAAGACATGCTAAGGATCAGAGCAGAAATAAAATAGACTAAACAAATAAAAAGATCAACAAAATGAAGGGTTATTTTGAAAAAAAAAAAAAGCACAAGATAAACCTTCTCCTAGACTAAAAAAAAAAAAAAAAAAAAAAAAAAAAAAAAAAAAAAAAAAAAAAAAAAAAAAGGAGAGAAGTAATGCAATAGATAAAGCTAGAAATGAAAAAAAGACACCACATTGCTGTCACAGAAATACAAAGAATCCTTTGAGATTATTATGAATGACTATACAACAATGAACTGGAAAACAGAACAAATAAATTTCTGAATCATACAACAAATGCTGAGGAGTATATAAACAAAGGGGAACTCATACACTACTGGTAAGAATATAAATTAGTAGAGCCATTATAAACTACATTATTGAGGTTCCTCAAAAATTATAATAGAACTATCATATGATCCAACAATTCGACTACTGGGTATATATCCAAAATAAATGGAATCAGCATGTTGAAAAGATATCTGCAATTTAACATCTACTGCAGCATTCTTCACAGTAGCCAAGATGCGGAGTCAAGCTAAGTGTCTATCAATAAATGAATGCTTAAAGAAAATATGGTATATTTACACTATGGAATACTATTCAGGCATAAAATGAAAACTTACAGAGATGGCTCTTATTTGTGACTTAATGAGTTTAAATGAGATTATAAAGCATACACTGCTATTCAATTTCTACTGTTAATTTGCCATATGGTCCTGGAAAAGTCAACTAATCTCTATGATTCTTAGTTTTCTGTCTTATACATAGTTGCAGTATTACTTTTTTGAACCTAATGGAAGTTCAATGCAATAATGTAAAAGTACTTTTTAAAACAGACTATTTTCTAATTTTAATAACAATAACTTATATAATTGCTCATAATTATGAATAATATTATTTGATCTTTTGCATTGGGTTTCTCTTTTTTTCTCCCCCCTCTCTTAATTATGTACCTAGCACTTAATCATTAAAAGAGCAAGTAAGCTTTGGGCTCAGTGGCTCGCACCTGTAATCCCAGAACTTTGGGAGGCTGAGGTGGGCAGATCACTTGAGGTCAGGAGTTCAAGATGATCCTGGCCAATATGGTGAAACCCCATCTCTACCCAAAATACAAAAAAATAAGCTGGGCGTGGTAGCAGTTGCCTGTAATCCCAGATACTGGGAAGTCTGAGGCAGGAGAATTGCTTGAACCTGGGACACAGAGGTTGCAGTAAGCCAAGATCACACCACTGCACTCCAGCCTGGGTGACAGACTGAGACTCCATCTCAAAAAACTAACTAAATAAATTAAAAGCAAGTAAGCAAGATAACTCTAGTAGTACTATTTTTTTGTGTGTGTATAAAAATTCTTATGCAAATATTTGGAAAAATCTGGCCCTGTATAAATAACTCTGATTTAACTTAAAATTGCTCTATTCTATTTTGAGAATTCTGCCAGATTCTGGTAGTTAGATTTTTTTGAGAACCTTGTTAATTTACTTGGATAAAACAATATCATTTTTCAAAATCTGGTGCTAACAGAAACCTCCTGATCCAGATTTAAGTGAATGATAACACTGTTGATGATCATAGAAATAACTACAATTGACCAGACATGGTTGCTCATGCTTGCAATCTCAGTGTTTTAGAAGGTCAAGCGATGAAGGATTGCTTGAGCCCAGGAGTTTAGACTTGTCTGGGCAACAGAACAACATCTTGTCTCTACAAAAAATAAAAAGAAACCAACTGGGCATGGTGGCATACACCTGTGGTCTCAACTACTCAGAAAACAGAAGTAGAACTGTGTTAGCCCGGGAGTTTGAGGCTGCAATGAGCTATCATTGTGGCACCACATTCCAGGGTGGGTGACAGAGTAAGATCCTCTTTCTAAAGAAATCAAAATAAAAAATGACAACACTTTTCTGAACATTTAGGATGAGACCACCTTTATATTGTGATCTTTCAATTTTCAACTCATTAAAAGACAATATACTAAGACTCAGATTAGTAAATGTTGAAAAAAGCACAGCTTGCTAGTGACAGATACTATTTAAATGACAGTTATCTTAACTCCAGAATTTATACTATTTCCACTCCATCATACATCATACATCCTTAACCTCCATTCTTGTGAATGAATAGAATTTAAAAGACATAAAAATGATGTTATGCAATATAAGATTCGATATAAGATTTATAGTTGGTATTAATTGCAATCACTTTTAACCTATAGAAAAATCATTGTATCTTATAAATATAAAATAAAATTTGTCAATATTGAGTACACAACTATGGTTGAGAATAAATTATACACATAAATATTATTTCATTACCGAAAGCAAATTTACTACTTGCACCTTCCAATTTTCTTAAGACATTCGAATCTGCCTGTGATCAGTAGGGACCCTCCAAATCCAAATTGTCATTATTCTCTCTTGGATAGCTTCATGGGTCTCTTATTGGTCTCAATGTTTCCTCTCCTGCTACCTCATTCCTTTTTCCACATATTAGGTTTCAAAGAATACAGTAGATTAATGGAAGAGCAGCAGAGTTACCTTTTATATACTAAATCAACTCACATCAACGCTTCATGGAAAACATTCGTACCTTGATCTATAGTCAGTGTAGCAGTTTGACCTGGTATGCCTAGGACAGTCTTGGTTTACCCTATTTCACATTGCATGCTGGTATCAAAACATCTAATATATTCCATGAATATATACACCTACTATGTACCCACAAATATTTAAAGCAAAAAGGTATAGTTGTTTGTTGATTTATGTAGACAACCCACCCCCAAGCCCACATGTGAAGTGGGCCTGCCTTGCTCCCATCTTCACGTTTACCACTTTCTCCTGTACTGTCACATCAGCCACACTGGTGATGTCTCTGGAACACAACAGGCTAAATTTGCTCTCATCATTGCATTTCTAGGACAGTTCTTCCCTATGTTTTATAATGACTTTCTTCTTCCAATCATCATGTCTCTGTTAAAATAAAACCTCCAAAGCAGACTTTTCTTGACAATCATTTTTAAAATTGCTCTCATCCTGAGCATTTATTGGCTACCTATTTTCCTTTATTTCTTTTGGCATTTATTAAAAAATGAATTTTATTTGTATTCTTATGATCTGTTTTTCAGCTTCCCACATTATAACATAAGCAAGTTTATGAGCGAAAATATTTTATTTCTTATTCATTAATGTATCTCAAGAACTGATACATACAGAGGGAGCCAGCCAAATTAGTTTTAAACATGGGTATAATAAAGGATTTAGCAAAAAAGAGTAAATTCTAGATTTATTCTGCTGGCTAAATAATCAAAAAGCATTTCAGATTTACATTGTTAAAATTACTTCTGAGTCTTTAATTTTCTTTAACAATAGAAAGTCTTTAATAACACCTTACAGTTTTTCATTTCATGGTGTTTTATAGAATCATTTCTTAATGCCATAATTATTAACAAATATTATTTAAATATTATTTTTCTTGGTTTATGAAAGCCTTTATTTTACAAGGCTTAGTAAATCTAAAAATATATTATTATTCCTGTATGGTTAAGTCACTCACAATACCATACTGTTATAATTATGCAATATTGCTATAAGATTTTTAAAAGGTAAATAGCAAATTTTTTCCCAAATATGTATAAAATATTTATTCTTAATTAATGTGTAAAATATTTCAAGTTGGTCTTTATAGCAAATTTATAAATCTTTGGAATTACGTGGTGTTTCTTTGTTTGGCAACAGTGAAAATTAAATGTTTTTGAGTAAAACCCCCAGAATAAAATATCTAAAATTGCTGCATAAAGTATAACAAATATCATTTTAATCGATTGGTTAGAAGTAAAACTCACAAAGTCTTAGAAGAACAACACATAAAAACTAGAATGGATGATTAAGACAGGCACCTGAAGCTGCCCTGGTGATACTGGCTGATAGCAAGGCACAGAGCCTTAAAATTTAAAGCTGCTTCGGAACATGGGCCTTTGTGTTAGCTTACAAGTTGAGGAGGAGGAAATGGAACTTAAATCCTTGCACGTTGCAGGATTCCTTGAAGAAACACCATTAGCAACAAGTTGGCTGGAAGATACCTGTTGCAAGGAAATGGTGAAAATAAGCTAAGTGTAAATTTCATAATTGTTTCTAGATTGGAAAGAAAAGTCCCTACTGAGAACTTGGAATCAAGGTATGGTTATTATATTCATTGATTTAAGGTTTCAAATTGCAATAGTTCAGAGGCCAGGAAACCACAAACTCAGAAATGAAGAGCAAGAGGTTCAGTTATTCTAGCATCCTGGGACACCTGGCAAATGCAAAGTAAAATCAACTGTCCAACTACATGCCCTCAAACAGGACTACAAAAGATTATGCATCAGACATATGAAAGTTTCTCAAAATTTAATATTTTGGAAACATGACATCAAAATTTACATAGCAGAATTAGAATTTCCAGGACATTTAATATTAGAATTTTCAGTACAAAGTACAAAATAAAGCAAGCATGGATATAATAATAAGAATAATAATTTGGCCAAACTAAATGAAGAAATTACCATCACCATATTAGCACCAAAATGAAAAAAATGCAGTAGTGTTTAGAAGGTTTGAATTATAGAATTAAGCAGGCTTATGTACAGACATATGTAGAACGCTCATACACCAATTACCTACAATATACTCTTCCCAGTGTTGTATGTAACAATATAAAAACCGTATGTTCAGCCATAAAGAAACTCTCAGTAATTTTCAACATCTCTACTATACTTACTGTAGGTTCTTAATATCACTAAAAAAATAATTCACAACCTTACAGACAATATAATGTAAATTATTAGGACAAAGTAATTTGCTAACTTAAAGAACAAATATATTTTTAATATTTCTATATGAATTATGTGTGTGTATTTGACTCAATAAAAGGATAAATATGGTAATCTTATTACATGATCAAATTTGATTAAGTCCTGTAATATCTACCTAAAATATACCAGACCCAGAGATTTTTACATAATTTCTAACAGATATTTGTAAATAGATAATTCTACTAACAACATACTATCTCAAGGAACATCATAAAAGGAAAAACTAGAAATACTCCACTTCCCAATGATACTTATGCAATAATATACCTTGTTATTAAAAATCAATTAAGGGTATTAAATAAAGGTATTCACCAACCAACCTTTTTTATGAACATAAGTGCAACATATGGTGTTTGTTTTATAGATGGTTATGTATCATTTAATGATAGAGATACATTCTGAAAAATACATCCTTAGGCAATATTATTGTGTGAACATCATAGACTGTATTTGCATAAACCTGGATGGTATAGCCTACTACACACTTAGGATGTATTGTGTAACCTATTGCTCCCGGGCTATAAATCTGTACAGCCTGTTATTGTACTGAATACTGTAAGCAATTGTAACAAGTATTTGTGCATCTAAACTTATCTAAACATAGAAAAGGATACAGTGAAAATATGGTTTAAAATTAAGAATACACTCCTAAATGAAAAAAGTTATACATGTTTGTTGAAAGACATCAATGCAAACCTAAATGTGTTTACAACTTTACAGCAATAGTATGTTCATGTGTGAAACTAATTTTCACTACTTCAAACATGTCTATTCCACCCAAATTATAAAATAATTTTTAAACCTGAACAATACTAATCAAAATAATAATGATTTATTTAACATTTGATAAGTTGATTTATGTATTTATAAGAGCAATGGACAAGGATAGACAGATTGCAAGAAAACAAACAATGACGCTTGTGGAAAAAGAGAGAAAGATACTTAAAGAACTATAGTAATAAAAGGTATGTGCTGTTGTTATACTAATAAACAGATCAAAACAATAGAAAAGAGGGCTCACGTACCAATTCCTAAACACAGACTCAACATTCAATTGAAATTACTTTGCAGTATGATCAGGAAGGGATAACTAGTCAATACATCAGTTAGAAATCTTTAGTTGTCCACTAAAATTATACAAATTCCTACCTCATACCATGCACAAATATCAGTTTCCAATAAATATATGCTTGATATATAAAGCACAATTAAAAATACAAATACCTTACAAGGGAGCATCTTGATAAAATGTGTTACTAAAAAGAAAAAGAACTTTTACAAAGAAACTGGTAAAACATGATAGAAAAACTGGCTATGACAAAGCTATATACAGAAAAAGTAAACTGAATCATCAGCAAGTACATGAAATGAATCAGCTCATGTAAGGAAAACGGAAAATGAAATACAGAGATAAAAGCTCACACTCAAAATTTGGGCAACAGTTTGAAACTGAAATTTGAAGATCTGAAATGTAGTGCTGCTTGTTCTGTAATGGGAAAGCCTCTACACTGCTGAAGCAAATATAATTTAGTATAACCACTTATGAATACTGTTGGACAAGATCTACTGAATGTGAAAACGCCTGGTATTTAATTTCCAGAAATGTTTTACTCTTAAGAGTTACACTAGTGAAATTTTCACAGCTGTACAACAGAGGAATGGATATAATACAACAATAAAGATTAAACGGAATAGAGCCACACATATCAACATGAGTATAACTAACAAACCAATTTTGAGAGAGGGAAAAATATAATTTCCAGAAAAATTCAGAGAGCATTGTACCAGCTAAAGTTTTAAACATATAAAAGAACAATCTATTCTTTAGGGATATATTTTATAAAAATATACAGAAATGTGTTGAAATTATAAACCTTAAATATTGTGATTTTTCCCTGATGGAGGAAACAATAAGAATTCTGAATTGGGAAGAGGAAATAGACACCTGAATGTTTAGGCTTAGCAGGGCATATGTAAGTATTTGACTTATAATTCTTATAAAAGATGCAAAATAATAAATTTACTAAATAATAAAAAATGCAATTGTGAGCTGACATCTTAGTTTCCTTTCCTAGTAAAAATAACTCCACCATCAAACCACCTAATTTTCACTCAGGGAAGCAACCTTCCTCTGTTCTTTTTCCAAGGTGTGTCACTGCCTGGACCTGGACTTATTACATCATCTTAAAGCAGATTGTACCTTGACCTTTGCTCAAGCAAAGATAATCATTAAGAACTGACATCATAGCATTTCAAATACTTGGCACTAAGCAGAGCACACAAAATATTAGATATGCTTATGATTAATTTTCATGTTTTAATAATTGGTAGAGCAAATAATCCTTAACACCAATTTCCCTTTCTTTTTCATAATTTTCTTACCTTTTCTTGAATATTTTTCTTACTAACTTCTCACAAACTTTAGAATCTGCTTTTATAGTTCTAAAATACCATGTCCTGTATTGTAATCTGTTGAAATTCACTTGATTAATAAGGAAGAGTGAATGGAATAATGAAATGCTTATGATACTTACAAAGTGACATGGCATGCTTGTGTGTTTCTGTTCTCTCTCTCTCCCCTTACTGTGATGCAAAAGATGTTCATGAGAAACTTCTGCTTTCACCCTACATGGTGAAAGCCTGCTGTTTGACACAAATATTTGAAGACAGGACTCTTCCATATCTCTGATATCTGAGCAATCAGATATCTCTTTAGATATCTTTTTTACGACTCTGCTTATTCTTCCTTGCACTTGGCAGCTTATCCTTGTGAACTGAGAAGAAAAAGAATAGAGACCTCTCTTTGTTTCTTTGTTCTGTTATTTTAAACGTAACATTATCTTACTACTTCGTGAAACCTCACATACTGTAATATTATTTAATAATTACAAAGAAGTAGTAGATAGAATGTATATTGGAAGATATATTCCAAAGTGTGGAAATAATAAATATCAAATCACAAATGGTTTCTTCTGGACCTAATGGAGAAAGTTTAATGCTACTAAATATGTATGGAAATAGTGGTGATAGTGGGATCCAGTGAAGTACCATCTTGCTCTTCTTCATCATAATCAATGATGTCATTCCAAAGATTAATGAGCATTATCAATCAGAATCAAAACTGGCCTAATCCTAAAGCATGAAAATGAAGTGACTGTATTGGGCAGAAATATATGAAAGTTGGAGCACCCTTTGAGAAGGTTTGGAGTATGAAGGGCACTATTGGGTGATGGGATTTGAGGACCCTTTCAAGGACTATTTCTCCTCTACTAAAGTATTTCAATAATGTATCAACCACCATAGCTATACCAATTCCTATTTGATAAATATAAATCAGAATGTGAAATGACTAAATCTCTGTCCCCACATTTCTAAAGTCTTTAATTATCATATTAACATTTTATAAATTTAAAATTAATTTTGGGAAAAGAAAATGCATATTCATAGATTTCTGCATGGAAAAAGATACTTTACATTAGCATTCTAAATTATGTTTAAGTATGCATTGTTATGGTTAGGCTTTGTGTCCTAACCCAAATCTCATCTTGAATTATAACCCCCATCATTTCCACATGTCAGGGGAGAGACAGGTGGATGTAAGTGAATCGTGGGGGTGGTTTCCCGCATACATGCTGTTCTCATGATAATGAGTGACTTCTCACAAGGTCTGATGGTTTTATAAGGGGCTTTTCCCGTTTTGCTTGGCACTTCTCCTTTCTGCCACCTCAAGAAGAAGGTGCTTTGCTTCCCCTTTGTCTGCTGCAATGATTGTAAATTTTCTGAGGCCTCCCGAGCCATGCTCAACTGTGAGTCAATTAAACCTTTTTCCTCTCTCAATTACTCAGGTCTCAGTCGGTTATTTATAGCAGTATGCAAACAAACTAATACAGTAAATTGGTACCACAGAGAGTGGGGTGTTTCTATAAAGATACCCAAAAATGTGGAGGTAACTTTGAAACTGGGTATCAGGCAGAGGTTGGAACAGTTTGGAGGACTCAGAATGAGACAAGAAAATGTGTGAAAGTTTGGAACTTCCTAGAGACTTGTTAGCTGTTTTTGACCAAAATGCTGATAATAATATGGACAATAAAGTCCAGGCTGAGGTGGTCTCAGATGGCGATGAGGAACCTGTTGGGAACTGGAGCAAAAATGACTCTTGCTGTGTGTTTGCAAAGACACTGGTGGCTTCCTGCCCCTGCCCTAAAGATCTGTGGAACTTTGAAAGTGAGAGAAATGATTAGGGTATCTGGTAAAAGAAATTTCCAAGCAGCAAAGCATTCAAGAGGTGAGCTGGGTACTCTTAAAAGCAATCAGTTTTATGCATTCACTAAGATATGGTTTTGCAATTGGAACTTATGTTTCAAAGGGAAAGAGAGCATAAAAGTTTGGAAAATTTGGTCTGACAGTGTGATAGAAAACAAAAACCCATGTCCCGAGGAGAAATTCAAGCCTGCTTCAGAAATTTGCATAAGTAACAAGGAACCAAATATTAATTATCAGGACAATGTGAAAATGTTGCCGGGGATTGTCAAAAGTCTTCACAGCAGTCCCTCCCATCACAGGCCCAGAGGCTTAGGAGTTAAAATTGGTTTTGTGGACTAGGACCAGGGCCTTGCTGCTTTGGACAGTTTTGGGACTTGACACCCTGCATCCCAGCCATTGCTTAAAGGGGCCAAGGTACAGCTCAGTCCATTGCTTCAGAGGGTTCAAGCCCCAAGCCTTAGCGGCTTACATGTGGTGTTGGGCCTGTGAATGCACAGAAGTCAAGAACTGAGGTTTGAGAACCTTCATCTCTGTTTCAGAGGACGTGTGAAAATGCCTGGATGTCCAGGCAGTAGTTTGCTGCAGAGGTGGAACCCTCATGGAGAATCTTTGCTAGGGAAGTGCAGCAGGGAAATGTGGGGTAGGAGCCCCCACACAGAGTTTCCACTAAGGCACTGCCTATAGGAACTGAGAGAAAAGATCCACCATCCTCCACACCCTGGAATGGTAGTCACTGACAGCTTGCACTGTGCACCTGGAAAAGCTGCAGACAATCAAAGCTCGCATGTGAAACCAGCCAGGTGGGGAGCTGTACCCTGCAAAGCCACAGGGGTGGAGCTTTCCAAGACCATGGGATCCCACCTTTTGCATCAGTGTGTCCTGGATGTGAGATATGAATTCAAAGGAGATCATTTTGGAGCTTTGAGACTTGACTGTCCCACTGGTTTTCAGACTTGTCTGGAGTCTGTAGCTCCTTCATTTTGCCAAAGTCTCCCATTTGGAACTGTTGTATTTACCCAATGCCTCTACCCCCATTGTATATAGGAACTAAATAACTTGCTTATGACTTTTCAGGCTCATAAGTGGAAGGGACTTGCCTTATCTCAGATGAGTCTCGGGCGAGACATTAGACTTAGACTTTTGAGTTAATGCTGGAATGAATTAAGATTTTGGGGAACTTTTGGAAAGGAATGATTGTGTTTTGAAATGTGAAGACATGAGGTTTGGGAGGGGCCATGTGTGGAATGATATGGTTAGGCCTTTTGTCCTCAACCAAATCTCATCCTAAATTTTAATCATCATAACCCCTATATCTCAAGGAAGAGACCAAGTTGGGGTAATTGCATCATGGGGTTGGTTTCCTCCATGCTGTTCTCATGATAGTGAGTGAGTTCTGTCAAGATTTGATGGTGTTATAAGGGGCTCTTCTCCGTTCTCTTAGCACTTCTCCTTCCTTTTTTCTTGTGAAGAAGGTGCCTTGCTTCCCCTTCACCTTCTGCCATGATTGTAAGTTTCCTGAGGCCTCACCAGCCATGCTTATCTGTGAGTCAATTAAACCTCTTTCGTTTATAAATTACCCAGGCTCAGGCATTTTTTTATAGCTGTATGAACATACTAATACATACATTTAAGGAAAATATTTAGGTCAATTAAAGTATCTGGGGGTAAATGAGGTTTTTTAAATTAAACTTTGTTTCTATAATAAGTAATAGGCATGTAAGTAATTTCAAAAGAAGAGTTGCAAGTCTCAAGTGCTATGAATGAAAAATATGCACCATACTCATTAAAATCTAATTTATGTCCAGGCATGGTAGCTCATGCCTGTAATCCCAGCACTTTGGGAGGCTAAGGCAGGTGGGTCACGAGGTCAGGAGATGGAGACCATCCTGGCTAACAGGATGAAAATCTGTCTCTGCTAAAAATACAAAAAAAAAAAAAAAAAAAAAAAAAAAAAAAAAAAGTCGGATCTGGTGGCGGCTGCCTATAGTCCCAGGTACTCAGGAGACTGAAGCAGGAGAATGGCATGAACCCAGGAGGTGGAGCTTGCAGTGAGCCGAGATTGTGCCAGCCTAGGCAACAGAGGGAGACTCCGTCTTAAAAAAAAAATAAATAATAATAATAATAATAATAATAATAATTTATTTCTCTGATTTCTATGATATTGAAATAAAGAGAGCCAGCTACCTGTTAAAACAAGATAAACATACTTTGAGGCACTGGGAAAAATACAACTGAGCATTATTGTTAGCATTTGTAGAGATCGTTCTATATTATTTTAAAACTACAATTCAAGCTTCATTAAAACACATTAAGTTATAAAATGTATTTTATATACCAAACAACTGCATAAGCCTTATACTTTGAGGAAGAAAATGAACCATGAAGACATGGTTTATATTAAATCAAAAGCAGCACAAAACTGCCACTTCCAACCTGACTTTTCTATTTCCTACTTGAAAAAGAAAATCTATATGTTTTGACATAAAATGGTCTTTCTGTCTTGGCAGTGGCTTTCCACATCACGTATTTTAAATCCTTCAGTAATCATTTTATTATTGATTGCCACAAGTTAGATATTCTGGTTTCCTCTACAGTCATTAAATGACTGTGCAAAAAATCATTCGAATATCCAATATATACTTATTGAAATATATATATATGAGTTGACTACATAGACACAGGACAGACAAAGTGGATACAGAGGTGACATGTAACGAGATGACGTAGAAAGAAAAGAGGTGTTGATTGGCTATTATTTTTCTTTCTTCATAGTCACATTACTAATCCTATATAAACGTACAGTTGAGGAACAATATTAAAGATTGTCCCAGAAAAAGAGAGGATCATAAGCTTAGGGTAGGAGGTAGTGCTGTTGTATTTGAAAGTATGGAACGTTTTCTTCTACTCTAGAAGGAGACAGGGTCTTAACAAGTTTTTGTGAGTTTTGCTCTCATAGGAGGCCCGAAAATGCCTCTACATCAAATCCAAGTTCTACATTCTTTATTACTATAAACTGTCCAAAAGAGGGCATGCTTAGGAATTTTACCAACAATCTCCAAAGAGTCTATCTTCTTCATTCACACCCCTCCTTTTTTCATTGAAAACTAAGACCATATTTTTTCAGATGTGGACTACTTATCGTGCAATTCTAATTATTCAATTTATGTTGCCATTCCCTTGGTCATCCCCAAATATTTTATATATGCATTTTGTATTTCATAGTCTGTTATCAATAACATCACCTTTTACTTTTCTTAATGTCTTCTTTACTTTTGCATTCTGGCCAAAGTTGGTTCTCTTCTCAGTATTCCTTTGACCCTGAATTCCCCTTTTGAATTAACACTTCTAATTTTCTTAAAGATGAATTAATATGAAACCTGGAATTGATGTAGACATTCTCATTTTTTATATTTGATTTCATGATTTCCCCCCTCTCCCATTAAAAAGTCTAGCTCTACTGAATGACAAGTTGAATGACTGTGATTCACCAAAACTTATTTGTTATCTACCTATCCCCAGGTTATTCACTCTTATTAATTGAAGTTCTCTGTTCTTGTTCTTTGTCATTTTCTCTAACACTACATCTTAACATTTGACCACATCCTAACAATAATAGTAACCTAAACATCCAGGCAGAACAACATTCGACACACTAGATTCCATTCCCTTGAACTCTTAAATTCCAACTTAAATTCCAAATGCTTTTCTTCTGTCTTCCTTTAGAAATTCTAGGTAATTTATACTCTAGATACTGCCAGTAATAATAGATCAACAATCCATTGTCTTTTTCTATATTTCTTTTTTATTTTATTTATTTCTTTTTATTATTACTATAATTTTTCCTGGGACAGTGTCTCACTCTGTCACCCAACCTGGTGTGCATTGGTGCAATCATGACTCACCGCAATCTCTGTCTCCTGGGCTCAAGCGATTCTCATGTCTCAGTCTTCTGATTAGCTGGGACTACAAATACACACCAACACACCCAGCTTATTTTTTGCATTTTTTTGTAAAGACAGGAATTGACATGTTGCCCAAGCTGGTGTCAAACTACTGAGCTTAAAGCCATTCTCCTGCCTTTGCCTCCCAAAGTGCTGGATTACAGGTGTGAGCAACCACACCCAGATGACTCTACTATATTTCATTTTTGGTCTCCCTATATATTCATTTCCATCAGTACATAACCAAAGCATCATTGTCCATCACTGTAATTACCCACTTCAAGCATTCTTGACTCACGTGTCCCTGTCTCTATTACTCAATGTTTTTGCTATATTTAAACACTGCTCAGATTCAATTTTATTAATGTTTTAACTTTTCCCTAGTATAAATAAATGTGTGTAAAACAAAACAAAACTGTTAAACTAAAAATCACAATGCAAAAATGGGTCAACACTGCATAGGTTTTCTCGTCAATTTATTCTCCCATTTTTCAACGTTATATTTCATACTTTTTCTTCTTTCTTGAACTTGCTATCACCAACTTCCTACACTGTAGCTTGTTACACTATTTAAAATAGTATTAAAAAATAAATATTATCTAAAATATATTACCACCCCTTCCACAGCATTTTATAACCTGTTTATACATTTTTTCATATATTTTTATTTCCTCCTATTATACTGCATGAATTTTATGTTAGGATTATTACTCCCTCTAATTATGTACTAGATAATACTATTCCTTTTAACACATTTAATTTTTTTTACTGCAATTATCCCATTGCTATTTTAAATAATCAATTTTTCTTTCCTTATTGACTGTTCCTGTCCCCACACAAACATGCTTAAAATTTTCCTGTAAAAAAACTAATAAAATCTGTACCTCATATCCCTTTTTCCACTACTGCCCTATTTTTCCCCAGCTTTTGGAATTACACACATAAATAATACTGCTATTAAAAACACCTAATTTTTGAGTATTCACAGTAGACTCCAGGCATGGTGATAAGTGCTTTGCATGGCTACCTCTGTATTCACAATACCTTTGTCTGTATTCACTTTTTCACTTATTTACTTCTTATTTACCCTTAGGCCCACAATAATTAGGCTTTGTTTCCAAGAAGTCTATTAAGCTACCCTTTATCAAGGTCCTTAATGACTTCTATCTTGCCACATCAAATGTTTCATTGTGGTATTCTCTTCATTTTATATCCAGGTAACATTTATTAATATAAACTATTTTATCTCCTTTGAGAATCTTTATTCACTTGGTTTCTGGGCTACCCCAGACCCCTAATTTTACTTCACATGGTTTTCAACAATTGGTTTTCTGTGTAATTGACGACTTAATTTTTCTTTCCTCAATTGAAAAAATGAGAGTATCTGAAAATGAGTCTTGACTTCTTTTATCTACTTACATTCACTACTTGGAAGGTCATCTAATATCAGCTTTAAATAATATTTACATGTTGTTATATATCACTTTTATATCTGTAGCTCTAACCACGCCCCTGCTTTATATTTCTGTGTTCAACTGCCTAATATATAGTTCTGTTTCAATGTTTATAGACATCTGCATTAGAAGCTCCTACTGAATTTTCATTATTCTTCTCCTGAGCACATTAAAGACTACATTACATAGCCCCTGCCATTTGGGAAGGCCCCTACGAGCACTTCAAGACAAAAATCTGAGAAAAAAAAATGTGCGTGACTTTTATACCTAAACACAGAAGAATGAATGTGAGATCTTGTATTATTTTCTCCTGCATTAAAGAATGAGAAAGCTTTCTCAAGATGCTATGGCTACTAAAAAGTAGTATGTGCTTTCACCAAAGCCCTACATTGATTGAACAATTTCTGTGAGAGAAACTTACCGTTGTATAAAACACTATTAAGATTTGGGTGTAAATTAATCACTGCAGCATAACTTAGAATACTGTTATGAATATAATATCTAAAAATTAATGTCTAAAACAAACACCTGTTTTTTTCTTAAAAATATTTATTCTTCAATCTATAATTGTAAATGACATCATCCTTACCCAGTTAAAAGATCAAACATCTAGGAATCATTCTTCGTATCAACATACAATCTCTTAGGAAATCTTATTAGCTCTAACTTCAAAATATTCCCTGAATCCCACCAGTTTTCACCACTGCCACTACAGCCACAGCCACAGCCACACTCATCAAAGCCATAATCACCCATGCCTGGAGGTTTACAAAAACCTGCCAAGTAATCACCCTTTTCAGTTTGATCTCTCAGACTACATTTCCTATGAAAAATCTCCCAATCAAAATATAATTGCTGCCACATACAATCCCTCATCTATTATCTTCTCTACCTACCAGGATGACGTAATTTCCCTTGGATCTTGCTCTTGCTCGGCATGCTTTATTCGTGCTGATTTTCTTGATCTCAAACACGTAAAGGTTGTCTCTGTTTTGGGGCTGTCGAAGTTGCTGTTCACACTCTTCTCCAAAGTCTTTGCTGGTTCGCACCCTCAAATGCCATACCTTTACAAACACAGACCCACAACATTCATTACTCCCTTATTTGGCTTTGCTTTTCTTCATAGCATGTATCACTTCATACAAATATAAAAGTATATGTGCACATGTCTGTGGATGTGAGTGTGGCCAAATGTGTGTGTATATACTTCTTTGTTGTCAAGATCCAACCTTGGATTATAAACTCCATAAGATAATTTTGTTTTACTCCATTGTTCACAATTTTGTTCCTAGAACTAGAATAGTGCCTAGAATACAAGTGAGTGCTTAGTAAATACTTGTTAAGTAAAAAGAAAATTTCATTATTATTATTCCATACCCAATTCCAAATAATGAGATATGGTTACAAAATAATCTAAACCAATATCATTCAGCTAAACTTTTGAAGTTATTACATTCTCAATTTGCAACGATAAAAAGCTGCTATTTATTCATATGAATTTAAATTGGAATCTTAAAATGCTGTGATTTCTCAATTTATTAAATAATAGATTGTTTATTCTTTCTGTTTGCTACGTAACCACATAAAGTGATGTATGCAAGCAGAGAGAAAATGGTTCAGTTCAGCTAAGATATTTACACTGCATCATTTATTTATGCAAGTATTATTAAAATCAAATGGTACTTTTGAAATCACCATCTTCATGCTTATCTATGCTAAAATACCTTTACAAAATCAGAATTGATAATCTGTGTGAAACAAATTCAGAAACAGTTGAAAGCTAGAAGTAGAAAAATCGTACTTTTTCAGATTTCTCTGATAAAAGACTTAAAATAATATATTATGCATATATACTTCTTTAAAGACTTAAAATATGACATGATTATATGTTGTCCTTACCTCCTGGCATATCCTTAATCCACTGAAATTGCGGATAATTTTTTTTTCTTTTGGCTAACCTAATGAAAGCAACAAGTATTTTAGTTACTTGACATCTGATTATTTGATGCTGCTGACTATTTGCTTATTAAATTATTCTCCTTATGGCTTTTCTGGCATCATAACTTCTCTTACTCTCCCTCCAAATATTCTCATGACTGCTAGTAAATTGCTTTTACTGAGAAATGATTGTGTTCTTCAGAGTTCTTTCCTATGTTTCTTTTTCCGTTCTATGCTTCACATTCATCATAGTCATTCTAGGCAATCTCTTAGCTACCATACGCTTAGTACATCTGTACACGGTCCACCTATCAATAATAATTAAATGTTCAGTTTTTCCATTTTTTAAAATGTAATATTCACTGCAGTCAACCTAGATAATATATTCAACTACCAAAACTTTAGTTATACATCAGCCCATATATCAATAATAATTTCAATATTATCCAAATGTGATCTTGTGTTTTCTCTTGGATGTCCCAAAAAATATAGGATGATTAATATCCCTGAATTAATTAGCTTCCCTCTAAATTGATCTTATCTTCCTTTTGTTAACATTCCATGTGAATTCCATAAATAGTCATCAACTTCAGTTCTGTTTTTCCTTTCCGTATAAAATTGTGAGCAGTTAATTCCATAAATATATTATTAATCCAAACTGTGGTAAAGAATTCCAAGAGGTAACATCAGTTTTGTTTTCCTTCTAGACATTTAAGTTAAACTTTACTGCCCCCCATTTGAAGATAGGTCAAGGAGACCTTATAATATATTTGATGATGTTAAATACATTTAAGAAAATATTCTTTCTCAATTTGTAGTTTATCTGCTTACTTTATGGAGGTATCTTTTGGTAAACAGAATTGTTTATTCTTCAAACATTGTTTATTCTTCATATGTTTATCTACTTTTTTTCTTTCATGGTTAATTCTTGTGTGTTTTATTTACTAACTATATCACTAGTCAAAGTAAGAAACTATGCACCTATAATTGAAAAATAATTTTATCAAGAAAGCTAGAAAGACTTCTACTGTTTGGTTGGCTAATGGACCACTGCAAAACCATGAACTGACACTGAGTAAAGGAAAAGACAGATAAAACACTGTACATATGAAGATGTGCTCTACCACACCAATAACCAGAGAATGAAAATTGAATATACCTACCACAATATGATATTTTATACACATTCAATTTGCAAAAATTAAGTAAGCTGGAAATGTTCAATATCAGAAAGAATGTGCATCAATGAAATCTTTTGTACAACCATTTTGGAAAACAGAGTGCCATTGTCATTGTAACACTGAAATATTTCTCACTTCTTGACTCAAAGTTTCTACTTCTAGGTAGATACCTAGAGACATAATTACGCACATGTTGATTGGAAGTTATGTATGAATAGATTCAAAGCAAAATTTGTAATAGATAATCAACAAAGGGTCTTTAATATGAGTATTAATAAATACATGGCATATTACCAAAGTATATATAGTAGCTAAAATGCCTAGGTTAAAGCTCCCTATAAAATATATGAATGGAACTTTGTAATAAATTTGTTGAATATAGAAAGCAAACCCCAATGACTATATATAATATAAAATTATTATAATAAAATTCAATTGTTAACAAGAGTAAATAATTTAAATATTTTAAATCCAGAAAATATAATTCATAGAAAATTTAGGATACAAGTTAAATCTTGAAGGTAAGTGGGAAGTAGTGAGAAAGGACCCTATACAGAACCCTTTCAGCTGTGTACACAGATTAATATAAGCTACTGGTGATGTTGTAGTCATTGGTTGAATACTGGGTTCAGAGGTGTTCATTATGTTATTAAAAATGAATAATTTAATTAGGTATAAGTGATAAAATAAATTATGGCTATGCATAGACTCATACCGATCATATATCATTAATGAAAGTTTAACTTTCTTTTTATATATCTGAGTAATTTTTGTTAAATGGTATATTCAGTGATACATAGACCTGGGCTATGATAAAACATTAGATATTAATATTTGATTCATCAATCCCATTAGTATTTATTTTCCTATATAATCCTGAATTATCTTCCATATATTATTCAGTCCAGAAACATAAAAATTATTTAAAGCTACTTTTAAACAACTTTTTTTAGTACAATTTTAGATCCACAGAAAAATTGAGTCTAAAATACACAGAGTTCTCGTATACCACCTGCCCCAACACATGAATAGCCTCTCATTATGAGCATTTCTCACCAGGGTGAGACATTTATTACAATCAAACTCCTATTGACACATCATCACCCAAAGACCATCATTTACATTAGTGTTCACTTTTGCTGTTGTGTATTTTATGAGTTTGGACAAATGTACCGTGATATATATTCACTATTTAACTATCATACACAGTATTATCACTGCCCTAAAATTTCCCTGTGCTCCATCTATTCATCTGTCCCTCTCCCGAGCCCCTAACAACCACATCCTTTTACTGTCTTCATAGTTTTGTGTTTTCCACAGTGTCATTTAGTTGGAATCATATAGTATGTAGCCTTTTCAGATTGGCTTCTTTCAGTTAGTAATATGCATCCAATGTTCCTCTATGTCTTTTCATCACTTGACAGCTCATTTCTTTGAAGTGCTGAATAATATTCCACTGTCTAGATGCATCATAGTTTATTTATTCATTCATCTACTGACAGACATCTTAGTTACTTCCAAGTTTTAGCTTTTATAAATAAATCTACTATAAAAATCTATGTGCAGGTTTTTTTTTGTGGACATAAGTTTCAATTCCTTTGGATAAATTACCAGGAAGTGTGAATACTGGATCATATGGTTAAGAGTATATTTAGATTTGTAAGAAACTGACAAACTGTCTTCCAAAATGGCTATATCATTTCACACTCCCACGGGCAATGGATGAGGGTTTGTGTTACTTCATATACTTGCCAGCATTTCGTGTTGTCAGTGTTCTGGCTTCTGGCACTTTTAATGGGTGTATATGATATAGAAGCTAAGAATAAATTATTTAGGAAAATAGTAAGGGCATAGGAGTCCTCAGTAAGGCTTTTCCTTCTAATAAAAAGCAGCCCA